>NC_137101.1:32573351-33205851 GCF_949357685.1 Gobio gobio | reverse complement strand
CCAATCATTATTGGTCCCCCTGGCTCATTATAAATGTAAACCCCAATAATAATAATAAATATATAATTTATGTTGTAATAATTTGTTTTATATTAATGTTATTGTGCTATGAAGTATTCATACCATCAAGGAATATATGGGAAAATTATACGGACCGTGCCGTTTATTCAAAGAAAGAGCTTCATTTATAAGCATACAGCTGTTCATTCAAAGAAAGGGCTTAATTTATAAAACACAGCGGTTTACTCAAAGAAAGAGCTTTATTGTTAAACACACAACTATGTACAGTGCAGCAGTAATGTCTCGTAATGTAATGTAAAGTTCGTCGAGCTCCAGGCTGCGAGAGGGCGGTGGCCGCACAATCCATCCAGACACCCCGTCAACAAAGCCGTCTTCCTCGTCAGATATGAGTTCAATGGTCGCGGACTTCCAAACGTCCACCTCATCCAGCACACTCTCGCTTCCAGCAACTGTAATACAATCCATAAAGACAATAAGCAACCTGAAAAATACTCACATTGACAAAAAACGGATCTAATATAATAAATCTCACCCTTTTTCTTCTTGATCGACTCCGAGCTAAACTTCGCAGTTTCCGCCTGCTATATAAGTTCAGGTTGTTTGTATCTGAAGCTGCGGCGTGTCGATTCATAATACGTCTTATAGGCAGCTGGAAAACAATTACATGAGACTGGTATTAATAAAAACAGTCACTGTAAAATTAAACAAGGAATGAGAAAAACAGAAGTTATACTTAAGTTACACACAATGTCGTCTTGATCAGCGGTTAAATCTGGACTCGCGGAAATCTCTCCAAGCAGATAAGAGCTCACGGCTTCGTTATGAGGCGAGGATAGTCTGTGTAAACAAAATGTGCAGTTTTAAGCTTGGATCTATTAACGCATCCATTTCCTTATACAGCTGAATAAAAGCATATTCTTTATATTGTAACGTTACATTATCCATGCTGTGGTTCATAGCGCCTGCAGTTTGCCTCAGAGTTGTGAAGACGAAGACAGCCTCCTGAAAATGAGTCCAAAAAGTTTGCGTCCATGCAGAGATTGAGTTGAAGACGGTGTCCTGTCATTGTTGATCGCGAAAAAGGAAAGCAGCAAAAAACATAGGAAATGTAAAAAAACAAAAAAGCTTAAAGCTCGTCTTCTACGCGTCATGGCCATGACCTCGACCTCGCACGTTATTGGACTAGGGCTTTAATATGGAACGCGCCCGGGGCCAAATCTCTTTATACGAAACGCGTGACTTAAGACCGTTTTAACACGCCCTGTTTTCCGCGTCAACGCAGCAATTTTTTACGTGTTTCTTTTGTATGTGTAGACACGCACATTCTGGTCGTGTAACAGGCATACACACACAGTCGACGCACAGTTTTAACATGTTAAGAAGACACAAAATGTGTGTCTTCAAAATGTCACATTTGACACATTTTTCTTAACGCGCACATTCTGTACATGTCGAAGTGTAATTTTTTTTTTTTAAAGCAGACTTACCTTTAGATGTAGCCTAGGCTATGTATATTAATATAAGATATTAATTAATTGCTTAACTGACTACTGTGCTAGAGTAAAGTAGCCTAATGTTAAAATGTATATTAAGTAAATGCTTAATATTATACAATTATTATAATTTATCTATATGGGTTATTGTTGGTTTTTTAAAGTTAGGCTATATATAATTTCTAAAAGTATAGGCTAATTTACACAGCACATATTTATAACCGAAAACACACACACACACACAACTTTATTCACTTTCACATAATAATGTTTTTGTAATTTGGTGTTCTCTTACGAGAGGTTCTCTCGTATTGCGTAAGTTCCTTACGCTACGGGAAAGTATTCTTTCTTCGAGATTTCTGAAAAACCCAAAATTATCCTTAATTTTGTAACATTGTCAACGCAGTGCGGCAGCCTGGCAGACCATAGCAGGCTATTCCAGCGTGCCATTGGCTGCTCTGCTGGCAACTGCAGCAGCCTATCGGTGAGCCCGCGTGACGTGGCGACCAATGAGGGCGCTTCGCGCCCACCTGGCTTCATTTGCCTACAGGTGGGGCGTGGCCACGTGTATATAAGCAGGGCTCACGGGCTGCATATTCGGTTTTTTCTTTTCTTCAGCGAAGCCCTTCGCATCGCTGGATCTGGAACCCGCCGCCGTTGAACGTGTAGACGAGCAAGCAGAGGACAGCGCCTGAAGAAGCCGGCAGCATCGCGCCACCTTCAGCCATCCGTGCCTGCTCTGCTATCCGGCAGCATTATATCCTTTTATTGCTCAGTGTTGTCGCCGCTGCGTCACACTTTCACAAAAAGAGCCGAGCGTTTTTCTAAAAATGTCTCGTTCCACCTGCGGCTCGTGTCACGCGCAGCTCAGTTCCGGGGACCGCCATGTGATCTGCGCTCTCTGCCTGGGCCGTGATCACGCCGCCGCCGCACTTCTCGCCGGCGGATGCCCGGAGTGCGAAGAACTAACGATGTCGACCCTGCGGGCTCGACTCGATCAGTTCGAAGATGACATCCCTCCAGTCTCTGCTAAGCCGCGCAGGAAAAAGCGCCGCTCGCAGCGGACTCCGGAGTTGGCCGAGAGAAGCTCGCCGGAACCCTTCCCGCCCGCTTCACTCTCGCCTTCCCCGCCCCCACCCCAGGCCGCCATTTCTGTTGCCGCCTCTGGGGATGAGGCGGATGCGGCCGCGGAACGCGCCGACAGCTGCTCCATCATGGCTTCCGACAGCGAGGAATGGTCTTCCGCGACCTCTTCAGTCCGAGCCTCCGGACGCTCTCGAGCGGGTGAGGACGCCGAACTGTTGCGCCTTCTCACCCGGGCTGTCGAGCAGCTAGGCCTCGAATGGGCCCCGCCTAAGGTGGCAGCGCCGAATCGGCTCGACGGATGCTTCCTGAACAGTCGCCGCCGTGCGCCCACCGCCAGGACTGCACCCTTTCTGCCAGAGCTTCACGAGGAGCTCGCGAAGTCCTGGAACGCGCCATTCTCCGCGAGGGTCTCGTCTCAGGCTTCTTCGACGCTCTCACAAGTTGACGGCGCGGCTGAGAAAGGCTACAACGCTATCCCTCCGGTGGAAGAGGCGGTCGCAGCGCACCTTTGCCCGCCTTCTGGTTGGCGCTCAAAGGCTGCCCTCCCGTCTAAGGCCTGCAGAGTGACGTCATCGCTGATCGGCCGCGCTTTCGCTGCCTCCGGTCAAGCTGCGTCTGCTCTGCACTCTATGGCCGTGCTGCAAATCCTCCAAGCCAATCTCCTCCGTGATCTGGACGAGAGGAGCTGTGACGCTGAGCTGATCACGGATTTGCGAAGCGCGACGGATCTCTCCCTCCGCGCTACCAAGACCGCAGCACAGGCCCTCGGACGCTCCATGGCCTCCCTCACGGTAGCTGAGCGCCACCTCTGGCTCACGCTCGCGGACATGCGAGAAACAGAGCGCGCGGCCTTCTTAAACGCCCCGCTCTCTCCATCTGGGCTCTTCGGACCAGCGGTCAAGGCGATCGTCGACCGTTTCTCCGAAGTACAGAAGACGACGCAGGCCATGAACCTCTTCCTGCCTCGACGCCCAGGCGCCAGCGGTAGCTCCGTTGCTCGCCGTCCTCGCGACCAGCCAGCACCGAGCTCCACGCAGCGCCCAGCGCGGCCCCCTTCGTCTCAGCGAAGACCGAGCGGCCGCCCCAGATCGCGCTCTTCCAGCCACGGTAAGCCGCCTCCCCCTCGGGGCCCCCGGCCTAGGATCGTGCTGAAGTCCGAGCCTCCAAAGCCCTCCTAGCCAGAGGCAAGTCCCGCTGCGGCCGGACCACCGTCAAAACTCTTTTTCCTGTCAGCCCCCACCACTGTGGCTGCTGCAGAGGAATTTCACGCAGCCAACGAGCCGGCAAAAACGCCCTCTCGCCTGTCAACCACCGCCGTTTTTACGGCGAACCAGAGAAATCACAAAAGTTGCATTATTTCTGGTTGCACGGCTCACGCCGTATGTGTTTCAAATGCAGTAAATGTGCCCACTTTTCTGTGTTCACCCCTGCACATAAGCACAATAAACCCCGTGTCCCCCACTCACATAAAGCGGCCTCCGGCCGCTCGAGTGCTAGAGTTAGGTCACGTGTCCGCTTGTCTGCGTCCACGCCTAGCCACCACACGCGCTGTCACACAGCCACTCTTAACCGGTCATGTTCCACGCGTAAGAGTTGTGCCCGCTCAAACGCGCTCACACATTTTCGCGAACATTATGCCCCAGGCGCTACGCGCCGCGCCACACACCATTTGTTTTCCACCCAAGGTGGCCGAAGCGATGAGTGTAGGGCCACACACAAGACATTCCCCGCTCAAAGCGGTAGAGACACAGTGTGTAAGGCGGCCAGCCACCGAAAGCGAGCGGCTGGCCCACAGCACAGAGAGCGCGCGCACCGCGCCCGCCCCTCTTATACGGGCCGTCAAACCCGCGAAACGCGGCGTTTCGAGCCCAGAGGCCGTTCTGTCCCATTTGGCACACGCGAAAGCGTGGGAAGCCATTCCAGGTGTATCAGAATGGGTGCTGAGAACAGTGAAGCACGGCTACACTCTGCAGTTCGCTCGCCGCCCTCCGCGCTTCTGTGCGCGTATAGAGACGAGAGTGAGCGAAGAAGTAGCACATCTACTTCGAGCGGAGATAGCCACGCTGCTGTGCAAAGGGGCTATAGAACCGGTTCCCCATTCTATGAGCGAGTCAGGCTTTTACAGCCGATATTTTCTCGTGCCAAAAAGGGACGGGTCGCTCAGACCGATTCTGGATCTGAGGCGTCTGAACAAAGCTCTTTTGAGGAGATCGTTCAAGATGCTTACGACCAAGCAGATCCTCGCGCATATTCGCCCGAGAGACTGGCTAATTTCCCTAGATTTGAAAGACGCATATTTTAAAATCAAGATAACGCAGCGTCACAGGCCATTCTTACGATTCGCCTTCGACGGCCAGGCTTATCAATACACCGTCCTTCCGTTCGGCCTGTCACTAGCACCCCGTACATTTACGAAGTGCATGGACGCGGCCCTCGCTCCCCTGAGAAACTGGGGGATGCGAATATTGAACTACTTGGACGACTGGCTCATCCTGGCGCAGTCAGAGGCCGAGCTCCTCGCCCACAGGGCAATGCTGCTCAGCCATTTGGACAGCCTGGGGCTCACGGTCAACTGGACCAAGAGCTCATTAGTGCCCACGCAATCAACCTCATTTCTGGGTTTGAATCTGGACACTGTGGCTATGTCTGCCCGCCTGTCACCACAACGCACGCGCCAAGTTCGGCGCATGGCTGCGTACTTCCGGCCGGGCAAAATCGCACCTCTCAAGCTTTTTCAGAGGATGCTGGGACGTATGGCCTCAGCTGCAGCTGTGCTCCAGCTGGGCTTAATGCGCATGCGCCCGCTGCAACGCTGGTTAAACGCCCGAGCGCCTCACAGAGCCTGGGCTGCCGGAGGTTTCAGGATCAGAGTGACTCAGGGCTGTGTTGCAGCCCTAGAGCCCTGGTTAGTAGCCGACTGGTACCAGCGGGGAGTGACAATGGGAGCCATCTCACACCGCAAAGTCATCTCGACGGACGCCTCCACCTCGGGTTGGGGCGCCGTTTTCGAGGGCAGACCGGCCTCGGGCCTCTGGTCGAGCGGAGAAAAACTCCTACACATAAACTGTTTGGAGATGATAGCGGTAGAGAACGCGCTCAAGCAGTTTCTCCCGTTTATACGGGGACACCATGTGTTGGTCCGGTCGGACAATACCACGGTGGTGTCCTACGTGAACCGGCAGGGCGGTGTCAGGTCCAGGTGTCTGGGCAATCTGACGGAACGCCTGCTCGTGTGGGCACACAGCTCGCTGCGCTCGCTGAGAGCGGCGCACGTTGCGGGCCACCTCAACGTGGGCCCGGACAAGCTGTCCAGGGGCCTCATTCTCCCAGGAGAATGGTCCCTGCACCCCCAGATAGTCCAGCTGGTATGGCGCCTATTCGGCAGAGCGGAGCTCGACCTCTTTGCAACAAAAGAGAACGCCCGCTGCTCGACGTTCTTGTCCAAAAGCGAGGATGCGCTGTCCCAACTTTGGCCCAGCCTCCCGCTGTATGCTTTCCCGCCGATTTCCCTATTGACCCAGGTTATAGCGAAAATCAGGGAAACGCGCCGCCCGGTGCTCCTTATAGCGCCGCGCTGGGAGAACCAGATTTGGTACCCAGAGCTGGTGAAGCTGTCGCACTCACCCCCCTGGCCAGTTCCGCTGAGAGCAGACCTCCTCTCTCAAGCAGGAGGGTCAGTTTGGCATCCCCATCCAGAGCGATGGTCTCTGCATGTATGGGTGACCAACGGATACCCGTTGACCTGCCCGAAGGGGTTATGAACACGATCTCACACTCTAGAGCCCCCTCGACGAGGCGGTTATATAGTTCTAAGTGGTCGGTGTTCACTGAGTGGTGTGCTTCCAAGGGATTGGAACCGCAGCAATGTGGGGTCCAGCGGGTGCTCTCCTTCCTCCAGGAGCTCTTGGAACTGGGCAGGTCCCCTTCCACGCTCAAAGTGTATGTAGCGGCTATAGCAGCGTTCGCCCAGACGACGCTAGGCAGCACGCTAGGAAGGAACGAGCTCATCATCCGTTTCCTCAGAGGAGCTAGACGGATGAATCCCCCGCGGCTCCCATCGGTTCCTATTTGGGATCTGGCCTTGGTCCTAGAGGCCATGAAGGCTCATCCCTTTGAACCGCTCGAGACTGTGGAACCAAGGTTCCTTTCGCTAAAAACCGCGTTCCTGATAGCTCTGGCTTCAGTGAAACGCGTGGGGGATCTACACGCGCTCTCAGTGAGCCCGACGTGTATGGAGTTCGGTCCTAATGACTCTAAGGTCATTCTCAGACCGAGGCATGGTTATGTCCCCAAAGCGATCGGCACTCCTTTCAGGGCGCAGATTATCTCCCTCTCGGCTCTGCCAGCATCCGACGAGGGGGACGGTGGCAATATCCTCTGCCCTGTCAGGGCATTGAGGGTTTATGTCACACGCTCCGCCGCCTTCAGGCGTTCTGAGCAGCTATTTGTTTCGTTTGGAGGGCGCGCTAAATGTCTCGCCTCCTCGAAACAGACCCTGTCCAGGTGGATAGTGGACGCGATTGCAACTGCATACGCTTCCAAACACCTGCAGTGCCCGCTAGGTGTCAGAGCACACTCCACCAGAGGCATGGCCTCTTCGTGGGCTTGGGCCAGAGGGATTTCCATCCACGATATTTGCGTGGCGGCAGGCTGGGCCTCCCCGTCTACGTTCGTGAGATTTTACAATCTGGAAGTTCCTGCCTTACAGGCGAAAGTGTTATCAGTTCAATAAGGCTGTTGGTTCTGCCCGGTGATTCTGCGCAGACATAGCTCACATACTGGTAGTAAGTTCGGTACAAGGCTTATGTAAATTTGAAGGAGACCGGCGGTACCGTTCCCTCATTTACGAAAAGAGCTATTGTGAGTTTGAAGGTGACCGGCGGTGCCGTTACCTCACTCATATGACAAGATATTGTGAATTTGAAGGCGACCGGCCTTGCCGTTCCCTCATTCATGAGACAAGGTGTGGTGAATTTGAAGGCGACCGGCAGGTGCCGTTCCCTCATTCATAAGGCAGGGTGTTGTAACCACCCGTTGTAACCACCCGTCAGTTCAAACGAAGTGTCCGTATATGTGGTGGCCCGTTTCCTTTACCGGCCACCCTGCCCGAGCAGTGTTATGGTCCCCGGTTCCCTGGGATACATATGCTGTATGCGAGGCGCGCACGGCGTTGACAATATGTTCCCATAGCGTAAGGAACTTACGCAATACGAGAGAACCTCTCGTAAGAGAACGATACTCGGTTACTTAACGTAACCTCGGTTCTCTCTAGAAGAGGGAACGAGTATTGCGTTCCTTGCCGTGCGCCCCGCGGGCTTTTACGCTTCAGAACTACGAAAACCGAATATGCAGCCCGTGAGCCCTGCTTATATACACGTGGCCACGCCCCACCTGTAGGCAAATGAAGCCAGGTGGGCGCGAAGCGCCCTCATTGGTCGCCACGTCACGCGGGCTCACCGATAGGCTGCTGCAGTTGCCAGCAGAGCAGCCAATGGCACGCTGGAATAGCCTGCTATGGTCTGCCAGGCTGCCGCACTGCGTTGACAATGTTACAAAATTAAGGATAATTTTGGGTTTTTCAGAAATCTCGAAGAAAGAATACTTTCCCGTAGCGTAAGGAACTTACGCAATACTCGTTCCCTCTTCTAGAGAGAACCGAGGTTACGTTAAGTAACCGAGTATCGTTTAGTTTGTTGTATAGTTTGTTTATACTGTTCTGTCTCTGTTTTGTTTCCAGGAACATCTGATGAGTGCTATAATAAAATGACTTCATTATATTTAAAATATGTTTTGATATTCATTTTATTTATATTTTTAATATTTTATTTACCCATAAACGTGTCTTTAGGAAGCCATGTTATAGAGACAAGAATGACTTTTGCCATTTAAATGCCACATTAATTTACTGAGGACCCATACAGCCAATGATCATGTGTGAAAACACTTATACATAAATTGATCACTTAGAAATCAAAACTAAGGTTTGAGAAAGAAAGAATATGCATACAACAAAATATATTTTTCATAGCAGCTTCAGTAACAAGTTCAAAACAAATTCTGCAGTAAACCGGCTCTAACAAGCCAATATTCAGCCAATATTGTCAATATTCAGCTCAAGTGACTTCAGTGTTGATTCAGTTCAGTTGATTTCAGTTCAACTGTAAATTCCTCAGTTGTGCATATTTGTGTGTAGTTAGATATATGCAAAAACAACATTTTTGGAAGAGTTAAAATAGTTTTGCACAAAGTGTTGCTTTTGCAAGAGATGTCTGATGTTTTGTGTGTTTTGTGTGTAGAGTTACAAGAAATGGAGCCATATTTTCAGAAATTGTGTGTAAGCAATTAGATAAAACTGTAAATGAATCCAGTTTATTTTAGTTCAGGACTCATAGTCCAGGTGTTAGTAATCTGTGCTTAATCTTTGTTCCAGGCAACAATTTTTTAACTCACGATTAACTAGATTAAGGCCTACTCTTGGCATAATTTAAACCCTGTCCAGGAAACCACCTCTTGAAAATCTGCATTGATAATTCATAAAATGTGGTGTGAGCTCAATTTAAATGACAATTACAGAAAAACACAATCTGACTTAACTATAAACACACAAACTTGTACTTTTCACATTTATGATTAATAGCCATTTAAAAAATCATTCACAGTGCAGGGTGGAAAAATTTATTTTGGTATGTAAACTGTATGCTTTACTTGTGTGCTTTGGTTCATTGTCTTGCTGTCTTCACTGCTGTCCTGTATTATTAATTTTTTTTTACATAACATTGGTTATTGCTAATGACATATAGAGTAATTAATCTACACTGTGAGCCCGGACAAGTTGAATCTACTTAAAAAATTGGAGCAAACTGGTTGCCCTAAAAATTTAGTAATGTGAACTAAAACGAGTACATTTAACTTAAATTTAAGTTAACATTTTGGGCCCTATTTTAACGATCTGAAACGCAAGTGTCAAAGCGCGAAGCGCAAGTAACTTTGTGGGCGGGTCTCGGCGCTGTTGCTATTTTCCTTGCGGGATAAATGGCTCTTGCGCCCGGCGCAAATCTAAAATGGGTTGGTCTGAAGTAGCTTCATTATTCATAGGTGTGGTTTGGGCGTAACGTGAATAAACCAATCCGAGCGTCATCCAACATTCCCTTTAAAAGCAGGTGCGCAAGTTCCATTATGGATTGCTATTATTATGGCGTATTTACCAGGCGCACGCCAGGAGCGGTTCACAGCCGAGGAGACTGATGTGCTTGTAAGAGCAGTGAAAGACAGAGAAGTGAAGTTGTAATGTTGTACATTATGGTAAAGGTGATTTCACAGTCTTTTTTTTTTCAGTCTTTCAGTTTTTTCAGTTTTTCAGTCGATTTTTTTTCCTGGTTCTTGACGGACAAACCAATTTGTCAGATGTCCTTATATACATATATGTCTTGCCACTATTGGGCAAACAGGTCTTATCCTAATTATTACAATTAGCCTGAATCATTTGTAAGCTAGATTTATGCCTATTTTTTCACATCTTCGTGGCACACCACAATGATTTCCGTCATCTCGTGTTAATATTTTTTTAGTGTAACAATTTATGATTTGCAAAAATAACTGTTGCATCTGTGTAGGTTACATGAGCAAAGTGTATGCGCGTTGTGCACGTTATACATTATGGTCAAGCATGCGCCCTTAAAATAGCATAATGAACAACGCGCAACGCGCCACTGACTTTAGACTAGGTTTTTTCGGGCCCTATCTTGCACCCAGCGCAATTGACTTTGTACACCGACGCATGTGTCATTCCTAATTCGCAAAGCGCGCTTTTCCCTCCACAGAAGCACGTCGCTAAACTAGTGAATGAACTTGCGCTACCTGGGCGGTTCAGCGCAAAAAAGGAGGCGTGTTCCGGCGCAAACAATCCCTGGTGCTATTTTGCTGTTCCATTAAACAATTGCGCCACTGACCAGAAAAAACCTAGTCTAAAGTCAGTGGCGCGTTGCGCGTTGTTCATTATGCTATTTTAAGGGCGCATGCTTGACCATAATGTATAGCGTGCACAACGCGCATACACTTTGCTCATGTAATCTACACAGATGCAACAGTTATTTTTGCAAATCATAAATTGTTACACTAAAAAATATTAACACATGAGATGACGGAAATCATTGTGGTGTGCCACGAAGATGTGAAAAAATAGGCATAAATCTAGCTTACAAATTATTCAGGCTAATTGTAGTCTAATAATTAAGGAGACCTGTTTGCCCAATAGTGGCAACTTCTGGCAAGACATATATGTATATAAGGACATCTAACAAATTGGTTTGTCCGTCAAGAACCAGGAAAAAAAATCAGTGAGGGTGGACGCAGCGATGTCCTCTGCTGGCGTCAGGTCCTGAGTAGAGGCAGATCCACCTCCCGTTACACGGCGTGCCCGATTGATGCTGGCAAGCTTGGACTTTCCCCGTCTTCTGATGTCATTGTAGCGCTTGCGGCACTGGTGCGACGTCCTGGGGATGCCAGCTGATGAAACAATTGTGGCTATTTCCTCCCACGCCTGTTTAACCGACGCTATTTTGGGTGGGTTTCTTCCATCCCCATACAACACAACTTCTCTGTCTTTCACTGCTCTTACAAGAACATCAGTCTCCTCGGCTGTGAACCGCTCCTGGCGTGCACCTGGTAAATACGCCATAATAATAGCAATCCATAATGGAACTTGCGCACCTGCTTTTAAAGGGAATGTTGGATGACGCTCTGATTGGTTTATTCACGTTACGCCCAAACCACACCTATGAATAATGAAGCTACTTCAGACCAACCCATTTTAGATTTGCGCCGGGCGCAAGAGCCATTTATCCCGCCGGGAAAATAGCAACAGCGCCGAGACCCGCCCACAAAGTTACTTGCGCTTCGCGCTTTGACACCTGCGTTTCAGATCGTTAAAATAGGGCCCTTCTGGTCAGTGGCGCAATTGTTTAATGGAACAGCAAAATAGCACCAGGGATTGTTTGCGCCGGAACACGCCTCCTTTTTTGCGCTGAACCGCCCAGGGAGCGCAAGTTCATTCACTAGTTTAGCGACGTGCTTCTGTGGAGGGAAAAGCGCGCTTTACGCGGGTGCAAAATAGGAATGACACATGCGTCGGTGTACAAAGTCAATTGCGCTGGGTGCAAGATAGGGCCCTTTAACTTAAACTTTAAACTTGTTTTAGTCAAAAAAATTCAGAACCTAGATAAAACTCCCCCTGCTGCTACTCTGATTTGCATTTGTGTAGCTCACAGCATGTTCATTTACATGATAAAGCCTCCCCTAGAATTAAGGGGAGGGGGGGTCATGGGGGGACAACTGCCAAGCAAGGCCCACGTCAATTTACGACAATTTACGGCAGTTTTCGGTGTTGCCTGCAAATTGCCGTGCACAGTCGTAAACCTGAAGTTTCACGGCAATCTACAGTGTCACATACTGACGAAAATCCCACTTTTCATGCAGTGTCCCTGTTCCGGTGGTCCCTGTTCCGGTGGATCGTGTTCCGGTGGATCGTGTTCCGGTGGTCCCAATTTCGGTGGTGGATCGTGTTCCGGTGGGCCCTGTTCCGGTGGATCACGTTCCGGTGCTTCCTGTTCCGGTGGACCGTGTTCCGGTGGACCCTGCTCTGCCCGCGCCGACCCGGGGCCATGCTCTGACTGCGCCGCCCAGGCGCCCTGCTCTGACTGCGCCGCCCAGGCGTCCTGCTCTGCCCTGGCCGCCTGAACTCTGCGGGCCGTCCTGGCCGCCTGAACTCTGCGGGCCGCCCTGGCCGCCTGAACTCTGCGGGCCGCCCTGGCCGCCTGAACTCTGCGCGCCGGCCTGGCCGTCTGAACTTTTTTTTTTCCCCGTCCCTCCCTGGTCTGTCCTTCCCTGGTCTGTCCCTCCCGTTTCTCCTTGGTTGGTCCCTCCCGTCCCGCCCTGGACCGTCCTGCCCTGGATCATCCCTCCCATCCCGCCCTGGTCTGCCCCTCCCGTCCCGCCCTGGTCTGCCCCTCCCGTCCCGCCCTGGTCTGTCCCTCCCGTCCCGCCCTGGTCTGTCCCTCCCGTCCCGCCCTGGTCTGTCCCTCCCGTCCCGCCCTGGTCTGTCCCTCCGTCCCGCCCTGGTCTGTCCCTCCCGTCCCGCCCTGGTCTGTCCCTCCCGTCCCGCCCTGGTCTGTCCCTCCCGTCTCGCCCTGGTCTGTCCCTCCGGTCCCGCCCTGGTCTGTCCCTAGTGGAGCATCTGGAAGCTGCTCCTTAAGGAGGGGGTAATGTCACATGCCTGTCCTGTCTCGTGTGCACTTGTGGTGTTTTGTTATTTTGGGCATGTGCTCTGTCTTTGTCTTGATCCCACCCCCCTTGTTATCTCGTTATTGGTTTCATTTGTCCCACCTGTGTGCCCTCGTTCCCTGCTTGATTTGTCCCCTTTAAATAGTTCCTTTGTGTGTTCAGTCTTGGTCGTATCGTTGCCATGTATGTCTACGTCTTCTGTTTCCCCGTGATTCCTGGTTCCCCCATATTTGGTATGTTTTGAGTTTATGTGTTTTCTGATTAGGTGTTTTGCCCCATTGTGGGTTTTGTTTTGTGTTTATGTTTTATTTTGTTAAATAAATATTCTTTTCTCTGCACATGAGTCCTCGCACCAGTTTCCTTGTCTGTGACGTGACAGAAGGATGGCGAGTTGCGTCCAACTTTAGATCTGAGGTACTTGAATCGTTCTCTGATGAGATTCAGATTCAAGATGCTTAAAGTTCCTCCGTTGTGATTCAGATCCAGTCTGAGGACTGGTCTGTCACGACGGGTCTAAAGAGGACGCATGCTTCCCTTCCCCCATCCTTCTGTGTCACAGGAAGTTCCTGAGGTTCGCTTTTGGGGGCAAAGCGTACCAATATCGGGTTCTTCCATACGGCCTAGCCCTTCCCCTCGCAAAGTAAGTGGTAGCAGCAGTTCGGCATTGAGGTGTCGTCCTTGGCTGCTCTCAGTGCTTGGAGTTGAGACTCTACACGCAGTAGCGTGTTGACGCCTTCTCAGAGAACTGTGTTCCTGGGAGTCGTATGAGATTCTCTACGTTGTGGGCACAATTGTCTAGCGCACGTATTGAGTCCATACGGGCGGTGGTCTCTAAAATGAAGCTAGGCCACACTATCACTGTGAAGCAGTTTTAAGGACTGCTGGGGCTCATTGCGGCTGCGTCCAACAGAATATCTCTTGGCCTGCTGCACGAGACCCTTACAGTGGTGGCTGGGAATCAGGGGGTTTTCCTCGAGGGGAAAACCGTTCTGTATGATCAGGGTAACACGCAGATGCCTTCGTTCCCTAGTCATTTGGAAGAAACCTTGGTTTCTGTCCCAGGGGCCAGTGTTGGGAGCATCATGTTGCCGGAAGACCGTTTCAGCAGACGCCTCCCTCACTTATTGGGACGCGGTCATGGACAGCCGCTTTTCGAGGGGCCCGTGGGAGGGCCGTCATTCCTCCTGGCACATAAATTGCCTGGAGATGATGGCGGTCTACAAAGCTCTCAGGAGCTTTTTCCCGTACCTCCGCGGTCACCATGTCCTGGTACGAACAGACAACACAGCTGTCGTATCGTACCTCAATTGGCAGGGGGGTCTGAGGTCGCGCCCTCTGTGCAGACTGCCGCATCAGATCCTCCTGCGGTCCCAAGGGAAACTGTTGTCCATCAGGGCAATGTACGTCCTGGGGGTCCAAGATCAGGGAGCAGACATCCTGTCGAGGCAGGGGCTGAGGCCGGGGAGTGGCGGCTCCACCCAGAGGTGGTGGAGGCCATGTGCGAGAGATTTGGCCCAGTGGAAGTGGAACTGTTTGCGTCTCAGAGACGTCCCACTGCCCACTGTGGTTTTTCTCTCACACATCCAGCCCCAGCGAGGCTGCGTCTTTATGCATATCCCCCGATCACTCTGCTCCCGGGAGTCTTGGAGCGGGTCAGCCGAGAAGGGATCAGCCTACTCTCAGTAACACCCTGCTGGCCGACCCGGGTATGGTTCTCGGACATTATAGCACTGCTAGACGGTCTCCCGTGGCAGGTCCCTCTGAGGAGGGATCTGCTGTCTGAGGCACGGGGCACAATATTTCACCCCTGCCCAGAGTTTTGGGACCTCTGGGTCAGGGGCCCGGTACCTAGAGGCTGGACTGTCAGCAGATGTTATCGAGACCTTGCTCAGCTCCAGGGCTCCTTCCACCAGGAGGTTGTACAGCCCGAAGTGGAACGTGTTTCCACTTAGTGTAGAGAGCGTGAGGTGGACCCAGTTAACTGCCCAGTGGCTTCAGTGCTGGAGTTCCTCCAAAATCACTTCTCTGCAGGTCTTAACCCGTCCACACTCAGGGTGTACGTGGTTGCCTTTGGGCTTTCCAAGCTCCTGTGAGTGATGGGCCTTTGGGTAGGCACCATCTGGTTGTACGGTTCCTCCGTGGGGCTCGGAGGATGAGGCCTGCGGCTCGTTCCAGAGTTCCAACCTAGGGATCTGGCAGTGGTACTTGAAGGCTTGGCTGAGGCCCCCTTCGAGCCACTAGAGTCGGCTGAGGCAGAGAACCTGACCCTTAAGTTGGCCTTTCTCTTAGCTATCACTTCTCTGAGGAGAGTGGGGGACCTTCAGGCCTTGGCGCTTACGCCGACTTGCCTGGAGTTTGGCCCTGGCAGAGTAAAGGCCATCTTACATCCTAGGGTGGGCTACGTGCCCAAGGTACCATCTAGTGTGGTCAGGTCTTTGGTTCTTCAGGCATTTCATCCTCCGCCTCACGTGACAGCGGAAGAAGGGAGACTTCACCTGCTCTGCCCGGTCAAATATATTTAGTTAAGTCTGCACAGGAGATCTGTACAGCTGTCTATAGCTTGCACCTCCCTGCGACGCCTGGCGCTAGGGTGCTCCAGTCCTAGTTGTTCCCGGTCTCCGGCTTTACACTAGGGCAGGCGCTACCCTCTGTGTGGCCTAGTGGGTACTCGTTCCCCAAATTCGTCGTTCCGACGCAGTGCGTTAAGCTAACTGTGTTAAGAGTTTAGGAAATGTGTTAAAAGTATTGAAAAAATTGTCATAGCGATTGTAAAAAACTGTAATCACTTAAGTAGGGAGAGTGGGGTAGACCTGGAGTAGGATATGGACAAAATTTATCAGATGCGATTTGCGCAACCTTGGTTGACCATGAGTACTGAATACCCATGGGTTGACATTGAGAGAGGCTGGACAGAGAGTTCAGCCCAACCTCAGATATAAAAAACAAACCTTTGAAAATGCATGAATGAATCAAATGATTTTACAATGTAGAGAGAAATAAATATTTTCATCAATATGCAATACTGGTCTTGTGTGTACTGTTGATCAATATATTCATATACTTTACTCTAACAATATCTCTAAAAAGAATTAAACCCAGATTATATTATTAGAAAATTCAAAATTTTACAAGTGTTTAAAGGGATAGTTCACCCAGCACATAGTACTTGTGTGTGTGGATGTGTGAATTATGTGTAGTGTTTTGACAAAACGAGCCTTAAAATTGTGCTTAAGCAATCGTAAAAAACTCTAACTAAAACAAGGGAACGAATTAGTGGCGATGATTTAGTTATTAACTTAAAACGAGGGAACAAATTAGTAAAATGTGCTGACGTATTAGTAAGTTGTGGGAACGAATTGTCATGTGCGGGCTCCGTAGTTATCTGATCTTGTCAAGATCAACCCTTTTACTCAAATTACTGTAAGTAAAAAACGATCACAAAAATATCAGTTTTTCGTTACTTCATGAAGAAAGCAGTGGTTCTCAACCTCTAACCAAAACAATATGGATTAAAATACGCAATCTACCAAGAGCAGTGCAAATTAGTGTCTGGTTTAAGACATGGTGAAAAATAATGGCACAAATACCAGTAAATTGACTAGCGCAAACCTTATTAAATCACCTTGTATGATTCATTTAAATACTCTCCTCCCATAAATTTTGAAAGGGAAACTTAAATGCATATGCAATAAGGTCAGCCACAAAAAGAACCATGTCTACGCCTTTTCAGCACTAATATTTTTACTGCGCGTCTTTCATAAATCCTGACAGTATCGATTTTTAATGGCGAAAGAGTGCAAGCTTTTAGTAAATCTGGCCCTAAATATGCCATGTTGTTTCTTTCAATCCTGTTATCAATTCTGGCATAATCATCTATTCTTCTGCTTATCCTATGAAGGGACATGGGGATGCTGGAGTCTACCAGTGTCTCAGGTCGAGGCAGAGAAACACACATGGACAGTCATTCTTTCATATATTCTGTCATATATTAAGTTTAGTCTATTTAGATGTTTATTATAAATAAATAAAAAAACAAATAACACAAATCAGTTTTTTAAACTGAATGTTCCATTTTAGTAACAGTTCCAAAACAAAATGTCCCGAGGCTCGCATTCAACATTTGGTAAAGCACCAACACTCACTAACCATTTGTTGGAAAAAGAAAAAAGATATATGCAAATATTTCAGGCTTTATTAAGGGAAATGTGCCAGTTATTCTTAACACAGGCAGAGAGAGTGTGTATATCAGTAGTACTTGGTAATAAAGGATTGCATCTATTCCTTAGATAAAGCAGAAGCTGAAGGAACAGGGGATAGAAAAGGACACAAGAGTGGCATGGAACGTTCAACCAAATGGAAATGTGTTTCACAAGATTGAAAACAAACCAGGAGTTTTCTGAGGTGATTTATCAAATTGTCAGAAATTCGATCTTTCTTTTCTCTGATTAATTCTCATGCTGGTTGTGAAATTCAATAGTACATGAAAAATGTTTTAGTAGAATATACCTGTATATATATCACAATACCAATTTAGTGATGAATTACTGTAACCATAATTTTATTTTTATTTTAGCATGGCTGTGATTTCATTGAACTGTCATGCTTCTTTATAAAAGGCTCTTGAATTTATTTGATTCAAACACTTAAAATGTACTGTACCGATATAATCATGCAAATTAAATGTTTTAAAGAGATCATATTAATGATTAGATTTTTTCCTGTATCTTGTTCCAATAAAATTAGTAGTAATGTTGGTCGACATTACTACATTAAAACATTTGTTTTCCCATTTATTGACACCTCTCCTGTCCCCATGTTGAGAGAAACCGGGAACAAAGTGCAGAGGCGATGTGTGAACATTTGCATGTACTCATCTCACTCAGTATTCCTCAAAATAAATAAAAACAGTGAAATGCGAACTCAGAATATTACGAAAACTTGCAATAATTAAATGTTACAGAACGCAAATATACTTTATGTATTTAATCTCACTTTATTACTTAAGGTCTATGCTGCTGAACAGTGATCCAATTCAACCATAAGCAAAAATGACTTTTTTTATTGCTGAAGTAAGAGTGTTGAACTTTCTTCTTTTGCATCCTATTCTTCTGCAATTCAGAATAGCAGCACAACTGAAAAGTTTGTTTGAGCTGCACCCTGCAACTTGTACAAGCGTGAATTTTCATTTCCTTCACCCAGAGGCTTACCCAGCAGGCACAGTACATCAATGTGACTTTGGAAAAACGTTGGACTCCAACTAATCCAACTTCAGTCCGACATCATATTTTGGTTGAAAATGAAAGTTGAGTTTAAATCTAAACCCAACGTTTGTTTGACGTCAAGCTCCAACGTCAGACAGACGTTGAATTTTGGTTGGAATAAGCACCGCGTTTTAAAAATCGTTAAAAAGGTGAAATTGTATGAGCAGAGGAGGATTAAACAACTCCTCAAACAGCATTACCAGCTTACTAGATGTTGATGTTTCATTGAAAATAATAGTTTAGTTTGAAGTCAGTTGATCCGTGTTTACTTTAGTTGGAAAGTTTGACTTGACTTTTTAACATTATAATATGTACACATAATAAATAACACATAATGCTTTTAACCATTTTCCCTCAAATTTATCCTTCAAAATTACATCTTCTGCAGAACGATTGTGACCATATGAATCCATATATTGTTGCCCCATGCACTGGCTGATTCAGATTTGATTAGTATATTATTTGTCTGTATATTATCCCCACTCTCACCTTTGGATCAGAGTTTAAAATGATTCAGCTTTTACATTTTTAATAATCTGTAGGCTTCTCCATTTCTCCTCAGGCTTCAATTAAAAAGCATTCATTATTTGACCCGAGTTGATTGTGCGTGGCAATTATGCAATTTAAATGTTAACACCCTTATGTGTATCCGTCTGTCCATTCCTCATATTCCTTGTCGGTTGGTTTTATATGTCTCATACAGTTATCATGAGAAGAGTTTAATAAAAGTAATATGAAAAATATATATTTATAGAAAATATAGATCTTGATTCATTTGACTGTATAATAATTAGTGATGGGCATAGATACATTTTTTTAATCTAGATGGCTCATTTGAATTCTGCCGAAGGCATTCAAAATATGTGCTCATAAGTGATCGTTTGTCTTTTTGTAGTTTGAATAATAAATAACTTCTGTCCCTTTAAGACCTGAAGCACGCATGGATCCCACTGTTCCTGTGAGCTGGTTACGACTGTTTACATTAAAACTCACCAAGATGGGCATTGAGACATTTTTGAGTGTATTTGACCATTAATAAGATGGAAAAAGGAGCTCATTTTTGCACTTGTATGTCAGTGGCAGCTTTATTACGGTATGTGTGTGTGCGCTTCAGATGCGAGCGCGAAATCTGCGGGAAGTTGTAGAATAGGTTGGTTTCACGTGACGTCACGCTGCTGCATCGCGAGAGCGCGAAATTCAGATGGAGGGCAGGAAGTGAAATCTGAGGATCTGCCGTCTGAAAAAATGCCAATGTTTTGTGTTGTTTACGGCTGCTCCAATCGTTCAAATCGAGAAAAAGAAAAGGGTTTTTATAGAGTACCGAAGATGGTCACTCATAAAAGTGAGAAATGTAGAAAAGCTCACTGAAACGCCGTAAAAAGTGGATTTCTAACGTAAGTCTGCGGTCGGGAGGAGCTGAGTCTGTTAATGCCCGTGTCTGCAGCGACCACTTCGTCGGAGGTATGTTAACGTAGCTAGCCAACGTGTTTTTGTGTCTGTTTATATAACATTAGGTTGTCGTTAAATGCTCATTTACTTAGTAATGATTATTAAGTTACTGGTAGTCTAATGTGGACTTCATTGGGGCTTTTTAGGCTGCCCTAGCGCTTTGGGTGACGTTGAGTCGGTAGATTGGGCTCCGACTGTCAACCTAGGTTACCAAAAAACTAAACCCAAATCAGAGGCGTCTCTTAAACGAGAGCAGAGGATGAAGCTCAAGGAAGACCAACAAAGACGGTCGGAATGTGCAGAGGCTATATGTTGGATCTCCAACAGACAGATGAGAGCCCGGATCTGACGCAGACAGCCGAAAGCTCCGACCCGAAGCAGACAGCTGACAACAACCCACAATCAGAGGGGATCAGTGGGAATGGGACATTAAATGATCAAGGTAAATTATTGTACTAAGATTTGTAACCAGCATTATTATTCATTGTTATTAATAATTATTAATTGTTACAAATGTTGACCAGAAAACTTGTATGTTTTTAAAAACGTTGTAAAAAAGATTACTTAAAGGGATACAGGTTTCAAACCTGTATGAATTTCTTTCTTCTGGTGAACAGAAAGGAAGATATTTAGAAGAATGCCAGTAACCAGACCGTTTTTGGTACCATTGACTTCCATAGTAGGAAAAAAATATACTATGGAAGTCAATGGTACCAAAAACGGTCTGGTTACTGACATTCTTCTAAATATCTTCCTTTCTGTTCACCAGAAGAAAGAAATTCATACAGGTTTAAAACAACATGAGGGTGAGTATATGATGACAGAATTTTAATTTTAGAGTGGAGTATCCCTTTAACAACAATTCACATAATTCATATGAACTAAAAATCACTCTGTATAATTGGACGAGAGAACAATTTACATAATTCATATTATGAATTAACTAATTATGCTCCCCACTGATATGTTGCAGGCTATGTAGATGCTGGATGCCAGACTGAGCTAACAATGGATGACATTGAGAAGATGGAGGATGTTCTGAGACAAAACACAACAGAGCTGGGAGATCTTCGAGCCAAAGCACTGGAAACACAGTTCAACAAGGAGTCCTTTGAAAAAAACGAAGACAAGACAAGGTTCTACACGGGGCTCCCCAACTTCTTAGTTTTAATTCAGATTGTTGAGCTGTGCAAACCCTACATCAGCTGTGGTCCTATGTCTGTGCTGTCTAAATTTGAACAGTTCATTTTAGTTTTGATGAAGCTGAGACTAAATCTCCCGCTGAAAGATTTAGCTTTCAGGTTCAAGATCTCTCTGCCAACTGCTTCTAGAGTTTGGCATAAAGTACTTGACATACTTCATGCAAGGTTGGAATTTCAAATTGAGTGGCCAGAGCGACATGTTCTTCAAGCTACAATGCCAATGGGATTCAGACAGGCATTTGGATGTAAAGTTGCTGTGATAGTTGACTGTTTCGAAGTTTTTATTGAGAAGCCCTCTAATTTACTAGCCCAAGCACAAACGTGGTCAAACTACAAGCATCACCATACTGTAAAATGTCTGATTGGTGTTGCACCCCAAGGCTATGTCACTTACATATCTTGTGCCTGGGGAGGGAGAGTCAGCATTAAACAGATCACAATAGAGAGTGGCCTCCTAAAAAAACGTTTACCTGGAGATATTGTCCTAGCAGACCGTGGGTTCAATATTGGTGAGAGTGTGGGATTTTACTGTGCTTCACTACAGATACCTGCATTTACCAAGGGGAGAAAACAGCTGTCAGCGTATGAGGTGGCAGACACAAGAAAAATAGCGAATTTACTTATTCATGTTGAGAGAGTTATCGGTTTAGTCAGAATAAAATATCAGATTCTGCAAAGCAGGGCTATGCCCATAGAGCACATGGCAACAAAACAAGGTGAGGCACAAGCATTGATTGACAAGATTGGGGTTATTTGCTGTGTCTTGTCTAATCTTTCAGAGTCTATTGTCCCATTGGTGTAAGGAGGAGGGAGGGATAGGGATAATAGTCAGTCCAGTACCTGAGCCCGCACACCTGTAGTGTCCAATACGTGATCCCTGCTTCTTGGCTCTGATGATGATAAGTAAGAGGACAGGGAGTAGTAGTACCTGAGCCCCGACACGTATCAGTCTGTTAATTTGTTTTCAACGAGTGTAATATTTTTATCCACTAGTCCCAATTGTACTGGCTATATGTATTATATGTAATGAAATGGATTCTAATCTGTTATTGCACACCATGTTTTGTTATAACAATTGTTGAAAAATCTAATCTTGTAAATAAACCACCATGTACAATTCTGTCTTCTCAGTGGCATTTAATCTTTTCATTTAAATTATACAACAGCCAGAACTCACAAATACAACACTCATAATAACAAATATTCGTATACTCATAACAAATATTTTAATCAAAATGTAATATTGTCTCATACAACAGAATTGATATAACAGCAATAACACAGACCACTTTCAAGAGTGCCTGGATCCTTTCATTACATTACACATGCGAGTTTGTAACTTGCTGCCCCAGTATTTCTGGAAGTATACCATTTCTAAAAAAGCACTCAATTTTAGGGATAACATCATCCCAAAGTTCTAGTTCGGGCAAAATCCTTTCAACAAAAATGTCATTGTGGTTCCACACAACAAAATCACAGTACACAGCGTCTACAATGTGAAGCTGTCCCTGAACTTGGTAGTAGTAGTCATGAGTCCGGTCCAGCATGACATTATCCCCATCATTGATGAGGCAGAAGCCCTTTTCCCCAGCACACAAGCGCAGATTGGCTTCATCTTGGTGAGAGTGTGGACACTAAAATCACAGAGAGAAGGACACGTGAACAATAGATTAACAAATATATTTTCTGCCTTTTTGCTCAGTTTAGGACTTGAGACACGACTCAGACTTGAGATTTAGGGACTTTACTACAACAGAGACTGTAATATTACCTTAATCTCGCAGATGCCAATTCCGTGACAGTCACAAGTGACAATCCCATCAGGGGAGGACCCCATGTATGGCCACTTGGGGTTCAGCCAGAGACCACTGTCCATACAGGAGAAGCCTGCATGCTCCCGACCCAACAGCTTCTCATACACTCCTCTGGCTTGTGCTTCATGTTTGCATCCATAACTGTACACAGTACACATGCAAAACATGAAAGGAAATGATTACTTAGTATTGGATATGTAGAGCCAGTTCAGTGATTTAAATGCCATTACCCTAACCCCTATACTTAGTTCTACTCCTGCGTAACCCTAGTCTTATAACCCTATAACTAATGTTGACCCTTCAGGGCTGTCCCTACCATACTCAATCCACTGCGCGATTTTCTCTTATCAGTTGCGCACCAAAGCAATGTGTTAGATACAGTAAGATACATTTACTTAATAGACAGCCTTCTTTTTTATCCAAATGATACCCTCTGTTGTCAGTGTTTCTTTTTCTGGACATAAACACTGTTTACACGCAGCCTTACCTCTGCCTTACCCTAATTCAAACCCTAAATACCTTGTAGCGGCTGTGGTGAACCTATATGCTTCTGGGTAGCATATGGCCTTGATCAAGCTCTTGGATGGTTGCTGGGGGTTGGTCTTAATAGCTTGTTTCAACTTGGAAGCAGTTATGCGTCCAGCTCTTTGCCTAAACCAAATCCTGCTTGCACTCTGACTTCGAGTTGCCCTCTCTACAGCCTGGACCTGGGACATGATGAGCTCTTCTAGCTGAAATACCTGGCATAGCTCTCCAAGCTCAATGGGGGGTAGCTGCAGAGTCTCTGGTGTTCTGTATTCAAGAACAGTTTTAGGAAGCATACTAGATTTGGGGATGAATTCTTTGTAGTACGGCTCCCTAGCCATCAGTGCTGCACTCCTTGGACAGTTTTTGCTTAAAGTCTCAAAAAAACTAGCATATGTTTCTGACACTCTCTTCACTCTTGGGCATGAAAGTGATTTCCCAACCTGGTTTTCAGTTGTCCTGCCATCAATGGAATGGTCAAGCTTTTTTTTTTTGGCTTTAGCTGAGGAGAAGTCGATCAGAGCTACTGGAGCAGCAGGAATCTGAAAATAAGTTAACACAAAGAAGATCATAAAGTCCATGGGCCCTATCTTGCACCCAGCGCCATTGACTTTGTACACCGACGCATGTGTCATTCCTATTTTGCACCCGCGCAAAGCGCACTTTTCCCTCCACAGAAGCACGTCGCTAAACTAGTGAATGAACTTGCGCTCCCTGGGCGGTCCAGCGCAAAAAAGGAGGCGTTTTCCGGCGCAAACAATCCCTGGTGCTATTTTGCTGTTCCATTAAACAATTGCGCCACTGACCAGAAAAAACCTAGTCTAAAGTCAGTGGCGCGTTGCGCGTTGTTCATTATGCTATTTTAAGGGCGCATGCTTGACCATAATAGCGTGCACAACGCGCATACACTTTGCTCATGTAATCTACACAGATGCAATAGTTATTTTTGCAAATCATAAATTGTTACACTAAAAAATATTAACACATGAGATGACGGAAATCATTGTGGTGTGCCACGAAGATGTGAAAAAATAGGCATAAATCTAGCTTACAAATTATTCAGGCTAATTGTAGTCTAATAATTAAGGAGACCTGTTTGCCCAATAGTGGCAACTTCTGGCAAGACATAGATATGTATATAAGGACATCTAACAAATTGGTTTGTCCGTCAAGAACCAGGAAAAAAAAATCGGTGAGGGTGGACGCAGCGATGTCCTCTGCTGGCGTCAGGTCCTGAGTAGAGGCAGATCCACCTCCCGTTACACGGCGTGCCCGATTGATGCTGGCAAGCTTGGACTTTCCCCGTCTTCTGATGTCATTGTAGCGCTTGCGGCACTGGTGCGACGTCCTGGGGATGCCAGCTGATGAAACAATTGTGGCTATTTCCTCCCACGCCTGTTTAACCGACGCTATTTTGGGTGGGTTTCTCCCATCCCCATACAACACAACTTCTCTGTCTTTCACTGCTCTTACAAGAACATCAGTCTCCTCGGCTGTGAACCGCTCCTGGCGTGCACCTGGTAAATACGCCATAATAATAGCAATCCATAATGGAACTTGCGCACCTGCTTTTACAGGGAATGTTGGATGACGCTCTGATTGGTTTATTCACGTTACGCCCAAACCACACCTATGAATAATGAAGCTACTTCAGACCAACCCATTTTAGATTTGCGCCGGGCGCAAGAGCCATTTATCCCGCCGGGAAAATAGCAACAGCGCCGATACCCGCCCACAAAGTTACTTGCGCTTCGCGCTTTGACACTTGCGTTTCAGATCGTTAAAATAGGGCCCTAAATTTCTGTGGTCCATAACCATAACATATCTATATGCAGTATAAATCTGTCATTTATCCTATGGCTGTGAGCAAAACAGGTAAGGCTATCATCCCAGGATTGAGATGCCAAACTGTGCAGCTAATGTGGGTCTTTGCTGTCTTAGCTTCTCTTTGTCCAACAGGGACAAAAAAAAACATTCTCTGTCCCACATTTGGTTTGCAGTGAACGTGTCCCCTTACCTTTTTTACATGTGATGGCATCAGCCACTTGCACTGCTCTGTTGTGCAGGATGCTGAATCTCGCATCTTTACCCCAACTTCAATAGAAAAAAGAACTGCTCCTACATGAGAACATGATTCTGATAGTCTGTGAATAGAATACAATATTATTATTATTTTTTGATGATGTGCAATATAGCCTAGAGTGTTCAAATCAGAGGCTAAAATCAGGCTAGAAAAAATGCATGTTATTTCCAAATTATGACAAAATTTGATGTAAAAACCATACTAACATTATAACATACTTTATATATACATTATAACATACTAATATTATAAGGGCACCCCAGGCAACATTATAAAAAAAATAAAAATCCAGCTCATGACCCCTTTAATGCTCTCTCCAGTATGCTAGCAGTGTGTGTGAGAGAGAATAATTAATAATTTCATAATTACTTACCCTGCCATGCAATTGCAATGAGCTGCAATGACTTTTCCATCCTCCTTCGCAATAATCCAGGTCTTCAGAGGTGTTTCGCCTGATCTCTGAGAGTGGTTTACTTTGAAACATAAACGATTGTCAGTCTAACATCGTCGTAAAGATGTGTTGCATGTTTGTTGACATTATAGCCGTTACTGCTAGCATCTTAACACATACAACAATATAAGAACAAACACTCACCCTGGCGAAGACCAAACGATGATCATCGTGGAGCCGTTTGCTACCGAGGTTGTGGACCCACCCGCTAACAAAAAAGATGTACGCCTCCAAACTTTTATATGCCTTCATTTGCTGTCTGGTGTAGTATGAAGTCTGAAGGACCAGATAGTTGGTGATGTCAACAGCCTCCACTGTCTGCAAATCTTTAAGTTCGACCGGAAACTCACTCATCTTCATGAGGAACGGGTCACGTCCAACATATCTGTTCATTAACTCTTTGTATCTATTTCTTGAAACTGGTTCTAAATTCGTACAATACACTCTCTCCGCAACGGTTTCCTCCATAGACGTATTCCCCATATTTACTTCCTGCCCTCCATCTGAAATCGCCCCGCCTTCACGCGTCATCATAATCACGTGACTGAAACCCAGCTATTAACGTTATGTGCAACCCCGCGCGAAATTCAGACCGACAACACCAATACTAACAAAAGTCCAACCGAACACCCGTTCGCAATGTTCAGAGGATTAACCGGACTGAATGAGAGGAGGCGGGGAGAGGAGAGGAGAGCGCAGCTGATATCGATACTGTAGAAAATGAGTATTGTATCGTTTCAGATATTTCAGTATCGATAGCGAAATATGGATATTTTTGACAACACTAGTAGGCATACACATAGGTTCAAAGACTCGTTCTCTCGCCCCTACAGTGCAATTCGGCTAGGTAGACATCCGCGCTAAAATATCAAGGTGAAAGTCATCATAGCTTGCGTAGTATAGACCCAGCTCCCAACCCAACTTTGAGAATAGATTAACGGCGATATTTTTTTTATCGCCCGATAAGAGTCTCACGTTAACGCAGCACATTAACGCCGATAACGGCCCACCACTAATAATAATCAGATTTGTTTTTCTCTTGAAGTCAAATGAAATGAGTAAACACTGTTCCTGACATGGGTCAGACCCAAATACAGACCAGATGCACTGGATGGTAGAAAATTATGATTTCCAAGTTATATAATAAAATAAGAGAGGATTGTAAACCAGCCTTTCAGGTTCATAAGCAGGATTTTCCTTAAAGAAAAATAAGCTATTGTACATGGTAAAAAAAATCTAAAATGAGACTTATTATTTTATTTCTTATTTATTTTATTTAACACTTTTTTCTAGATTACTAATAGGTCCATTAGAGAACAATTGTGATGTTTATTTCCAGTTTACTGAAGAATGAAATGTCATGCATTATGCATTTAAGGACGTTAATACTAAATTCCAAAAAGTGCCAATAGTCTAAATACAATTTATTAAACAAAATTAGCATACAACATAAATAATTACAGTGGGCAGTACATAAGTATGTCACAGAAAATTTTATAAAAATAAAGCATATATCTTTGTTATGCCCTGCTATTAAAACTAGTGATAAAATACAAAAGCTTCTCTTCTGTTCTTGTTCAACAAGGGGAAAGTATTCCTGATCCCGTATACACAAACTCTGTGAAGAAAAATTACATGGCATTTTCAGATACACACAAACATGAGAACAGGGCATCTATGCTCAAATTTTAAAATGGAAATTGTAATCAACTTTTCTTTCCTCTTCTTCATTACTAATGGCTATATAAACAGGAAACAATTAGTTTTACCTACAGTCCCCAAACTAGGTACATATATTGTTCTCATCAACTTTCTAATTTACAGTCATTAGCTTCCACCAACAGGATGTCAGATATTTTGGTTTGAACATGGATTTTTTAAATAATCAGGCTCTGAATTTTTATCTGCTTCTCCTATGGGATTCACACAATTCACGCCAAACTTTGTGCGTGGTGGGCGATTAAAGAGATGACAAAAATGGAAACAGGAAGAGTCTCATTTCTTGACATAATATCTTTACATTTACCCCATTTAAATGCATTGCCCCAAAGCCTGTGGTATGGTGGTGCCAGCGGGGATTTGACCCATCATCGCTGCTTGCAGCTATATTTTTTTCTTGTTTCTACAGCTATTAGTAATGAAGAAGAGGGAAGAATAACGGATCACAATTTTTGTTTTAACCCTCTGAACCCAAAGAACGCGCCCGTGCGTTTTGCTGGATTTTCCCTCATAACAGTGTAAAACAACTTAAAATACAATATGTCTTTACAAAGCTTAAAGTGTCTACTTTTATTTATGTACACTCATAATAAAAAAAAACCTAAATGTTGTGCTTTTTGCTAAATAAAGAAAACAAACAGGATGCGCATTCTCCTGTCTGTCTCCCTGTGATGTCCATTCTGAAATGCATGTGGAAATATACTCAGAACTCATAGAAAACTTGCCACACAGACACGACAGATATCTCTTTATAAAGCTTGGAATGTCTATTTATATAACAAACAAATATTCTCTGTTTATGCAATCCATATGAAAACAGCAAGAGGTACATTTCCTCCAGCGGAGCCTCATTATCTTTAATGTGACCACACCCACGTGCGCACAAAGTGATTCACATGCAAATCATCCACGAGGAAGGAATGCGAACCTGTAAATGCCCCCATCACCTCAAAACAAAGAATCAGCTTCATCATTCTTCTGCTTTTCATCGAGTTCGGAAGACACGCTGAATTTACCTTGGATTTAGGCTACCTCAGAAGAAGAAGAATGCGACTTTAACATGAGAATTTTTAAGGTAAAACATTTCTTCTCACTTATATTAGCGTTATTGATGCATAAACACATTGTAGGCTACTAGTTGAACTATGGCCAGACTAAAATGTGTGAAATCAATGGAAACATGTTGAAATATGAAATAGGTAGGCAACCTTTCAATGCTAAATAAAGATACACATGCGACATGAGGATATGCTCTATAATGCTTTATGCTCTATAATATTAAACACAGCATGATATAAAAGTAGGGTTGTCAACTGTCCCGTATTAGCCGGGACGTCCCGTTTATTGGGCCTAAATGTCCCGTACATTACTGTCCCGTTTATTGACTGCTACGCTGATGTTACCATGCACTGACTAAGGGGCCGTTCACATATGTTAAGTCTTTTGCACACTCAAGTTTGTTATTTTAAATGTAGACGACAAGCATGCTCAAATAGAGAGGCTAATTAGTTTTTGTTCATCTTGCACTGTCCCTGTTTGCAATTTTGCCCTTAATGTCTCTTTAACACTGTATTTGTTTTGTTTTTTACCACTGCTCTATGTGTTGTTTAAATCCAATACACTACCGTTCAAAAGTATTATATTTTCTAATGTTTTTTTTAAAAAATGGAGTGGAGGCACAGGTCTTCTCATTTCTAATAATTGGAAATACTCAACACACACCTCTCTATGCAACAACAACTCATTTGAATACCATGCTACAGTTACATCTCCCGTTACAACCCATATTGTAGTCATTTACCGCCCTCCTGGTCAATTAGGCACCTTAATTGAGGAGTTGGATGTGCTGCTGTCCTCATTCCCAGAGGATGGCAGCCCACTTATAGTCCTCTGTGACTTCAACATTCACATCAACAAACCTTATGCTGCAGACTTCCACTCACTCCTAGCCTCATTTGATCTCACCCACCCATAAATCTAGCAACCAACTTGACCTCATCTACACACACAACTGCACTACAGATAACATTTTGGTCAAACCTCTTCACATCTCAGATCATTACTTCATCACATTTAATCTACAACTTACTACTCAGCCACCACCAGCCCCTCTTCCAGTTACCTTCAGGCGAAACCTGCGCTCACTTTCTTCTTCTCATCTCTCCTCTGCTGTGTCATCTTCTCTTGCTTCATCAACCCAATTCTCCACTAATGGATGTTAACACCACTACAAACACTTTATGTTTCACTTTAAATTCTTGTCTAGATAGTATCTGTCCTCTGTCTTCTAGGCCAGCACGTACTACTTCCTCTAACCCTTGGTTATCTGATGTTCTTCGTGAACACCGGACCAAACTCAGGGCAGCAGAGAGGAAATGGCTTAAATCAACCGACCCGTCTGACCTGAGTAAGTATCAGTCTCTGCTCTCATCCTTCTCAGGTGAATTCCATGCAGCTAAATCTTCATACTTCCAAAACAAAATCAACAGCACCTCAAACTCATGCACACTCTTCAGAACATTCAACTCTCTACTCTGTCCTCCTCCGCCTCCTCCCACCACCTCCTTATCTGCCGATGATTTTGCCAATTTCTTCACAAACAAAACAACAACCATCAGCAGTCAGTTCTCACCCCCCTGCACACACGATTTTACATCAGCCAAATCCACAGCCGAACATCATCTCTCCTCATTTGCTACACTGAGGCATAAGTATCTAAACTTGTCCTCTCCAGCCATCATACCACCTGTCCTCTAGATCCCATCTCCTCACATCTCCTTCAAACCATCTCTCCTACACTCCTACCAGCACTCACACACATCATCAACACATCTCTCAGCACTGGCATCTTCCCTACCACATTCAAGCAGGCTTGGATAACTCCAATGCTTAAGAAACACACATTAAACTCTTTATTCATAGATAACTACAGACCTGTCTCTCTCCTACCATTCATAGTAAACACACTTGACCGTTTTTTTTTTAATCAGTTTTCATCTTTCCTCTCACAGAATAATCAGCTGCACATCAACCAATCAGGTTTCAAAAAGGGCCACTCCACAGAGACTGCATTGCTGTCGGTCACCGAAGCCCTGCGAATTGCAAAAGTTTATTCCAAATCATCAGTCCTTGTCCTCCTCGGTCTATCTGCTGCCTTTGACACGGTCAATCATCAGATTCTTCTGTCCACCCTTTTCATCACTGGGCATCACGGGGATTCCACTCCACTGGTTTGAGTCCTATATCCCAGGTAGGTCTTTCAAGGTTGCCTGGAGAGGGGAGGTATCCAAAGCACATCAGCTGGTCACAGGGGTTCCTCAGGGCTCAGTGCTTGAACCTCTCCTCTTCTTCCTTTACACTACATCATTGGGACCCATCACACAGGCACATGGATTCTCATACCACTGCTGTGCTGTTGACACTCAGCTCTACCTTTCATTCCAACCAGACGACCCCACAGTAGCTGCATGAATCTCCAGCTGTCTGGCGGACATCTCGGCATGGATGAAAAAACATCACCTGCAGCTCAACCTGGCAAAGACTGAACTGCTTGTCTTCCCTGCCAATCTGATAATACAACATGACTTCACCATCCAGCTAGGTTAATCTCGGATCACCCCTTCAGGGTCGGTCAGAAACCTTGGCGTAATCTTTGACGACCAGCTTTCCTTCAAATACCACATTTCAAAGACTGCTTACTCATGCAGGTTTGCGCTCCACAACATCAGGAAGATCAGACCTTTCCTAACAGAGCATGCAACCCAGCTTCTCGTCCAGGCCCTGGTCATTTCTTGGCTTGACTACTGCAATGCGCTTCTGGCTGGACTTCTATCAGAATGCAGCAGCACGTCTTATCTTCAACAAACCCAAAAGGGCCCACGTCACACCACTCTTCTCTCTGCACTGGCTACCACTCGCTGCTCGCATCAAGTTCAAGGCGCTTACACTCGCTTATAGATCCACCACGAGCTCAGCTCCTGCATACTTTGACTCGCTCCTACAAGTCTACACCCCCACCAGAAGCCTTCGCTCAGCTAAGGAGCAAGGCTTGTGGTATCATCACAGAGAGTCAGAAAATCCCTCTCCAAAACATTTACATTCACTGTTCCCTGCTGGTGGAACAATCTTCCAACCTTCATCCGAATTGCAGAATCACTGAAAACATTCAAACGACAGCTGAAAACTCTTCCGCAAGCACTTAACCTTATCTTAAAAATAATAATAATAATAAAAATTTTCCTTATTTTCTTTCTATTTTTCTCTACTTCTTCCCTGCCCTAGTGTATGATTCTCTGTGCAATGTCCAAAACATAGTACTTCAGGCACTTTCTGTGTTTCGCTGCCTCCTCATGACGGATCGCTTCCTGTACTCCTCATTTGTACGTCGCTTTGGATAAAAGCATCTGCTAAATGCATAAATGCAAATGTAAATGACTATATTGTTTTGTATGAATGAGTGATCAAAATGGTTTTCACCTTTTTTGAAGAAAAAACTCTAGGCAACAACATCCAGTTCTGAAAATCCTTGTGAACAAATGTTGAAAGTGTGTTAGATTACCTTATTTCAGTGATTTAACATTTTAGTTTTTTTTTTTTTTTTTAACTATGCATAAACATTATTTTCTCAAAACTACAAACTTTTATGTACATGTTGCTCATATATTACTGTAGCCCTGTTTGTGCTAAATAGAGTGTAATCAGACTTTAGCCATTCATATGCTTTAAAGCAGCTGAAAAAAACACAAATGACAGAGCATGTCAAACTTCTTCAGGGCCACAAAATAACCTTAGGGTCCAAAGGGTTAAAATTTATAAACCACTGCAACATTTAGATTCTATGGTTTTGTTGCAAATATACTGTAAAATTGCATCCATACGATGTATAAGTGAAACACATACACATACAATACTTACTTTTATAATAAGTTGTTATAGATGGGGAAAAGAGGGTTATCTTGTTCACAGCAAAGTTTACGAGCCCTCAAAACATCCCGCACACACTGATGGATATAAGCATACTGACACTGCAGAAGACAAGACCATCACATTAGGGTGCTTATAATCCAATTAATATATTTCATTAAATCTCCAGACCAATACAGTAACTACAGTAAGGAAAGTAATTACACGTTTAGTCAATTAATATTTGTCTACGGTCTGTTCACACCAAAGACGATATTTATAACAGTAGCTATAAAGTTTAAAAAAAATTCTAATTCTTTGAGAATAGGAAAGTCCATACTACAACTATAACAAGGGCATCTGCAGGGTAAACATTTAAAATCAAATTTAGGGAACATTTTTTAAGGCATGCACAAATAAAACTAATACCACCATATGAGCGGGATAGGGCAATGTTTATGGTAACATTCTAAACTGTAAAATGACAAAATAAAATGCCATTTAAACTTTACACTTCAAATATTAGATTTGACAAATGGTATTATACAATTTTATATAGAAATGAGGAAACAAAATGTGTTGACAAATATAAACATAGGCTACAATAAAAAGCAAATGTCACGTGTCAAAATGTGTTAATTTTAATAAGAACGCTATAAAAACACTAGTTTTACAGCGGAGGAGATGCATGGGCATTAATTTGCACTATTTTAATATTATGTTCACCTAAAACCTACCCATTCAGACGGTAATACACAAATGTGGACATGTCCACATTCAAGCATTTCATACAGTGGGCTTAAACAGCTCGCCCTTTTACAGCAGATTTAGTTCACAAACAACTGATCCAAATATGATTTTCATTTACAATAATAAATCCTAATATTCTGCATTGGTTGTTCGCGTACTCAAGCTCCGAGGATCTCCTGTTCTTGGCTCATTTTAAGTCCGACTTGTTAATTCAGTAAATTGTTAACTGGAGACTATGTGACTGGATCATTAGAATCAGTGAATTGTTTACTCGAGAACAGATGCATTCACAAATGAATCGTTCGGTGCGATTTGTGAAATAATTTAACCGGTTCATTGAAAAGAATCAGGTTGTTCACAAATCGGACACCGCCATAGCATCTCTGAGCAGGTGAAGATTTCTTCAGTTCAAAACTAGGAACGACATGTTTTTATGAAATGTAGTGGAGTAAAAAGTACGATGTTATGCTTTGGAATGTATGAAGTAAAAGTAAGTGTCCCAAAATAAAAATATTAGTAGATACTTGAATAATGTACTTATTAGTGTCCACCACTGGAATGGGCCTGTAGACTGTGATCTTAATAGTTATCGTTCTTGGTGTGAATGGGCCCTGTAGACTGTGATCTGTCCTGATCAACTCAGTTCCAGTGTTGCCATTTGTAAATGTTGCTGATTTCGCTACAGACAGACTCATACCTCAGTTTGTACCATGTGTGAGCGATGCAGACGTAGATCAAACACACAGCCGTAAATGTCCACTGTGCAGTTCCTGTCTAGTTGCTGTAAAACACGATCCAGCACAATGAAAGTGCCAGTTCGGCCCACACCAGCACTGAGAGAAAGAAAAAACATATCCATTATAAATATGATTTTGAGTGAGAACACCCTGAAATGTCTTTTAAAGTTGTTAAGGAGGTGATACACAGATACCTGCAGTGTACTGCAGTGACTCCAGGACTGGTTGTCCTGTCAATGTAATCTCTGACTGTGCGCACAAACTGAATGAGTGATTGGGTTGTCTCCGGTACTCCGTGATCTGGCCAAATGGTGTAATGGAACTGACGCACCATCCTGGGGTATCTCAACTGACCCTCCTGAAAAAAGACCTTGCATTATTATTTCAGAACTACTACATGTTGCTATTTTATAGTAATTCAGTCATGCCCTTTCTTACCGCATACATGCTTAAAAGAGTTTGTGTGCCACTAGCGGTCTCTAAATTGCAAATTACAAAATTACTTTCCAAAGAGGTTTCCCAAACTGGTAAATCTTGAAAAAGAAATTCTATTTTGCATTATGAAAATGAAACCTATTTGTAGGACCACAACAATTATTGCATTTCCACACATCTCCTCATTTTCATTGTCATGACGGTAATAATTAGTAAAAGAGCAGAAAACAAACAGTGAACCTCATTTTTTTCTTTTGATTATAGTGAACAACCCAAAGAATGTTATTACAATTTACTATTGAAAAAAATTACAAACTTTGCCTTTAAGTAATGAATGAGTATTTCTGTTGTATACGGAAATTTTTACACTTATTTAACACTTACACATGATATCTTGAAGTCCCGAATGGTCCACTCTGGAAGGACCGTCTCAGAAAGCAGTTTCACCACAATGTCACCATAATACAAAGGTTCACTGTCAATCGGCCAGTAGCGATCACACTTGACCTGAATCATACACACATTCACATAATTCACAAATTTCAACAAATGTTTTTTTTTTTTTTTTTTAAGAAAGATTGAAACATTTAATGTATGCTACAAAATGATGACCATATTTTATTGCATCAGTGTTTTCTTTTTGTATTGTAGCTTGGTTTGGGACTCACATTGACAAGTAGGAATAGGTTGAATAGCCTTGTCAAAGTGGCAGGAAATGTCATAGGGTTAAATCAAATTTAGCCTATTGACATGTATCATACACAGTTGTATGTATGTTTGGCAGACGAGGTTTGTTGAAGATCGATTTGTAGAATCATGAGATTAAAAAAGAATGCGAGTTTTCGCGAGACAGGTTGATGAGCCTGCATTTTTTGTTGAGGCTGTTCCCCATATTGTATGTGTGTGTTGCAAGTTCTTGAAATAAAAACTGACCTTATATCTTCCTAAAAACACATGCGTGGACCTTGTGTGTAACAATTTGTTCAATCAAAAATGAAAATTAGCCCATGAATTACTCACCCTCAAGCCATCCTAGGTGTATATAACATTCTTCTTTCAGACGAACACAATCAGAGTTATATTAAAAAATGGCCTGGCTCTTCCAAGCTTTATAATGGCAGTGAATGTTGCTCTGTTTTTGAAGTCCATAAAAGTACATCTATATCCATCATAACTGCTCCACACGGCTCCGAGGGGTTAATAAAGGCCTTCTGGAGCGAAGCGATGCATTTGTGTAAGGAAAATATCCATATTTAAAACTTTATAAAGTGAAATGTCTAACTTCCGGCGGAACATCTTTTGTATTAAACTTACGGGAAAAAGTCTAGCGCCGACACCTCTCGCAGTTCGAGTGTAACTGGTGTGCAATGTTGTCAGATGTAGCGTAAGCATTTTGAACTGTGAGAGGTGTGGGCGCTACACCTTTTCCTTTTTTCTTCAAAGACAGAGCAACATTCACTGCCATTATAAAGCTTGGAAGAGCCAGGACATTTTTTTAATATAACTCTGATTGTGTTCATCTGAAAGAAGAATGTAATATACAGGCTTGAGGGTGAGTAAATCATGGGCTAATTTTCCTTTTTGGGTGAACTAACCCTTTAAGGCAGGGGTCTCCAAACTCGGTCCTGGAGGGCCGCTGTCCTGCAGAGTTTAGCTCCAACCCCAAATAAACACACCTGAACCAGCTAATCAGTGTTTTACTAGGGCCTTGTAAGACACTGATTAGCAGGTTCAGGTGTGTTTATTTGGGGTTAGAGCTAAACTCTGCAGGACAGTGGCCCTCCAGGACCGAGTGTGGAGACCCCTGCTTTAAGGCTTCGTGGCTGCTTTAAGGCTTCGTGGTAGATTACTTTATGAACTATGTTTTTCTGTGAGATGAGTATTGTGTATTATCTGTATATCTGTTACCTCCAAGCTGAAAAACTAGATTCCCCAAAGGGGGACAATAAAAGTAAAACAAACAAACAAAAACAAACTCACCATGCCTCTCTCCACACACTGGGTTACCATTACAAGGCTGTGCACATTTTGTTCCCACACCATACGCCAGAAGTCATCCTTGGTACCTGGGAGAGGCCCTTGTGTGGCAATATACTCCCATCTGAAATTGTTTCCCTGTTAAACAGATACAGAAATACTTTTGAGCATGTGTACACAAAGGACCATTGACTGGTCTGAGGTTGTGTGTGAACAGTGCACAAATATTTCGTTTTTTTTTAAAGAAATTATTAGTAAAAATCAAACAAACAATACATAGAGAGAGACATTTTCACATAGAGCACTTGCTGAAGGCACAGAAGCTGTCATTTGCTGTGTCCCAATTCAGACGCTGAATCCTTCGAAAGCTGATTGCGTCACCGTGTCGGCTCCCTCAAATATGGCCTCGAAATGCACCCTTTGTTTCCAGTGAAATTAAGGATACAACAGATGGATCCTTTGTGGCCTTAGAATTTATTGTGCCAGTGACAATTGGATTTTTTGGAGAGAAATTGCTGAATTAAACTTTTAAACTTAAGTGAGTATAACTTAATATGTTAACTACAATATGTAATGATAGAAATGTAAAAAAATCAAATGTTGACTTTATATTTTACCATGATGCAATATTATATAGTTTATACTATTTATTATGTACATAAATGGACCATGGTGGACATATTTATACAGGTTGTGAACTTTATGTTTTTTAGACTTTAAAAAAGTCCAGTGCAAACGTTTCTGCCACTCATCAATGGCAGCTGTCACAGTTCCTAGGAGAAAGTCATTCGTAGGCAAGACCGTTCTTGAACAACGCTCCATCGCGGCCTTCAAAGTGTGGCCTTTGTCTTCCCAATGATGTTACCTTCCTGTGTGACAATTTAAGGTGTGTTATGTTACAAATCATGGGGTAACAGACAAACGTAGATATTTTGAAATTTGTGTTCCACATAAGAAAGAAAGTCACACAAGTTTGAAATGACATGAGGGTGAGTAAGTTTGGTTACAATTTATTTTGATGGTCCACTTCAACAAAATAATTGGGAATAAAATTGTATCCCAAACAAATTTTGCAACCTATAATATAAAACTGTTCAATGTTACAATCCACGCCTGTCCCGGACTCCATTTCCCATTATCCTCCCTGTCCCACACCTGAACTCACTTCCTCATCGTCTTTCCCACTCTCCCCGGATTCCCTGCACCTGGTCTTTGTCATTAGCACTCCCTTTATATTGAACTCACTCCCAGCACTCCTTGTTCGTTCCTGATTGTTATGCTTAAATGTGTGTTGTGTTCAGTGATCGTCTTGTTAATAAACCCATCTTTGTGGAAGCTCCGAATCTTTTTTCTAAGCTGCACTACACATCTGTAACAGAAGAACGGACCAAACTGCCAGGACTTCCACAACAAGATGGATATCTTAGTCACCCCGATCTCTCCCGTGTCCCCTCTTAGAGACACTTCAGCGCTGAATCGCCTGTGTGGGCTTAGGCAGGACGGTCGCCCACTGGTGAGGTACGTGGAGGAATTTACTGAGCTATCTTATTTGGTGAACTGGCCAGATTCTCCACTTAACGCGGTTTCATGAGAATGTGTGTCTTCCTCGTCCAGTCCCCTCAGAAAAACACGCGTCCTGGTCAGTTCACCCTCAGCCAGTTTCCTCCGCATATCCCTCCAGTGGGCTTTCCCGGGTAGTCCTTCCTGCCCCAAAGCCCAAATGGCCGAGGAGGTAGGCCACCTCGAAGCCCTCAATTCCGGCCAAGATGGCCGCGACCTCGCCAGAGCCACAGGAACGGTTGTTAATAGACTTTTGGAGCGATCCTGCAACTCCAGTTCTCCACGAGCCAGCTCCAGTCCTCCACGAGCCTGCTCCAGTTCTTCATGAGCCTGCTCCAGCTCACAAGCCCGCTCCAGTCTCCCAAGAGGCCACTCCAAGTCTCCATGATCCTGCTCCAGTTCTTCTTGAGCCCGCTCCAGCTCACGAGCCCGCTCACGCCCACGAGGCTGCTCCAGCCCACGAACTAGCAGCAAGTCCTGCTCCGCCATGGCATCCCATGGCTCCTGATCCGCCATGACATACCACGGCTGCTAATCCGCCTTGGCATCCCACGACTCCTGATCCGCCATGGCATCCCATGGCTCTTGATCCGCCATGGCATCCCATGGCTCCTGATCCGCCATGACATCCCACGACTCCTGATCCGCCTTGGCATCCCACGACTCCTGATCCGCCATGGCATCCCAAGGCTCCTGACCCGTCATGGCCGCCTGATGTCCTAGACCTCAGTACCTGTCTGCACCTGCGTGTAGGTCTCCAGGGCGCCCACCCCCCCTTCCCCGGTGTTACATCTAAGGCGCGCCTACCAGGAGGGGGAGGTAGTGTTACAATCCACGCCTGTCCCGAACTCCATTTCCCATGATCTTCCCTGTCCCACACCTGAACTCACCTCATCGTCTCTCCCACTCTCACCAGATTCCCTGCACCTGGTCTTTGTCAGTAGCCCTCCCTTTATATTGAACTCACTCCCAGCACTCCTTGTCTGTTCTTGATTGTTATGCTTACGTGTGTGTTGTGTTCGGTGATCGTCTTGTTAATAAACCCGTCTTTGTGGAAGCTTCGAATCTTCTCTTCTCTGCTTGCTTCTCTCTTTTGATGCTTATTAAATGTTTTATCAAAAAAGTTCGAGAGGAATCATCTATCAAATGATCTATCCAAAGCAACTTGTCATCAGCAATTACCACATCAATCTTATCAGCATGAGAAGAACCCTATAAATACTGAACAAAATGATAAACGCAACACTTTTGTTTTTGCCCCCATTTTTCATGAGCTGAACTCAAAGTTCTAAAACTTTTTCTATGTACACAAAAGGTTGAATATACACAATTCCTGGAAGCTGAAAACATCCCAGTACTAGCCTGGCCAGCATGTTCTGGATCAGCGTATACGACAGCGTGTTCCAGTTCCTGCCAATAACCAGCAACTTCGCACAGACATTGAAGAGGAGTGGACCAACATTCCACAGGCCACTATCAACAACCTTGATCAACTCTATGTGAAGGAGATGTGTTGCACAGCGCAAGGCAAATGGTGGTCACACCAGATATAGATTTGTTTTGATTCGACGAAGAAAAGAGTTTCCAACAGGTGGATTATCTCGGCAAAGGAGAAATGCTCACTAACACAGATTTAGATATAGTACAATACAATATTTGAGAGAAATAGGCCTTTTGTTTACATAGAAAAAAGTCTTAGATCTTTGTGTTCAGCTCATGAAAAATGGGGGCAAAAACAAAGTGTTGCGTTTATAATTTTGTTCAGTGTGTATGTATGTATATGTATGTATATGTATGTATATGTATGTATATATATATATATATATATATATATATATATATATATATACACACACACACACACACACACACACACACACACACACACACACACACACACACACACACACACACACACACACACACACACACACACACACACACACACACACACACACACACACACACACACACACAGAGCCGGCCCAAGGCATAAGCGAACTAAGTGGCTGCTTAGGGCCCCCTTGGGCACTAGGGGGCCCCCAAGAGCACAATAAATTACCAACTGGCAATGTTATTTTATGATGATTGAAATCGCGAAATGGCCTTAAACAATTACTAAATAAACTGCAAAATGTTAAGTTTTCTAATATATGCACGAATTGATTCTGACAGCACTGCAGGAGCTCACGGCGCCATCGGCCGGACACTATTCGCTTGTTAAGGCCTGTACACACCGGGACGAATATCGCGCGCGCTTATCGCCAGCGTTTTTCGTGCCGTTTTTCGGCGCGTCTTGAGTGTTCACACCCAAGCGATTTCCACTGGCGCTGCGCTGAGTGAACGTGCACATTCAGTAGATAGCGCTCCCGGTACACAAGGTGGTGCTGCGGCACTTTAAGCCTCTGACACTCGCTTGTCACATAGAAGGAGAAGAGAGACAGTATTTACGTGCTTGCCAAAACCATAGACATATTAGGCGTTTCTCAATGTCAAGGAAGGATCCTCGGAAGCCAGAATTCCGAGGATGCTACGTCATCGACAGCCGTCGAAGGGCTGTTCCAATGTCGAGGATCCTCGGAATTTCAACCAAGGTCTGAGTCCTTCGTTCGAAAAATATGCCATATACAGGAAAGGATGCATACGAGTAGACTTCGCGCACTTAGCGTTCTCAAATCACCCACAATCCTATGCGCGCAGCTTTGCTATCTTGTTAAAAAAATACAAATATCGGACGTTGGCGGAGTCGGAGCGTTAACGGGGCAATATGCTTTCAAGTGTAACGTTACCAAACATTTGTTATAACCGTAGTAAATATAAGTAAAGTTTAACTTTTGGTGACAGTTGGTGGTGGTTGAGGAGATTCCCCCCTTCTATGTAAAAGCGCTTTGAGTTAGTGCCTAGAAAAGCGCTATATAAATGTAATTAATTATTATTATTATTATTATTATTAACTTTTAAATGCCAGTACAAATTACAACCGTATTGATATTATACAAATGACGTTATTGATGGCTAACGGACCTTTTCACTGACGTAATGAGGCTGACGCGCACTTGCAAGCCTGTTCCATTTACATGTTCTCCGAATGCTAAAGAGGAGTCTCGCCTAGCCTCTGAAGGAAGTGACTTGGAAGGATTAGTCCTACAGAGGAAGGATCCTTGACATTGAGAAACACCTATTATGTATATGGACAAAACCATTCACACACTTTTTGCTAACTGGCAAACAGCATTAGCAGTTCATCTTCTTCTTTGTCTACTTACTACTTCTTCGTCGTATCAATGTGTGCTCGGCAAGACCGTTTTGTGCTTGAGCGCCACCAAGTCGTGTTTTACTGTCACTTCAGCAGCTCCAGGCACGTGAACAAAAGCGCCGATCTCATTGGTCGGACAGTTTTTTACGCGTCGCGTCAAAATAAAAAAACGAACCCGAGGCGTTTTTTTAAAAATGACGCTTTTACGCCTGGCGTTTTGCGCGTCGGTGTGAACACTCACATTGGCGCCCATTGTTAAGTCCCGAGGCGTTAAACGTCGGCGATAAACGCGTGCGAAAATCGTCCCGGTGTGAACAGGCCTTTAGGGGTTCAAAGTCCAAGTGCGAGAAAATCGGCGCCAAAACGTACTCGTCAGTTGCCCGGTAACCTTTTTATGAATGGATGGATTTGAGAATACGCTATGGTTTAGTGCGAATATCTTGTCTGACGTGCTGCATGTTTTGGACGGAGTAGCCTACATTTTGGAAGTTTTAATTTAGAAAATGAAAAGGTTCTTTCAACAAAGTCGAATGGAATGCAAAAAAAAACCCCAACTGTTTAATGTTTGAAAGAAATCAACATTTCTTGTTTTTAAAAGAAGTCTCTTCTGCTCAGCAAGGCTGCATTTATTTGATAAAAAATACTGTAAAAACAGAAATATTGTGAAATATTATTATAATGTAAAACAGCTGTTTTCTATGTGAATATATAGTAAAGTGTAATTTATTTCTCGGATCAAAGCTGAATTTATCATCATTACTACAGTCTTCAGTGTTACATGATCCTTCACAAATCATTCTAATGACGATTTGATGCTCAACAAACATAAACAGTTGTGTACAATGTTTTTAGGATTTTTTTGAAAGCTTTCTATTTCAGAGAAATGCTGTTCTTTTGAACCTCCTATTCATCAAAGAATCCTGGGGAAAAGGGAGCATATTCAGCATAAGAGACTACTTAAAAAAAGTACATATCCCAGTCTGAACTGTAGTACTGAGACTTTGAATATTAACATCTGACCACACCTGTGGGTTTGCTACTGTTACAATTAAAAATCGTATAGGGCAAAAAACATGCCAGGCAGACATGATGTAAGCAATACAGCTAAATATTAACATTGATACTGGGTGTGCGAATTATCAAGAATTGACAATAGTCAATCATATTGGTGGCACGAGGGGCCCCCAAATAAAATTATGCTTAGGGCCCCATAAGGGCTTGGGCCGGCCCTGCACACACACACAGTCGACTCACCGACATCCCTCCACAGTTTTCAGCATCCCTCCACCCCGACTCCTCACTCTTGACTTGTTCCTACCACAGCATGGACTAAGGGGGATGCACTCTGGGTTCGGGCCAAATACAGAGCTTGGAGTCCTCTCCTTGGACACCACGCCAAATATGCATACCAATTTTTCTATACGACTTATTTGTAAACGTGAACTCGTGAAAGTAGCATGAGTGTGAAAAGATATGTCATCTGTCTCATTTATAGCCTTGCACAAATAGCAAAACTACATTTCTGTTTTTTACGATTGCTTAAGCACAATTTTAAAAACAAAGCTCGTTTTGTCAAAACACTACACACAATTCACACATCTACACACACAAGTAGCAGAACACCTCAGTTCTTGTGCAAAATGAAAAACAATGATTTAACAAAACTGCTCGGTTATGTATATAACCCTTGTTCCCTGAGATAGGGAACTCGCACTGCATCGGAACGACGCTTTGGGGATACTCCCTTAGCACTAGCGAATCTGAAGTCAGAATGACAACTAGGCCAATCCGATTGGCGTGCGTGATGACGTAACTGTGACGGCATACCCGGAAGTATAAAAGGGGATCTGGAACGTAATGTCGGCAGTAATTGCTCTGAAGCATGCGCTCCAGGCGCGACGGGATGTAGTGCTCGTTCCCTATCTCAGGGAACAACGGTTATATACATAACCCGAGCAGTTCCCTTTCGAGGAAACTCGCACTGCATCGGAACGACACTTTGGGGAACGAGTCCCCACTAGGCCACACCGAGGGTAGCTCCTGCCCTAGTGTGAAGTCGGAGACCGGGCGCAGCTAGGACTGGAGCACCCTAGCACCAGGCGTCGTAGGGCGATCCAGGCAATAGAACCTGATAAAGGTTTGTGGGGTAGCACACCCGGCCGCCTCGCAGATATCCTGCAAGGGGACCCCAGAATGAAGGGCCACCGAAGAGGCCATGCCTCTGGTGGAATGAGCCCTCACGGCCACAAGTGAAGGCAAACTGCGCACCTGGTAGGCCATGGTAATTGCCTGGACAATCCAATTACTGATTGTCTGAGTAGACGCAGGCAATCCCTTCCTGGGTGAGCCAAAACACACCCAAAGTTGTTGCGATCTCCTCCACTGTGCAGACTTTGCCAAATAAACTCTGAGAGCCCTAACCGGGCAGAGTAGGTGAAGTCTGCCCTCTTCTGCCGTCACGTGAGGCGGAGGATGGAATGCCTGCAGAACCAATGACCTGACCACCCTTGATGGCACCTTCGGCACGTAGCCCGGCCTAGGGTGTAAAATGGCCTTTAATCCTCCCGGGGCAAACTCCAGGCAGGTTGGCGATACCGCCAAGGCCTGGAGATCTCCCACTCTCCTGAGAGAGGTAATGGCGAGGAGAAAAGCCACCTTAAGGGTCAGGTTCTTTGGTTCAGCTGACTCCAATGGCTCGAAGGGGGCCTCAGCCAAGCCTTCGAGAACCACTGCCAGGTCCCAGGTTGGAACTCTGGAACGAGCCACAGGCCTCATCCTCCGAGCCCCACGGAGGAATTGTACAACCAGCTGGTGCCTACCCAGAGGCCCATCACCCATAGGAGTGTGGAAAGCCGCAATGGCAGCCACGTACACCTTGAGTGTGGACGGGGTTAGACCCGCAGAGAAGCGATCTTGGAGGAACTCCAGCACTGAAGCCACTGGGCAGTTAACTGGGTCCACCTCACACTCCCTGCACCAAGTGGAAAATACATTCCACTTGAGGCTGTACAGTCTCCTCGTAGACGGAGCCCTGGAACTGAGTAAGGTCTCTATCACCTCTGCCGATAGGCCAGCGTCTAGGTACCTGGTCCCCTCAGGGGCCAGACCCACAGGTTCCAAATCTCCGGGTGGGGGTAAAATATCGTACCTGCCGCCTGAGTTAGGAGTTACCTGCCGCCTCAGAGGAATCTCCCACGGCTGACCTGCTAGCAGAGCTATGATATCCGAGAACCAAACTCGAGTCAGCCAACGGGGTGCTACCAGAAGTAGGCTGACCCCCTGTCGCCGGACCCTCTCCAGGACTCCCGGGAGCAGAGCAAAGGGGGGAAATGCGTAGAGACGCAGCCTCGGCCACGTCTGAACCATGGCATCCAACCCCAACGGGGCTGGATGCGTGAGGGAAAACCACAGTGGGCAGTGGGACGTCTCTCGAGACGCAAACAAATCCACTTCCACTGGGCCGAACCTCTTGCATATGGCCTCCACCACCTCTGGATGGAGTCGCCACTCCCCGGGCCTCAGCCCCTGCCTCGACAGGATGTCTGCTCCCTGATTTTGGACCCCCGGGACATACATTGCCCTGATGGACAACAGTTTCCCTTGGGACCACAGGAGGATGTGATGCGCCAGTCTGCAAAGAGGGCGCGACCTCAAACCCCCCTGCCGTGCCCCAACCAGTGAGGGAGGCGTCTTTTGAAACGGATTTCCGGCAACAGGACGCTCCCAACACTGGCCCTTGGGACAGAAACCAAGGTTTCTTCCATATGACTAGGGAACGAAGGCCACTGCGCGTTACCCTGATCATACAGAATCGATTTCCCCTCAAGGAAAGCCACCTGGTTTACTTCCGTATCAGGACATGGTGGCCGCGGAGGTCCGGGAAAAAGCTCCTCAGAGCTTTGTAGACCGCCAGCATTTCCAGGCAGTAGATGTGCCAGGAGAAATGCCGGGTCTCCCACAGACCTCTCGCAAAGCGGCCGCCATGACCACGTCCCAGCCAGTGAGGGAGGCGTCTGTTGAAACGGATTTCCGGCAACAGGACGCTCCCAACACTGGCCCTTGGGACAGAAACCAAGGTTTCTTCCATATGACTAGGGAACGAAGGCATCTGCGCGTTACCCTGATCATACAGAATGGTTTTCCCCTCTAGGAAAACCCCTTGATTCCCAGCCACCACTGTAAGGGTCTCATGCATTAGGCCAAGAGATATTCTGTTGGACGCAGCCGCAATGAGCCCCAGCAGTCCTTAAACTGCTTCACAGTGATGCTGTGGCCTAGCTTCATTTTAGAGACCACCGCCCGTATAGACTCAATACGTGCGGGAGACAATTGTGCCCACAACGTAGAGAATCCCATACGACTCCCAGGAACACAGTTCTCTGAGAAGGCGTCAACACGCTACTGCGTGTAGAGTCTCAAAGGGCCAGGCCGCCTGGAAGAACCCGATATTGGTACGCTTTGCCCCCAAAAGCGAACCTCAGGAACTTCCTGTGACACAGAAGGATGGATACAGCGAAGTATGCGTCCTCTTCAGACCCATCGTGACAGACCAGTCCTCAGACTGGATCTGAATCACAATGGAGGAATTGCTAAGCATCTTGAATCTGAATCTCCTCAGAGAACTATTCAAGTACCTCAGGTCCAAAGTTGGACGCAACTCGCCATCCCTCTAAGGAACTATGAAGTACCGGCTGTAGAACCCGGACTCCCTGTCTGGCGGAGGAGCACATTCTGTGGCCTCCCTACCAACAGGGAGTGAACTTCCTGTTCCATTGCCCGAACCTGCCCAGGGACCACTGCCGTCCAGACCACCCCACTGAACTTCGGGGGAAGGTAACCGGACTGCAGTCTGTATGCCCCTTTCCTACAGTCGCAGGCCCCAAGCTAATATATTCGGAGGCATAACCATGCGCCGAGATAATCTGCGAAGGGAACCAGCCTCTCGAGGCCGGCCTCGGGTGTCAACCGAACCTCCTCCCCGACCCCCTGAAGTGGCTAACCGGTAGGGCGAAATCGAGGAAGATTTTCGGTGTGCGTACGCGTTTGCTGGACCGCTACAAGTCTTACTAGAGGCGGCTGGTGCAGCGCGCGTTGGCGGGGAAACGATGTGGCCCGAAGCGTACTAGACGGCGGGAGCACAGCATCGATTCCCGAAAACTCCACAGGGGAGGCAACCTCGATCGCTCCTACCCGGGAGAGGGGGCTGGCCAGCAGGGGCCTCATCTAAGGGAGCAGCTCGACAGTGCCGCAACACTAGGGCGGATACTAGGGTGCAATTAGCAATTGCCTGAAACTGATGTGTCCCGCAGGCCACAAGGCGGCGAGAATGACATCAACTTCAGGAGGGCTCCATCTTAGATGAATATCCAGTTTACAAGTTAAACACGCTTGGGTGACAGAATTAAAGTATCCAACTTATCAAAGTCGGATAACATGACACTCAATTCCTCGGAATTAAATGCCATCATAATCACCAAACCCGTGCAACCTGATCTGAATGATAGGCTGAATAAAAATACATCTAACTCCTCAAAGTCAGATAATATTTTAATTTAATTCCTCAGAATTAAATGCAGCCACAATAAGGTGAATCCTAGTCTGAATGATAGGCTGAATATCTAACTCCTCAAAGTCAGATTATATTTAATTTAATTCCTTAGAATTAAATGTAGCCGTAATCATCAGACGACACTGTTTTATTTGTATTTATACGGACTCATAAACCCTGCGTTGCCTCAGCAATGTGGTTCAAGCCGTCATAATACAATTGGCTTTCATCCCTCGAGAAAAACGCCAAACAGTATCACACAATACGGTGAAACATGGTCTGAATGACAGGCTGAATATCTAACTCCTCAGAGTCAGATCATATTTCATTTAAATCCTCAGACTTAAATGCAGCCATAATCATCAGACGATACTGTTTTATCGTACTATACGGACTTGAAACTCGTTAAGCCGTTAAGCCAACCAGTATCCCATGCACACCGATCGCGTGTGTTCACTTTAATTGCAGACCCATAACCTGCGCGCTGCCTCTGCAATCGCGAGCTTGAATCTTGCATATATATAGCTTATAACTTCGACTGCCTCGATGCTGAGCACGTCTAATTCCTCAGAATCAGACCGCTTACGCATCGGGTCCTCCGCCCCGGGGGAAGAAGCCGCAGCGCGGGCTTCCACACGGGGAAGGAGAACATCTGAACTGTCAGACAAAGACTGGGAAGATGCCTCAGCAGTCCCAAGTCCCGCTGACAGTCCATCCATGAGCCCCATGACCGGCCTCGCCGATCGACCGATCCACGGGGCTCACGAGGCTGGCCGGCCTCATCGAACATGGCCAGCCGAGAGCGGAGCAGCCTGAGTGTCAGCTTTCACATAATGCTCGCAAGCGGCTCCCTCGAGAGCCGCCCGAGCATGCTGAACACCCAGACACTGCACACAGCAGGTGTGCATTCGAGCCCAACATGTAACGGGGAAACGGATGCACACACTGCTTAAACTCTCTTATCTTCATCATTCACACACTTTTGCTTTCACTCTGACAGAACAACAGTAAATAGACAGACAATTGTTTTCAACAGAGAGCGCTATGCTGAAGAGCATTGCTGCTGACATTACGTTCCAGATCCCCTTTTATACTTCCGGGTATGCCGTCACAGTTACGTCATCACGCACGCCAATCGGATTGGCCTAGTTGTCATTCTGACTTCAGATTCGCTAGTGCTAAGGGAGTATCCCCAAAGTGTCGTTCCGATGCAGTGCGAGTTCCCTCGAAAGGGAACCCAATTTTGACACCGTATGGCACACACATGGTTCATACAATCTGATTCTGTTTGATTCATTTATAAACGGCTGTTCTCAATCTTAAACACTTCTTAAAGAAATCTTAAATAATTTCTACATTTCTAATTATATAATCTGGGTTAGATTTTTTTCAGAGATATTGTTAGAGTAAAGTATATGAATATCTTGATCAACAGTACACACAAGACCAGTACTGCATATTGATGAAAATATTTATTTCTCTCCACATTGTAAAATCATTCGATTCATTCATGCATTTTCAAAGGTTTGTTTTTTTATATCTGCTGAGGTTGGGCTGAACTCTCTGTCCAGCCTCTCTCAACGTCAACCTATGAGTACTCAATACTCATGGTCAACCAAGGTTGCGCGAATCGCATCTGATAAATTTGGTCCCTGTCTTTTTTTCCACATCCTACTCCAGGTCTATCTCTTCTTACCCCCTCTACCCCCTTCCACCCCTCTCTATGCATGCAAGTGTGTTTAGTGTTTTGCAAATCACTGTGTGTAATATTTTTCAAAAAGTGTGAAGCTGACAATGTGCTTACAGTTGTGCAAATATAGGCCGGTGTTTTGCTCCTTGAGTGTGAGGTTTTGCTAATTGTGGGAAAGTTTTAATTTTAGTGTGTAAACGATTGAAAAAAAAAAAACAGTAAATACAATTAAACATATATATATTTAAATGTGTTCAAAACATTTATTAGATATCATAGCCATTATCACATCAAAGACACCTTTACCATTTAGCTAGCTTGCAATATCTGTTACACTGTAACTTAAAGGGCATATTGCAGGTTAGAGACCCCAGTGAGTCAATGTATAGAAAAATAATGTAGGAACTAGATATATATACTAAATATACTTTAAAATACGCTATTAAGGCTTTTGGAGTCTTTTTTGTGAGAAAATGTTACTTCCGCATCTAAAAATGCCAAATCCGGAAGTGACGTAACGAGAGGGAGTGCGGTGAATTTCAACAATAGGAAAACAATGGATCGCTATGATAGTTCGGATGCTGAGGGAATTATAAATGTTTATTAATACGCGTATGGTAGACCAAAGCCATACAGTTATGACACACAATTAGGGACAGACCAGGATTAGACAGAACAACGATTAGAGGAGACAAATTGAGTATGTATTTGAGTGAACTTGAATGTACATACGGCATGAATAAAATATTTACATTACCAGCACATAATTCAAAATTTTTACATAAAATCACGTAAAAACAACGGCAAAGAAGCATCAAGTGTGGATGTTTATTCATTTAATATCATCCTTTACATGTATTCCCATGTTAAACACATCATATCGCTGCGATGATAATCCTCTGGTCTAGTGAACACTACACACACCACCGCGTATTTCGAAGCAGATGCAGAAGTGAAGTCCCCTCTCTTCACCTGCACAAAACGCCACCATGCAGGTTTCCAAGTTTCCTCAACTTTTTTTTAATAGGAAACCTGTGGACTCGATGTCCTGACAGGCTGGACACAATAATTTACCATGACAATGATACATTGGAATAGAAAATCTACCGAAAATACAAGGACCCCAACTGGATACCAACCTATTCTCCACTGAGCCAACGCAGAGCTCGGCAAGCGACTCCCTCTTGTGACGTAATATGATGCGATGTTGAAAAAAAAAAACGTTTTTTACAAGCGGCCAATGAAACTACTAAATTTGTGCTCTTATGTCTTTTTAAAACATTTTAAATCCTGCATTACCTTTTCATATGGTATTTTTATACAAGGTTATATATTCATTTAGAAAAAAAAATTCACCTGCAAATATGCCCTTTAAAGAATGGTGCATGCAGCAGCCTTACCTAGTCATTGAACACAGCATTTCTATTATTAGCAGTACAAAACATTTGCATTTGCGTGTCTCTGCTAGGACCATGAACAATCAAATGAAGAACATATATTCAACTCACAGGTATGTAGTTAGCATTGATGTAGTCTGAGCAGGGGTCGTTCTCCAAGCAAGACAGTCTTACCCGCGTTGAGTCGTCTGCAATTAATTTGTAAGGTGGTTAATGAGAAGAGGGTCTAAACTACCGGTAGTTATTGTTTATTTTGAGCACACATAGTAAAGAATTGTGAAATATACTCTAGGCTTTCCGCGGTACATGGTAATAGCGGTTATACTCATTTTAAGGATGATACTGGTATTAAGTAGTGATGTGTCATTCATGAACAATTCGTTCATTTTGAACGAAACTTTAATATGACTCGAGAACAACGAGTTGTCTCAGAGAGCGATTCGTTAATTTTGTGTTGACCACACATGCACAACCTCCCATATGTTCTGTACAGGTACTGATTAGTTCATCTCTCGAGTCTTCTCGTTCGAGTCGTTCGTTCAAGTCCCCATAGGCTGAATGCAGAAACAGCTCATCTCTCGAGTCTCGTTCTTTTGTCACGTGAAATGACAGCCGTGTTGGATACAGAAATTAGTTAATTACAAACAAGTGCGTAGTTTTTTTGTTTGTTTATTTCAGTTTTTTAGCTAGTATAATCATTTATTTTCCTATGAAGCCTGGAAAGATTGGGTTGGTCAGAATGGATAGGCATAACAAATGTTTATTGCACATATCTTCTGATGATTTTAAAGGGGTGGTAAACCACGATTTCACTATTCTAACTTTAGCTAGCGTGTAATGTTGCTGCTTGAGCATAAACAATATCTGCAAAGTTACAACGTTCAAAAATTAAAGCAAAGGGAGATATTTGCTTTTAAAGAAATCAGTTTCTAAGGACTACAGCAAACGGCCAGTAGGCGACTACAGACATTCCTCCAGGGTTGGTGACATCACCAGCCTCAATATTTACATAAACCCCTCCTCCGAGAATATTAAATAAGGGGGGGTGAGGCCATTTTGTATCGCTGTTGTTGTGGTATAGTTAGGCTGGAGTGGTGTTGCTGCAATGCCGACGAAACGCTGTTATTTTCATCTGGATTGCAGGTCTGGGGTACTTGCTTTGTTCAGCCTTCCTAGGGACTGGGGTGCGTTGCAGTGCGTTTAACATACAGCATGTTATATGCACGTGTGTATGAGACAGAGGGGCCCATCATAAAGCACGAGACAGACAGGATCGGAGGAGAAGACTGGAAAATGTGACATAATGGACAATATTCATCCATTGCAATTCATGAGCAGCGTTTCAGCGAGACAAACACTGCTAGTGTGAATCATGCACGACGGGTGCGCCTCCCGCTGCACATTTCACGGAGGAAAACATCTACAATCTTCGCGAGTTCAATGCAGGATTTGCACAACGTCAGCTGCGCGAGACATACACTGCCAGTGTATGAATGCACGACGCGGGCGGGGCTCCCGCTGCACATTTCACGGAGGAAAACTTCCACAATCTTCGCGAGTTCAATACAGGATTCGCACAACGGCTTGTCCTGAAAGCTGGATTTACAAACAGAAGCTGTTTACGGGCCACAACCTGTAAGTCTGATTTATTTTTCATCGTTGTGTTTTCCTGTAATAGGTTAATTGTACGTTGTAGCAAGGAAGTAAACAGATGACAACGCTGTTCTACAAACCAGACTGTTAAATGCTCATTCATACTTAACGTTATCCGACGAACACCTAACGTTACAAACACTAACGTTAAAATCTCAACAGCGAATTTGGCATTAGTGTAAATGATTCTTTGATTAGAGCTTTTATGTATTATTTATCTACAGGCATGCTAAACATGGTTCTGTGTGTGATTTGGCTAACTTACTAGTAAAGCCAGTGTTTAGTGTTCGTTTTGGGTTAATAGTTCTTGCGACAGATATTTGGCTCTAATCGTTCTAAAAATACAAAAGTGCCATTCAGTAGCGATCACTATAGATCCACAGTCTTTACTCTAGAGAACTGAACAGGTTCTGCTCGATCATCTTCACTAAAATGTTCTGGGTCTGATTCGGGCTCATATGGTTTTATTGACGCCATTGTTTCTAATACTGACCAAAGCACAGCCTCCAGGTAAGGGGCGTGGACAAACGTGCACTAGGCGGTTAGCGAATCACAACACACTGGGCCAGCTAACCAATCTGAGCCCATCGCGTATTTTTGAGGGACTGGCTTCATACAACCCGGAAACCATCAGATCGTTTTACAAGGAGGGACAGAGCAGTGTAGAATAAAGGTCAAATATATGAAAAATAATGCATTTTTTAAAAAAACGAATGAACACAACTGTACAGTGCACCCCACAAACACAATCAAGCCTTCCAAAGAATGTGTTTTACCACCCCTTTAATAATAAATATATTACAACATGCAGTCAATAATACGACTGTTATTTTGACTGTATATGTTGCAAGACACTGAACCGGGAAGCAGTCACGTGAAAAAAGAATGAGACTCGAGAGATGAACTAATCATTTCTGTTTCTGCATTCAGCCTATGGGGACTTGAACGAACGACTCGAACGAGAAAACTTGAAAGATTAACTAATCTTTTCTGTTTCCGGTGACTGCATGGGGCTGGGACTTGATGAACGAATGACCCGAGACTCGAGGGATGAACTAATCTTTTCTGTTTCCAGACGCATGTATTAATTTACATATGAGGCTGTCACGGTGACAAAAGAAAGAACGCTTTGCATCGGGAGGTGAGGTGAACTAACAGACTGGATACATAGCCTGAAGCAAGCTATAGCAATTAATAAATCATTTCTTTATCAAAGTTTGGCCATGGCTGCATTAGCTTATAGTTTATTTTTTATTCCAAAAGTAAATGTAAATTGTACCTAAATATGTTGAAAAATTTTACATGTAAATTAGATTCTGCTGAAATGAACGAAATTACTTGAAAAAGATTTGTTCATTTTGCTGAACAAGATTCAAAGATCCGAGTCAGTAAAATGATCCGAAATTCCCACTACTAGTATTAAAGGGTTAGTTCACCCAAAAATGAAAATTCTGTCATTAATTACTTACCCTCATGTCGTTCGACACCCGTAAGACCTCCGTTCATCTTCGGAACACAAATGAAGATATTAAGTTGAAATCTGATGGCTCAGAAAGGCCTCCATTGGCACAATGTTCTTTACACTCTCAAGACCCATAAAAGTTTCTAAAGACGTTGTTACAAAGTCCATCTCACTACAGTAGTTCTACAATAACTTTATGAAGCGATGAGAATAGTTTTTGTGTGCAAAAAAACCTAAATACTGACTTGTATAGTGATGACCGATTTCAAAACAATGCATCATGAAGCTTCGAAGGGTTTTGAATCAGCGAGTCGAATCATGATTCGGATCGCGTGTCAAACTGCTGAAATCACGTGACTTTGGCGATTCAAACTGCTGAATCGACTCTCTGATTCATAACGCTTCGAAGCTTCATGATGCATTGTTTTGAAATCGGTCATCACTACATACGTACTATACTGTCGTTATACACAAAAACTATTCTTGTCGCTTTATAACGTTATTGTAGAACCACTGTAGTGAGATGGACTTTGTAATGACGTCTTTAGTACCTTTTATGGGTCTTGAACGTGTACAGTGCATTGTGTCAATGGAGGCTTTTCCATCAGATTTCAACTAAAATATCTTCATTTGTGTTCTGAAGATGAACAGAGGTCTTACGGGTGTCGAACGACATGAGGGTAAGTAATCAATGACAGAATTTTCATTTTTGGGTGAACTAATAATCCTTTAAGTAATAGAAAATTGTTGAAAGGGGCAAATATAGTATTTTGAATTAAACTTACTTAACAACAATATATAATAAAATATTTTTAATAGCCTTAAATAAAGTATAGTCACCTTAAGGGCATCTTAAACTGTATGCAGCAAGTTTTTCTTGCAATGCATACAGGTAGGCTTTTGTTATACACGAGAACCACGTTTAATGCTGTTGCTGTGGTAATGAACAACATGTATTATATTTTTCTTTATTTTGTTTTAGATCATACAAATTCTCACCTGTTTCTGTGAAGGACACATGCAGAGTTCCACAATCTTTCCACATCATTTCATAAAGCTAATTAAATTATTTATAATTTTAATAAATGTCATTATTTATCATTTTAATTAATAATTTATCATTTATTTTGATAATTTTTTTCATTTCATTTTCATTTGAATTTTAAATTCAAATAAATAAAAAATAAAATTAAAGATGCTTTGCATTATTGTGTTGGCAACTGCACAGTGAAAATGATAGGACCACCTATAGCGCCTAACCAACGCAAATACTGATCTAATCGATTTGAACGCCTATACCATATCAGTGTTAAAATTATAATATCATGGAAAGTCTAATGTACTCAGAATGTATTTTTCTTACAATGTCATGTGTCTCTACTTACAGGGAAGTATATTGTTGTAGCGATTTTTGCTTCGGTTCCCAAGTAGACGTGCAGCACTCTGAGTTTGAGTCCGTCCCATGTCCTTTAGGCCCTTTTTAACATTGGGTAAAGGTTGATGCAAAATGCTAAATTTGCAAAACCCAAATTATATATACATTTCACCTTATTTTCAAATACATTTTTTAGATTAGAGTAAAGTGAAATGATGACTTGACTGGGCTTTCAAGTTTGCTATTGTACCATTACTGCTTTGATGGACTTTAATATTTAGTATTCAATTTGATTATATGCAGTGCATTACCTCAAACTCTTCAGACAGAAGGTAACTGCAATCAGCTTGAAGTTTAGCAAGATGGGACTCAAAGTGGGCTGCTTGGACTGGGCTAATACATAATAGAGAACATTAAAAATCAATAGCATTAATGCTTATAATAATAAATTATTAATATAAACAGAAATTCAGTATTTTGGTACCTCCTTATGCCAGAGCACATCTGTGACGTAGGCAATGCCTTCCACATGCACATTTTCATCACTGGACTTTCCTGCACAGCTCTTAAAGCACACATTCACAAATACTCATCAGCACAGTTACAAACATGCAAGCTGAGTTAAAACAAGTGTGTGTGTTTGTGTGTGTGTCCTCACATTTTGTGAGCCCTCTTTCTGTAAATCAGTAAGGCAGTCACAGCGAGCACCATAGCGACAAGAAACGTAGCAGCCGTGATTCCTCCTGTAAGGCCACTTCGTGGCGCTGAGTGACAAAAACATAAATTACAAAAATTACACTATTTAATAAAAAAATAGGTTGGAGTTGTGACACAATGGTAGTGCACATAGGAAAGTGAAAGCTAAAGTGAAGTGAAAGTGAAGTGACGTGTGGCCAAGTATCGTGACCTATACTTGGAATTTGTGCTCTGCATCCAAGTGCACACACACAGTAGTGAACACACACACACCGTGAACACAATGGTAGTGCACATAGGAAACTGGAGTCTGGCCTGTGTCATGTTCTTTTCTCAGCAACCCTCAACTCAACTGTGCTGCTGTTTCTAAACACTAAAAAGCACATATATAAATAAAGATAACAGTGTCTTACCTGATCGAGTTAATAGTGGGAGGGAGAGGTAAGTGTCGGTGTAAAGGGGATGTGTAAATTCTCTGTTTTCTTCATCAAACAGTTGAGTGAAGGCACGAACACTTAATCTGAGAGAGTAAAGTGTGAATACATTTAGAATTATCTAAATTATCTAAAATCTTAAACCTGTCTGAACTGAAATTTAAACAATTAATTCAGCTAAAAAATTGTATTCATTTCCCCAACCTCATATGGTTCAAAACCTGTGACTTTCTTCTGTGGAACATTAAAGGAGATATTAAGTAGAATGTTCAGGTTGCTCTTAAGGTGCCGTCACATTTACTGTTGCAACTTGCTTGGTGAAATGCAGTCATTTGAATAAGAATCACAAGAGCTGTATCCGAAACTGATCCCTATCCACTATACAGTACACTACATCAGATGTCGGCCATTTTGTAGTGCCGTTCGATTGAGTGAACAACTTCATTCCCTACATTCGTTCACATTCGTTTATAACCACAATACAATTTTTAAAAAATATCTATATTTAATAATTATGAACACAAATTTAGCATGACACACCAAATTAATTATTAACAGATTTTTACTGTTATTAATATTATTTTCTAAATTAAGTTACATGTAAGATAAAATACGTTTTTTTTTTTTATTATTACTGCACAAGACTAAGCTGTTTCTGAGATCGCTCCAGCTCTCTTGACGCATACTGTATACATCAGTGTCCAAATTCACTAACTTCATTATGTTCACTCCTTGCTGATAAAGAGTGCACTCAAATGCCATACACTATAGGGATTAGAGAATGAGTGAGCGGTTTCAGACACAGCTAAGGCTTATGTACACAGAGGAAAATTAACAAACAAGACACAGCTGGAAACAATCAGACCAATGACAAGGGGAAGCAGGAACAGGAACCAAGCAAAACTACAACCTAAAAGTCCACATACAAGACCAGGCCACAAGGACAGGAATAACATGACTTTTGGAGTTTCTTGTGAGGGCGATAAAGTTCCCCACTCACCTCATTGACCAATAGAAACTTGCTTGGGTTGAAAGTGACTTTTGTATGAGCTGTGCTTCATACATCGCTATGCTACTGACAATGAACAAAAGGCATTCTTTTGGTGAGTAGGACCAGAAGGGTTACATTGGTGCCATGACCCTGATGATAGTGAGGTTTAGGGATCTGAGTGTAACGCCAGCTAGTGAGAGCCGTGCAGGTAGACCCCATTCCCCTGATCTCAAGAGGTGCACTAGTGACTGATGCTAGGGACTGCGGCCTTTAGCGTCCGTGTTAGCGTGCCCACCTCCCATGCCAGAGGCACCAGTCCAGCACGGAGCTGGACGCGTAGGACTGGAGGGGTTACACATGCACTGCAAGTGAATGGGGACAAATGTTAATTATATTATATTTTAATGTAATCACTTTTTTTGTATTTTTTAGAATTTGACAGGACCCATCACCATTCACTCTCAGTCTAAGAAAAAGAGCACCATGAACATTCTGCTAAACATCTTTTCTCGTGTTCCACAGAAGAAGGAAAGTATGATGGTGAGTAAATGATGACAGTTCAGGGATGCATTTCCCAAAATCATTGTAAGCCTAAGTTGATCGTAGAGACCATTGGTGGCAATTGTTCTACGATCAACTTAAGCTTACAATGATTTTGGGAAATGCAGTCCAGGTGTGATATTCACTAACTTTTTTTAAATTAACAATTTAAATGCTAAATGGCAAAATTGTTATGCTACATTGTACAATTTTTAAAACAAAGATACAATTATTTGTACTAAAACACATTGAAGTTCAGATTAATAAACAGTTTACAACCCTAAATGTAAGGCAGAAACTACAACAAATATTACATAAAACAATAAAGCAGCACCGATATGATGTTCTGGGCTTGAGCGGTCCGTCACAGTGATGTTTTCCATGCTGAATAGATTCTGGATCCCATTTGCAAGCTCCCCCCAAACGTTTCATCCCTGCTCCGAGGTTTATCTCAAAAACACGGATCTTGCTGTCAGATCCTTCTGCACACAGGCTGTGAAAGTAGCCTGTCTGGTATGTTTTGATGGAATGGTTTTGTCTGTAGTCCAGATAAGATGGCAGAGGATGTCTCTGCTCCGGCAGGACATTATCAGCATCTGTAAATTAAATTAAAATTAAACTGGATTTGGTTTCTTACATTAAGGCATAAACAGGGACAAATAATCAATTGCATAAATTCAAATTCAGGGAAAAATGTACATTAAAATGACTGGTACCATTTGACTCTGTGACGATTACTGTGAAGAAACGAATGGCCCCATTAGCATCACTGAACCAGCTGCAGTTGAAATTAAACAGGATGGTGAAATGGGTGATGACTGCGGACCGCTCACTGACCCGCACTGTCACCGGTGGGACGGGGGGCCCTGAAAAACAAATATTGACCAGCTGAGATTCTGTCGTAGCATTTTGACAAGCTATACATTAGAAGCAGGGCTTGACATTAACTTTTTTGCTCACCAGACACTTTTAACTGGTCACAGTTTGACCAATACCATGGGCAAAAATGACCATATAGATATCTTATAATTTGGCAGCAGGTATATTAGGCTGCTGTCATTTTAAGACCTATGTATATATTATATATAAAATTCAACCTGCCAAAGTGGCTAGTAGGAGTAACTGCGTTACATGCCACTGCTGAAATCTACCTGCATTTGGCGGGTGTTAATGTCAAGCCCCAGTTAAAGAACTTGAATACACTATATGTCTTTTAAAATGAGAACAGATTGTAAAACACTAGCCATCATACACTTGCCGAAAAACTGACATCAAAATATTACACTAAATAATAATACTTTTCTGCAAACCCAAGGTTGATTTACAATGAAATAACATGGCAGCAACCATAGAGAAAATGTACAGACACCTAAATAAGGCAAAAATATATGTTTTATGGTGGAATTTTGAAATATGAGATCACTGATGTGTTGGGGAATAGAATTCCAGATTGTGGGGGTAGAGATACAAAAGGCCCTGCCACCAAACAATGCCATTTTGCACCATGGGACCAGTAATAGCCTAAATCAGAAGATCTTAATGAGCAAACTGGGGTGTAGGAATGAATGAGATCAGAGATATACAGAGCGGCAAGATTTGAATGTGTTAAGAAGTATCGGTAACACTTTATAATAACTACACGCTATAACTATAATTAACAACATTAGTTAAGCATTAGTAAATAGCTGATTCATCATTTATAAAGCATTAATAGACATTACTAAGCAGTCTATAAATACAGCTATAAATGCTTTATTCTTGATTTATAAACATAAATTAAACACATGTGTTTAATAATTGTATTTTCATACTTTATAAATTATCAATTTATAATTTCTTACATTATTTACAAACCAGTTATTTAGGAGTTGTCAGTGGTTCATCAGATCATTTAGAAAGTGTAAGTAAAGGATTAATAAACTTTTTAAACGTACATTTATACATCTTATTATTTAGACATATAGTAATAGGCTAGTTACTCACTGTGTTAATAAATGCTTTATTAACACATATTCCTACTGTAATACATGATTAATTCAGGTTGTTATAAAACACTTAGTTTTTGTAAGTAAACTATTTCTGTGAGCTCATCTAAAGTGAGGACAATTTGTAAAGCTTATGTTCGGCTCCGTTCTCTTCTGAACAGAACACAGGAAAATATAGCACATATTTATTTCAAAATGCAAAAATGGAGACTGTACAACTAGTAAATTAATATAAAATTAAAATGAAACCTCTTTAATGTCATAGAAAATAATATTCCTGTAGACCGCCAGTAAACATGACTGCAGTAAAAGGAAACTAAGCCTCTGCAATCTGATATACAAATACTTTTCTGTAAAGTGTAAACATTGCTGAATAAAAATGTACCAGCGGATTACACTGGATTACAGGAGTGCCAAAATACAACAAATACAATTTAGATAAAACAATAATAATATAATAAAATATTTTGCAGTGTCAAAACAGTACTAACTTTAAAACATTTGAGAACAGCCGTGCAGAAGAGAACTGAGCCTTTAAATCTTCTTTGTAAAAATCTCCTTTACGAGGCATAAATAGTCCCCACTTTCGATGAGCTCACAGAAATAGTTTACTGACAACTAGTAAATGTTTTATAACTACCTAAATTAATCCACCTGGTCTCATTGCCAAAATGTACCTCTGGCAACGTTTTTGCAAACCCCAAAACACGTACCAATATGTACATATCACTGCAGTTTCAAAGTGAAATGAACACTAGAGGCAATTAAAACAGCAAGCACTTTTTATCGTTTTTTTTTGTACAATGTAAATTAATACATTTTGGAGTTTGCGTCACTTAACCAGCTTCATATGTTCGGCTTTTCTGATATAACAAGCTTGCTCAGTAGCTCAGCTGGTACAGATTTGTACTTGCAATGCTGAAGCTCAGGTATGAATCCTGTGAAAGACAAGTCATGATAAAAGAGCTCAAAGATGAGTTCACACAAGTTAAAATGACATGGTTACTATTGTATTTTTGTCACATTTGCTTTTGTTAACACTATCGGGTAGGTTTAGAGTTCAGTGTAGGTGTACGTTAAAAAAACAACGTAATAAAACGTCAGATTCACGCTCATGGCACCCCTGTTCCGGAAAAAAACTAAGCTTTTAGCGCCACCCAGTGGACATTTCACTTTGAAACTGCAATGATATGTACATATTGGTACGTATTTTGTCTCCAAGCAGAGGATGGCCCACTGGATAGTGGATGCCATCGTCTTGGCGTATGAATCCCAAGACGTGCCCTGCCCACTCGGGGTTAGAGCTCACTCCACCAGGGGTGCTAGCTTCTTCCTGGGCGCTGGCTCGTGGCACCTCGCTGACAGACATTTGTAGGGCTGCGGGCTGGGCGACACCAAACACGTTCGCTAGGTTTTATAGCCGGTTGCTTCTCGTGTGCTTGCTTCCCATAGTCAGCAACGCTGAAGTGCCCGTTCTAAGTGTTGGCTTGCTGTGCCACTCCCTTCCCCATGGAACAGATACATGCGCTTATCTTCTCCACTCGAGTTCCCCAGGAAATGGTGAACCCTGTTGAGTCCTCCGCAACCCACGGCAGTCGGATGTGGCAGAGCGTACGACGCCAGGTCTGGCACTTGTATGCATTGGTGGAACTTGTGTCAGGCTGGGTTCCGTATGTCGTGACCCCTGCGGCGGTCCCATATGTGTATTCTCCACGGTACAGCTCCCTTCGGCGAGCTCGTGTCTTTCCCTCGGCAGAGTTCCCCTGCCGTCTCAGTACGGTGTTGTTCCCCTGCCTACAACAGGCCGGGGCCACCCCTGGGACTTCCGTATGTTGCACTGCCCAAGGCCAGTCCATACGTATATTCTCCACATGGTAACTCCCTCCGGGCATGATGTGGCTCCCACAGCGTCCTCCAGGCACGCTTCCCAGCGTTATCCAATAAGTATGCTGAGTGGGTCTTGCGGAACAACAGTGTGACTCTCCCTGTGTGAATTTCCCCGCCCGTATCAGAACGGGGTCTGAGGGGCTCTCGCTGGGCGCTGGAATGTATAGGACCGAATTATTAAGGAATGCTGGATCTGCCAAATTTGGGAAATTTTACATGGCAAGAAGTCATTCTCTGTTGCTTGGAATATGCTTACCCATTGTCGATGTCCTTGTCTACAACCACCACAGAACCAGAACCCAGCCAACACCTCCATGCACCTGCCACAAACCCAGAGCCAGTGCCTAAGCCCGCTAAGCCAGAGCCCCCCACATGACCCAGAGCTATGCCAGCTAATTCTGACCAGGTATGTGAGCCCTATGTCCATTCAGGAGCTTGAATTTGAGCCAAGCATGACAAATGAAAACAATGGCCTGGTTTCATAGAATGGGCTCAGATTAAACCATGATTAGGCCTTAGTTCAAATAGGACATTTAAGTAGCTTTTATAAACATGTTTGCGATTTTCTGTGAAATCTGTCAACTTTAGGCAACTAGCGTTGACTCATCCAGACTGCAAAAAAAAAAAAAATCTAGTATTAACTTTAATTAAAATGATTAAAATCTGTGTTCTAGAAAAAAGCTGTTTTATTTTACACTGAGTAGGTTGCCCCTCATGATGGCTGCCATGTTGAGATCACATTATACAGCAATATGCACCGATAAAGTGACCAGAAGTCTTTAATGAGAGTTTGTGATTTGAAGAAGTATGAGCAAGATTGTGTTCTAATGTCACTTACTGTCGATCATAGTGATAACGCTGTTTTTTGTGGTTGAACTTTGCTTGTCTCCAGACATCACTGTAATGTAAATGGTGTAGTTTCTGAAGGGTTCCAGCCTGTCAAAACGCTGCGAGAGAGCATCATGTCCCAGTGTGTAAGTGTACACTGGTGTCCTGGAGCCCTGATTGTGGCATTCCACAACATAAGAGTCATAATCGGACTCTGGAGGCATCCAGGAACAGTAGACAGAGGTCGAGCTCAAGGGGAAACAGTGGATGCTTGGAGTTGAATGTGGAGCTGTAGAGAAAAATAAATCTCTTATAATCACTAAATCTACAGTAATTTACAGAGTTTAATATTTGAGTTTCTGAGCAAATATTCACTAAATCATTCTCCAAAACCTATTATAATCTAATCTAGATCTAATACCAGGGCTGGAAGTTGATCCCAGAAAGAACAGATAATGTTTCAGTGCAGAGGAATCGACTGTGTTCATTACATTATTTACCAAACTACTACACATTCCAGAACAGCTAGGATGAGATTAGTTCATCCCAGTGACTCAACGCTTTTAATTCTGTTCACCAAAAACACTCAATAAGATTGATTCTCTGATTCATTCAGTTACACTTGCTGGGTGCATCATTAGTCTTTTATTTTACAGATATTTTTTTAAACACATACAGACTTTGTATAGCAGCCCTTAATTGGTCCTTCGTGGACAAATTTGGGCACAAAGGTGCACAAAGGGCACAAGGTCTCAGGTGTGATCCCAATTTTTTTGTTTTTAAATAAATGTTATATCACCATCTTCGATAAAATAAAATCTATCAATTTATGACTTTTTTGGGGTATTAATGAATTTATTTACCTCTAAAGTACCATCTTTTTTAAAAGTAAAATATGCTTATTTTTGTTATTTCTTTAGGTTTATTTATTAACTTCAGTGTGTTCAGGTGGCAAACTTAGGAAAAGTAGCCAAGTCTTGTACTGCTCAGATTAAGGGAAGTCTTTTTGTTTTTTTAATGATTTTGCCCACATTTGTCCCGAAAGTCTCTTTAGGGTTAAGAATTATGACAATTAATATATATATATATATATATATATATATATATATATATATATATATATATATATATATATATATATATATATATATATATATATATATATATATATATATATATATATATATACTCACCTAAAGGATTATTAGGAAGACCATACTAATACTGTGTTTAACCCCCTTTCGCCTTCAGAACTGCCTTAATTCTACGTGGCATTGATTCAACAAGGTGCTGAAAGCATTCCTTAGAAATGTTGGCCCATATTGATAGGATAGCATCTTGCAGTTGATGGAGATTTGTGGGATGCACATCCAGGGCACGAAGCTCCGGTTCCACCACATCCCAAAGATGCTCTATTGGGTTGAGATCTGGTAACTGTGGCAGCCATTTTAGTACAGTGAACTCATTGTCATGTTCAAGAAACCAATTTGAAATGATTCGAGTTTTGTGACATGCTGCATTATCCTGCTGGAAGTAGCCATCAGAGGATGGTGGTCATAAAGGGATGGACATGGTCAGAAACAATGGTCAGGTAGGCCGTGGCATTTAAACGATGCCCAATTGGCACTAAGGGGCCTAAAGTGTGCCTAGAAAACATCCCCCACACCATTACACCACCACCACCAGCCTGCACAGTGGTATCAAGGCATGATGGATCCATGTTCTCATTCTGTTTATGCCAAATTCTGACTCTACCATCTGAATGTCTCAACAGAAATCGAGACTCATCAGACCAGGCAACATTTTTCCAGTCTTCAACTGTCCAATTTTGGTGAGCTTGTGCAAATTGCAGCCTCTTTTTCCTATTTGTAGTGGAGATGAGTGGTACCCGATTTGGTCTTCTGCTGTTGTAGCCCATCCGCCTCAAGGTTGTGCGTGTTGTGGCTTCACAAATGCTTTGCTGCCTACCTCGGTTGTAACGAGTGGTTATTTCAGTCAAAGTTGCTCTTCTATCAGCTTGAATCAGTCGGCCCATTCCCCTCTGACCTCTAGCATCAACAAGGCATTTTCGCCCACAGGACTGCCGCATACTGGATGTTTTTTCCTTTTCACACCATTCTTTGTAAACCCTAGAAATGGTTGTGCGTGAAAATCCCAGTAACTGAGCAGATTGTGAAATACTCAGACCGGCCTGTTTGGCACCAACAACCATGCCACGCTCAAAATTGCTTAAATCACCTTTCTTTCCCATTCTGACATTCAGTTTGGAGTTCAGGAGATTGTATTGACCAGGACCACACCCCTAAATGCATTGAAGCAACTGCCATGTGATTGGTTGATTAGATAATTGCATTAATGACAAATTGAACAGGTCTTCCTAATAATCCTTTAGATGAGTGTATATATATATATATATATATATGTTTTTTTTTTTTTTTTTTTTTTTAATCTGAAATCTAAGAGCCATATGCAAAACAAAGCCCACAGGTTTTTAGATGTTACTGTATGTTCTTTCATAAGTTAATCACATACTTAACTTTAGTTAAAGTTTTTTAATTTGTTTAAATACTGTAGGATGTGAAACTGGCCACAAATAACTTTCAACATAATTTTTGTCAGTCCTGGTATGAGCTCTAGTGGTTGATGAATCTGTACTCACGGGTTCTGACAGTTTGATAAACAGGACTGCTGTAGGTCACAGGACTGTGTGTGATCCCACTGACAGTCCGTAGGCTGATATTATAGAGCCGGCCTGGATGAAGTCCTTCCAGGATACGCTGAGTGGAATGAAGACGAGAAAGCTGAAGTGTGTCCTGAGGAGACCACGTCACTTCAAAATCATCATAGTCTCCTGTATATGGGACATGCCAATGTATCTCCAAAGAGCCGGAAGAGCTGCTGATGGAAATTGATGATGGTGGTGCAGGAACTGTTTTGATATAATAGGAGTAATTTAGCTTTAGTTTTAGAAAAATGTCCAAGCTACTTTATTTGATGAAAGCTAAGTGCTGCTGCGCTCCAAAAAGGTCACAAATCATTATAAAAGTATCATAAAAGTTTCATTAATATGACTTGGTCATTATATTTCAAGTCTTCTGATTTTGTATGATACTTTAAGTGAGGATCAAGTCATTATTTACTAAAAAAATTATAGGTGCAGCGGAGAAGAGGATTTTCAGCATAAAATATATATTGTTGCATACTGTTTTAAAAATTGCAATATTTAAAAAATGAAACGAAATAGGCTCATCACTATGGCATTAGATCAGTGATAAGGTGAAACATAATTCAAGAGCTTTAGTGCTGACTTGCAGCAGCACTGACCTGTGCGCCCTACTGCAGTCGTAGTGTTGGTCAGATCTTCACTCCAGGTCTGAATCGTAGCAGGATAAAGCCGACCAGCCACTAGTCTTTGGAAGACCACCTGAGTGCTCTCTGGACCCAAATGCTGCTCAAAGCCATCTACAGTGACTGAATATCCAGTAAGTGCTCCAGGACCACGTGTCCAGCTCAGAAGAAGACTGTCCATTTGACCCTGATTCTCAACATGTAGATCTATGACTGAGGCAGGAGCTGGGAAAACAAACAAACAAGTTTTGTCAAACTAACAAAAAATCCATTGAAATCTCTAACTGATAATAATTGGACAGCTTTTTAGTGACAATATCTTCATATATAAAAGATGTGTTTAGTTATGTGCTTTTAGCTTTTTATTAGACAGATTAGAATGAGCAAGAGTCAGAAATGACTTGAAATTTGGGGTTCAAGGATAAAAATGCTACAGATTTTCACTGGTTACAAACATTTTGATATACTGTACAGTAACATAAAAATTACATCTATTTCAATTCTAGACCAGTTCTAGTTTTGTAAATTGTTAGATTTAGAAATGTATTTTGTTGTTTTCAGTTTAGTTTAGTTTAGCTTAGTTTGGATTTTTCATAAGTAGTTTTTAGTTTGTTTGTAACTTTGAAAAAATTGTTCCTTTTTGAGTGGAACTTGATGCCGCGTCATGACGTTGATGCTAAGCACGTGTCTTAACGTGCCAAACTGATTGGCCAAATGTATAAACGTCACAACACAATGTAGCACATAACAAAGTCCATAAATAGATGCCAGAAATGCTGCCATCATGTCAGGGTCGAGTTTTAGGATGGCTGCGTCCGTAACCTGAAAAATGCTGCCTTTGGAGGACACATTTCAAGGTCGGAAGCCATCAAGGCACTTCCGAATCTAATGTTAGCTTCACTTCCTGTCTCCTGAGATACCTTCATCTGATTGAGTTTTGAATGCAGCATAGATGTATCCTTCGCTGCCTTTGATATCCCACAATCCTGTGCGTTCCATTCTGTGGCAGATGGTGTCCAAAAGTTGCATTTGCTGGTCAGTTTGTGTGTAGACCAAGATTTTCCACTTCTGATGTCATTTCTAGCCAGAAATTACTAATGTAGTAATTAAATATTTGTTTAGATCTTACCAAAGCTCTCTCTATTTTGCTGTAGATCATTAAACTGTTACACTGCCTTAGAAGTCTGTCCGAAATCAGTTTCGTGAGGTGCTTTAATGTACAAACACTGCCTTACAAGCCATTGTCTTATAAGGCAGCAAGGCAAGGAGTCAACTGCCTAGATTTTCGGACGCAGCCGATGTGTGTGTGACTCCCTGTCCTCGTTATATTACACCTGACGACTCTCATCTGATGTGTGTGATGGGAGAGGAGCATGCTAGGTCAGCCACTGAGGAGGCTGACTATCAGCATACCGAGAGATTCAATGTCTGCAAGCTCAGATTCCACTTGGCTCTCTTCTCGAGTCAAGCGCCTGCACCTCGTGGTTTGGGTCCCACTACTGAAAAGGCAGAGTGGCGATCGGTCATGGGGTTCGCAGGTTGAGTTAGTAGAAGGAGGTTTCTAGATGGATAATTCCCTATCCCTGGCTCTTTCTCTTAACTCAGAGGACCCCTGATTGTATACACCTGTGGCCATCGAAGTGATTGGAACACCTGATGATTTAAAGGGGCATCCCAGTACTTTTGGCAATATAAGCTGTCTCATTTCGCAAGGTTGCGTCCTCCAGAGGTCGCATTTGAAGGCTACATGCGTCATCAAGGCTGTCTCATTTCAGAAAAGTAAGTAGGACACTTACTTTGTAAGTGCGAAGTGCGACCTTCAAATGCGCCCTTCTTTTCAGGAATTCGGAGTGTGCATGAGGTGTATCCTTCGCTGCTGCAGATAACTCACAATTCTTTGCGTCGCCATTAACAACCGTCATGTTTTTTAAATATTATTTGAAAAAATGGCGCCGCCGGCAGACATGCAAGCGAAGATGTGGTGTTTAAACTTAAGTGGTTTCAAGCTTGTTTTTGTTTTTAAGCTGTATTACCTCAAATAGATAGTTGTGGTAAACAGGATTACAAGTGTTAAGTGATTTTTAAACGTTCAGAACAGTACTTTGCTGTCAAGGCAAGAAACATTTCATAGCCATTTTCAAGTTATAAATAATTTTCATTCACATAACTGGTGTGAGAGTGCAACTTCACTGTGAACGTGTTGGCATATCAACGTGATACTTCCTGCCTGTGTGTCCTACGGAGGACGTCTCGTTTAATTCTGATTAAGGACACTCCATATACAGCATCCTTCACAGGATGTGTCCTCCAGAGGATGCAGCCTTCAAAATGAAATTAAATGAGACACAGCTAGTGTATATGGAGTTTGCTAGTAGCCTACGCTTAGTTTCGATACATTTTTGTGACGCGTTCCTCTAACTTCATGGAAAGGAAACCATGAGGCAGAAAGCGGCATCTTGTTTGTTTTCTTTATTTTAGAAAAGTGCAATGTTTTGTTTTTATTGTGTATTTAAGTTGTTCATACTGTTATAATGAGCATTTGGCATTGTGCCGATTTGTGTCGTGGAAGTCTAATGATGAATTATGTGTGTTTTGGAAATGGGATGCTTCAGGTGCCGCTTAAGTATTCACCTGTACGTGCCCATATAGATGACTGACTGCTTAGCTTCCCACTCCTGCTGATGATCACCATATTATACAGCATTCCTGGCAGCAGGTGTGTGAAGGACCAGTTCAGAACATCTTTTTCCAGTTTCCTGTGACACTGTATGGTCTTGCCCTGATCATACAGCTCAAGATCACATCTGTCCACCTGGCCCTCCGCTGCAGCCCAGCAGAATGAGAGGTCGCTGCTTGTGTTGGAGCATATGTGTAGTCCGGTCACTGCTGCTGGACCTGAGGAGATTTGGATAACAGGTCTTGTCATCATTGATCGATGTAGCAACTCATAATGTAAAAACTGCACATAATGTAATTGCATTAAGTATTACATTATTATTTTAATAAAATGTTTATAATGTAATAATTTTCTCAAAATGTAATACAATCTTGAGTTTACTTGTTGAGGCACATGACCCTTACTTAATGTTAAGTAATATGTCATTGGGGTGATGGCTTTTGAATGAATTTTGAATTGGTTAATAGTCATGTGCCTCAACAAGTAAATAAATGCATGGCTTCAACCATTGTGGTAATTAACATGTGAATTTACACTATTAGTTAATATAATATGTTATTAGGGAATTAATACAATATGACACATTTAACTAATAACAATTTAATGATTACTTAATCTATTAATCATATAGAATCTTCATTAGTTGCTGATGCAGTAATCATTAATAAATGGTTTAGTTCTTCTTGAGTCATACATTAAATCATGATTATATGTACATTAGTTAAGCATGAATTAATGCATATTAGTGCACCCGTATTGTAAAGTTTTACCAAAATATCAGTATTCCCTTACAGTAAATTTTTAAACATCTAAATCCAGAAAAATTAATAAAATCAGAATTTTTGCACCTTTAAACTACTTTAAAATAAATAAAGTAGTAGCAGTACTAGTAGTATCCGTAATCTGGTGGATTTTGTAGGCAGGTTAAGACTGGATTTAGATTTTTAAAAGGTACTGTAAAGTAATACCAATGCTTTGTTTATTATTAATATAATAATAATAATAACATGAATATTTAAAAATGTTGCATTTCGCATGTAGTTTAAGACTGGATTTAGATTTTTAAAAATGCACTGTAAGGTAATACTAACATTTTCTTTATGTTTAAAAGCTATTACAATAATTAAAATACACGAAATATTTGTATTTATTTAATACTGGCAATTATCGGTTATGTAATGAACATAAGTGTCTGCTTATCGGTATAAGAATTTTAATATCAGTGCTTCAAATAGGTTTGGTTTAATCTATGTGGAATTAACTTGGTGCAAGTTACATTGCAACATTTTTATAACATAATTTAATGAAACATTGAAACATTTTTACATTGAAAAGACATTGCATCTTACAGTGCAACAAAAATTATTATGGATAAAAACCATGTGCAGTGACAAAACATGCACAATAGAACCAGGAACCAGAATTGCTTCTGTATTGTTTTCACAAGCAAGTGATACATTTTCAAAACTGTCAGCATATTTTCAACTATGTTAGTACAATACACAAAACCACAAAGCATCATTTTCACTACAGATCATAAGTGTTTCTATTCAACGTTTCAATTTGCAGTAACTAACTTTCATAATGCTATTTAATTTTTCATTTGCATCACTTACTAAAATACTACCACCACTTGTGAAAGTGATAAGTTGGCAAGTGAATAAAAAATGAAGTAAATAGGGTCAATTTTGATTTTAAGTTACTTTAAACACACAAAAGGTCTTACGTGTTTGTCCCTCAGTGGTGACGTCCTTGCTTTTGGCTGTGCCACTGATTGTCTGAACGTGTGTTTTGTACCACCTTCCTGCCGTTAAATTCTTAAACAGGTAGCGGTTTTTAGCGGCGGGCACAGAGGCGTTGACAATCACTCTGTCACTGTCATCTAGTAGCTGGAGACTGTATCCATCATAAATACCCACAGCTCCAGTCCAGCTCACCAACAGACTGTGTGTGCTGAGGTCATTATCTGCTAGTAGGCCAGTGACTGCAGAGGGGTCTGAAACACACACATTGGACTTTAGTTTCTGGTTTCAAGCACTTGACAATACTATTTAATGAATCAGATTCATGAAGTGTTGTCTTTCCACTTGAAGTTCTTGTTCTGACATGTACAACACCATTATTATATGTGTTTCTCACCGGTTCTGCCACTAGTTGTGCTGTTGTTCGTCCGAGTTCCACTGACCGTCTGCACAGTAACTGAATACAGTTGACCAGGTATTAGGTTGTGAAATTCTGTCTGTGTGATGTGTTTAGGGACATGTGTGATGTCCTTGACATGTGTCTCCTGAAACAGAGACACTAAGTAGAAGTCCATGTCTCCATCACCAGAGGACCAAGAAGCTCTGAGACTGCTGTCTATGGTGCCAGCGCTCAGACGGACACTCCGAACCTGACTGGGTACTGGTTGGTACGATGGGGGAAAGAAAATTACGCAGCTGTTACACAAAGGATGGTGATGCTGCTAATAATGCATCTTGACTCAAATCCTGTCGGGTTCAACACCTAATTGAGTGTACTGTATATAATGATATAATGAGTATGATTCTTCAGTTCAGATTTATTTCAAATGAGAATGATTTTACTTTTTTAAAAACAAATAACATATTAAACCACTACTTAATGCAATGTTAAAATATTTAGCTTCATAATAAAACGTATTACATTTAAATATGAATCTTATAAAATATATGTCCAGGTTGTTTTTGCTTCACATTTGGTCCAAAGTCAAAACAAAATGATTTCATTAAAATTATATTTTTTAATAAAGAAAATGTAATTAAAAAATATGAAAATTAATGTTTCACCCTTCAAAGGTAATAGGACATTTAAAGTCAACATAAAATCAAAATGGACAATTCTTATTCTTTATAAGAATTAAAAAAAAAAAATAAATAAATAAAAACATGCCTTCGTTGTTACACCCACAGTATTACTGTATTGCAATGATTTAAATTAGGATAAATTTAAGGCAGTACAACAAATACTACGAGGTATAAACTTGAATCCATGACAATTATATCACAATTCAAATCCAAAACATACTGTATATTTTTCATTTTCTTTATAGAAAATATAATTTCTTAATTTTGATTTTAGAGCAAATTATATTCAAGCATATGTGCATTATCAATACAAATCTTGCAGTACCTGTCCGGCCCTCAAGGATCTCGGCACGCTGGTATGACCCGCTGTGAGTAGACAGCACCATCTTGTAGAGCCGGCCTGGTGTGAGCGAAGAGAACAGGTGTTCCCTAACTGTGCTGCTCAGATTCACAGCTGGTGACACCTGCGTGTCATTGAAGAGAATCTGAACCTCATAATTATCGACATCTCCTGGCGCAGACGTCCAGTTCACCCTCAAAAAACTGCTTCCACACTCCGTCAGGGACAAATTACCCACAGCACCCGGGACTGAAAAACACAAGGGTGAAATTTTATTGTAGTCCACTGATTACATCTTTTCTCATACAAGAAAGCGAAAAACAATGTCATTTATAAGAGTCATTGGGCCCTATCATACACCCGGCGCAATGTGGCAAGTGTTTTTTGCTAGTTTCAGTTATCATTTTCTCATCCTGCGCCACGTTGTTTAAATAGCAAATGCATTTGTGCCTATTTGTGCACCCATGGGCATGCTGGTCTGAAAACGAGTCGTGTTCAGGCGCATTGTTGGTGCGTTGCTATGCTATTAACCCAGCATATGTAGCATCACGAAAGACCTCTTAAAGTAGGCTACTTAAAGGAGCACATCTACTTTTTGGGACTCTAGCTTATTCATTGTATCCCCCAGAGTTAGATAAGTCCATACATACCATTCTCATCTCCATGTCTGGTTGTGTCTCAACTCTGTCTGACGCACATACCACTAGCCTAGCTTAGCACAAAGACTGGAGGTAAATGGCTCCAGCTAGCCTAGCACAGCACAAAGACTGGAGGTAAACGGCTCCAGCTAGCCTACTGCTCAATAAGTGACAAATAAGTGACAAAATAACGTCAACATTTTCCTATTTATATGTTGTGAGTTGTATAGTTACATCGTGAAGGCTACTAAGACCGACAGAAAAATTAAAAGTTGTAGTTCCTAGACCAATATGGCTAGCCTAGGAACTATACTCTCATTCCTGCATAATGATCAAGGAACTTTGAGCCGTACCATGGGTGCAGAGTGCAATGATATTACACAGCGCCAAAAAATAGTCCCCAGCACGCTCTCTGTGCAAGTAAGTTGTCACGTTGGTTATGTTGACGTAAGTTAGCCTATTTTCAGGAGCTGTGTAATATCATTGCTCCGCTGCACCCATTGTATGGCAGCAAAGTTCCTTGATTATTATGCAGGAATGAGAGTATGGTTCCTATAGCTAGCCATTTCGGCCTAGAAAATCGCAACTTTTCATTTTCAGCAAGCGTATGTACTGCTCTCCATCAGTTCAAGTTTTTTCCCCCTCTACCCCTCCACCCCCCAAACATAAGCAACGTTTCGTTCTGTCTTTAATAGCGCATATACTGTAGGACAATTTTTGAAATAACACCATTCTAAACAAAATGTATTTAAAATTTAATTCATGCACTTTCAGGGACCTATATTTGTTTTCAAGTACTTTCCAGGCCATAAATCCATGTGTCGGAAATTCAAGTACTTTCAAGTACTTTCAAGAAGCGTGGGAACCCTGAAACATACCAAATATTAAAAATAAAAGGATTACTATGTAAAAGATTATTTTTGTGTACATAAAGATAAAAATGGCTACATGCCATAATGCATAGTCATTGCATGTATTAGAATTACCTATTTGCAGTAATGACAAATTAAATTGGCTACTTATTAAAAAATTTGTGGCAATACACACATGTATTTAAACTGACTCGTCTACAGTATATTCCACCATGTAAATAGTGAATCCGCCATGATACAAGCGCAACTGGCTTTTAAAAGGAATGGAAGATGAGACTCTGATTGGTTTATTGCACGTTATTCCCAAAACACACACATTACTCAGAATAGAGAATAGGGACAACCTATTTTTTTTTTAGCTCTGTCAGTTTAAGCTAACTTCAGGTTTGGATTCATTTTAAACATGCTTTTGCAGAATTATCTGTAAGAAGCATGTGTATAAGGTGCTACGTATAGTGCTTCTTACAGATAATTCTACAAAAGCATACTCTGGTTAATTAAATGATGTATAATAAAAAAAATAAAGCTTGATAAACAAGCTTTACGGAAACAGTCTAAATTTATTAAGTGCCCTAAAATAAAATACTTGATGAGAAAAACAGTACAAAGAATTAGACTAAATAAAAGATTCAAGTAACAATTACAGGAAAAATCACCAAAGCTCAATTCGTAAACTGAACAGAAGTACAGGCATTAACACCATGATTCATCAAAATATATCAAAGCATTGTGAAGATGTGGTACATAAGAGGTTAAATTAATTGATGTGAAACATGAAAATAGCTTGGTATATCAAAAAACTTTCATTTGATATTGATTCAAAAGTTAAGTGATGTTCACATGACTGATTTGTGTTCAGTGATATTATTGTTAGATTTATTATTTTAATGACAGTTTGGTGCGTATAATAAGGAAAAGAGATGCTAAAACATAACGTCACTCACATGTTCGGCCATGTATAGAGATGGCAGAGTTGTACTGCCCACTCCAAGTGCTGATGGTCACAGTGTAGAGACGTCCTGGAACCAAATCACTGAACAGACACTCACTTTGTGTCTTATTGAGCTTCTGACTTTGAAGATGTGTGCTGTTATACTCGATCGTCACTTCATAATAGTCATAATCCCCAGAGGCATGATTCCAGTAAACCTTCAGAAAGTCATCTCGGGCTGAGTGAATGGCGGTGGGATTCTGGACCGTGGATGGCTCTGAAAGGGGAAATTACACATTAATGACACATCTTTAATGTGATTATAAATTAGTTTTTGGTAAATAAAAGTTGTAGCTTTGTCGTTATCATCTAGCTCTGTTTTATCATATCATAGTTCTAAGTTCTTAAATCATTTGCATTTCACTGCAAAATGAAGGAAATCTTAAGAAATTTGAATTTAACATTTTAACCCATCAGTTGAACTTTACAACTAAACAACTAAAAGGGCATTAATTGTCTTTTGAAGTAGTTTATTTTAGGGAATTTGATAAGTTTAATGTTTTAGGAAGTTTTTTTAAAATGATTATATATAATTATTTTTAGTGCTGTCAAATCGATTAATCGTGATAAATCACATCCAAAATAAAAGTTTGTGTTTACCTAATATATATGTGTGTGTGTACTGTGTATAATAATTATTAATATATACAAATACATACTCATTCATGTATATATTTAAGAAATATTTGCATGTATATATATTTATATTAGAAATATTAGAAATATTTTATATAAACATAACGTCTCGGTTACGTATGTAACCCTCGTTCCCTGAGGAGGGAACGGAGACGTACGTTAGTGACTAACGAATGGGGGTTTTCGCTTAGAAGCCAATTATCTTCGAGTATTCAACAGCGCCCAATGGCAGTGCCAATGCCATGGGCATGCGGAATTTGCATGCGTAACTCCGCCCCACCTCGTGGGTATATAAGGAAGTACGCTGGCAACATCGCATTATGTTACTGCTACAGGAGCCAAGACTGAACTCCGCGTTCCAGGCTGCACAGCTGACGTGGCAGAGGAAACGTACGTCTCCGTTCCCTCCTCAGGGAACGAGGGTTACATACGTAACCGAGACGTTCCCTTTCGTTCAGTCACTACGACGTACGTTAGTGACTAACGAATGGGGGTTCCAATACAACAACGCCACTCAGCCGTCATCCAGTGCCCTGCGTAAGTGTGAGTACCCTGTCGTAAGACTAGTACGGACGAAGGACTCCCACTTATCACAGGAATACCAAGGTACACTGGGAAGCATATCCCAGTGAGGGAATGCCAAGATGCCTACCGAAGGGAGGGCTTAGAGAATACACATATGACCCGCTGAGGGCTGCATATGGAAGATCACTAGGGTACCAGCCGAAGGTGGATTTTTAACCCTAGGGGTGGCAGGGACTTGCCAAGGGAAAGACACCTGCTCACTGAGGAGCCTTACGGTGGAAATACTCGTGTGGGGGTCGCCGGAGGGAACCATGCTTTGAGAGAGCATTTCCCTTCCGCTCTCCACCATAACAGACAAAGAGCTGGTCTGAGGTCCTGAAACACTGCGTCATGTCTACGTAGGCGCGGAGAGCGCGTACTGGACAGAGCAATGCCAAGGCTGGGTCTGCCTCCTCCAAAGGCAGCGCTTGCAGGTTCACCACCTGATCTCGGAACGGAGTGGTAGGAACCTTGGGCACATATCCGGGCCGGGGTCTCAGGATCACGTGAGAGTTAGCCGGCCCGAACTCAAGGCACGCTTCGTCAACCGAAAATGCTTGCAGGTCCCCGACCCTCTTAAGCGAGGCCAATGCGGTCAGCAGAGCCGTCTTCATAGACAAGAACTTAATCTCGGCCGACCGCAAAGGCTCAAAGGGAGGCCTCTGCAGAGCACTTAAGACTACTGAGAGGTCCCAAGAGGGAACGAGAGGAGAGCGAGGAGGATTCAGTCTCCTCGCCCCCCTCAGGAACCTGATGATCAGGTCGTGCTGACTTACCTTTTTGTCCCCCAGGAGATCGTGGTAGGCAGATATTGCGGCCACATATACTTTAAGGGTGGAGGGAGACAGCCTTCGCTCCACCCCCTCCTGGAGAAACGATAGCACGGACCCGATCGGGCATTTCCAGGGGTCTTCTTGGCGGGAAGAGCACCATGTGACGAAGAGGTTCCACTTCAACGCATAGAGGCGTCGCGTAGACTCAGCTCTAGCGGAAGTGATGGTAGCGACCACCGCAGGTGGAAGGCTACTCAAACCTGCCGCGTCCCGTCCAGAAGCCACACGTGGAGCTTCCAGAGCGCTGGACGCGGGTGCCAAAAGGTGCCCCGTCTCTGAGTGAGGAGGTCCGGTCTCAGAGGAATAGGCCAGGGAGGGGCTGTCGCAAGGAGTAAAAGTTCTGGGAACCAGGTCTGGCCGTGCCAATACGGGGCGACCAACATGACCTGCTCCTTGTCCTCCCTGATCTTGCACAGTACCCGTGCAAGAAGGCTCACTGGGGGAAACGCATACTTGCGTAGCCCTGACGGCCAGCTGTGCGCCAGTGCATCCGTGCCGAGGGTGCCCTCGGTCAGGGAATAATACAGGGAGCAATGGGAAGAGTCCTGGGAGGCAAACAGATCTACCTGTGCGTCGCCGAACCGTTCCCATATCAGCTGGACCGTCTGGGGGTGGAGTCTCCACTCTCCGGGGAGAGGCTGAATCCGTGAGAGCTCGTCGGCTGCACAGTTCAGGTCTCCCGGGATGTGGACAGCACGAAGGGACCTCAGGCGCTTCTGACTCCACAAAACGAGATGGCGGGCGAGTTGAGACATACAGTGGGAGCGTAGACCGCCCTGGTGGTTGATGTACGCTACTACGGCCGTGTTGTCTGTCCTGACTAGTACATGTTGACCCCTCAGCAACGCTCGGAAGCGGTGCAGGGCGAACCGTACTGCCAGTAACTCGAGGCAATTGACATGCAGAAGGCGCTGGGGTCCTGTCCAGGAGCCCGCGGCTGCTTGTCCATTGCACATGGCACCCCAGCCCGTGGATGATGCATCTGTTGTCACAACAACATGCCTGGAAGCTTGTTCTAAGGACACTCCGGTCCGTAGAAAACTGAGGTTCGACCACGGGGTGAGTGTCTGTAAGCAGGCCCGAGTCACTTGTACCCGGAGCGTGCCAGACCGCCATGCCCATCTCGGGACTCGATCGCGTAGCCAGTGCTGAAGCGGTCTCATATGAAGCAATCCGAGCGGCGTTACCGCGGCTGCAGATGCCATATGCCCCAGGAGCCTCTGAAATAGTTTCAGTGGAACCGCACTCTTGCCCTCGATTTGTCGAAGGGAAGTCAGCAGAGACTGCGCGTGCGCGCTCGAAAGCTGCGCGCACATGGCGACCGAGTCGATATCCATACCGAGAAAAGAGATCCTCTGCGCGGGGCAAAGTTTGCTCTTCTCCCAGTTGACCCGAAGGCCCAGACGGGCTAGGTGATGGAGCACCAGATCTCTGTGTCCGCAAACCTGCTCTCGAGAGTGACCCAGTATGAGCCAGTCGTCGATGTAATTCAGGATGCGAACCCCGTGCTGCCGAAGGGGCGCAAGGGCTGCCTCGGCAATCTTCGTAAAGACGCGAGGGGACAGAGATAGCCCGAATGGTAGAACTGCGTACTGATATGCCTGCCCCTCGAAAGCAAACTGTAGGAACGGTCTGTGTCGAGGTAAAATGGAGACATGGAAGTAGGCGTCCTTCAGGTCGATCGCTGCAAACCAATCGTGTGGACGAACGCATTCGAAAAGGCGTTTCGCTGTCAACATCTTGAACGGAAACCGGTGAAGGTAACGGTTCAAGACGCGCAGGTCCAGGATTGGCCGTAGCCCACCGGTCTTTTTGGGCACAATGAAATACGGGCTGTAAAACCCGTAATTCATCTCGGCTGGAGGGACAGGTTCGATCGCACCCTTCGCCAGTAGGGTGGCAATCTCCGCTCGCATGACGGGGGCGTTGGCCCCGATCATGGTGGAACGGACTCCCCGGAAGCAGGGAGGAACCTGCGCGAACTGAATCGCGTAGCCGCGCCTGACGGTCCGTGCAACCCAGCGGGACAGCCCTGGAAGCTGAAGCCAGACATCCAGAAACTGCACCAGCGGGGTCATACGGAGTACAGACGTACCCGGTGTGGGCTTGCAGCGATGCAGCGTCACCGGCCCGGACAAGGGAGGCTGTGGGGCGTCCCGGTGCGGGGGCACGGTTGACAGCTGCGTCCTGACAGAGGAGACCAGGGAAGGACGCACGTTCCACTGGGGTCTGCTCTGCCAGGAGGCTGGCGACAGAGTGGGATGCGAGTGGCGGGACCCGTGGGTGGCGCGCACCGTCATCACCGGACTCTGTGGGCTCAGGGATGGGAGTGTTAATTCTTTCTTTGACCAAATTAGGGTGCTGCTGACCCGGGGGCCAGCAGCTGAACAAAGGATTCTCCCCCGGCCCTCCACCGGGGGAAGGAGTGGTCCTGCTACCATCTCCTCGAAAGAATTTCCCATCCCTGAGCCGTCCGTCTCAGGAGCGCCGCTTGGCCTGGCGTTTAGCGGGGCGCGGGGCGGCCTGAGGGGACTTGGACGCCTTCCTACGGCTTCCTCCGCGACCCGGCCCGGGTGAAGGCTGCTGCTTGGACCGGGTGGGAGGGGCGGGAGCCTTAGGAGGGCGTCCTCGGCGTGGAGCAGACTGAGGCGACTGTGCCGGCGGCTGGGTGGAAGCAGCAGCTGGCCGCCGGGGCAGTACGTGTTTGATAGCCTCAGTCTGCTTCTGGGCGATTGAGAAATGTTGGGCAAAGTCCTCAACCGCCCCGCCGAAGAGGCCGGCCTGGGATATGGGGGCATCGAGGAACCGGGTCCGCTCGGTGTCCCGCATATCAGCCAGGTTCAGCCAAAGGTGACGCTTCTGGACCACATTTGTGGACATCACTTGACCCAGGGAGCGTGCGGTCACCTTCGTCGCCCGGAGAGCGAGGTCGGTGGCGGCACGCAGCTCATTTAAGAGCCCCGGATCAACTCCGGCCTCGTGCATGTCCTTGAGGATCCTGGCCTGGTAGACCTGGAGGATCGCCATGGCATGCAGCGAAGCGGCAGCCTGCCCCGCGGCTCTGTGCGATTTCGCCACCAAGGTTGATGTGAATCGACAGGCTTTGGAGGGGTGCTTAGGATCGCCACGCCAGGTTGAAGCGCTCTGAGGACACAGTTGCATCGCAACAGAACGTTCAACTGGAGGGACCCCAGTGTACCCTTTAGCTGCCGCCCCATCGAGGACGGAGAAGGCGGAGGAAGTCGCCGAACGGTCACGGGAAGACAACGGGGACTTCCAGGACCGCGCGAGTTCCTCATGCAGCTCGGGAAAGAAAGGTATTGGAGGCGGGGACTGACTGCTGTCAGCGCGGGCTCCCAAAAACCAATCATCGAGCCTTGAGCGTTCGGGACAGGGTGGAGGGTTCCACTCTATCCCTAGGCTTGCGGCTGCCCGAGACAACATGGCTGTCAGCTCTGGGTCCGACTCGGGCAATGCTGGCGCGCCCGAAGGCGGCAGCACAGCCGAGTCATCATCCTCAGAGGACTCGAGCCCACCTTGTGATGCGGTGATTGACATCGCATCTTCCTCTGGAGCGCCAAACGAGACACGCGGGGGGGCCGGAGCCGGCCCCGCGATCTGCGTCTGAACACTCGCGGGTTGCAGTGTGCAAGACGGGGGTGTGGCCCGAGGCATGAGCGTCGGGGCTTTGTTCCACACCGTAACCGTCAGGTCACCCTGACCACCAGCCGAAGTACTGGGCCTCTGGGACTCAGTAGATCGGGGTGTGGTAGAGGGGACTCTCACTTCTGTACGAAGGTCATGGAGTCTTGACCGCAACACCGCGATGGTCATGTTCCCGCAGTGGGAACATGACTCATCCACAAACGCTGCCTGGGCATGTTGAAAGCCCAAACATACCAGGCAGTGTGTGTGCCCATCAGAGGGAGATAACGACCGACCACACCCAGAAGTACACGGACGAGACATCCTGAAAAGGACGCGTCACGTGTAAGCTCTTTTAGGAGAGGAAGCCTCGCAGAGAACGCCGAAGCGCCCAAGGACCACACACCAGCTGTCTAGCGGACCACTGCGCAGATCAGCAGGCAGGCAGTATGATGATCACTGGAACGCGCCGTAACACCAACGCCTCTGGAAAGCTGTTCGTCTCGAAAAGCTGTCGAAGACTCAGATCAGGCTTGAAGGAGTGAAGAGATCCTCTTGGCTCCAAAGCAGAAACATAATGCGATGTTGCCAGCGTACTTCCTTATATACCCACGAGGTGGGGCGGAGTTACGCATGCAAATTCCGCATGCCCATGGCATTGGCACTGCCATTGGGCGCTGTAGAATACTCGAAGATAATTGGCTTCTAAGCGAAACCCCCCATTCGTTAGTCACTAACGTACGTCGTAGTGACTGAACGAAAGGGAACAATTGTTTCTTAAATATATATTGATTTGACAGCACTAATTATTATATGATTATTATTAATTTGTATCAATGATCATTTTAATTAACCAATTTAATGTTAATAAGAATATGCTGCCGCAGATTTATCCGTAAGACGCAAAAAAATGTACAAGGTGCTACCATCCTGTTAAAAATTACTTTAAACCTAAAGCTATATTTCTTACTTGTTCTCTCCTGTACAAAAGTTTGGTTCCTATAACTGCCGCTGTGTGTGGTGATGGAGATGGTGTACAGTCGACCGGAAACCAGGCTTCTGAACACACACTCTGTGGTTGCTTTAGATGCAGCGAGTGTGTGTACGGTCTTCTCCTGGTCTTTCAACATCACCATGTAATTGTCCACAACTCCCTCTGCTGCCTTCCACGACACATTCAGAAAGTCTGGACCACTGTTAGTGACGGTGAGGTCAGAAACAGCAGCGGGCACTGAAAACCACAGAGTAAATAGATAGTAAACATGTGATAGTAAATATAGATAGTAAAGATAGTAAATATACATGATCAATAGATAGTAAATATATAGTAGATATACATGATCAATAGGATAGACAAATAATGGTGCTCACTTTAGTTTGAAATGCTTCTCAAAATTAATTTTATTTCTTTTTCAAACAAGCAAATCAATGTTTTGTTTAAGCATCCTATAGTCAGACTGTTACACTTTTAGAACTCATAGCTGACACTGTTGATTAAACTTGGAAATGACTTTACTGTAACGACACACCAACACAGTGTAAATGTGTTGTTTCAGTTTCTGAATAACACAGGATTAATAAAGAGAATGTAGAAGAAGTATATATAAGAAAGGAGGGTGCGGGTAAGATGCTGATATAGTGTGGGTAGAAGGGAAAGAATATCGGAAGGTTAAATAAGGATATAGTGAGTTATTGGGATTTAAGGTGAATTGGGGTGAGAACTGGAGGAGCTGAACACGCACCAGTGTTTTTTTGTTTTGTTTTTTTGAGGGGGTTAGTGTTAAGAGGTATAGGAAAATGTTTCTGATCCAAACTACCTGATGACGGCAGTAATGAACTGTTTAATGCGATGAACCAAGGTACAGGAGTTTGTTTAACACAAAACTGAGGAAACAGACAAGCAGCTTGAGGTGAGTGCAGGTAAGTATTAAAATCAAGCGCAGCGTTAGTTCACTCAGGCCATGTAGGCATAGTGCTGCAGTCAGCTGTCAAATCGTTCCAATTACTATTCTCCTATTAGACCGGGGAGATTATATATATATATATATATATATATATATATATATATATATATATATATATATATATATATTACTGCTCGGGAAGTATGCTGAAACTTCTCGCAACCCTCCTTCCCTCCCCACTATAAATATAGGCACATTACTGTCCACCTTTTGGCTGTTGTCTTCTTTTTTTTCAGATTACCAAGGCTTTCAAGCAGAGGTGGGTAGTAACGAATTACATTTACTTCGTTACATTTACTTGAGTAAATTTTTTGGGTAACTTGTACTTTTAGAGTAGATTTAAAGATGGGTACTTTTACTCTTACTCAAGTACATTTCTTGTGAAAAAACTGTACTTTTACTTAGTTACATTCGGTGGCGTTCCTCCGTTACTGTCAAATGGTAATAATTATATTATATATATTAAAATAAGTGAATATGACTTTCGCAAGTCTCGCGAAACGTTGGAGAGGCTGCTTCGCGAGAGGTTGCTACGCATCACCCGCTTATATTAGCGCGCGTTTAGTCGGAAGATGATGGCCGAAGCAGAGGAAGATGTGTGTGAGCTACGGGAGGCAGATTGCCCGTGGCCTCAAGTTCAGTCTATATTCTTTTTGACATCTTGGAGTGAAAACAGTTTCATAATGCGATGCATGTTGTGTGCACCAAAACGAACTGACATCTCTCAGCATACAATAATTCCACCCTGAAAAGAGCGGTAAGTGTCACAATGATGCCTATATTTGAACACTATTAACGGTCATTTTGGTAACTATGGGAAATTTCCCCTTATTATAATACTATTTCACACACTGTCCGAGTGTTTTCCTCATATGCGCTCTTGTGCAAGCAATGAATCGTCCACGTCCACGAACAAACGTTCACATCTTCACATTTACATATCCTTTTCTTCACAAAACGAAACAAATTGAATAGCCTAATGTGACGTCTTGCATTTATACACAAATCCGGACAGACACCTGTCTGAAGTGTAGAAAATACACACAGATAAAAACGGTATTGTATGTTATTCCTACCTAAAGAATAGCCTATATACTTATAAAAATATAAGAACAAAGTATGTTTTAAGAAGAGCTTAGCCCAGCACACCATTAATTTACACTGTTTAACCATTAAACACACACACACACACACACACACACACACACACATATATATATATATATATATATATATATATATATAAACACACACACATACATAATACATACATATATACATATATATATACACATATATATATATACACATATATATATATATATATATATATATATATATATATATATATATATATATATATATATATATATATATATATATATGTATGTATATATATATGTATATAAATGTATATATATATGTATATATATATGTGTATATATATGTGTATATGTATATATATGTATATATATGTATATATGTATGTATTATGTATGTGTGTGTGTTTTTATATATATATATATATGGTTCATTAGCTTACATTAGTTAACATGAACTAATAATGAACTGCACTTATTTATCTTTATGTTAATTTAAACATTTACTAATGCATTATTAAAATATTGTTAACATTAGTCAATGCATTGTGAACTAACATGAATAAACCATGAACAGCTGGATTTTTATGAACTAACGTTGACAAAGATTAACTAATGCTGAACAGAGGTGTTGTTCATGGTTAGTTCATGTTAACTAATACATTAACTAATGTTAACTAATACAACCTTATTGTAAAGTGTTACAGAGAGGTGTGTGAAAGCTCTCCAAGAAGCCTGAAATTCAGGGTTTTCGCTTATCAATCAGATCGAAAGTAACTAGTAACTAACTACTTGAGTAGTTTTCTCATCGAATACTTTTTTACTCTTACTCAAGTAAATATTACGTTTGTTACTTTTACTTTTACTTGAGTAAATATTTCAGTAAGTACTTGTACTTTTACTTGAGTACAGATTTTGGCTACTCTACCCACCTCTGCTTTCAAGTCCTAGCTGTTCTGGACCTCACTGCAGAGGGACACTCATCCTCATAGCCAAGCTACAGTAGATGTCCTGGAATTCACTGCAAGTCTACACATTACCACTGTTTCGCTTTAAAGACATTACTAAAGTGTCTTAATCATCTGTATATCACTCAAGATGATGGTTCCATGGGGGGTTAATGCTAAATCTCTAGTATGTTCTATTAGTTATGGAGCAAGAACCCCCATAAAGAACAATAGTGCCAAATATAACTTGTGTTTCAATAAACTCAAAGTAAGTGTTCCTGGCTGAAACAGTCTTTAGCAAACTTGAATAACATAGGGCTTGAAGCGATCTAATGATCGCTACTGAAATCCACAGGAATGTATGTCAGGTAATCAAAGCCAGTGATAGATAACTCCAGAACAATCTTTTCAAAAAACAGTCAACATAAACCTCAATCTATACTTCAAACTTGAAACTTCCATAAACAGAAATAAAGGTAAGTATCTGCAGGTAAACTCAAAATCCTCAGAGCATTCCAAAAGCGAATATGAATGTGACAATTACATGTTAAATAAATTAAAATGTTTTTACAGAATATTTTCATGTGGTATTTATGGTTTCTAGTGGCTGTAGAGTGTGTAACTGTCCTCCATTGTTTGGGCCACTTCAAAAGAGTTCATTAAACACTAGCTGAAAATAGAAAGAGCATTTGAGCCCAGCAGGATGTGTTTATGACCTGCTTCTTTTATGCAGAGCTTCCTGAAATTCCATAAATGCCCTTTGTGTTGAACTGTGAATAGTTTTGCAGAGATGGTGTTGTGAATTTGACGTGGGAAAATAGTTACTGGAAAAAAAAGATGGTCAAAAAATATATGAGGAAATATAAGTAAATAAAATGTATAAAAAAATATTTATAAATACATTTTATAATCTACATTAGCAGTTTACTTTATATAATGCATATTTTGCATACTTTCACGCAGAATGTTACCTGTACGGCATTCAGCCTCGGCTAGTTTGGAGGTCTGTGATCCGCTGACAGTGGTAACCATTAACTTGTGTAAAGCACCGGGTCTGAGGAATGGGAGCAGGGTGGAGGTTGTGTTTGTTGAAACAGAAACGTTGTGCACCATCTGTTCGACCTGTAACAGCAGCAAGTGGTAGAAATCCAGATCCCCAAGTGGTTTCTCCCAACTTGCAGTCAGACTGTCTGTATGTCCCTTGTTACTTAGTTTCAGATGATTCACCTTTAAAGGCACTGAGAACACACCATTTGATAACAATCAGATTCTTTAAATATTTTATTTCCTTTAATAATATAAAAACACAGTTCTGTTTAACATTTGTTAATGCATTGAAAATGAAAGTTTTTATTAATAAGTTTATTCTGATTTTTAAAAAATAATAATAATTGATGTTAGTTTGTGCATGGAAAATGTCTTAACACAATTTTCCAAAGAAGAAAAAGCTAGAAAATCATCAGTTTCATCAGACATGATAACCTAGACCCTCAGAAAATTAACACGGTTCTTACTTCTTGTAACGCCACACCAGCAGAGGGAGCCCTCGCCTGAGTACTGACAATGTGCCACTCCCTCTGTTTCTACTATCATTTCCTGTTTGACAGTATTTAGGAAGAGACTGTTGCTGCGTCGCAATTCTCATACTATCCGTACTAAATAGTATTCGAAAAAAGAATGAATATGTCCCAAATCGTAGTATGTTGAAAAGAGTATTCCAAAGATTCCTGGATGGTCTACTATTTCCGGTCAGAATTCGAAGTGCAGATCAATGCGCACTCTAACGGCTAATATTGCCCACAACCCATTGTGAGATGGACGAGGATTCGATTAGAACTACAAACACGGATAAAAAGTGTTAAAAAAACTACAAACATGACAGTTATGCGAGTCTGGCGGTTAAGTCGAGAGGGTTAGATAAAGGGGTTTGAGTGAGCAATTATCAGTATTTAACCTGGCGAAAAGATATTTATTCAATATTATCCACATTATATTTTACCTGCAGCAGCATTGAGAACTTTTGTAATGATACGTTTGGCCATTAACTTTTAAATGGATCATTATATTTAAACTGCAAACACATGAGGGGTGTCTCTGCATTAAAGACCCACGAATGGTAGATCAACGTGCTACTACATTTCTCTCCGATATGGTAGGAAATTAAATTGAATGTGGAGGATTTGAACTGTGACGATGATTGACAGGGCAGTTTAAACGGTGACGGGATGCACGTAACTAAGCGACAGAGTCCGTTAAAGATGACAAAGTAGTATGTCCCAAAGCTTGCATACTCTTCTGCTACACACTCAAAAGTATGTACTTTTCTTCACAAAAAGAGTGCATACTTTTAGGTCGTAGTATAAGTAGGCTAATTGGGACGCAGCATGTGTGGTTGCTCCTTGTGAAGTATTGCCAGTTCATCTGCCTTACCAAGCGTTCATTGAGTTTTCTCTCTGATTGCCTTGTGTATGATTCTGCCTGATTTCCTGACTTGCGTTTGTTGGATTTTCCCTTTGCATTAGTAGCCTGATTTGGATTGACGACTGTAGCCTGATTTGGATTGACGACTAATTGACGACTGGATTCCGCAAATGGTTTTCAAATGCCGCCTCAGCCTCGTCGTTACAGAATACTTCACCACAACTGAGTCCAGCAGAAGTTTCAAACCTGCAAGCGGCTTTCAACTATCAAAGTGAAATTTTAAAGGGCTACCAAGACCAACTTGCTAAACTCCAGTCAGTCAATGAACACTTGACTTGTTACATCCAGTCTCTTCATCAGACGGTAAGCTTTGCATTACCTGATAAATTTGATGGATCTGCAGAGCAATGTAGAGGCTTTATGCGTCAAGTAAAAATTAAATTTGATAACCAGGAAGACAAGTTTGTGTCTGATGGGAATAAATGCACTTTCTTGATGACATTATCTGGCAAAGCTTTTGACTGGGCTGCGGCAGTTTGGGACACAGATGTACGATTTAGAACATCTTTTGATTATTTCATCCAACAACTACAAGAAGTGTTTGGATATCCTGCTGGGGGCAAGGATATTTCCACACAGATTCTCCAAATGTCACAGGATAACCATACTGCTGCTGATTATGCCATCATGTTCAGAACACTCGCTGCTCAGAGTGGGTGGAATGATGTTTCACTAAAAGCTGTGTTTCAACAGAGCCTCAACCCTGATCTGCAGACAGAGCTGGCTTGTAAAGGGGAGAACTTGTAATTTTCTGACTTTGTGACTCTCACCATAAAAATTGATAATCTGCTGAGACGAGCCCCGAAACAAAGGAATGTGAGAGGATCTCAGAACTTTTCACCTGCCGTCTCGCAACCGATGTCAACACCAACCACCAAACCAGGTGACGAACCAATATAATTAGGTCTGTCTAAACTTTCTGTCACAGAATGGCCACAACCATCCACTGTGAAGGAGCTTCAAAGGTTTCCGGGCTTTGCCAACTTTTATAGGCGTTTCATCAGAAACTACAGTATGATTGCTTCCCCTCTGACATCCCTCCTGAACGGGAAGCCTTCGAAGTTGAAATGGACTGAGGAGGCAAGCCAAGCATACCGGACTTTGAAGGAAAAGTTTACGACAGCCCCTATCTTGAAACATCCTGACCCCAATCTTCCATTTGCGGTAGAGGTAGATGCTTCAGACTGTGGAATCGGAGCTGTACTCTCCCAACACCATGGCCAACCCGGTAAACTGTACCCATACGCATTCTTCTCAAGAAAGTTAACTGCAGCTGAAAGGGACTATGATGTTGGGAACAAAGAACTCTTGTCCATGAAAGCAGCCATCGAAGAATGGAGACACTGGTTAGAAGGAGCAATCCACCCCTTTCAGGTAATAACTGACCATAAGAATCTAGAATACATAAAGAGTGCCAAACGACTCAACCCATGGCAGGCTCGCTGGTCCTTGTTTTTCACACGGTTTCAGTTTACGGTGATATATCGTCCAGGCAGTAAGAACAGCAAGGCAGATGCCCTATCTAGGCAGTATGATCTCCCCATTGAAAGCCTCACACCAGAATGCATCCTCCCACCTTCAATTGTCATCGCTCCTGTCACCTGGGACATAATGGAGGATATACAAAGTGAACTTGTATACAAGATATACAAGATACAGGATATACAAGAGCCAGCACCAGACAACTGCCCTCATGACAAAAAGTATGTTCCACAAAATCTACGTCAGTAACGCAATGGGTCTACACTTCTCTCAGCTCTGGCCATCCAGGCATATCCCGCACTCTTCACTTACTGAAAAACTCATTCTGGTGGCCCTCCATGACCAAGGATGTCACTACATGCGTCAAAGCCTGTCAAGTCTGTGCCCAATCTAAGACCCCCAAGGAATTACCTTCTGGCCTCCTCCAAACACTACCTATCCCACAGCGTCCTTTTTCCCATCTTTCTATTGATTTTGTAACAGACCTGCCTCTCTCCAACAGTTTCACTGCTATCTTAGTCATAATTGACCGTTTCTCCAAATCCTGTTGTCTGGTTGCTCTAAAACGACTTCCCACAAGCCATGGAGACTGCACAAGCACTGTTTCATCAAGTCAGTGCTTCAGTGCATCAAGTCAGTATTGTCAGTGATAGAGGAACTCAGTTCACGTCCCAAGTTTGGAGAGCTTTCTGTAAACATCTAGACATCAATATAAGCCTCACATTAGGATATCACCCTCAGGCAAATGGACAAGTCGAACGATTAAACCAAGAAATTGGTAGATACCTTAGATCATATTGTAGCCGAGATCAACACCGCTGGTCTGAATTCCTGCCATGGCCCGAATATGCACAAAATTCATTGACTCACTCTGCCATTGGCCAGACCCCCTTCCAGTGCGTCCTTGGGTATCAGCCCCCTTTGTTCCCGTGGTCTGGCGAACCCTCATCGGTCCCTGCGGTGGACGCTTGGATCCGGCGTAGTGAGAGGGTGTGGGACAGTGCACACGTCCATCTCCAGAGAGCCATGAGAGTACAGGAACTCCAGGCCAACAAACGACGTCGCCCACATCCTCCCTACCAAGCAGGGCAGTGGGTCTGGCTTTCTACGAGGGACCTCAAATTGCAGCTACCAAGCAGGAAGCTCAGTCCAAGGTATGTTGGTCCTTTAAAAATTCTAAGAAGAATAAATGAGGTCACATACCAGTTGGAGCTTCCTGCTAACTATCATATCTCTCCATCCTTTCATGTTTCGCTACTCAAACCGGTCCACCCGGAGGCTGACCCCGGCGCTTAGGCTCAAGAGCCGCCACCACTACTGGATGTGGAGGGAACTCCAGCTTACAAGGTTAATGAGTTACTGGACTCAAGACGGAGAGGGGGTCAGCTTCAATACTTGGTGGACTGGGAAGGCTACGGACCTGAGGAGAGGTCGTGGGTAGCCACCCATGTCATCCTGGATCCCTTTCTCATTGAGGATTTTTCATCGTGCCAGACCCAATCGACCAGCTCATTCATTGAGTTTTCTGTCTGATTGCCTTGTGTATGATTCTGCCTGATTTCCTGACTTACGTTTGTTGGATTTTGACTTTGCATTGGTAGCTTGATTTGGATTGACGACTGTGTTTGGACATTCTGCTTGCTTACTCACTTCTGCCTTTTGGATCTATCTTGTGTATGTTAACTGATTGGACTGCTATTGTGGTGCCTGGCCTAACGTTTCTGTCTCTTAAACGTACTATTAATAAACTTCTGCAAATGGATTCAAATGCAGCCTCAGCCTCGTTGTTACACTTCTAGACTATTAAACTAGGAAAAAAAAAATATTAATCTTTCTTAGAAAATGACAAGATAACCTTACATGTTCTTCCCTTTAGTGAAGCAGAACTATGAATGTTCTTTGTCATGGTGGTTACAGTAATGTCGTACAGGCGACCAGGCGTGAGGACATTAAAGGTGCACTCTCTCATGTCACGGGTCAAGTTGCGCGTCTGAATAACTGTAGACGTGTTGCTTTGGAAAAGCTGAATGATGTAGCCATTACGGGATGATGAGCCAGAGGCGTGAGTCCACAGAGCGCTTAGGGAGGTCTCATCTGAGTGACGGATGTGCAGTTGAGATACTGGTGGAAGACCTGAAAAGACAAATACCAATAGCAAAAGAAAGATGTTACATAACCTAAAATACAAAATGTAAGAATTTAAGATTTTTTTTAAATAAAGCAGTTAAGATAATAATGCTATAAAACCACTTAAATTTATTCTTCCATTATTATTTTTTTTCTCCATACAGTTGTTTCAGGGTTTACCTTGTTACATTGTCATGAACCCTTTTCACAGACTGTGATGATGCATTTCCACATTAATCAACATTGCAAATATAGTAAAGTTTAAATAATTAAAAAAGCAAACCAAAAAAAACATTTTAATGCTATAATTTGTGTTCTATTACCTTGGCAGTAAATTGCAAAAATACAAAAACAAATTAGCGCTGCTGTGGGGGTGTTTCTAATACAATGACTGAGGGAGTGACATAAAATTTGACATCCTTCTCTTTTCTGACTGCTGTGATCAATCTCTCTGTATTGTCCCTCTTATGGAAAGTCGTGGAAACATCATGGATTGTTTTATTTTGCTATTGGAGCAAACGGGAACACAAAAATTATACCACTATAGAACTAACTATGACGACTTCCGCTTCTGACACACACGAAAATGTGAAAAAGTGTCCATTGTAAAATTGGATATAAATTTACACAGAAAAGGTTAATGAGTGATATTTTCACACTAAAATCATGCATATTGTTTATGTTTGAATTTTTCACGCTTGGTCCCCATTTACTTCCTTTGTAAGTGCTTCACTGTAAACCAGATTTCTGGGTTGTTTTTTTTATGCCACAAATTCTGTTGACTGAACGTTACTAGTACTGAACCTAGAATATTGTTTTTACATCTCTCTAAAAACTTTTCAGACTGCCAAAATTGTACATATTTTTACAAAATGTAAAAAAATATATATGTTATGTGATGAGGTAAATATTTTGTGCTTTGCATCATTTTGACAGAAAATAAATATTGCCACCTTCTGAAAAAGAGTGAATTTGCATTTTCCTTCATTTTGCTATTTCTTTTGCATTGATCTGAACAAAAAAAATCGAATGTGAGTATTGCATATTGTCTTAGTGCGAATGGGATTTAAGACATAGTCCTGAAATTCAGGGGTTTTAAGGGGCATGCATAGCAGTACAAATATATTAAAATTAATTATAATGAATAGTAAGTTATTTTAAAACAGGTTTAATGTGTCTTCTCCTTGTATTTTAGATAATTTATAGTTATTGAGAGTATTGACAAATGGTTACCTATTTCCCCCTGGTAGTAGACAGTATTAGCCAGGCTTCCCTTTTCTACACTGATTGCCATGCTGTACAGTCTGCCAGGCTGCAGATGTAACCCTGACAAGAGTATTTGCTTTGCTGTCCTGTCCACAGTTTGGTTAACCAGGATTTCACTTCCATTTGACAGAACCACACGGATGTGCTCCCATTCTCCAGGAGGGGGAGTCCAGGTGATCTTTAGCACGCCACGATCAGACAGATTCTCCATCACCAGATCTGACACCTTCCCTGGTTCTAATAGGAAAAAACAAATAATACAATGTAACTACTAGCTATATAATAAATAGTTAGTATACTTGTATAATAATAATAATAATAATAATAATAATAATAATAATATAAAATTAAATAATTAGATTAATTATATTAAGAAGAGGCCTTTAAAAAATCCTTAGGGGCTGTTTATACAACACTGTATAAACAACACGGGAAACCTTTTATGCATTTTGGGTGTTCATTTACATGACAACGGCATTTTGGGGGCCCGCAAACTTTTGAAAATGGGTTTCAAAGAGCACATTTTTGAAACCGATACCATTATCGTCTCTACAATAACTCAAATTTGTGTAAATGGTGATGTAATGTTCATGCGTAGTGCATGTTCAGTCTATTAGGTGCAATGTTTCTTTACAAAGTGACATTGCCAACTACTGTCTCAGACTAGTGTTTAGGAGTCTTCTAAATTTGGGAGATTCCTGCAGGTTGTCACAACACAAGCAGAAAAGGCTCAATATACTCACAGCAAAGTTCTTTACGTCAACGATATCTACGTCAAAGAGGGAGGAGCCTCAGAGCCACACTTACCTATTAAGCAATTGCCACAGACCAATGGTAGTTTCGACAGTGTTTACAAGCCAGATTGAACTTTTCTGGAAAGTACACCATGCTGAACATTGTGGGTGTGTGTTAGAAGGTCTATTGTTTTTGTTAATCAAATGAAATTTGTTTGACTTTTAAAGAAATTAGTTGGTTAAGTTTAAATCATCAGTATGCACGCTTCCCAACAACACGTCTCACAATGATTATGTATTAGGTAGGTGGGCAGAGAGTAGTCTTTTGTGGCTGTTTGAATGCATTAACCGCATGGTCGTCTACACTACGAAAGCAGTCTGGTTAATTTGCGATTTCCATTTACCTCTGGAAGTGGTCAAGTTGACAAGCTCAAAACGTTTTAGACCCTGTTTACACCCGTAAACCTAAGTATAACAGTGTTATCCACTACACTAACTTAATAATCTTAAAAAATATATTAAATTAATTAAAGTCAACCAGCACAAGATATATTTCCCTATGCAGTGTGCCTCCCCAAAAATTTAAAGATATTTATGAATTAAAGATTCACTATTATCTCTTTCCCCATCAAACACGGAATTTTCCTTTATTTGTGGGAAAATGCTTCCCTGCCAAACACGGCATTTTCCATGTTTCCGTGTTTTCACTGTTATACGCTATGGGGCGCTATTACGCATCTTCTGAATGAGTACAGAATCTCCTGATCAAAACACAGATGAAGAAAATGCAAAAAACAATCGATCGTATGTAAGCAGATGCATATGTAAAATAACGTGATCATCAACATTAAACATCATATAAATCAAAACTGCCTAATGTTACCGGATGAAATGTCGACCACGGGACGAGTTATAGGACTGTGCAAGCATTAGGGGGGTTGATGGATTCAATCTACTCCATCTCATTCTGAATCTGATCTGGATGTAGTATTTGACAAAAATTTGATTTTCTCAGCTTTTTGTTCAAAATGTGTTTTTTTTAAATGAAACTTATCCATATTTAAGCGTTGATAAAAAAGGAATGCATGAAGCTTTTTGTTTAAAAGCAGAGGGTCTGTTCTTTCTTTTGATATATTGCATGCTCCGATATTCATACAACAAAATATTCTATGGGCCATTACATTTTTGTGAAAATGATCAAAAACCCTGGCAGTGGCTGGCAACTTAAAAAAGATTCAACAGTTATTCAAGAGTTATTGAAGAAATGTCATGTACACCACAAAGTTAACTGATTTATCCAACAACTTGTACTAACCAGTTATTCCTGTGATCCATGTCTTATTAGAAAGTGTTCCACTCCTGGTGCTGACTGACACCTGGTAGGTCTTTCCAGGACTCAGATTGTCAAACATCACATCTGTACTATCAGGGGACAGGGCATTCTGAATAGAGTTTGAACCAGGTATTATCAGACTGACAAGGTAATTGTCCACATCACCAGAGGCTTTGTCCCACAGAACCATGAGGGTGTTTTGGTTGCCATTGCCAACCACTCGAAGGTTAGAGACAGCAGCTGGTACTGTACAGAAAGAGGGAGAGGGATAGTCACATTACGCACTAAAGTTGTTAAAATGCCTTCTGTTTAAAGTACAAAAAAGTTTGTCTTCATCAAGGTTATTATAGTTTTAGGGTTTTAATTTAGTTTTGATTTGATTTTTTTGTTTGTTTCAAATTATTTATTTAGTTTCGTTTCAGTTATTTTACCAAGTATGTTTGTTGGTGGTGTAGTTTCAGTTTTAATTTTTATTTTAGTCTATCAGTAATTTTTATTCAGTATAACTTTGTATTTTATTTGTATTTTATAAAACCTTTGTGTATTGTTGGGTAAATTAATCCTTATTTAGTCCAGATTATACACAAATCTGGTGTAGTGTATTGCTATTGACATGCAACATACAGCTAATATTGAATAGGCTTTATGCCGGACGTCACATGTACAAACAGGAAAACAGGTCTCATTGCATCCGCTTGCCGGAGAAAGTGTTAACGGCAATATGAATTTACTGTGATAACTATGGACTTTTAAGGTAATCAGCTAACCTAGCTACAGTAGTTCTTTTTATTGTTGCTGTTTTATTCCATTTAAATATCTAAATGTTAGTGGGAAGAAGAAAAAAACTAAACTTTTAGATATCAGTCTGCATATGCGATGAACATTGGTTATGCTCATGTTTGCTTGCTCCTTTGAAGGAGGCTCTATAAAACAGCTCTATATTTAATGAAGCACATGCAAAAGACGAAGCGATGAGACCTGTTTTACAGAATACGGAAGTTTGTTGCGCATAATACCAATATTTTAATTCTGAATTGTGGACTTGCTTACTTGATATTTAAAATGTTATGATAGAGCACTAATGTATTTTTGCAAATATTTAACCATTTAAAGGGATACTTCACCCAAAAATTTAATTTTTAACATGTATGAATTTCTTTTGTGGAACACAAAAAAGGTTAATATGTCTCACATTTTAAAAACATAGGAGAATTTACTCAACATTTATTAAAGAACTGATGCGATCATTTGCTAATCTTTGATATCTTTTGTAACACTGTATTTAATTTTTTGTTCAGTCTTTTATTTTGTTTAACTGTCTTTTGTATATTCTTCAAATTATTTGGTTTTATTCTAATTAAAAATATGTAGTACAACTGAACCTGAACACATTAGACACACAAAACAATAATTTTAACAAACAGTACATTAGTTAACCAAGACGTGCTGGTGTAATACCCAATAAAAAAAGAAAAGAAAAGAAAAAACGTAGTAATATAATGTTTTTATTTATATATATATATATATATATATATATATATATATATATAGTATAGTATGTTTAAAATTTTGCTGTCAGGATGCCTTGTTCAGACTGCGAGTCAAATCTGATTTTTTTGCATATGAGATCAAAAGATTTATCAAGTGTGAACGGCAAAACGTGAAATGTGATTTTAAAAACAGATTGTCATGTTGTAAATAAGACAACAGATCTGTATTGCAAATCCCTCCATGTTCCGGTTGTTGTTATTGGCATATGCCTACCAACGCAACGTCATTGCCATAGAAAACAATGCAGACATTTTGAGAGAGAGAAAAAAAAGAGAGCGGCATGAACACACAAAACAATTGTGGTACACATTGTGGACAGTCAATAATGTTAGATCAGATTCCAATTGGATACTTTCATATGACTGAGACAGCATGACATAATGTGACATAACAGAAGTAGACAAAGGTGACATTTCAGTGCTCAAAACAGGAAAGGGTGTTAACATATCTGCTTAAAATACAGCAGAGGAATTCATAAAGGCACATATATATGAGCACAGTATCTGCATTGTCAAACAAATTTGTTCATATGTTATTTAATTTATTACTTGATGATCCAATACAAAATACCTGTTTGTGCTTGTCTAGATGCTGAATTCTGAAGCTCTCCAACCTCTGCGATAATAGTGATGTTGTAGAGTCGTCCAGAAATAAGCCCTTTTATTGTATAAGAGGTGGTCGTGTTTGCAACTGTTGCGTTCCAGATTGAACCTATGCCATTGCTGTCTATGAGCATGATTCGATATCCCTCTGTTTTTCCTGGACCAGGCTGCCATGACACTTCCAGGCTGTTCACATCCCCAGAAACCCAGAGATTTTCCACTGCTGTAGGTCCTAACCAAAAGACATAAAAATGCAGTCAACCATGTAGAAAACCAATAAAATGTATAATTATAATTAAATGCATTAAAATGTGTCAATCTGTCTGTGGTAGACTCAGTTCATGCAATGTGTGTGTGTGTGTGTGTGTGTGTGTGTGTGTGTGTGTATGCATATAAGAGAGAGAGAGAGAGAGAGAGACATTTAAATGTATTGTAATGAAGTGAAGTAATATTTATACTTTAAATCTTGCATACACAGTGCTAAACAGGTTCTACATACCAAATAGACACAAAATCACTTTGGTCAGTTTTGTAGCCTCAGACAGATGTTATCATAACAGTCCTTATAATATGTTGGTGCTCTCATGTGAGAACTCTGTTACGCAGAAAGGAAAGGTGTGGACACAGCGGGTCCTGCTGTGAATTATTCTCAGTGAAAGCGCAGCGGAATGTCTAACAACCTATATGTGAAAACACGATAGCGCTGCTCTTTGCTTTTTTAAGAAAGCTCTTCCTGATGAGGTTTTGTTGAAAAGGTATTGTGAGAGAACAGGATAATAAACCTTTAGGGTTAAAGGTCACATTCAGACAACCTCTTCTAATTACTTTTTTCAGTCTCTTTCTCCTTGAGAACCATATGTGGGTGTATCATAGATTTTTTCATTAACACATATGTTTTACCCATTTTAATAGTCATTGTTCAAGACTAAATTTTATCCCATTTTTTAATGATCCAACTAATAATATGCAATATTAAATAACTAAAATAGAAAATGAAAATAACACCCCACCCGTTGTCTTTTGTTTTAATCACAGAAATCTGTACAGCTTCTGTCCAGTATGCCTGAAGATATTTATATGCAGATTTACAGCTACATATTTCTTAAGAAAGCTAACTAACTTCATGTTTCTTAGCCATTTTGGGCCAGATTTTTCTAAACAGGGCAAATTAGCTTGAGAGCGCAATTCCAACGCTGGTGGAAGTGGAAAGTTCTGTGTGTGATCTACTGACGACGTGAAAATTAAAGAACACAGAGGCAGCCTGATAATTTCCATAATGACCAATGCAATCTACCAAGAGTAGTGCAAATTAGCGTCTGGTTTAAGACATGCTTTTTTGGGCAGTAAATAATGGAACAAATACCAATTAAATTGACTAGCGTAAACCTTAGTAAATCACCTTGTATGATTAATTTAAATACTCTCCTCCCCTAAATTGTGATTCTGAAAGGGAAACTCTTGCAAATGCGTATGCAATATGGTCAGCTGCAAAAATAATACAGGCATACAGTAGTTTTTTTAACGCCAAAAGAGGGTTTGCGCTGGCACAAGCTTTTAGTAAATCTGCACCTTTGCCATTGCCAATTACTTAGTGTCACAGTAGCATTTTGTATGCAATTTTTACTTATTGTAATTTTTTAATGCAATTCTAAGTATAACCTAAGTGTCCAAATGTACATTATATAATTGTCACTGTAATCAGTCTGACCTCTGAGAGTTAATGAGTCTTTGTATATATTGGAACAAAAGAACAATGAGCCGGATGGGAGGGGGAGAACAGTCTGAAAGAAATGACCTACAGTCAAACTCCTGTTTTGGATTTTAGCCCAGACACGTATGCACGGCACATTATCAGCACAATCCAACCTTTCCTCATATTTAGAGAAGCTTTTGACACTTAGCCATTGGGATTTACCCAGCACATATAGTTCTAGATTTACATAATCTGTGTACACACAGTTTAAAGTTCTTTTACATAGCATCAGTGAAATGTCCAAAATATTATTGTTCATTGTTGTTTTCTGTTTAATCAAAATTTGATTAAAACATCCGATATATTTGACAACAGATAACCATAAGCACTGAAATTGAGTGAGATATTCCTTTTTAGACAATAAACTAGTTCAATAAATAAGAAGTTGATATTGAGTTACTTACATTTTAGACAGAATATTGCCTATATTTGCTTCACCAATGAAAATAGTTCCAAGATTCAGTTACTTAGTGATATCTATTCCACCTTATCCTGTTAAGCTGCATCCCCACTTTGGGGCTCACAGCTGAAAACGACCTACCTGAATTAAAACAATTATAGCTCCTGAGAACAGTGTGCTACAGGCACAATTAAGGTATCTTTGGAAAGAAGACACTTGGGACTCTAATAAAAAGCAATCAGAGTTGATATTTCTCAAACAGATAAAAAATTATAATAGTTGAAATGCCTCAAAAATTATTTGCACTACACAGAATGTTGTATTATTTCATGTAAAAATATATGAAAATAGACCTGGAGGAATCCAGTTCAGTTATGGATTGAAAGCCACACGACTTATCAGTTTATATTTCAAGTTTGAGGAAGATATAATGAAAAATGTGGTTCCTGCAAGCTTTTTTCCAAGACTATGTCTGTTCCATTTCTCCCTCCGCCTGCTTGAGGCACATCCCCAGAAATGACATCTCCCAACTAAAACAATTGCAGTTGCTAAACAATTTGCACTACATGCACAATTTAGACATCTTTAAAAAGAAAACACTTTAGAGTTTATTACCCAAACATTAAAGTAGAAAAAAACTTAGAAAGACAAACAGTTATAGAAGTTGAAGTGTCTTGAAGATGATTTGTGCTACAATGAACACTTTATTATTTGATGTAAAAATATATGAAAATAAGCCTGGAGGAATCCAGTTAGTTAATGAATTGAAAGGCACAAGTCTCATCAGTTTATATTTAAAATTAGACGAAGATATCATGAAAAATGGGGTTCCTGCATGCTTTTTTCTAAGAATATGTCCAGGTGCCAAGAAACCTACAGGAGACTTGATAACTAATGTTATGAAGTGTACTGCAAGCTGTTTTAGCCATCATATATGATGCTTGAATGCTTTTTCAACTATAAAATAATAGGCAGAACCATAAGACTTTGTATAAGTGATTTATTTGTACAACAGAACTTATAAAAATATAATAAAAATGAAATATTAATAAAAAAGAGCTAAACTTCTTTGCAACTGAAAATACAACAAGTAATATAAGTATAATAACTATAAATATAACTAGTAATATAAATAACAATATAATATAAATATATAGCTATAAAAACACACACAATTTGCAAATGTAAAAAAAAACACATTTACTGGCCTTTTACTGGCCGATTCAGGTCTACAACAGCAAGTGCAGATCTTGAAGAATCTGAAAGCTTCCTTCGCTTTTCTGCTGGTTGGCTGGTGCTTGGATGCCATAGCTCATCTGAAGACTCAACCTGATGCCTGTAGAATGGCAAGGAAAGGAAAGAGAATTAGCACTGCATGTATTATTTCTGTATAGTTTGCCCATTCAATCAACAATCACACTGTCATCATTCACTCTAATTACAGGCCATACCATGAACAATGAAACTGATGGGCAGTCGGTTAGACAGCATTCATATTGACGGCCACCTATACATTCTCACACAGCCCAAGCATCAATCTAACGGCCGGCTATACAGTGAGCATTCATATTGACGGCGGCCCATACATTCTCACACAGTCCTTCAATCAATCTAATGGCCGGTGATACAGTGAGCATTCATATTGATGGCCAGACATAAAATCAACAATCACACAGATGGTCGGCCGTCCAGAACTTTTCTTTTTTCGTCAATTTGTTTTTGTAGCACAGGGGAAAAAATGCATTTTATATATTATATATATATATATATATATATATTTTTTTTTTTCCTGTGTGTGCTAGAAAAAATGCTAAATATCAGTATATGTATAATCTATACTGGTATATTGCCATTTTTCTAGCACACAGAAAAACATAAAATAAATACAGTCTCAATATATATATATAATATATATATATATATATATATATATATATATATATATATATATATATATATATATATATATATATATATATATATATATATATATATATATATATATATGCTATATATATTGAGACTGTATTTATTTTATGTTTTTCTGTGTGCTAGAAAAATGGCAATATACCAGTATAGATTATACATATACTGATCATATATATATATATATATATATATATATATATATATATAAACATTTACATGTGTTATATATATATATATGTTTTATTTACACACACATGGGGAAAAATTATATATAATTTTTCCCCGTGTGTGCTAGGAAAAATGCAAAATATCAGCATATGTATAATGCATACTGGTATATTGCATTTTTTCTAGCACACAGAAACAATAAAATAAATACATTCTCACACACATTCTCAATATACATAAACAACTACACATAGCAACTCACCGGTATGTTATTGGATCAACGTCTCTGTCAACAAGCATATCACCGTCATCGCTGTCTTGACTCTCCTCAATGGTTTCCACATCGCTGCTTCGAGTGAGCTCAAATAAAGCATCTTCAGCACAATACAAACTTCTTTTGACGATCCATTGGATAATAAATTCCGTCCAGTTAGTAAGATTAGCAAACAGTTACTACAAAGACACCGTCTGTACTAGCCCGTTAGCTGTTAGCTGTCAGATGACAGGGAGGGGTGTGTGTGTGTGTCACAGTGGGTCACGTCTCAGCTTCTCGTGGGAGAGCGCGTCACATTCAAATGAATAAATATTCACGCCCATGTGACAAATATACACATGAGAGGTCTCGTTGGAATCGTGTGTTCATTGGCTACATTTTCTGTCAGTCATGACGATTCAATGCTTTTATTGGCTCCAGATAAACAGACATTATCATTGGATGAGCACGTCATGACATCGTTAAAACGAGTGCTATGGTTGGATATTTTTGACTATATCGCGGCTATCTTTTCATGTTTTTGAGTGGGGTTAGTTGTATTATGTTCGTAACATTCTAAGCTTTAAACCCATGCCACTTTATGCTACCGGGAGACGGTTTTTGGTGCATTATTTTATTGCATAACAGTCTAGTATGATACTCCGCTCCGCAGAAATGCGATATAAACAAAGGATTAACCATCAATATTACACCGTTATTGTTTCGTTGGATTAAAATGCTCTATGGGATGTTATTCAGTGGACCCTCACCTTTCCATTCATTCTGGAACTTTTAGCAGTGGATGCGTGTGTGGCTCGTAATTAGGAAACTACGGTATGTGCTCTTTTTTTCTTATCAATTGTTTTGATGTGTATTGCTTACATTCATGCAAAAATACTGCCGTTATAAGCTTTTCATTGAAAAACAGTGGTCTGTCCTCGATGCTTGAGGTTTAGACGTTTAGAATGATATATAGTTTGTCAAGATTAATGATGTTTTTTACGTTAAATCTATTAACAAACATTACACTCGTGCTAAAAATAGCGCTTCAACCCGTGCACGCGCTCATGAAGCTTAAATGAAGCAATGTGCAGCATTGTTCCTACAAACATTTAAAGCGCAAAGGTGTATTAATACCTTCTGTTGATGCACAGTCCACCTGTGTAACAAAATCAAAATTTTAGGATAATTTTATTTTTAATTTTTTTTTCTTTCAGTTTTTATTGGACTACTGAATTTCTCCAATGGGTCAATGCAAACGAATGTCCCAAGTCATTTTGGAGAGCCTTTCTTGGCTATATTTAAGGATGTGGTGTTTTATATTATTGAGATATTTTCAGCAAGCAGATTATGCAACATACCTTGATATGTTAGTAACAACTTATTCTGTAAACATTACCTGCTCAGGAGCAGGGTTAATTTACTTCAGAGGTTTAGAGAGCTGCAGGGATACAAGTATTTTTGTAGGCCAAACCCCATAAACAAGTTAACATTTAGCACTTCTTGTCCTGAAGTCAATGGATTTTTGTTTAAATGCCTGAAATAAGGTCTGTGGTTGACACATTTTATTCTATGACAAAATATATCAGTAATACTCCCTTTTCGCTCTACGTGAGTATACTGTATGTATGTTTATAAAGTTTATAAAGTATATATCCCTTTCATGCATGCATTATGGAAAACATTATCTAGATTTTTTTTTTTTTTTTTATTACTGTAATATGATGCTAAAATTGAAATCCATTTTAATTTTTACAAAATTCAGTTTTATTTAAAAATTATTTAACTGTCCACGTATGTGGACACCATGCAACAAAGGCGTAAAATGGGACAAAAAGCCACAGATGACAATATGGAATATTGTGCTTTTACTATGTAATTTTATGCTATGCATAACAGCTCAGATATTTAAAATATTAATATTACAATATAACAACGATAAAACACAGAGTGTAGGAACTATAATGCTAGTTACATATATGTGAAAACCTAATAGCAATATGGGCTGGGCTTTGCTGGCACACACTCCTCATCAGTGCGGTCACTGTCACACACACTGTCCTCTGGGATATTCTCTGTTATTCTGAACTGAGTGCTTGATTTGTGCTGTCCTTGTTTGGTAGGCAAAATGCAAATGTGTCTCGGTATGTATGTGTAAAGTTGCCATTTAATGCCATAATGTCACTTTTAATGGTTATTTATGTTGATATATTTGTTAAATGTCTGTTTTATTACAATATAAGACAATTCAAAACATATTTGCAAAAACAGAACACATATACTAGCCGGGTACAGAAATCAGACTTTATGCAATCTGACTCCACTGTTGCATGACGTCCACATACGTGGACAGTTAGTTTTTGGTGTATAAAAACGTCATTGTACTCTAAATTTTAGTTTTTTAAAATACAGACATATTCATCATACTTTACTGTACATACTAATATATTTTTTTAGCTCAATTGAGAAAAAAAGTTTTTCACAGATATGCCTGGGGCATTTGGCACATGGCTATCGCTGTCAGCCATCTTGGATTAATGATGTCATCAAGCAATGAATATTTGGGTTACAAGACAGTAGCCATTGTTAAAATATTGCTGTCAATCTACTGACACTGCCCTCAAGTGGTTTGGAGAGAATTACCAAGATAAATGAACCCTAAATGGAGTTAAATTAACTGTCCCCAAATGTGGACACCATGCATGAAAGGGAAATATATATATACAACTTGTATATCTCCAGCCAAGATAAGTTGGCAAAACTTATACAGGGGAAAACGTTGGGATGTAGGAACCTAAATACGGTTGGCAGGGGCACCCCGGAGGAGCCGGCTTGGTGGTGGATTCTATGGCGAGTCTATCATCGAGGGACCACTGAATGGGACTGATGACAATATTAAGTGGCAGCATGGTTTCGGGATTCTCTGGAATTTCTTCTGGAGAATAGAGACGGTACAGGGAATCTGCTTTCACATTTTTCATCCCTGGATGATAGGAGATGGAGAACTCAAACTGTGTGAAGAAGAGGGTCCATTTTGCCTTACTGGGGTTGAGCCTCTTGGCTTCTCTGAGTTAGGTTTCGGTCATCAGAGAGTACCAGGAATGGATAACGGGCCCCCTCCAGACAATGCCGCCACTCTAACTTGATAGTGAGCAGTTCTCGGATGCCAGTGTCTTAATTTTGCTCCGCCATGGAGTTTTTTGGAGGAGAAGGTGCATGGATGGAGCCGGTTGTAGAAGCATCCACTTGAACCACAAAAGATTTATCTGGATCAGGATTAACTAAGAGGGGAGCGGTAGTTCTTTTCAGGTGCTGAAAGGCATGGGTGGCTTCTTTGGTTTAGGACAGAGACTTGGGCTTGGACTTCAGGAAGGAGGTAAGTGGAGCGGTGATGGAATGGTAATTCTTGAGGAAATGGCAGTAGAAGTTAGTGAAACCAATGAAGCATTGGAATGTTTTCATTGCAGTTGGTGTGGGCCAGGATCGCATCTAAAAAGTAAATTTTTCCACGGGGCACTGACTCACTGAATGTGAGGTTGATAGCACAGTCCCATGGTCGTGTGAGGGCAACTGGTAGGCTTGTTTGGGGCAGAAGACGTCTTGAAAGTGGAAGTAACAGGAGGCAATCTCAATGGACTGCGGTTCCACAGGCTTTCAAAGGAGGTGGAGTTGATGGAGAGAGTCAACTCCACCTTTGAACGTTTGGGAAAGCAGTCAGGGAAGCATTGGTTCACCCACTTCAAGATGTCACGGTTGAACCAGGACAGGACAGGATTGTGTTTAATGAGCCATGGGTGCTCCAGGAAGACATCAGCATCGACATCAACTTCTTCAGAAACAGGAGGACGATGTTCTCGATATGAAGACAGCCCACTTGCAGTTGGATGGGTCCCACACAATAACGGATAGTGCCACAGCCGAGTGATTTTCCAATTATGGACTGGACCTTGTTGGAGGCTTTAATGGGCCTCTTTTTGCAGTTGAGCTGGTGGCAGAGTTCCGCGGTAAATGAAGTTGCTGGCTAACCCAGAGTCAAGAAGGACTGAGACTGGAATTATGTAAGCATAATAATAGTGGGAAGCGGAGATGTACTGACGTTAAGATAGGTTGCAAAACTCACCAAGGAGCATAGTGGTCGATTGGGACACATCACAATGATTGGATGGTTGGAGAGTCTTCCAGGAAATTTTTCATACAATGCACTGAAAAGCCTGCGTCAAACTGTATTGTTTAAAAACAAATCTGCAGTAAAATGAAGTGAACAAATGAACAGTCTCTTACTGGCGCAATCTGACTGACTTAATAAAGAAAAAAAAAAGAAAGTTTATCCACATTTTATTAATGTTAGGATCACAAGGATGTCTGTTTTTCCACAACTTGGCACTTCAAATGTCTTGTTGCTGGAGTAATCCTCCTGTGTTTGTGTCTGTCTTGTATTTACTACTACATGACGTGTCAATCGATGGGCAGGGCTAAAGAGGCAATAATGTAGAAGTAGGCGTTGATCTTCTTCTGCGGAGTCTTTTGTCGCACTATGACATAATAATGTGACAATCTGAAGTCATTTGCTGAGCTTGGTTTCAATAAAAGCTTTTTTTGGACTAACAAGTTAAGTTTTGAGTTCTGAAACTTACCGGATATTTTTATAGTAAAAAAATCAAGGAAATTTCTCAATTTATGACCCCTTTATTTTTTATAGCCTTCTACTTATTTATATTATTATTTATAGCCTACCTTTAGCTTTTTAATTCTGCAGATTGTATTTAGACTTCAAAATTCATAAAACATTATCATGTTGAACAAAACAAAATTTTTAAAATAATCTTATAAATTTATGCCACGTTTTCCAGAGAGCTTATTTTTTGCAATTATTCAAAAGACAATGGAAAAATCCAATTGGCTTTTTGTTGAGGGTTTTGGCCTACAAAAATATGTCATCACTGCAGAACTCTATGCAGTGCATGTGTGCCCAATTGATGGGACACCAGGGAGCATGACAGATTTCACACAATATTATACATTTCAGTTATATAATTGCTTTATTTATAAATCAGTATTATAGCATAAAGCAATGTTTAGTTATTTTCTATTTTCTTCATTTGTTTATTTTAATCAACTAACGTGGATCTGCATTTATTTATTTATTTTGCAATGGGACGTTTTCTATGTAATGTATTTTTGTAATAAAGGTACACATGCATCTCACCTTACAACAAACGTGGAAGCAAAATGGCTGAACATAAACAAATAAAACAATATAAGTTCAAATTAATAAAAAACGTATTAAATAATGAAAGATTATACAATTTATGGGTCCCACTTTATAAGTGTCTTTAATTACTATGTACTAACATTTAAATTATTAATTTGATAGTATGCACTTATTGTGTACATATATATTTTTTCATTGTACTTATATTTAAAAATACCTGCATGCAATTACAGCTGTAATTAATTTCTGTAGTTACAATCAAACAGAAGAAGAAGAAAGTATTTCCCTTGGCTGTATTTCAGCATAGATTATGATGCATGTATGGCTTATTCAGTCAAATTGAATGGCATTGGACAAAAATGCAAAGATAAAGCTTTTAGAAATGAATGAAACTGCAATGAAAAAGTCTTGACAAATGTTATAATAGCACTTTTTCTCCTTTAAAGTCACAAGTGCTTTGTTTTTGTTTTATCAGATCTTATTCGCTATACTAGTTATACTAGTTATTAAGTATTGTAGCTTAGTGAAAAAACATCACTCATCTTCTCAATAAACAACATTATTTGAGAAATAATTTATGTCTGGAGCCCAAATGCTGATGAGTTACACGCAAGTTTAATAATTACTATTTAGGGGTTTGTTCAGAGAGAAACACTATCAGACTGAAAATGATGCAAAGAAGCAGGATTCTTACTAGTTGGCAGGGAGACAGTGTGTTGTGTCTGTTGGTTTTCACCCAACTTTGCCTTTATATCCAGATGATGCCATGTTCCAGAATCTAAATTCTCAGTTTTGCATTCAAAATGTGAGAAATATTCATGGTCTTGATGACAATCTTTCGAGTCATTGTGTCTCTCTCTGACAGAAACTGTATATTGGCATTTCACATCTTCGTTATCCAGCATGATGTGTATTGAGTCTGTGGTAGAAATGGCTTTCACAACTTTAATGCTACATTCCCATGTGTCTGCCACCATGGTACTCTGAAAACAAAAGTTGGAAATAATTTTACTGGGCTGATTAAAAGGCATTCAGAAGACCACATACAGTATAGTATTTTTTGTAAAAAAAAAAAAAAAAAAGTTTAGTTTTTGCAAGAGGACTATTATTATTATTATTATTATTAAATATGTTAAATAAGACTTACCAATATTCCACATGTTACCCAAACAGCTACATGAATGGCTTTACTTCCCAGCATTGCTATTTTTGGTTTTTAGATGTTTTTGTTTAATACACAAAAATCCTGTTGGAAAAGTCACATCATTCCTTGGTGTATAATCCAGGAGTTCTTTTTAAGTACTTTTCTGCGATATCCAGTCTGGAGGACCTCTGTGGGAACTGCTCACTTTCACTCATTAGCCCACAACAATCAGGAATGTGTGAAGGAAAACAATTCTGTCTCTAAAGGATATCCTCAATCAAACGTCTACTGAATCTTTGTTTTTGTTAGTCCAGTGGAGACGCGTTGTACAGTCTGTCTGATGGCAATCTTTTGCTTAAAGTACCCTTTCTTTACTAGACTAGTTCATAAAAATGTGGCATAAAAATGTGTTTCTTCAACCTACACCCTCCACTAAATGCATTTTAGGTCATAAATGCCTGTGAATTGGAACTTTTGCTGGAACAATAGATGCCAATGACTTTGGGCTCCATGAACACTCAATACAGCCCAGCCCCACTTCCTTCCTGTGTCCTCAGTGCTCCTGCAGAAGGATGTGTTGAAGAGAAAACAAATCTAATAATAGGCTTGTAAACGTTCTTCCATCAAGAGAATTAAATGAATGAAAATTATTTTGGTAAAACTTTTTATTTTACATATCCTTGTTACATAATTATGCATAACTACATGAAACTAACCCTATACCAAAACTTAATCCTAACCTTAATAAATGTGTAGTTACAGTGCAACAAAGACACTTAAACCCTTTGGGGTCTGAGGTGTTTTCTGGGCCCTCGAGGCATTTTGACATGCCCTGACATTTGTGCTTATTTCCTTTACATATAACTTTTTCATTGCTAAAATCTGTACATGTTTGTAATTTTGAGAAAATAATGTTTATGCGTGACCTCTCCCTCAAGTTAGCCAGAGAAAGCTGGGGAACAATAGTCCAACAAAGGCGGGGAAGAAGGGAAGAAAAGGGTGAAGGAAGAAAGAGAGAAGGGGAAGAAGGAAAATAAAAAATGAAGAAAAGAAAAGGTGAAATGTGACTTTTGGAGATATTCCTTCCTTAGCATATGTCTTGTGATAACTTTCCCAGTTTCTTTGTGTGGGAAAATCAAGCATTTACATTACACTGTTCCCTTTGAAAAGCTACACTCAATGCTGCATAAGCTTATGCAAATGGGGATGTCTTTGACGTAACCAGCTGTGAAAATAGTGTGAAAACACGTCAATTAAATTGACCCGGGAGGTATTTATAGCCTCGGCTGGTGACGTCATAGGCGCACCTGCTGCACGAGGCTATAAATAGATGAGCTTCAGCTGGAGCAAACCAGGTCTTTTTGTTTTCAGACCAACTCTGTGTTATGGTGTGTTACAAAGTATCTGAAAAAAAAAAAAAAAATTCTCTCTCTCTTTCAAGACTCAACTCGAGATCTTTGTTAGGAGTTAGTTTTCAACATGGCAGTGTGCCGATTTCTCTCTCTTTCTCATCTCTGTTACAAAGAAACATTAGTGGAAAGAGTTCTAGTTAAATCTGATCAGTTGGAAACGAAACGCTGTATATCCATGTTCTCTTTCAAATAACACGTTTATTGCTGTGTGTGTTTGGGGAAGAGCATGCGGTCGCTGCATTGAGTCAGACGAGTGCAAGCATTGCAAGCCTTTGCAGTTAGAATGCTTTATGCTCGTCTGGGCTACTTTCAGTCCGCACCAGTTTTCGGAGCTCTCGAATGGGTTTGTTGACGAGCAAGAGACGGGTCCGTCCCTTTCGCTTGCTCGCTCAACAAATGCATGTTTCCCCGCGTGATCCCGAAGCGAGCTCCAGCGTTTCTTCGGCTCGCGCGGGGAATGATGATGAATCTCTGGGTCCGCGGACCTCGAGCAGCCGGCCTGCGATCGTTCCTCACATGATAGTGAATCCATACGAGGAATTTATCGAGGTGGTTGTTCGCGCGGTGGCCAGGGCAGTTTGTCTGGTACCGTGAATGAGAGATCCCCGAACGCAGTGAGCTTGAGGTTTCTGTCTAGAAAAAACATTTACTTCACGTGTTTTTGTACCCTTGACGTCGACATTTTCGACTATCATGGGTGCGAAATCGCGTGGATATGTGAGAATACCCCAGGTGGGAGACGCTCACGAGCTATCTCTCGTCTGGGTCTGCATTTTCATTAAAGAGACATACCTCCCCACGAAGCCATGTAGAAAATAAACGTCGGCTGTCGTGGGCAAAGCTTATATATGTATGAATTATATATTGTATATTATTTTATATGGAATATATATATAATATATATTGTATATGATTTATATAAGAATTATAAATATAAGGGGACAGGCTGGTTCTGCGCTGCACACAATGGCTGTCTTGCAGGCATATCAGGCTGACCTTCTGAAGGATTTGAGTGGTTCATTTGGTGACTCAGTTAACTCTGTAGTGGCCAGATTTAAAGGAGTGGAAGAAACATGAGGAAGTGTTCACTCAGTTTCTTCCTCAATGCACTCAAGGGGAGGGGCTGTCAGCCACATAACCTCTCTTCGGTCCTTCAAGATTTAGGGGGGTAATAAGCAGAGTGTGGCGAGTCGTGCTCTCCCTCGTAAAGACTGGGGACCAGCTCGTCATCCTCAACAACCTCTCAGGGCAGACCTCGGGACTGTCATCAATATAAGAAGTCCGGTGGTCTGGTGCCCAGTCTCCCCCCACGGGACAGGGCATGTCAAACATTTGCTTGCCCCACCCCGTTATCCTCAAAACCACTCCATCCCCGCCGCCTCTGGTGATTCGGGGGGGCAGTGGTTTCCAGTGAAATGTTAGACGTTCAGTGTTTAAATCCTGCTATCATCCAGGACATAGAACGTCTAACATCCCCTCAACAGGAAGTGTTAAAATTGTCACTCTCAGAGTCTCAGGCAGCGTGTGAACTTCTGCCAGGCGTTTCTGCATGGGTGTTAAGCACAGTAAAAATTAGTAAACTAATTTATTTGTCGTCCTCCGTGTTTGAACGGCGTGGTCTCCACTTCCGTGAAGGCGGAGTTGGCGTTCGTACTGTCACAAGTGACAGCAGTTACTTCCTGGTCCCCAGTAGGGTGGGGGGGGTGTCCAATCTTAGATCTTTGAGTCTTAAACCGTGAAGCAGTTAAAGTACTCAAGGTTAAGATGTTACAGTGAAGGCGGTCGTGTCGCATATTCAACATTGTGATTGGATTCGGCACGATTGATCCGAAGGACGCATGTATTCGCATATAAAGACTGCCACAACACAGGAAGTTCCTGAGTTTCACTCTTGGGGGCAAAAGCTTACCAATTTCGGGTCTTCCATTCGGCTAGCCTTGTAACCGCATGTATACGAAATGTATGGATGTATTACCGGCTCCATTGGGATTCCGGGGCATTCAAATTTTGAATTACAGAGGCGATTGCTAAAATTAGCACAATCACATGAGATGGTTCTTCAACACAGTGTGTTAGCTCATCTAGTTTCTCTAGGGTTGAGACTCAACACCAAGAAAAGTGTTCTTTCTCCTGCCCAGAGAACGACTTATCTAGGGTTTGTTCGGTTTTTGGTCACCAAGGTGGCTTGAATCAAGACCATTCAGTATTCCCTGAGCAAAGTCAGGCTAGACCAAGATCTTACTGATCATCAGCACCAGAGTGTTAGGTCTAATGGCATCAGCATCCACGGGTTTCCCTTTGGGGTTGTTGCACATAAGACCGTTTCAGTTGTGGCTCAAAGCCAGAGGGCTTAGGGCCAATCCTCAGGCAAATAAAGTGGCGCGCCATGTGGCTTCGTACACTAACCATGTGGTTCAGACCCTGGTTTTTGCCTTGGGTCCCACTCTAGGCGTACCTTGTCGTCGCAAGTTGCTAACGACGGACGCTTCCCTGACGGGCTGGGGTGCGGCCTTAAGTGGTCGTCCAGCCCAACGGGAATGGGAGGGTCATCAACTAAGTTGGCACATTAACTGCCTCGAGTTGACGGCTGTATTTCTGGCCCTGAAATACTTTCTCCCCCAATTGAGGGGCTGTCATGTCCTAGTGCGGGTGGACAGTACAGCTAAATATCTCATATATAATCACCAGGGGGGTCTGTGCTCACGCTATCAGAATAGCGAGACAGATTTTTCTCTGGGCTCAGAACAAGTTCCTGTCACTCGAGCAGTGTACATTCAAGGGCGGTTGAATGTGGGAGCAGATTTACTGTCCAGACAGAGTTACAGATGTAACAGAAGTAGTCAAGCAGATCTGGATCAGATTTTACAGAGCTGACCACAGGGATTGGACCTCTTCGCCTCTTCTCAGACAGCGCAATGTCCCTGCTTCTCTCTGTCACCCAGCCCCGCTGGGTCTGGATGTGATGGTTCATACATGGCCCAAAATGCGTCTGTATTCCCTCCTTCCAGTCGCTCTGCTCCTGGGAGTTCTAGCCGGGGTTCGCCAACAAGGGTCTTGCTTCTTATCGATAGCGCTGCGTTGGTCGAACAGGGTTTGGTTCTCGGAGATAGTGTCTCTCCTCAACCGCTCGCCTTGGGCGATTCCGGCGAAGAGAGGGACCTTCTGTCTCAGGCAGAGGGCACGATATTCCATTCCAGGCCCGACCTGTGGAACCTTCATGTTTGGCCCCTGAAGGGCACCAACTGAGGGACACGGGGCTTTCGCCTGCAGTTATTGAGACCATCCTAAGTGCTAGAGCTTCCTCCACTCGGAAAGTTTATGCTAATAAATGGGGTGTCTTTGAAAGGTGGTGTACGACACAATGTAGATTCAGTCAACTGCCAGGTTACTTCAGTTCTGGATTTTCTGCAAGAAAAGTTGTCATCAGGCACCTGCCCCTCCACTCTCAGGGTTCATGTGGCGGCTCTTTCGGCTTGCCACGGCTTGGTGGATGGGGTGCCGCTCGGGAGACATCCTCTACTCGCTCGCTTCATTCGCATTCTGGTTGAGACCCCCTTTGAAACATTAGCTTGCCCCTCCACTCAGGGTTTATGTGGCCGCTCTTTTGGCTTGCCATGCCCTGGTGGATGGGGTGCCGCTTGGGAGGCATCTTCTTCCGGCTCACTTTGTTGTGCCAGGCAGTTGTGGCCTCCATTAAGAGCCAAGATCCCTTCATGGGACTTAGTTTTAGCCCTCCAGGGTCTGGTTGAGACCCCCTTTGAACCTCTAGAATCAGCGTCTGACAAACTTCTGACTCTAAAGATGTTTTTTCTTATGGCTATAACTTCTCTGTAAAGAATTGGGGACATGCAGGCTCTGTCAATATCGCCATTCTGCTTAGATTTTGCCCCAGGTTTGGTGAAAGTGATTTTGCATCCCCACCCTGACTACCTGCCTATGGTTCCTTTGTCGACTGTACATTCTGTCACTCTTGAAACCTTCTGCCCTCTGCCGTTCACAACGCCGTATCAGGAGAAACTTCATAGACTGTGTCCAGTCCATGCTCTTCAGGCCTACGTCCACCGCACTAGCCAGTGGCGTAAGTCAGAGCAACTGTTTGTTTGCCATGGGGGCCGTAACAGAGGTTCTGCCTCCACCAAACAATGTCACATTGGGTCAGGGATGCTACTGCTCTTGCCTATGAGGCGCGCGGTCAAGCTTCGCCTATAGGATTAAGGGCTCACTCCACCAGGGGAGTCGCCTCTTCTACTGTGTTAGCAAGGGGTGCTCCCTTACAAAGTGTTTGTGATGCGGCAGGTTGGTCCTCTCCGCACACATTCATAAGACTTTATAGCTTGGATGCTCATGCCACTCCGGGCTCTCATGTCCTTGAGTCGATATCACAGGCTAATGCCGAGGCTTCTTGCGTTCTTGTGCACACCTACACAACCGTAAGGGGTCCAGGCACCATCAAGCACGGCGGCGTGAGTATTCTCGTTCCCATTTGCATAAGCTTATGCAGCATTGAGTGTAGCTTTTGAAAGGGAACACTTGGGGTTACTTGACTGTAACCCTGTTCCCTGATAAAGCGGAACGAGATGTGCTCGTGGAGCCCAGTACAGATGCAGCACTGCTGGTGACCAGGGTGGCAGAACCCAGTGTCTGTGTGGAGGAGGATGGTGACAGAACAGCGTCCGGATCTGTAATAGTTTGATCCTCGCTGATGTCACAGAAGCCCTCATCTTCATCTCGCTCCTCCACACTGAGGTCCTCAATGAGCTCTGCGGTCTGCTCAGAGTCTGGATTCATGTCCTGCAGTGACTGACCAGTCTGCTGGAACAGATACTGCACTCCAATGAGCTCACCTGAAACAAACACAATAAACAAGCAGAAATTAAATACAATGTTGTGTATGATATTTGATAAAGTAGGCTTTTGTAGTAGCTCATATAGTGTAATGTTGTGAGAATATGGAGCTCATAGTTGAGGAGAAGGGGAAAAAATGAAGAATTTTTTTATTTTTATTCAGAGGCCCAAAACCTTTACAGTTTTTTTTTTACGATTGCTTAAGCACAATTTTAAAAACAAGGCTCATTTTGAGCTCATTATTTTTCTAATCAATTAAACCTGTGTTGCTTCAGTCCAGTAAATGTTAATCAAATATTACTAACAATATAAAAGTTATTCTTTAGAATTACTTTCTAAAAATCAGTGCAGATTTCACAGCAGAAAGACACGTGAAGCACGAGCTGAAGGAGGTTGTTTGTACAATTATAATAAAAGGCCTTTTACTTGCTAAAAAAAATATGGAATATCAATCAGATGACAGAGGGCATGTTTCCAGAAAAGTTTTGATCATGTTTAAAATTTAGAGGCCTTTAGAAATTTGCATATCAAATATGATACAGTAGACTGTAGGGTAAAATCTAATATATAGACTGAGATTACACAGAAATGGCAAATTTATCAATAATAACAAATTTGTAACATGTAAAATTTGTAACAACCGGTGTAACATGCAGGGGCACAAAATGTGGGGACCACTTTCCTGCCAAACAGCTTTTCATAATTGCCGTTTACACAGTGAACTAGTTCTCCTGTGTAGCTGCACAAAGCTGAAGGCTCCGATGACAGGGAAGCAGCCTCCCGGTCCTGGTTCCACCGGTGTAGACCCTCCAGCAGATAAATCTGAAAATTCAGACTGTTTGCACTGGTCCCTGTAAATAGACACAACCGCGTGTTAAAGATGAAGGTGTTAAAGAAACATACAAAGACACATAATGCTCTTTCTTTACAGATGCACAAGTTGTGTGACAAAGACTTACCTGGGATGAAACGGTTCAGATGTAAATGAAAGGACTCGAGAGAAGTGGAGCCTCTTGCACATCTGTAAGTCTTCAGAAGCATGCCACCCTTGGTTAAGCTCCCCGTCTCTGTGTAAAGCACAAGACCAGGGGGATCTTGAATGCATTTGACATGCTTCTTCTGGACATTTCAGATGTGCTCCATCCTTTCTCTGTCCAGGAGAGGAACAGCCAGGGAGTCATTGCCCTTGCTGCTCAGGAGCTCTGTAAGCAGCTGCTCATGGAGAAGGATGGTAGTCTCCACTCCACGGGTCTTCCTCCGGCAATGGAAAGCCAGCTCCATCCTGGTAAGATGCTTGTTGACATCTTCATCTGTCAGCGCAGGCCAACCCTGAGATATCAACTGCTCTCTCTTTGCTTTGCGAAGCTCAGAAACTTCAGCCGCATCCCACTCAAAAATGCATGCTGACAGCCGTGACATAAAGATGGGATACAGCTGATGGGCATCAGTTGTACACCCCAAGGCAATCCTGCGCATAAAATGCCAGATGTCCAAGCGGACCATGAGATCTGGCCAACCTCTGAATCTTGTTTTCAGCTTGGTCTCGCCCACCTCAGTGCAGCAGCCACAGTCCAACACAGCAGGTGGGTCCACACCAGCCTTCTGGCACCGTTTCACCAGACCATCTACCATTATGTCCAGTCCTGCTCCTTCCTGGGCTGTAAGCACACTTAGGAGCACCTGACCAAACTCGTTGCCAACAGAGGTAAGCCAGAGTCCCGTTCCCCTCGCCGTCCCAGCCAGCTTCTTGGTGATCTGTAATAGACATGATATGAAGCATGCTGTGAATGTAATGAAACTGCACACCTTTTTAGTGGAATCCATCTTCAAGACAGAGCCATAGGTGGATGTTATCTTGGCATGGATTTCATCCAGCCTTGTCAGGATGTCTTGACTGTACACTGTGAGCAGCCACTTGCAGCTTGGCACCACTGTAGGCTCTGGGGGTTCCTGAAATTTTACCGGCAACACCCCAGGTGCATTGAGAAAGTCCAAACATTGCGTGGTGTACCGGGCCAGACGCTGGAGCAACTCCTCACTGTGGTTCTCACGCAGCTGTTTAATGATCTGCGTGGGACTGTTGCCTAGGCCACGTTCGCGCAGGAACCGAATTACCCTCATATCACAGGCATACCTTAGGAAAAGCAAAATCCAATTTACATATTTGTTTTGTAAAGTATTTGAAAATAAATGTGATGAAGGGCTATCAAGTGGATGTGGAATGAAAGTGTACTTACTTCCGCGTGAGGATGACCCGAAACTCAGATCGATGGCCCTGATCCAGCTGTTGCAGGACAGTCTGACTCCAAGACACATGCGTGGCTTTACACTTGGCACAGATTAGGGTTTCTGTGACCATGTTGTACATCCTATCGATGTCCAGAACCTGCCGTGCCCTTTTGTGCAGACCTCCACCTGTCAGCTGATGCTGTCTACAGGCAGGATTGGGACAGAGAACCTTTACCCTCCACAGCTTGTACGGCATCCACAGCAACAGAGCATGACAAAAAAATCTGTCTGGAGCTGGAGCCTGATTGTAGGTAAGTGCTGGCTGTGGTGGGTAATACCAGAGCTGTAAGTTTTCACGAAGCTCTGGTTTCCCCTTGGGCCCGTTTTAAAAAGTCTGTTTGCAATCCACCTGTGGTCTTCCTGTGGCAAGGTCTCCGACCACAAACGATGCAGTCGAACTGCAGATGGAGCTTGCAATATTGCCCCAGAAGGAGCAGTCTGTGAAAGAAAAAGAAAAAACATTAAGTCTAGCAAGATCATTTGATCAATAAGCGCTTTATTTTTCCAAGACTACCCTCACATAAAACAGTGATTATTGCTACAATAAAACTGGTAACTTTGTATTAGTCACTACTGTCATCCAAAAAGGAATGAATATTCTTAAAGCCAGTTTAATATATAAAATATCAACAGCAGGTAAGCTTATTTTCTAACTAATTTTGCAAACATCATCTCTTTATTTTAAATATCTGATTATGTTGACAACCATAAATATTTCTTTACATTTATTATCAAGTTGATTCTCTGAGGAGCCAAGCACAAACATTATGACTTTGCTTGGTTAGTGTTTATTAAGCTTGAAAGTGTTTAAGGAAGCTACTGGTTATCACATTCAAAATGTCAGGGTATGTAAGCCCCATCCTATAAAATATTGGATATCAAGTACTTACTTTACATTAATAGAATAAAACTGATGGTAAATTTGTTCCAAAAGTTTTCAGAACTGTGTCAGCAGCCAGCACTGTTTTGTGTTAAGTTAGGGTTAATATGCCAGTTTAGTTACCTTTATAGACCAACAGAATTTGAAATGATTTACCGAGACAATACTGCAAGACTCGGCAGGACTGGGCACATCTGCAGTGGTTCTGGAGACAGAGGCTGGAACTCCAGGGTCTTGTGTCTGTACAATCACGCAGTGAAATATAATAAATGTTTTATAACAGGAGAAACAGTCAAACATAACTGTCTAATAATTTTAACTCATCCTAGATGCAGTTACAAAACTGTATACTATAGCCTTTGTTTTTTGAAATAAGATTGAAGATTAATATACAGACAAAAACAGTAATACCAGGAAATATAATTGCATTTTAATATCATTCGCTGCTTATTATAATCTATTTTCAAATTATTTAGTGCATCAATTGCTGAATAAAAGTGTAACATTTCTTTAAAAAAAAAAACCAACTTTTGTACTGCAGTGTATATAAAATCTATTTAATTCAAACATTATATTGTACTGTTCTTCTGTACTGTTAGAGTTAAATATGTCACTAAAAAGTGCACAGGAGTGGAGTGTGTCTTCATACAATGCAATGTGGATTATACCAGTACTTACAGAGACAGTGGTGCTTGTAATGGGACCACTGGACACTGCTGCACTGGGCTTGTCAACAACCTGAGATGGTTTCCTAGCCATAATTAGGTTGGGCTTTGCTGCAGCGATGTGGGACCCACTAAATCTTGGCTTGGTAAACTAAAATAAGGAAAAACAATTTCAATGAAAAGACTAAATGTGCTGTAACAAATATATAATAAAATTTTTGGAAAATTACAAAATATCTATTGTTCCTATATGTTATTGTTCAACTAGTTAAATACAATATGCAAACTGGTTTCTGTAGAATGGTTTCCCTAAAGTTCATGATGTAAGATTGCTGAATAACTGAGAGAAAGCAGGACAATGGTATAAAAGTAGCATTTTAGTGTCCCTCTTCTACTTATACAGATTGAAATAAGCACAGTTAGAATATACAAATATGTGGGAAGGCATTGCTATAATGTGAGTATATTGTAATTCAGCAGGTACCTTTTTAAAATTACTTAAAATCAAAAGTAGTTTGAGCATAGATTCTAAGAGAAGGTATTTATTAACAGTAATTACGATTACACTTTAAATGGCCACAAGTAGATGCATGATGACTGAATTAATAATGTGTGTATAATAGAGCTGCAACTAACGATTATTTTTTCTGTCGACTAATCTAACGATTATTTTTTCGATTAGTCGACTAATCTAACGATTATTTTTCCAGATTAATCTTATTATTCTTTTTTACTGATTATTGTATTTAAAAGAGGGTAGTGAATTTGTATATTATTTTAACATGAAATCAATGAATGATGACAATATTAATTGTATTTCAGGAAGGGTAGTGTACATAGTATGCCATTTTATAATGAAATATATGAACAAAAGAAGCTTTTTAAACATAATATATAATGATACTATTCATCATAAAATGTATACAGAGTAGGCCTAATTAGGAAAAGTTGTTTACTATAGTAGTTGAGTATGATTTACTTATTGATTTGTGTCAATAGTAAACGAAAATGCACTTGTTTATCTGCAAAAGGTTCACATACAGGAGCTTTCAGCATAGTGTTAATGTATAACTAGTCGTCTATTTTGAAGATACATGTGCATAAACAACGACTAAAGCTGCCAGAAGTTTTTGCCCAAACTTCAAAGACACATTAAATTATTAAAGCTAGAGGCATATCTTAACTTTAATGTTACTTTAATCATGTAAACTACCTATATACAACAAGTTATTATGCATATGTGTTTGGGACAGAGCGGAACCAGGTCGCATTAACAGCAGATATATGCAGCCCATAATAAATAAAAGCACGAGACGTACTGGGGTCGGAGAAGAACCCAGGAAAATGTGACCGTCTGTTGCAATACACGCGCCACGGTTCAGCTGCGCGAGAGAACACTGGCAGCAGGGTTGCCAGGTTTACACAACAAACCCCACCCATTCATTACTCAAAACTAGCCCAAAACAAGCCCAATCGCGTTTCGGGGAGGTTCTCTGGTAAACATCGCGTTCGGGGGGTTAAATATGTGTGTTTTTTTGCTTCAACCCGCGGACATGAGACACAGCCCGCGGCAACAGTGTAGAAGTAGCCCAATTCCGCGGAAAAAAGTGGACTTGGCAACACTGACTGCAGTGTGAAAGCTCCCGCTCTCCACGCGCACAGCTTCTGCTCTGCCACCGCGTGCAGTGTGAAACCGGCGTTACAGAGTGAACAAAGCACAGTTTTATTCGGCTTCTGTTTAAAGTACTCCTACACTTTTGAATGTCGCGGTCTGGCTTTATATGATAAATGATCATTTTCACTATGCCCGGGAGCAGAAGCTGCCATTATTCTAGATCTTCTGTTCCATTCTAGAACGTAAATAATGTGCCTCCGACGCGTCGACGCATTTCACGCACGTCGACGTATTTTCGTAGTCGACGTCATCGACGACGTCAACGCGTCGTTGCAGCCCTAGTGTATAATTAATTGTGCATAAGTGGAATGTTACCTGAGCAATACAGAAAGAGATCAAGAAAAAGATCAAGAGAGATGCCATGAAGGACTTGAGAAGAGAAGAAAGAGAGCACATAAGTTACATTGTTCTTTTATCATTGACCATGTGACATGGCATTCAAACTAACCAATCAGCACACCCCTGTACAAGGTGTGACAATTGGCAGGTAGGTGTGAAAAACATACCAGCCAACAACACAGCCTTTTACTTTCTGCACTTCATTACATTTCAACGTAACTTTTAAACTGAAAATTGAAATTCCTTTAAATTGTATTACCCTTGACAAACTTGGAATTATCCTAGATGTCACAGATGGAGTGGTCTGGGGCTGGAGCCGAGGCTGGAGCTGAGGCTGAGGCAGACTCTGCTCCATGACCTGCTGTGCTGGTCCAGTAGCGGCAGTGGCCTGTTTAAGACAACCACAAAAATACATACAATCATTTTTGAATGAGAAAAAAAAATTGTTTAGTAAAATATATATATAAAAATAAATACTTGCAACATCTTCACATTGTTACCTTTTGAGTGTGAAAACCACACATACACTTTGGGACTGCTCCAAGTAAGGTTGTCTGGCCGCGAGACTGCATCGGACATTTTTCAATCTGTAAACATTATAACATGTAATACACAATACATGCATTTCTAACTAAACAGGTATGGCACATTTATTCACTGTCATTTTCCAGGATGCGTGTCATATTTATTTTGTATTAATTAATGTTCTTTGATGGGGAAAATGTAAAATTAGAGAAAGAGTGAATGAGTGAGTTTGTTTCCCCCACCAAAAGAACAAGAGATGAACATCTCACACCTTCAAACCATCCCCCAACATCCCTGCCCCCTCTCTCTCAACCCCAGAACAAACCCCCAGAACAAACAAGTCTAGTAGTTTTTTTATAGTACAGTTCACACTGTAGTTTTTTTATAGTATGACATAAATCTCAAATACCTGCAACATCATTTATATGCAGCATATAGATATTCATAAACATCTATAAATAATAATGATACCTGGTTTACATTGGTGTAAACCATAAGTAACAAACCATTGTTCTAATGAATGAGATCAGGTACATGTTTGTACTGACCACTAATATGTTCTTATGTTATGCAAATACATTTAACAAACAATTCTAATGTTCAATTATGCAAGTCAACAAACACTTAAGTTGTTTATTTCATGAAAAGGTCACAAAAGCACACACTCACCCTTTGATACACGTCATGCCACTTTTTCTGTCGTGGTGCTGGTCTGTTACCCTCAGATGATGGCCAAACTCCTGTGCTGGCAAACTTTTTTAGACGTGCTATCCATTCAGAGTCCGACATGCCTTTATGGGATTTTTTTCCAGACATTTTTTTTGCCCAGGATTAAACTGTTTTGGACAAAACTACCCTTAATAAAATGATTTCTTTGGGAAAAAAACCACACAACACAACATGTCATTCAAATATGTCATTCGTTTTCTTACCTGCTGTCCGAAATATCGTTGTGTATGTTTTCTATAAATAAACTTGACCTCCGTGAAAATGCTGACCTCCGTCTCCGTGATGCTCGTCTGCTGAACTATTTTTGAACTCTGACACACCCCCTGAGGACTATGTCATCACTTCGTAAACCTTCGGCTCAGTTCGGAAACTTGATTGACATCTGGCTTGCCGCTTCAACTAGCGGTGAAAGGCGTAAACGTGCTCGTGACAGTTCCTGAACTCTGATTGGTCAAATGTCGAAAATGTCAAGAATTCATTGAACTCTGATTGGTCAAATGTCGAAAATGTCAAGAATTCATTGAACTCTGATTGGTCAAATGTCGAAAATGTCGAGATAATGTTAAGAATGGGGCTTTCTGATTGGTTGCAAATGTTATAGTGCTTCGACGTGATTGGCTGTGGAGTTCAACATTGTTCAACATCTGCCCCAAAATGTTGGACGATCCTTCGGCAGCTGGCGTTCAGGTCGCAGTCTCCCCTGGAGGCGTGGGTTCGAATCCCACTTCTGACAAACCAAACCTTTGGCCGCGGGCTCAAGCTAGAGTCTTTAACCCTCTGGCAAGTTGACCCCGTGATATATTAATGTTGACAAAGCACTGCATTTCGGTTTCCGTCACAACTAGAGAAACACTACTGTAACGCTGGCCGTCATCACATGAACTTTAAAGTAACACTTTTGTGCCATGTATGGACTTCTATGGAATTTTCATGCAGTTTTCTTGGAATTTCATTCCATGACACTTTGTGAAATTGGACATGTTTTATCGAAGGGGATTCAATGGAATACCGCATTGCGATGTTTAACGGAATGAGAACTTGTTTGTGAAAGGGTATTCATGTTTTGTGTGGGGTTTCTTTGGAGGGATGCAATGTGATTCTTGGAGTTTGACTGTGATGTCATGGACTGACATTTTGGGGATGCAGTAGAATGTCATGGCAAGGAATTCCTGGATATTTCTTGGAATTACATGTCATGGGTTTTTGGGGTGTGGGATGGAGTGTCATGGGATGAGATTCATGGAATGTCAAGCGAAACATTGCATTGCCGTTGACAAGAAACGTCATGAGAATGAAAGAATGATGTTAAACATTGACAAAACATTGCAGCAACGCTGCCACATATTACGTGAATATGAGAGGAATGCTATTACTGCATTTATTCAACATAAGTCCTACAAAAGCATTGCATTTCAATCGCATTGCTCATGAAGAAATGGACAATCACACGAAAGGGTATAAAGAAACCCTCACTTTCGCCTAAACGCTCTCGTGTGCCAAAAAGCACCACTCTGCCCCGTGTGAGGCTCGAACTCACGACCTTCAGATTATGAGACTGACGCGCTGCCTAACTGCGCCAACGAGGCCTGTGTTGTGACTAGGGTGAGTGGGGGACCACTAGCTTCTAGATCATCTGCCATTCGGAGTAGCTCCAAAAACGCTGCTCGCCAGTAAATGGAATGTCAGGATGGCCGAGCGGTCTAAGGCGCTGCGTTCAGGTCGCAGTCTCCCCTGGAGGCGTGGGTTCGAATCCCACTTCTGACAAACCAAACCTTTGGCCGCGGGCTCAAGCTAGAGTCTTTAACCCTCTGGCAAGTTGACCCCGTGATATATTAATGTTGACAAAGCACTGCATTTCGGTTTCCGTCACAACTAGAGAAACACTACTGTAACGCTGGCCGTCATCACATGAACTTTAAAGTAACACTTTTGTGCCATGTATGGACTTCTATGGAATTTTCATGCAGTTTTCTTGGAATTTCATGCCATGACACTTTGTGAAATTGGACATGTTTTATCGAAGGGGATTCAATGGAATACCGCATTGCCATGTTTACCGGAATGAGAACTTGTTTGTGAAAGGGTATTCATGTTTTGTTTGGGGTTTCTTTGGAGGGATGCAATGTGATTCTTGGAGTTTGACTGTGATGTCATGGACTGACATTTTGGGGATGCAGTAGAATGTCATGGCAAGGAATTCCTGGAAATTTCTTGGAATGACATGTCATGGGTTTTTGGGGTGTGGGATGGAGTGTCATGGGATGAGATTCATGGAATGTCAAGCGAAACATTGCATTGCCGTTGACAAGAAACGTCATGAGAATGAAAGAATGATGTTAAACATTGACAAAACATTGCAGCAACGCTGCCACATATTACGTGAATATGAGAGGAATGCTATTACTGCATTTATTCAACATCAGTCCTACAAAAGCACTGCATTTCAATCGCATTGCTCATGAAGAAATGGACAATCACACGAAAGGGTATAAAGAAACCCTCACTTTCGCCTAAACGCTCTCGTGTGCCAAAAAGCACCACTCTGCCCCGTGTGAGGCTCGAACTCACGACCTTCAGATTATGAGACTGACGCGCTGCCTAACTGCGCCAACGAGGCCTGTGTTGCGACTAGGGTGAGTGGGGGACCACTAGCTTCTAGATCATCTGCCATTTGGAGTAGCTCCAAAAACGCTGCTCGCCAGTAGCTGCAATGTCAGGATGGCCGAGCGGTCTAAGGCGCTGCGTTCAGGTCGCAGTCTCCCCTGGAGGCGTGGGTTCGAATCCCACTTCTGACAAACCAAACCTTTGGCCGCGGGCTCAAGCTAGAGTCTTTAACCCTCTGGCAAGTTGACCCCGTGATATATTAATGTTGACAAAGCACTGCATTTCGGTTTCCGTCACAACTAGAGAAACACTATTGTAACGCTGGCCGTCATCACATGAACTTTAAAGTAACACTTTTGTGCCATGTATGGACTTCTATGGAATTTTCATGCAGTTTTCTTGGATTTTCATTCCATGACACTTTGTGAAATTGGACATGTTTTATCGAAGGGGATTCAATGGAATACCGCATTGCGATGTTTAACGGAATGAGAACTTGTTTGTGAAAGGGTATTCATGTTTTGTGTGGGGTTTCTTTGGAGGGATGCAATGTGATTCTTGGAGTTTGACTGTGATGTCATGGACTGACATTTTGGGGATGCAGTAGAATGTCATGGCAAGGAATTCCTGGATATTTCTTGGAATTACATGTCATGGGTTTTTGGGGTGTGGGATGGAGTGTCATGGGATGAGATTCATGGAATGTCAAGCGAAACATTGCATTGCCGTTGACAAGAAACGTCATGAGAATGAAAGAATGATGTTAAACATTGACAAAACATTGCAGCAACGCTGCCACATATTACGTGAATATGAGAGGAATGCTATTACTGCATTTATTCAACATAAGTCCTACAAAAGCATTGCATTTCAATCGCATTGCTCATGAAGAAATGGACAATCACACGAAAGGGTATAAAGAAACCCTCACTTTCGCCTAAACGCTCTCGTGTGCCAAAAAGCACCACTCTGCCCCGTGTGAGGCTCGAACTCACGACCTTCAGATTATGAGACTGACGCGCTGCCTAACTGCACCAACGAGGCCTGTGTTGTGACTAGGGTGAGCGGGGGACCACTAGCTTCTAGATCATCTGCCATTCGGAGTAGCTCCAAAAACGCTGCTCGCCAGTAGCTGCAATGTCAGGATGGCCGAGCGGTCTAAGGCGCTGCGTTCAGGTCGCAGTCTCCCCTGGAGGCGTGGGTTCGAATCCCACTTCTGACAAACCAAACCTTTGGCCGCGGGCTCAAGCTAGAGTCTTTAACCCTCTGGCAAGTTGACCCCGTGATATATTAATGTTGACAAAGCACTGCATTTCGGTTTCCGTCACAACTAGAGAAACACTACTGTAACGCTGGCCGTCATCACATGAACTTTAAAGTAACACTTTTGTGCCATGTATGGACTTCTATGGAATTTTCATGCAGTTTTCTTGGATTTTCATTCCATGACACTTTGTGAAATTGGACATGTTTTATCGAAGGGGATTCAATGGAATACCGCATTGCGATGTTTAACGGAATGAGAACTTGTTTGTGAAAGGGTATTCATGTTTTGTGTGGGGTTTCTTTGGAGGGATGCAATGTGATTCTTGGAGTTTGACTGTGATGTCATGGACTGACATTTTGGGGATGCAGTAGAATGTCATGGCAAGGAATTCCTGGATATTTCTTGGAATTACATGTCATGGGTTTTTGGGGTGTGGGATGGAGTGTCATGGGATGAGATTCATGGAATGTCAAGCGAAACATTGCATTGCCGTTGACAAGAAACGTCATGAGAATGAAAGAATGATGTTAAACATTGACAAAACATTGCAGCAACGCTGCCACATATTACGTGAATATGAGAGGAATGCTATTACTGCATTTATTCAACATAAGTCCTACAAAAGCATTGCATTTCAATCGCATTGCTCATGAAGAAATGGACAATCACACGAAAGGGTATAAAGAAACCCTCACTTTCGCCTAAACGCTCTCGTGTGCCAAAAAGCACCACTCTGCCCCGTGTGAGGCTCGAACTCACGACCTTCAGATTATGAGACTGACGCGCTGCCTAACTGCGCCAACAAGGCCTGTGTTGTGACTAGGGTGAGCGGGGGACCACTAGCTTCTAGATCATCTGCTATTCGGAGTAGCTCCAAAAACGCTGCTCGCCAGTAGCTGCAACGTCAGGATGGCCGAGCGGTCTAAGGCGCTGCGTTCAGGTCGCAGTCTCCCCTGGAGGCGTGGGTTCGAATCCCACTTCTGACAAACCAAACCTTTGGCCGCGGGCTCAAGCTAGAGTCTTTAACCCTCTGGCAAGTTGACCCCGTGATATATTAATGTTGACAAAGCACTGCATTTCGGTTTCCGTCACAACTAGAGAAACACTACTGTAACGCTGGCCGTCATCACATGAACTTTAAAGTAACACTTTTGTGCCATGTATGGACTTCTATGGAATTTTCATGCAGTTTTCTTGGAATTTCATGCCATGACACTTTGTGAAATTGGACATGTTTTATCGAAGGGGATTCAATGGAATACCGCATTGCGATGTTTACCGGAATGAGAACTTGTTTGTGAAAGGGTATTCATGTTTTGTTTGGGGTTTCTTTGGAGGGATGCAATGTGATTCTTGGAGTTTGACTGTGATGTCATGGACTGACATTTTGGGGATGCAGTAGAATGTCATGGCAAGGAATTCCTGGAAATTTCTTGGAATGACATGTCATGGGTTTTTGGGGTGTGGGATGGAGTGTCATGGGATGAGATTCATGGAATGTCAAGCGAAACATTGCATTGCCGTTGACAAGAAACGTCATGAGAATGAAAGAATGATGTTAAACATTGACAAAACATTGCAGCAACGCTGCCACATATTACGTGAATATGAGAGGAATGCTATTACTGCATTTATTCAACATCAGTCCTACAAAAGCACTGCATTTCAATCGCATTGCTCATGAAGAAATGGACAATCACACGAAATGGTATAAAGAAACCCTCACTTTCGCCTAAACGCTCTCGTGTGCCAAAAAGCACCACTCTGCCCTGTGTGAGGCTCAAACTCACGACCTTCAGATTATGAGACTGACGCGCTGCCTAACTGCGCCAACGAGGCCTGTGTTGTGACTAGGGTGAGCGGGGGACCACTAGCTTCTAGATCATCTGCCATTCGGAGTAGCTCCAAAAACGCTGCTCGCCAGTAGCTGCAATGTCAGGATGGCCGAGCGGTCTAAGGCGCTGCGTTCAGGTCGCAGTCTCCCCTGGAGGCGTGGGTTCGAATCCCACTTCTGACAAACCAAACCTTTGGCCGCGGGCTCAAGCTAGAGTCTTTAACCCTCTGGCAAGTTGACCCCGTGATATATTAATGTTGACAAAGCACTGCATTTCGGTTTCCGTCACAACTAGAGAAACACTACTGTAACGCTGGCCGTCATCACATGAACTTTAAAGTAACACTTTTGTGCCATGTATGGACTTCTATGGAATTTTCATGCAGTTTTGGGTTTTGGGTTTTTGGGGTGTGGGATGGAGTGTCATGGGATGAGATTCATGGAATGTCAAGCGAAACATTGCATTGCCGTTGACAAGAAACGTCATGAGAATGAAAGAATGATGTTAAACATTGACAAAACATTGCAGCAACGCTGCCACATATTACGTGAATATGAGAGGAATGCTATTACTGCATTTATTCAACATAAGTCCTACAAAAGCATTGCATTTCAATCGCATTGCTCATGAAGAAATGGACAATCACACGAAAGGGTATAAAGAAACCCTCACTTTCGCCTAAACGCTCTCGTGTGCCAAAAAGCACCACTCTGCCCCGTGTGAGGCTCGAACTCACGACCTTCAGATTGACCTTCAGTCGCAGTCTCCCCTGGAGGCGTGGGTTCGAATCCCACTTCTGACAAACCAAACCTTTGGCCGCGGGCTCAAGCTAGAGTCTTTAACCCTCTGGCAAGTTGACCCCGTGATATATTAATGTTGACAAAGCACTGCATTTCGGTTTCCGTCACAACTAGAGAAACACTACTGTAACGCTTGCCGTCATCACATGAACTTTAAAGTAACACTTTTGTGCCATGTATGGACTTCTATGGAATTTTCATGCAGTTTTCTTGGAATTTCATGCCATGACACTTTGTGAAATTGGACATGTTTTATCGAAGGGGATTCAATGGAATACCGCATTGCGATGTTTACCGGAATGAGAACTTGTTTGTGAAAGGGTATTCATGTTTTGTTTGGGGTTTCTTTGGAGGGATGCAATGTGATTCTTGGAGTTTGACTGTGATGTCATGGACTGACATTTTGGGGATGCAGTAGAATGTCATGGCAAGGAATTCCTGGAAATTTCTTGGAATGACATGTCATGGGTTTTTGGGGTGTGGGATGGAGTGTCATGGGATGAGATTCATGGAATGTCAAGCGAAACATTGCATTGCCGTTGACAAGAAACGTCATGAGAATGAAAGAATGATGTTAAACATTGACAAAACATTGCAGCAACGCTGCCACATATTACGTGAATATGAGAGGAATGCTATTACTGCATTTATTCAACATAAGTCCTACAAAAGCATTGCATTTCAATCGCATTGCTCATGAAGAAATGGACAATCACACGAAAGGGTATAAAGAAACCCTCACTTTCGCCTAAACGCTCTCGTGTGCCAAAAAGCACCACTCTGCCCCGTGTGAGGCTCGAACTCACGACCTTCAGATTATGAGACTGACGCGCTGCCTAACTGCGCCAACGAGGCCTGTGTTGTGACTAGGGTGAGCGGGGGACCACTAGCTTCTAGATCATCTGCTATTCGGAGTAGCTCCAAAAACGCTGCTCGCCAGTAGCTGCAACGTCAGGATGGCCGAGCGGTCTAAGGCGCTGCGTTCAGGTCGCAGTCTCCCCTGGAGGCGTGGGTTCGAATCCCACTTCTGACAAACCAAACCTTTGGCCGCGGGCTCAAGCTAGAGTCTTTAACCCTCTGGCAAGTTGACCCCGTGATATATTAATGTTGACAAAGCACTGCATTTCGGTTTCCGTCACAACTAGAGAAACACTACTGTAACGCTGGCCGTCATCACATGAACTTTAAAGTAACACTTTTGTGCCATGTATGGACTTCTATGGAATTTTCATGCAGTTTTCTTGGAATTTCATGCCATGACACTTTGTGAAATTGGACATGTTTTATCGAAGGGGATTCAATGGAATACCGCATTGCGATGTTTACCGGAATGAGAACTTGTTTGTGAAAGGGTATTCATGTTTTGTTTGGGGTTTCTTTGGAGGGATGCAATGTGATTCTTGGAGTTTGACTGTGATGTCATGGACTGACATTTTGGGGATGCAGTAGAATGTCATGGCAAGGAATTCCTGGAAATTTCTTGGAATGACATGTCATGGGTTTTTGGGGTGTGGGATGGAGTGTCATGGGATGAGATTCATGGAATGTCAAGCGAAACATTGCATTGCCGTTGACAAGAAACGTCATGAGAATGAAAGAATGATGTTAAACATTGACAAAACATTGCAGCAACGCTGCCACATATTACGTGAATATGAGAGGAATGCTATTACTGCATTTATTCAACATAAGTCCTACAAAAGCATTGCATTTCAATCGCATTGCTCATGAAGAAATGGACAATCACACGAAAGGGTATAAAGAAACCCTCACTTTCGCCTAAACGCTCTCGTGTGCCAAAAAGCACCACTCTGCCCCGTGTGAGGCTCGAACTCACGACCTTCAGATTATGAGACTGACGCGCTGCCTAACTGCGCCAACGAGGCCTGTGTTGTGACTAGGGTGAGCGGGGGACCACTAGCTTCTAGATCATCTGCCATTCGGAGTAGCTCCAAAAAAGCTGCTCGCCAGTAGCTGGAATGTCAGGATGGCCGAGCGGTCTAAGGCGCTGCGTTCAGGTCGCAGTCTCCCCTGGAGGCGTGGGTTCGAATCCCACTTCTGACAAACCAAACCTTTGGCCGCGGGCTCAAGCTAGAGTCTTTAACCCTCTGGCAAGTTGACCCCGTGATATATTAATGTTGACAAAGCACTGCATTTCGGTTTCCGTCACAACTAGAGAAACACTACTGTAACGCTGGCCGTCATCACATGAACTTTAAAGTAACACTTTTGTGCCATGTATGGACTTCTATGGAATTTTCATGCAGTTTTCTTGGAATTTCATGCCATGACACTTTGTGAAATTGGACATGTTTTATCGAAGGGGATTCAATGGAATACCGCATTGCGATGTTTACCGGAATGAGAACTTGTTTGTGAAAGGGTATTCATGTTTTGTTTGGGGTTTCTTTGGAGGGATGCAATGTGATTCTTGGAGTTTGACTGTGATGTCATGGACTGACATTTTGGGGATGCAGTAGAATGTCATGGCAAGGAATTCCTGGAAATTTCTTGGAATGACATGTCATGGGTTTTTGGGGTGTGGGATGGAGTGTCATGGGATGAGATTCATGGAATGTCAAGCGAAACATTGCATTGCCGTTGACAAGAAACGTCATGAGAATGAAAGAATGATGTTAAACATTGACAAAACATTGCAGCAACGCTGCCACATATTACGTGAATATGAGAGGAATGCTATTACTGCATTTATTCAACATCAGTCCTACAAAAGCACTGCATTTCAATCGCATTGCTCATGAAGAAATGGACAATCACACGAAATGGTATAAAGAAACCCTCACTTTCGCCTAAACGCTCTCGTGTGCCAAAAAGCACCACTCTGCCCTGTGTGAGGCTCAAACTCACGACCTTCAGATTATGAGACTGACGCGCTGCCTAACTGCGCCAACGAGGCCTGTGTTGTGACTAGGGTGAGCGGGGGACCACTAGCTTCTAGATCATCTGCCATTCGGAGTAGCTCCAAAAACGCTGCTCGCCAGTAGCTGCAATGTCAGGATGGCCGAGCGGTCTAAGGCGCTGCGTTCAGGTCGCAGTCTCCCCTGGAGGCGTGGGTTCGAATCCCACTTCTGACAAACCAAACCTTTGGCCGCGGGCTCAAGCTAGAGTCTTTAACCCTCTGGCAAGTTGACCCCGTGATATATTAATGTTGACAAAGCACTGCATTTCGGTTTCCGTCACAACTAGAGAAACACTACTGTAACGCTGGCCGTCATCACATGAACTTTAAAGTAACACTTTTGTGCCATGTATGGACTTCTATGGAATTTTCATGCAGTTTTCTTGGAATTTCATGCCATGACACTTTGTGAAATTGGACATGTTTTATCGAAGGGGATTCAATGGAATACCGCATTGCGATGTTTACCGGAATGAGAACTTGTTTGTGAAAGGGTATTCATGTTTTGTTTGGGGTTTCTTTGGAGGGATGCAATGTGATTCTTGGAGTTTGACTGTGATGTCATGGACTGACATTTTGGGGATGCAGTAGAATGTCATGGCAAGGAATTCCTGGAAATTTCTTGGAATGACATGTCATGGGTTTTTGGGGTGTGGGATGGAGTGTCATGGGATGAGATTCATGGAATGTCAAGCGAAACATTGCATTGCCGTTGACAAGAAACGTCATGAGAATGAAAGAATGATGTTAAACATTGACAAAACATTGCAGCAACGCTGCCACATATTACGTGAATATGAGAGGAATGCTATTACTGCATTTATTCAACATAAGTCCTACAAAAGCATTGCATTTCAATCGCATTGCTCATGAAGAAATGGACAATCACACGAAAGGGTATAAAGAAACCCTCACTTTCGCCTAAACGCTCTCGTGTGCCAAAAAGCACCACTCTGCCCCGTGTGAGGCTCGAACTCACGACCTTCAGATTATGAGACTGACGCGCTGCCTAACTGCGCCAACGAGGCCTGTGTTGTGACTAGGGTGAGCGGGGGACCACTAGCTTCTAGATCATCTGCTATTCGGAGTAGCTCCAAAAACGCTGCTCGCCAGTAGCTGCAACGTCAGGATGGCCGAGCGGTCTAAGGCGCTGCGTTCAGGTCGCAGTCTTCCCTAGAGGCGTGGGTTCGAATCCCACTTCTGACAAACCAAACCTTTGGCCGCGGGCTCAAGCTAGAGTCTTTAACCCTCTGGCAAGTTGACCCCGTGATATATTAATGTTGACAAAGCACTGCATTTCGGTTTCCGTCACAACTAGAGAAACACTACTGTAACGCTGGCCGTCATCACATGAACTTTAAAGTAACACTTTTGTGCCATGTATGGACTTCTATGGAATTTTCATGCAGTTTTGGGTTTTGGGTTTTTGGGGTGTGGGATGGAGTGTCATGGGATGAGATTCATGGAATGTCAAGCGAAACATTGCATTGCCGTTGACAAGAAACGTCATGAGAATGAAAGAATGATGTTAAACATTGACAAAACATTGCAGCAACGCTGCCACATATTACGTGAATATGAGAGGAATGCTATTACTGCATTTATTCAACATAAGTCCTACAAAAGCATTGCATTTCAATCGCATTGCTCATGAAGAAATGGACAATCACACGAAAGGGTATAAAGAAACCCTCACTTTCGCCTAAACGCTCTCGTGTGCCAAAAAGCACCACTCTGCCCCGTGTGAGGCTCGAACTCACGACCTTCAGATTGACCTTCAGTCGCAGTCTCCCCTGGAGGCGTGGGTTCGAATCCCACTTCTGACAAACCAAACCTTTGGCCGCGGGCTCAAGCTAGAGTCTTTAACCCTCTGGCAAGTTGACCCCGTGATATATTAATGTTGACAAAGCACTGCATTTCGGTTTCCGTCACAACTAGAGAAACACTACTGTAACGCTTGCCGTCATCACATGAACTTTAAAGTAACACTTTTGTGCCATGTATGGACTTCTATGGAATTTTCATGCAGTTTTCTTGGAATTTCATGCCATGACACTTTGTGAAATTGGACATGTTTTATCGAAGGGGATTCAATGGAATACCGCATTGCGATGTTTACCGGAATGAGAACTTGTTTGTGAAAGGGTATTCATGTTTTGTGTGGGGTTTCTTTGGAGGGATGCAATGTGATTCTTGGAGTTTGACTGTGATGTCATGGACTGACATTTTGGGGATGCAGTAGAATGTCATGGCAAGGAATTCCTGGATATTTCTTGGAATTACATGTCATGGGTTTTTGGGGTGTGGGATGGAGTGTCATGGGATGAGATTCATGGAATGTCAAGCGAAACATTGCATTGCCGTTGACAAGAAACGTCATGAGAATGAAAGAATGATGTTAAACATTGACAAAACATTGCAGCAACGCTGCCACATATTACGTGAATATGAGAGGAATGCTATTACTGCATTTATTCAACATAAGTCCTACAAAAGCATTGCATTTCAATCGCATTGCTCATGAAGAAATGGACAATCACACGAAAGGGTATAAAGAAACCCTCACTTTCGCCTAAACGCTCTCGTGTGCCAAAAAGCACCACTCTGCCCCGTGTGAGGCTCGAACTCACGACCTTCAGATTATGAGACTGACGCGCTGCCTAACTGCACCAACGAGGCCTGTGTTGTGACTAGGGTGAGCGGGGGACCACTAGCTTCTAGATCATCTGCCATTCGGAGTAGCTCCAAAAACGCTGCTCGCCAGTAGCTGCAATGTCAGGATGGCCGAGCGGTCTAAGGCGCTGCGTTCAGGTCGCAGTCTCCCCTGGAGGCGTGGGTTCGAATCCCACTTCTGACAAACCAAACCTTTGGCCGCGGGCTCAAGCTAGAGTCTTTAACCCTCTGGCAAGTTGACCCCGTGATATATTAATGTTGACAAAGCACTGCATTTCGGTTTCCGTCACAACTAGAGAAACACTACTGTAACGCTGGCCGTCATCACATGAACTTTAAAGTAACACTTTTGTGCCATGTATGGACTTCTATGGAATTTTCATGCAGTTTTCTTGGATTTTCATTCCATGACACTTTGTGAAATTGGACATGTTTTATCGAAGGGGATTCAATGGAATACCGCATTGCGATGTTTAACGGAATGAGAACTTGTTTGTGAAAGGGTATTCATGTTTTGTGTGGGGTTTCTTTGGAGGGATGCAATGTGATTCTTGGAGTTTGACTGTGATGTCATGGACTGACATTTTGGGGATGCAGTAGAATGTCATGGCAAGGAATTCCTGGATATTTCTTGGAATTACATGTCATGGGTTTTTGGGGTGTGGGATGGAGTGTCATGGGATGAGATTCATGGAATGTCAAGCGAAACATTGCATTGCCGTTGACAAGAAACGTCATGAGAATGAAAGAATGATGTTAAACATTGACAAAACATTGCAGCAACGCTGCCACATATTACGTGAATATGAGAGGAATGCTATTACTGCATTTATTCAACATAAGTCCTACAAAAGCATTGCATTTCAATCGCATTGCTCATGAAGAAATGGACAATCACACGAAAGGGTATAAAGAAACCCTCACTTTCGCCTAAACGCTCTCGTGTGCCAAAAAGCACCACTCTGCCCCGTGTGAGGCTCGAACTCACGACCTTCAGATTATGAGACTGACGCGCTGCCTAACTGCGCCAACAAGGCCTGTGTTGTGACTAGGGTGAGCGGGGGACCACTAGCTTCTAGATCATCTGCTATTCGGAGTAGCTCCAAAAACGCTGCTCGCCAGTAGCTGCAACGTCAGGATGGCCGAGCGGTCTAAGGCGCTGCGTTCAGGTCGCAGTCTCCCCTGGAGGCGTGGGTTCGAATCCCACTTCTGACAAACCAAACCTTTGGCCGCGGGCTCAAGCTAGAGTCTTTAACCCTCTGGCAAGTTGACCCCGTGATATATTAATGTTGACAAAGCACTGCATTTCGGTTTCCGTCACAACTAGAGAAACACTACTGTAACGCTGGCCGTCATCACATGAACTTTAAAGTAACACTTTTGTGCCATGTATGGACTTCTATGGAATTTTCATGCAGTTTTCTTGGAATTTCATGCCATGACACTTTGTGAAATTGGACATGTTTTATCGAAGGGGATTCAATGGAATACCGCATTGCGATGTTTACCGGAATGAGAACTTGTTTGTGAAAGGGTATTCATGTTTTGTTTGGGGTTTCTTTGGAGGGATGCAATGTGATTCTTGGAGTTTGACTGTGATGTCATGGACTGACATTTTGGGGATGCAGTAGAATGTCATGGCAAGGAATTCCTGGAAATTTCTTGGAATGACATGTCATGGGTTTTTGGGGTGTGGGATGGAGTGTCATGGGATGAGATTCATGGAATGTCAAGCGAAACATTGCATTGCCGTTGACAAGAAACGTCATGAGAATGAAAGAATGATGTTAAACATTGACAAAACATTGCAGCAACGCTGCCACATATTACGTGAATATGAGAGGAATGCTATTACTGCATTTATTCAACATCAGTCCTACAAAAGCACTGCATTTCAATCGCATTGCTCATGAAGAAATGGACAATCACACGAAATGGTATAAAGAAACCCTCACTTTCGCCTAAACGCTCTCGTGTGCCAAAAAGCACCACTCTGCCCTGTGTGAGGCTCAAACTCACGACCTTCAGATTATGAGACTGACGCGCTGCCTAACTGCGCCAACGAGGCCTGTGTTGTGACTAGGGTGAGCGGGGGACCACTAGCTTCTAGATCATCTGCCATTCGGAGTAGCTCCAAAAACGCTGCTCGCCAGTAGCTGCAATGTCAGGATGGCCGAGCGGTCTAAGGCGCTGCGTTCAGGTCGCAGTCTCCCCTGGAGGCGTGGGTTCGAATCCCACTTCTGACAAACCAAACCTTTGGCCGCGGGCTCAAGCTAGAGTCTTTAACCCTCTGGCAAGTTGACCCCGTGATATATTAATGTTGACAAAGCACTGCATTTCGGTTTCCGTCACAACTAGAGAAACACTACTGTAACGCTGGCCGTCATCACATGAACTTTAAAGTAACACTTTTGTGCCATGTATGGACTTCTATGGAATTTTCATGCAGTTTTGGGTTTTGGGTTTTTGGGGTGTGGGATGGAGTGTCATGGGATGAGATTCATGGAATGTCAAGCGAAACATTGCATTGCCGTTGACAAGAAACGTCATGAGAATGAAAGAATGATGTTAAACATTGACAAAACATTGCAGCAACGCTGCCACATATTACGTGAATATGAGAGGAATGCTATTACTGCATTTATTCAACATAAGTCCTACAAAAGCATTGCATTTCAATCGCATTGCTCATGAAGAAATGGACAATCACACGAAAGGGTATAAAGAAACCCTCACTTTCGCCTAAACGCTCTCGTGTGCCAAAAAGCACCACTCTGCCCCGTGTGAGGCTCGAACTCACGACCTTCAGATTATGAGACTGACGCGCTGCCTAACTGCGCCAACGAGGCCTGTGTTGTGACTAGGGTGAGCGGGGGACCACTAGCTTCTAGATCATCTGCTATTCGGAGTAGCTCCAAAAACGCTGCTCGCCAGTAGCTGCAACGTCAGGATGGCCGAGCGGTCTAAGGCGCTGCGTTCAGGTCGCAGTCTCCCCTGGAGGCGTGGGTTCGAATCCCACTTCTGACAAACCAAACCTTTGGCCGCGGGCTCAAGCTAGAGTCTTTAACCCTCTGGCAAGTTGACCCCGTGATATATTAATGTTGACAAAGCACTGCATTTCGGTTTCCGTCACAACTAGAGAAACACTACTGTAACGCTGGCCGTCATCACATGAACTTTAAAGTAACACTTTTGTGCCATGTATGGACTTCTATGGAATTTTCATGCAGTTTTCTTGGAATTTCATGCCATGACACTTTGTGAAATTGGACATGTTTTATCGAAGGGGATTCAATGGAATACCGCATTGCGATGTTTACCGGAATGAGAACTTGTTTGTGAAAGGGTATTCATGTTTTGTTTGGGGTTTCTTTGGAGGGATGCAATGTGATTCTTGGAGTTTGACTGTGATGTCATGGACTGACATTTTGGGGATGCAGTAGAATGTCATGGCAAGGAATTCCTGGAAATTTCTTGGAATGACATGTCATGGGTTTTTGGGGTGTGGGATGGAGTGTCATGGGATGAGATTCATGGAATGTCAAGCGAAACATTGCATTGCCGTTGACAAGAAACGTCATGAGAATGAAAGAATGATGTTAAACATTGACAAAACATTGCAGCAACGCTGCCACATATTACGTGAATATGAGAGGAATGCTATTACTGCATTTATTCAACATAAGTCCTACAAAAGCATTGCATTTCAATCGCATTGCTCATGAAGAAATGGACAATCACACGAAAGGGTATAAAGAAACCCTCACTTTCGCCTAAACGCTCTCGTGTGCCAAAAAGCACCACTCTGCCCCGTGTGAGGCTCGAACTCACGACCTTCAGATTATGAGACTGACGCGCTGCCTAACTGCGCCAACGAGGCCTGTGTTGTGACTAGGGTGAGCGGGGCACCACTAGCTTCTAGATCATCTGCCATTCGGAGTAGCTCCAAAAAAGCTGCTCGCCAGTAGCTGGAATGTCAGGATGGCCGAGCGGTCTAAGGCGCTGCGTTCAGGTCGCAGTCTCCCCTGGAGGCGTGGGTTCGAATCCCACTTCTGACAAACCAAACCTTTGGCCGCGGGCTCAAGCTAGAGTCTTTAACCCTCTGGCAAGTTGACCCCGTGATATATTAATGTTGACAAAGCACTGCATTTCGGTTTCCGTCACAACTAGAGAAACACTACTGTAACGCTGGCCGTCATCACATGAACTTTAAAGTAACACTTTTGTGCCATGTATGGACTTCTATGGAATTTTCATGCAGTTTTCTTGGAATTTCATGCCATGACACTTTGTGAAATTGGACATGTTTTATCGAAGGGGATTCAATGGAATACCGCATTGCGATGTTTACCGGAATGAGAACTTGTTTGTGAAAGGGTATTCATGTTTTGTTTGGGGTTTCTTTGGAGGGATGCAATGTGATTCTTGGAGTTTGACTGTGATGTCATGGACTGACATTTTGGGGATGCAGTAGAATGTCATGGCAAGGAATTCCTGGAAATTTCTTGGAATGACATGTCATGGGTTTTTGGGGTGTGGGATGGAGTGTCATGGGATGAGATTCATGGAATGTCAAGCGAAACATTGCATTGCCGTTGACAAGAAACGTCATGAGAATGAAAGAATGATGTTAAACATTGACAAAACATTGCAGCAACGCTGCCACATATTACGTGAATATGAGAGGAATGCTATTACTGCATTTATTCAACATAAGTCCTACAAAAGCATTGCATTTCAATCGCATTGCTCATGAAGAAATGGACAATCACACGAAAGGGTATAAAGAAACCCTCACTTTCGCCTAAACGCTCTCGTGTGCCAAAAAGCACCACTCTGCCCCGTGTGAGGCTCGAACTCACGACCTTCAGATTATGAGACTGACGCGCTGCCTAACTGCGCCAACGAGGCCTGTGTTGTGACTAGGGTGAGCGGGGGACCACTAGCTTCTAGATCATCTGCTATTCGGAGTAGCTCCAAAAACGCTGCTCGCCAGTAGCTGCAACGTCAGGATGGCCGAGCGGTCTAAGGCGCTGCGTTCAGGTCGCAGTCTTCCCTAGAGGCGTGGGTTCGAATCCCACTTCTGACAAACCAAACCTTTGGCCGCGGGCTCAAGCTAGAGTCTTTAACCCTCTGGCAAGTTGACCCCGTGATATATTAATGTTGACAAAGCACTGCATTTCGGTTTCCGTCACAACTAGAGAAACACTACTGTAACGCTGGCCGTCATCACATGAACTTTAAAGTAACACTTTTGTGCCATGTATGGACTTCTATGGAATTTTCATGCAGTTTTGGGTTTTGGGTTTTTGGGGTGTGGGATGGAGTGTCATGGGATGAGATTCATGGAATGTCAAGCGAAACATTGCATTGCCGTTGACAAGAAACGTCATGAGAATGAAAGAATGATGTTAAACATTGACAAAACATTGCAGCAACGCTGCCACATATTACGTGAATATGAGAGGAATGCTATTACTGCATTTATTCAACATAAGTCCTACAAAAGCATTGCATTTCAATCGCATTGCTCATGAAGAAATGGACAATCACACGAAAGGGTATAAAGAAACCCTCACTTTCGCCTAAACGCTCTCGTGTGCCAAAAAGCACCACTCTGCCCCGTGTGAGGCTCGAACTCACGACCTTCAGATTGACCTTCAGTCGCAGTCTCCCCTGGAGGCGTGGGTTCGAATCCCACTTCTGACAAACCAAACCTTTGGCCGCGGGCTCAAGCTAGAGTCTTTAACCCTCTGGCAAGTTGACCCCGTGATATATTAATGTTGACAAAGCACTGCATTTCGGTTTCCGTCACAACTAGAGAAACACTACTGTAACGCTTGCCGTCATCACATGAACTTTAAAGTAACACTTTTGTGCCATGTATGGACTTCTATGGAATTTTCATGCAGTTTTCTTGGAATTTCATGCCATGACACTTTGTGAAATTGGACATGTTTTATCGAAGGGGATTCAATGGAATACCGCATTGCGATGTTTACCGGAATGAGAACTTGTTTGTGAAAGGGTATTCATGTTTTGTTTGGGGTTTCTTTGGAGGGATGCAATGTGATTCTTGGAGTTTGACTGTGATGTCATGGACTGACATTTTGGGGATGCAGTAGAATGTCATGGCAAGGAATTCCTGGAAATTTCTTGGAATGACATGTCATGGGTTTTTGGGGTGTGGGATGGAGTGTCATGGGATGAGATTCATGGAATGTCAAGCGAAACATTGCATTGCCGTTGACAAGAAACGTCATGAGAATGAAAGAATGATGTTAAACATTGACAAAACATTGCAGCAACGCTGCCACATATTACGTGAATATGAGAGGAATGCTATTACTGCATTTATTCAACATAAGTCCTACAAAAGCATTGCATTTCAATCGCATTGCTCATGAAGAAATGGACAATCACACGAAAGGGTATAAAGAAACCCTCACTTTCGCCTAAACGCTCTCGTGTGCCAAAAAGCACCACTCTGCCCCGTGTGAGGCTCGAACTCACGACCTTCAGATTATGAGACTGACGCGCTGCCTAACTGCGCCAACGAGGCCTGTGTTGTGACTAGGGTGAGCGGGGGACCACTAGCTTCTAGATCATCTGCTATTCGGAGTAGCTCCAAAAACGCTGCTCGCCAGTAGCTGCAACGTCAGGATGGCCGAGCGGTCTAAGGCGCTGCGTTCAGGTCGCAGTCTCCCCTGGAGGCGTGGGTTCGAATCCCACTTCTGACAAACCAAACCTTTGGCCGCGGGCTCAAGCTAGAGTCTTTAACCCTCTGGCAAGTTGACCCCGTGATATATTAATGTTGACAAAGCACTGCATTTCGGTTTCCGTCACAACTAGAGAAACACTACTGTAACGCTGGCCGTCATCACATGAACTTTAAAGTAACACTTTTGTGCCATGTATGGACTTCTATGGAATTTTCATGCAGTTTTCTTGGAATTTCATGCCATGACACTTTGTGAAATTGGACATGTTTTATCGAAGGGGATTCAATGGAATACCGCATTGCGATGTTTACCGGAATGAGAACTTGTTTGTGAAAGGGTATTCATGTTTTGTTTGGGGTTTCTTTGGAGGGATGCAATGTGATTCTTGGAGTTTGACTGTGATGTCATGGACTGACATTTTGGGGATGCAGTAGAATGTCATGGCAAGGAATTCCTGGAAATTTCTTGGAATGACATGTCATGGGTTTTTGGGGTGTGGGATGGAGTGTCATGGGATGAGATTCATGGAATGTCAAGCGAAACATTGCATTGCCGTTGACAAGAAACGTCATGAGAATGAAAGAATGATGTTAAACATTGACAAAACATTGCAGCAACGCTGCCACATATTACGTGAATATGAGAGGAATGCTATTACTGCATTTATTCAACATCAGTCCTACAAAAGCACTGCATTTCAATCGCATTGCTCATGAAGAAATGGACAATCACACGAAATGGTATAAAGAAACCCTCACTTTCGCCTAAACGCTCTCGTGTGCCAAAAAGCACCACTCTGCCCTGTGTGAGGCTCAAACTCACGACCTTCAGATTATGAGACTGACGCGCTGCCTAACTGCGCCAACGAGGCCTGTGTTGTGACTAGGGTGAGCGGGGGACCACTAGCTTCTAGATCATCTGCCATTCGGAGTAGCTCCAAAAACGCTGCTCGCCAGTAGCTGCAATGTCAGGATGGCCGAGCGGTCTAAGGCGCTGCGTTCAGGTCGCAGTCTCCCCTGGAGGCGTGGGTTCGAATCCCACTTCTGACAAACCAAACCTTTGGCCGCGGGCTCAAGCTAGAGTCTTTAACCCTCTGGCAAGTTGACCCCGTGATATATTAATGTTGACAAAGCACTGCATTTCGGTTTCCGTCACAACTAGAGAAACACTACTGTAACGCTGGCCGTCATCACATGAACTTTAAAGTAACACTTTTGTGCCATGTATGGACTTCTATGGAATTTTCATGCAGTTTTGGGTTTTGGGTTTTTGGGGTGTGGGATGGAGTGTCATGGGATGAGATTCATGGAATGTCAAGCGAAACATTGCATTGCCGTTGACAAGAAACGTCATGAGAATGAAAGAATGATGTTAAACATTGACAAAACATTGCAGCAACGCTGCCACATATTACGTGAATATGAGAGGAATGCTATTACTGCATTTATTCAACATAAGTCCTACAAAAGCATTGCATTTCAATCGCATTGCTCATGAAGAAATGGACAATCACACGAAAGGGTATAAAGAAACCCTCACTTTCGCCTAAACGCTCTCGTGTGCCAAAAAGCACCACTCTGCCCCGTGTGAGGCTCGAACTCACGACCTTCAGATTGACCTTCAGTCGCAGTCTCCCCTGGAGGCGTGGGTTCGAATCCCACTTCTGACAAACCAAACCTTTGGCCGCGGGCTCAAGCTAGAGTCTTTAACCCTCTGGCAAGTTGACCCCGTGATATATTAATGTTGACAAAGCACTGCATTTCGGTTTCCGTCACAACTAGAGAAACACTACTGTAACGCTTGCCGTCATCACATGAACTTTAAAGTAACACTTTTGTGCCATGTATGGACTTCTATGGAATTTTCATGCAGTTTTCTTGGAATTTCATGCCATGACACTTTGTGAAATTGGACATGTTTTATCGAAGGGGATTCAATGGAATACCGCATTGCGATGTTTACCGGAATGAGAACTTGTTTGTGAAAGGGTATTCATGTTTTGTTTGGGGTTTCTTTGGAGGGATGCAATGTGATTCTTGGAGTTTGACTGTGATGTCATGGACTGACATTTTGGGGATGCAGTAGAATGTCATGGCAAGGAATTCCTGGAAATTTCTTGGAATGACATGTCATGGGTTTTTGGGGTGTGGGATGGAGTGTCATGGGATGAGATTCATGGAATGTCAAGCGAAACATTGCATTGCCGTTGACAAGAAACGTCATGAGAATGAAAGAATGATGTTAAACATTGACAAAACATTGCAGCAACGCTGCCACATATTACGTGAATATGAGAGGAATGCTATTACTGCATTTATTCAACATAAGTCCTACAAAAGCATTGCATTTCAATCGCATTGCTCATGAAGAAATGGACAATCACACGAAAGGGTATAAAGAAACCCTCACTTTCGCCTAAACGCTCTCGTGTGCCAAAAAGCACCACTCTGCCCCGTGTGAGGCTCGAACTCACGACCTTCAGATTATGAGACTGACGCGCTGCCTAACTGCGCCAACGAGGCCTGTGTTGTGACTAGGGTGAGCGGGGGACCACTAGCTTCTAGATCATCTGCTATTCGGAGTAGCTCCAAAAACGCTGCTCGCCAGTAGCTGCAACGTCAGGATGGCCGAGCGGTCTAAGGCGCTGCGTTCAGGTCGCAGTCTCCCCTGGAGGCGTGGGTTCGAATCCCACTTCTGACAAACCAAACCTTTGGCCGCGGGCTCAAGCTAGAGTCTTTAACCCTCTGGCAAGTTGACCCCGTGATATATTAATGTTGACAAAGCACTGCATTTCGGTTTCCGTCACAACTAGAGAAACACTACTGTAACGCTGGCCGTCATCACATGAACTTTAAAGTAACACTTTTGTGCCATGTATGGACTTCTATGGAATTTTCATGCAGTTTTCTTGGAATTTCATGCCATGACACTTTGTGAAATTGGACATGTTTTATCGAAGGGGATTCAATGGAATACCGCATTGCGATGTTTACCGGAATGAGAACTTGTTTGTGAAAGGGTATTCATGTTTTGTTTGGGGTTTCTTTGGAGGGATGCAATGTGATTCTTGGAGTTTGACTGTGATGTCATGGACTGACATTTTGGGGATGCAGTAGAATGTCATGGCAAGGAATTCCTGGAAATTTCTTGGAATGACATGTCATGGGTTTTTGGGGTGTGGGATGGAGTGTCATGGGATGAGATTCATGGAATGTCAAGCGAAACATTGCATTGCCGTTGACAAGAAACGTCATGAGAATGAAAGAATGATGTTAAACATTGACAAAACATTGCAGCAACGCTGCCACATATTACGTGAATATGAGAGGAATGCTATTACTGCATTTATTCAACATAAGTCCTACAAAAGCATTGCATTTCAATCGCATTGCTCATGAAGAAATGGACAATCACACGAAAGGGTATAAAGAAACCCTCACTTTCGCCTAAACGCTCTCGTGTGCCAAAAAGCACCACTCTGCCCCGTGTGAGGCTCGAACTCACGACCTTCAGATTATGAGACTGACGCGCTGCCTAACTGCGCCAACGAGGCCTGTGTTGTGACTAGGGTGAGCGGGGGACCACTAGCTTCTAGATCATCTGCCATTCGGAGTAGCTCCAAAAAAGCTGCTCGCCAGTAGCTGGAATGTCAGGATGGCAGAGCGGTCTAAGGCGCTGCGTTCAGGTCGCAGTCTCCCCTGGAGGCGTGGGTTCGAATCCCACTTCTGACAAACCAAACCTTTGGCCGCGGGCTCAAGCTAGAGTCTTTAACCCTCTGGCAAGTTGACCCCGTGATATATTAATGTTGACAAAGCACTGCATTTCGGTTTCCGTCACAACTAGAGAAACACTACTGTAACGCTGGCCGTCATCACATGAACTTTAAAGTAACACTTTTGTGCCATGTATGGACTTCTATGGAATTTTCATGCAGTTTTCTTGGAATTTCATGCCATGACACTTTGTGAAATTGGACATGTTTTATCGAAGGGGATTCAATGGAATACCGCATTGCGATGTTTACCGGAATGAGAACTTGTTTGTGAAAGGGTATTCATGTTTTGTTTGGGGTTTCTTTGGAGGGATGCAATGTGATTCTTGGAGTTTGACTGTGATGTCATGGACTGACATTTTGGGGATGCAGTAGAATGTCATGGCAAGGAATTCCTGGAAATTTCTTGGAATGACATGTCATGGGTTTTTGGGGTGTGGGATGGAGTGTCATGGGATGAGATTCATGGAATGTCAAGCGAAACATTGCATTGCCGTTGACAAGAAACGTCATGAGAATGAAAGAATGATGTTAAACATTGACAAAACATTGCAGCAACGCTGCCACATATTACGTGAATATGAGAGGAATGCTATTACTGCATTTATTCAACATCAGTCCTACAAAAGCACTGCATTTCAATCGCATTGCTCATGAAGAAATGGACAATCACACGAAATGGTATAAAGAAACCCTCACTTTCGCCTAAACGCTCTCGTGTGCCAAAAAGCACCACTCTGCCCTGTGTGAGGCTCAAACTCACGACCTTCAGATTATGAGACTGACGCGCTGCCTAACTGCGCCAACGAGGCCTGTGTTGTGACTAGGGTGAGCGGGGGACCACTAGCTTCTAGATCATCTGCCATTCGGAGTAGCTCCAAAAACGCTGCTCGCCAGTAGCTGCAATGTCAGGATGGCCGAGCGGTCTAAGGCGCTGCGTTCAGGTCGCAGTCTCCCCTGGAGGCGTGGGTTCGAATCCCACTTCTGACAAACCAAACCTTTGGCCGCGGGCTCAAGCTAGAGTCTTTAACCCTCTGGCAAGTTGACCCCGTGATATATTAATGTTGACAAAGCACTGCATTTCGGTTTCCGTCACAACTAGAGAAACACTACTGTAACGCTGGCCGTCATCACATGAACTTTAAAGTAACACTTTTGTGCCATGTATGGACTTCTATGGAATTTTCATGCAGTTTTCTTGGAATTTCATGCCATGACACTTTGTGAAATTGGACATGTTTTATCGAAGGGGATTCAATGGAATACCGCATTGCGATGTTTACCGGAATGAGAACTTGTTTGTGAAAGGGTATTCATGTTTTGTTTGGGGTTTCTTTGGAGGGATGCAATGTGATTCTTGGAGTTTGACTGTGATGTCATGGACTGACATTTTGGGGATGCAGTAGAATGTCATGGCAAGGAATTCCTGGAAATTTCTTGGAATGACATGTCATGGGTTTTTGGGGTGTGGGATGGAGTGTCATGGGATGAGATTCATGGAATGTCAAGCGAAACATTGCATTGCCGTTGACAAGAAACGTCATGAGAATGAAAGAATGATGTTAAACATTGACAAAACATTGCAGCAACGCTGCCACATATTACGTGAATATGAGAGGAATGCTATTACTGCATTTATTCAACATAAGTCCTACAAAAGCATTGCATTTCAATCGCATTGCTCATGAAGAAATGGACAATCACACGAAAGGGTATAAAGAAACCCTCACTTTCGCCTAAACGCTCTCGTGTGCCAAAAAGCACCACTCTGCCCCGTGTGAGGCTCGAACTCACGACCTTCAGATTATGAGACTGACGCGCTGCCTAACTGCGCCAACGAGGCCTGTGTTGTGACTAGGGTGAGCGGGGGACCACTAGCTTCTAGATCATCTGCTATTCGGAGTAGCTCCAAAAACGCTGCTCGCCAGTAGCTGCAACGTCAGGATGGCCGAGCGGTCTAAGGCGCTGCGTTCAGGTCGCAGTCTTCCCTAGAGGCGTGGGTTCGAATCCCACTTCTGACAAACCAAACCTTTGGCCGCGGGCTCAAGCTAGAGTCTTTAACCCTCTGGCAAGTTGACCCCGTGAAATATTAATGTTGACAAAGCACTGCATTTCGGTTTCCGTCACAACTAGAGAAACACTACTGTAACGCTGGCCGTCATCACATGAACTTTAAAGTAACACTTTTGTGCCATGTATGGACTTCTATGGAATTTTCATGCAGTTTTGGGTTTTGGGTTTTTGGGGTGTGGGATGGAGTGTCATGGGATGAGATTCATGGAATGTCAAGCGAAACATTGCATTGCCGTTGACAAGAAACGTCATGAGAATGAAAGAATGATGTTAAACATTGACAAAACATTGCAGCAACGCTGCCACATATTACGTGAATATGAGAGGAATGCTATTACTGCATTTATTCAACATAAGTCCTACAAAAGCATTGCATTTCAATCGCATTGCTCATGAAGAAATGGACAATCACACGAAAGGGTATAAAGAAACCCTCACTTTCGCCTAAACGCTCTCGTGTGCCAAAAAGCACCACTCTGCCCCGTGTGAGGCTCGAACTCACGACCTTCAGATTGACCTTCAGTCGCAGTCTCCCTTGGAGGCGTGGGTTCGAATCCCACTTCTGACAAACCAAACCTTTGGCCGCGGGCTCAAGCTAGAGTCTTTAACCCTCTGGCAAGTTGACCCCGTGATATATTAATGTTGACAAAGCACTGCATTTCGGTTTCCGTCACAACTAGAGAAACACTACTGTAACGCTTGCCGTCATCACATGAACTTTAAAGTAACACTTTTGTGCCATGTATGGACTTCTATGGAATTTTCATGCAGTTTTCTTGGAATTTCATGCCATGACACTTTGTGAAATTGGACATGTTTTATCGAAGGGGATTCAATGGAATACCGCATTGCGATGTTTACCGGAATGAGAACTTGTTTGTGAAAGGGTATTCATGTTTTGTTTGGGGTTTCTTTGGAGGGATGCAATGTGATTCTTGGAGTTTGACTGTGATGTCATGGACTGACATTTTGGGGATGCAGTAGAATGTCATGGCAAGGAATTCCTGGAAATTTCTTGGAATGACATGTCATGGGTTTTTGGGGTGTGGGATGGAGTGTCATGGGATGAGATTCATGGAATGTCAAGCGAAACATTGCATTGCCGTTGACAAGAAACGTCATGAGAATGAAAGAATGATGTTAAACATTGACAAAACATTGCAGCAACGCTGCCACATATTACGTGAATATGAGAGGAATGCTATTACTGCATTTATTCAACATAAGTCCTACAAAAGCATTGCATTTCAATCGCATTGCTCATGAAGAAATGGACAATCACACGAAAGGGTATAAAGAAACCCTCACTTTCGCCTAAACGCTCTCGTGTGCCAAAAAGCACCACTCTGCCCCGTGTGAGGCTCGAACTCACGACCTTCAGATTATGAGACTGACGCACTGCCTAACTGCGCCAACGAGGCCTGTGTTGTGACTAGGGTGAGCGGGGGACCACTAGCTTCTAGATCATCTGCTATTCGGAGTAGCTCCAAAAACGCTGCTCGCCAGTAGCTGCAACGTCAGGATGGCCGAGCGGTCTAAGGCGCTGCGTTCAGGTCGCAGTCTCCCCTGGAGGCGTGGGTTCGAATCCCACTTCTGACAAACCAAACCTTTGGCCGCGGGCTCAAGCTAGAGTCTTTAACCCTCTGGCAAGTTGACCCCGTGATATATTAATGTTGACAAAGCACTGCATTTCGGTTTCCGTCACAACTAGAGAAACACTACTGTAACGCTGGCCGTCATCACATGAACTTTAAAGTAACACTTTTGTGCCATGTATGGACTTCTATGGAATTTTCATGCAGTTTTCTTGGAATTTCATGCCATGACACTTTGTGAAATTGGACATGTTTTATCGAAGGGGATTCAATGGAATACCGCATTGCGATGTTTACCGGAATGAGAACTTGTTTGTGAAAGGGTATTCATGTTTTGTTTGGGGTTTCTTTGGAGGGATGCAATGTGATTCTTGGAGTTTGACTGTGATGTCATGGACTGACATTTTGGGGATGCAGTAGAATGTCATGGCAAGGAATTCCTGGAAATTTCTTGGAATGACATGTCATGGGTTTTTGGGGTGTGGGATGGAGTGTCATGGGATGAGATTCATGGAATGTCAAGCGAAACATTGCATTGCCGTTGACAAGAAACGTCATGAGAATGAAAGAATGATGTTAAACATTGACAAAACATTGCAGCAACGCTGCCACATATTACGTGAATATGAGAGGAATGCTATTACTGCATTTATTCAACATAAGTCCTACAAAAGCATTGCATTTCAATCGCATTGCTCATGAAGAAATGGACAATCACACGAAAGGGTATAAAGAAACCCTCACTTTCGCCTAAACGCTCTCGTGTGCCAAAAAGCACCACTCTGCCCCGTGTGAGGCTCGAACTCACGACCTTCAGATTATGAGACTGACGCGCTGCCTAACTGCGCCAACGAGGCCTGTGTTGTGACTAGGGTGAGCGGGGGACCACTAGCTTCTAGATCATCTGCTATTCGGAGTAGCTCCAAAAACGCTGCTCGCCAGTAGCTGCAACGTCAGGATGTCCGAGCGGTCTAAGGCGCTGCGTTCAGGTCGCAGTCTCCCCTGGAGGCGTGGGTTCGAATCCCACTTCTGACAAACCAAACCTTTGGCCGCGGGCTCAAGCTAGAGTCTTTAACCCTCTGGCAAGTTGACCCCGTGATATATTAATGTTGACAAAGCACTGCATTTCGGTTTCCGTCACAACTAGAGAAACACTACTGTAACGCTGGCCGTCATCACATGAACTTTAAAGTAACACTTTTGTGCCATGTATGGACTTCTATGGAATTTTCATGCAGTTTTCTTGGAATTTCATGCCATGACACTTTGTGAAATTGGACATGTTTTATCGAAGGGGATTCAATGGAATACCGCATTGCGATGTTTACCGGAATGAGAACTTGTTTGTGAAAGGGTATTCATGTTTTGTTTGGGGTTTCTTTGGAGGGATGCAATGTGATTCTTGGAGTTTGACTGTGATGTCATGGACTGACATTTTGGGGATGCAGTAGAATGTCATGGCAAGGAATTCCTGGAAATTTCTTGGAATGACATGTCATGGGTTTTTGGGGTGTGGGATGGAGTGTCATGGGATGAGATTCATGGAATGTCAAGCGAAACATTGCATTGCCGTTGACAAGAAACGTCATGAGAATGAAAGAATGATGTTAAACATTGACAAAACATTGCAGCAACGCTGCCACATATTACGTGAATATGAGAGGAATGCTATTACTGCATTTATTCAACATCAGTCCTACAAAAGCACTGCATTTCAATCGCATTGCTCATGAAGAAATGGACAATCACACGAAAGGGTATAAAGAAACCCTCACTTTCGCCTAAACGCTCTCGTGTGCCAAAAAGCACCACTCTGCCCCGTGTGAGGCTCGAACTCACGACCTTCAGATTATGAGACTGACGCGCTGCCTAACTGCGCCAACGAGGCCTGTGTTGTGACTAGGGTGAGTGGGGGACCACTAGCTTCTAGATCATCTGCCATTTGGAGTAGCTCCAAAAACGCTGCTCGCCAGTAGCTGCAATGTCAGGATGGCCGAGCGGTCTAAGGCGCTGCGTTCAGGTCGCAGTCTCCCCTGGAGGCGTGGGTTCGAATCCCACTTCTGACAAACCAAACCTTTGGCCGCGGGCTCAAGCTAGAGTCTTTAACCCTCTGGCAAGTTGACCCCGTGATATATTAATGTTGACAAAGCACTGCATTTCGGTTTCCGTCACAACTAGAGAAACACTACTGTAACGCTGGCCGTCATCACATGAACTTTAAAGTAACACTTTTGTGCCATGTATGGACTTCTATGGAATTTTCATGCAGTTTTCTTGGAATTTCATGCCATGACACTTTGTGAAATTGGACATGTTTTATCGAAGGGGATTCAATGGAATACCGCATTGCCAGGTTTACCGGAATGAGAACTTGTTTGTGAAAGGGTATTCATGTTTTGTTTGGGGTTTCTTTGGAGGGATGCAATGTGATTCTTGGAGTTTGACTGTGATGTCATGGACTGACATTTTGGGGATGCAGTAGAATGTCATGGCAAGGAATTCCTGGATATTTCTTGGAATTACATGTCATGGGTTTTTGGGGTGTGGGATGGAGTGTCATGGGATGAGATTCATGGAATGTCAAGCGAAACATTGCATTGCCGTTGACAAGAAACGTCATGAGAATGAAAGAATGATGTTAAACATTGACAAAACATTGCAGCAACGCTGCCACATATTACGTGAATATGAGAGGAATGCTATTACTGCATTTATTCAACATAAGTCCTACAAAAGCATTGCATTTCAATCGCATTGCTCATGAAGAAATGGACAATCACACGAAAGGGTATAAAGAAACCCTCACTTTCGCCTAAACGCTCTCGTGTGCCAAAAAGCACCACTCTGCCCCGTGTGAGGCTCGAACTCACGACCTTCAGATTATGAGACTGACGCGCTGCCTAACTGCGCCAACGAGGCCTGTGTTGCGACTAGGGTGAGTGGGGGACCACTAGCTTCTAGATCATCTGCCATTTGGAGTAGCTCCAAAAACGCTGCTCGCCAGTAGCTGCAATGTCAGGATGGCCGAGCGGTCTAAGGCACTGCGTTCAGGTCGCAGTCTCCCCTGGAGGCGTGGGTTCGAATCCCACTTCTGACAAACCAAACCTTTGGCCGCGGGCTCAAGCTAGAGTCTTTAACCCTCTGGCAAGTTGACCCCGTGATATATTAATGTTGACAAAGCACTGCATTTCGGTTTCCGTCACAACTAGAGAAACACTACTATAACGCTGGCCGTCATCACATGAACTTTAAAGTAACACTTTTGTGCCATGTATGGACTTCTATGGAATTTTCATGCAGTTTTCTTGGAATTTCATTCCATGACACTTTGTGAAATTGGACATGTTTTATCGAAGGGGATTCAATGGAATACCGCATTGCGATGTTTACCGGAATGAGAACTTGTTTGTGAAAGGGTATTCATGTTTTGTTTGGGGTTTCTTTGGAGGGATGCAATGTGATTCTTGGAGTTTGACTGTGATGTCATGGACTGACATTTTGGGGATGCAGTAGAATGTCATGGCAAGGAATTCCTGGATATTTCTTGGAATTACATGTCATGGGTTTTTGGGGTGTGGGATGGAGTGTCATGGGATGAGATTCATGGAATGTCAAGCGAAACATTGCATTGCCGTTGACAAGAAACGTCATGAGAATGAAAGAATGATGTTAAACATTGACAAAACATTGCAGCAACGCTGCCACATATTACGTGAATATGAGAGGAATGCTATTACTGCATTTATTCAACATAAGTCCTACAAAAGCATTGCATTTCAATCGCATTGCTCATGAAGAAATGGACAATCACACGAAAGGGTATAAAGAAACCCTCACTTTCGCCTAAACGCTCTCGTGTGCCAAAAAGCACCACTCTGCCCCGTGTGAGGCTCGAACTCACGACCTTCAGATTATGAGACTGACGCGCTGCCTAACTGCGCCAACGAGGCCTGTGTTGCGACTAGGGTGAGTGGGGGACCACTAGCTTCTAGATCATCTGCCATTTGGAGTAGCTCCAAAAACGCTGCTCGCCAGTAGCTGCAATGTCAGGATGGCCGAGCGGTCTAAGGCACTGCGTTCAGGTCGCAGTCTCCCCTGGAGGCGTGGGTTCGAATCCCACTTCTGACAAACCAAACCTTTGGCCGCGGGCTCAAGCTAGAGTCTTTAACCCTCTGGCAAGTTGACCCCGTGATATATTAATGTTGACAAAGCACTGCATTTCGGTTTCCGTCACAACTAGAGAAACACTACTATAACGCTGGCCGTCATCACATGAACTTTAAAGTAACACTTTTGTGCCATGTATGGACTTCTATGGAATTTTCATGCAGTTTTCTTGGAATTTCATTCCATGACACTTTGTGAAATTGGACATGTTTTATCGAAGGGGATTCAATGGAATACCGCATTGCGATGTTTACCGGAATGAGAACTTGTTTGTGAAAGGGTATTCATGTTTTGTTTGGGGTTTCTTTGGAGGGATGCAATGTGATTCTTGGAGTTTGACTGTGATGTCATGGACTGACATTTTGGGGATGCAGTAGAATGTCATGGCAAGGAATTCCTGGATATTTCTTGGAATTACATGTCATGGGTTTTTGGGGTGTGGGATGGAGTGTCATGGGATGAGATTCATGGAATGTCAAGCGAAACATTGCATTGCCGTTGACAAGAAACGTCATGAGAATGAAAGAATGATGTTAAACATTGACAAAACATTGCAGCAACGCTGCCACATATTACGTGAATATGAGAGGAATGCTATTACTGCATTTATTCAACATCAGTCCTACAAAAGCACTGCATTTCAATCGCATTGCTCATGAAGAAATGGACAATCACACGAAAGGGTATAAAGAAACCCTCACTTTCGCCTAAACGCTCTCGTGTGCCAAAAAGCACCACTCTGCCCCGTGTGAGGCTCGAACTCACGACCTTCAGATTATGAGACTGACGCGCTGCCTAACTGCGCCAACGAGGCCTGTGTTGTGACTAGGGTGAGCGGGGGACCACTAGCTTCTAGATCATCTGCCATTCGGAGTAGCTCCAAAAACGCTGCTCGCCAGTAGCTGCAATGTCAGGATGGCCGAGCGGTCTAAGGCGCTGCGTTCAGGTCGCAGTCTCCCCTGGAGGCGTGGGTTCGAATCCCACTTCTGACAAACCAAACCTTTGGCCGCGGGCTCAAGCTAGAGTCTTTAACCCTCTGGCAAGTTGACCCCGTGATATATTAATGTTGACAAAGCACTGCATTTCGGTTTCCGTCACAACTAGAGAAACACTACTGTAACGCTGGCCGTCATCACATGAACTTTAAAGTAACACTTTTGTGCCATGTATGGACTTCTATGGAATTTTCATGCAGTTTTCTTGGAATTTCATGCCATGACACTTTGTGAAATTGGACATGTTTTATCGAAGGGGATTCAATGGAATACCGCATTGCGATGTTTACCGGAATGAGAACTTGTTTGTGAAAGGGTATTCATGTTTTGTTTGGGGTTTCTTTGGAGGGATGCAATGTGATTCTTGGAGTTTGACTGTGATGTCATGGACTGACATTTTGGGGATGCAGTAGAATGTCATGGCAAGGAATTCCTGGAAATTTCTTGGAATGACATGTCATGGGTTTTTGGGGTGTGGGATGGAGTGTCATGGGATGAGATTCATGGAATGTCAAGCGAAACATTGCATTGCCGTTGACAAGAAACGTCATGAGAATGAAAGAATGATGTTAAACATTGACAAAACATTGCAGCAACGCTGCCACATATTACGTGAATATGAGAGGAATGCTATTACTGCATTTATTCAACATCAGTCTTACAAAAGCACTGCATTTCAATCGCATTGCTCATGAAGAAATGGACAATCACACGAAAGGGTATAAAGAAACCCTCACTTTCGCCTAAACGCTCTCGTGTGCCAAAAAGCACCACTCTGCCCCGTGTGAGGCTCGAACTCACGACCTTCAGATTATGAGACTGACGCGCTGCCTAACTGCGCCAACGAGGCCTGTGTTGTGACTAGGGTGAGCGGGGGACCACTAGCTTCTAGATCATCTGCTATTCGGAGTAGCTCCAAAAACGCTGCTCGCCAGTAGCTGCAACGTCAGGATGGCCGAGCGGTCTAAGGCGCTGCGTTCAGGTCGCAGTCTCCCCTGGAGGCGTGGGTTCGAATCCCACTTCTGACAAACCAAACCTTTGGCCGCGGGCTCAAGCTAGAGTCTTTAACCCTCTGGCAAGTTGACCCCGTGATATATTAATGTTGACAAAGCACTGCATTTCGGTTTCCGTCACAACTAGAGAAACACTACTGTAACGCTGGCCGTCATCACATGAACTTTAAAGTAACACTTTTGTGCCATGTATGGACTTCTATGGAATTTTCATGCAGTTTTCTTGGAATTTCATGCCATGACACTTTGTGAAATTGGACATGTTTTATCGAAGGGGATTCAATGGAATACCGCATTGCGATGTTTACCGGAATGAGAACTTGTTTGTGAAAGGGTATTCATGTTTTGTTTGGGGTTTCTTTGGAGGGATGCAATGTGATTCTTGGAGTTTGACTGTGATGTCATGGACTGACATTTTGGGGATGCAGTAGAATGTCATGGCAAGGAATTCCTGGAAATTTCTTGGAATGACATGTCATGGGTTTTTGGGGTGTGGGATGGAGTGTCATGGGATGAGATTCATGGAATGTCAAGCGAAACATTGCATTGCCGTTGACAAGAAACGTCATGAGAATGAAAGAATGATGTTAAACATTGACAAAACATTGCAGCAACGCTGCCACATATTACGTGAATATGAGAGGAATGCTATTACTGCATTTATTCAACATAAGTCCTACAAAAGCATTGCATTTCAATCGCATTGCTCATGAAGAAATGGACAATCACACGAAAGGGTATAAAGAAACCCTCACTTTCGCCTAAACGCTCTCGTGTGCCAAAAAGCACCACTCTGCCCCGTGTGAGGCTCGAACTCACGACCTTCAGATTATGAGACTGACGCGCTGCCTAACTGCGCCAACGAGGCCTGTGTTGTGACTAGGGTGAGCGGGGGACCACTAGCTTCTAGATCATCTGCCATTCGGAGTAGCTCCAAAAAAGCTGCTCGCCAGTAGCTGGAATGTCAGGATGGCCGAGCGGTCTAAGGCGCTGCGTTCAGGTCGCAGTCTCCCCTGGAGGCGTGGGTTCGAATCCCACTTCTGACAAACCAAACCTTTGGCCGCGGGCTCAAGCTAGAGTCTTTAACCCTCTGGCAAGTTGACCCCGTGATATATTAATGTTGACAAAGCACTGCATTTCGGTTTCCGTCACAACTAGAGAAACACTACTGTAACGCTGGCCGTCATCACATGAACTTTAAAGTAACACTTTTGTGCCATGTATGGACTTCTATGGAATTTTCATGCAGTTTTCTTGGAATTTCATGCCATGACACTTTGTGAAATTGGACATGTTTTATCGAAGGGGATTCAATGGAATACCGCATTGCGATGTTTACCGGAATGAGAACTTGTTTGTGAAAGGGTATTCATGTTTTGTTTGGGGTTTCTTTGGAGGGATGCAATGTGATTGTTGGAGTTTGACTGTGATGTCATGGACTGACATTTTGGGGATGCAGTAGAATGTCATGGCAAGGAATTCCTGGAAATTTCTTGGAATGACATGTCATGGGTTTTTGGGGTGTGGGATGGAGTGTCATGGGATGAGATTCATGGAATGTCAAGCGAAACATTGCATTGCCGTTGACAAGAAACGTCATGAGAATGAAAGAATGATGTTAAACATTGACAAAACATTGCAGCAACGCTGCCACATATTACGTGAATATGAGAGGAATGCTATTACTGCATTTATTCAACATCAGTCCTACAAAAGCACTGCATTTCAATCGCATTGCTCATGAAGAAATGGACAATCACACGAAATGGTATAAAGAAACCCTCACTTTCGCCTAAACGCTCTCGTGTGCCAAAAAGCACCACTCTGCCCTGTGTGAGGCTCAAACTCACGACCTTCAGATTATGAGACTGACGCGCTGCCTAACTGCGCCAACGAGGCCTGTGTTGTGACTAGGGTGAGCGGGGGACCACTAGCTTCTAGATCATCTGCCATTCGGAGTAGCTCCAAAAACGCTGCTCGCCAGTAGCTGCAATGTCAGGATGGCCGAGCGGTCTAAGGCGCTGCGTTCAGGTCGCAGTCTCCCCTGGAGGCGTGGGTTCGAATCCCACTTCTGACAAACCAAACCTTTGGCCGCGGGCTCAAGCTAGAGTCTTTAACCCTCTGGCAAGTTGACCCCGTGATATATTAATGTTGACAAAGCACTGCATTTCGGTTTCCGTCACAACTAGAGAAACACTACTGTAACGCTGGCCGTCATCACATGAACTTTAAAGTAACACTTTTGTGCCATGTATGGACTTCTATGGAATTTTCATGCAGTTTTCTTGGAATTTCATGCCATGACACTTTGTGAAATTGGACATGTTTTATCGAAGGGGATTCAATGGAATACCGCATTGCGATGTTTACCGGAATGAGAACTTGTTTGTGAAAGGGTATTCATGTTTTGTTTGGGGTTTCTTTGGAGGGATGCAATGTGATTCTTGGAGTTTGACTGTGATGTCATGGACTGACATTTTGGGGATGCAGTAGAATGTCATGGCAAGGAATTCCTGGAAATTTCTTGGAATGACATGTCATGGGTTTTTGGGGTGTGGGATGGAGTGTCATGGGATGAGATTCATGGAATGTCAAGCGAAACATTGCATTGCCGTTGACAAGAAACGTCATGAGAATGAAAGAATGATGTTAAACATTGACAAAACATTGCAGCAACGCTGCCACATATTACGTGAATATGAGAGGAATGCTATTACTGCATTTATTCAACATAAGTCCTACAAAAGCATTGCATTTCAATCGCATTGCTCATGAAGAAATGGACAATCACACGAAAGGGTATAAAGAAACCCTCACTTTCGCCTAAACGCTCTCGTGTGCCAAAAAGCACCACTCTGCCCCGTGTGAGGCTCGAACTCACGACCTTCAGATTATGAGACTGACGCGCTGCCTAACTGCGCCAACGAGGCCTGTGTTGTGACTAGGGTGAGCGGGGGACCACTAGCTTCTAGATCATCTGCTATTCGGAGTAGCTCCAAAAACGCTGCTCGCCAGTAGCTGCAACGTCAGGATGGCCGAGCGGTCTAAGGCGCTGCGTTCAGGTCGCAGTCTTCCCTAGAGGCGTGGGTTCGAATCCCACTTCTGACAAACCAAACCTTTGGCCGCGGGCTCAAGCTAGAGTCTTTAACCCTCTGGCAAGTTGACCCCGTGATATATTAATGTTGACAAAGCACTGCATTTCGGTTTCCGTCACAACTAGAGAAACACTACTGTAACGCTGGCCGTCATCACATGAACTTTAAAGTAACACTTTTGTGCCATGTATGGACTTCTATGGAATTTTCATGCAGTTTTGGGTTTTGGGTTTTTGGGGTGTGGGATGGAGTGTCATGGGATGAGATTCATGGAATGTCAAGCGAAACATTGCATTGCCGTTGACAAGAAACGTCATGAGAATGAAAGAATGATGTTAAACATTGACAAAACATTGCAGCAACGCTGCCACATATTACGTGAATATGAGAGGAATGCTATTACTGCATTTATTCAACATAAGTCCTACAAAAGCATTGCATTTCAATCGCATTGCTCATGAAGAAATGGACAATCACACGAAAGGGTATAAAGAAACCCTCACTTTCGCCTAAACGCTCTCGTGTGCCAAAAAGCACCACTCTGCCCCGTGTGAGGCTCGAACTCACGACCTTCAGATTGACCTTCAGTCGCAGTCTCCCCTGGAGGCGTGGGTTCGAATCCCACTTCTGACAAACCAAACCTTTGGCCGCGGGCTCAAGCTAGAGTCTTTAACCCTCTGGCAAGTTGACCCCGTGATATATTAATGTTGACAAAGCACTGCATTTCGGTTTCCGTCACAACTAGAGAAACACTACTGTAACGCTTGCCGTCATCACATGAACTTTAAAGTAACACTTTTGTGCCATGTATGGACTTCTATGGAATTTTCATGCAGTTTTCTTGGAATTTCATGCCATGACACTTTGTGAAATTGGACATGTTTTATCGAAGGGGATTCAATGGAATACCGCATTGCGATGTTTACCGGAATGAGAACTTGTTTGTGAAAGGGTATTCATGTTTTGTGTGGGGTTTCTTTGGAGGGATGCAATGTGATTCTTGGAGTTTGACTGTGATGTCATGGACTGACATTTTGGGGATGCAGTAGAATGTCATGGCAAGGAATTCCTGGATATTTCTTGGAATTACATGTCATGGGTTTTTGGGGTGTGGGATGGAGTGTCATGGGATGAGATTCATGGAATGTCAAGCGAAACATTGCATTGCCGTTGACAAGAAACGTCATGAGAATGAAAGAATGATGTTAAACATTGACAAAACATTGCAGCAACGCTGCCACATATTACGTGAATATGAGAGGAATGCTATTACTGCATTTATTCAACATAAGTCCTACAAAAGCATTGCATTTCAATCGCATTGCTCATGAAGAAATGGACAATCACACGAAAGGGTATAAAGAAACCCTCACTTTCGCCTAAACGCTCTCGTGTGCCAAAAAGCACCACTCTGCCCCGTGTGAGGCTCGAACTCACGACCTTCAGATTATGAGACTGACGCGCTGCCTAACTGCACCAACGAGGCCTGTGTTGTGACTAGGGTGAGCGGGGGACCACTAGCTTCTAGATCATCTGCCATTCGGAGTAGCTCCAAAAACGCTGCTCGCCAGTAGCTGCAATGTCAGGATGGCCGAGCGGTCTAAGGCGCTGCGTTCAGGTCGCAGTCTCCCCTGGAGGCGTGGGTTCGAATCCCACTTCTGACAAACCAAACCTTTGGCCGCGGGCTCAAGCTAGAGTCTTTAACCCTCTGGCAAGTTGACCCCGTGATATATTAATGTTGACAAAGCACTGCATTTCGGTTTCCGTCACAACTAGAGAAACACTACTGTAACGCTGGCCGTCATCACATGAACTTTAAAGTAACACTTTTGTGCCATGTATGGACTTCTATGGAATTTTCATGCAGTTTTCTTGGATTTTCATTCCATGACACTTTGTGAAATTGGACATGTTTTATCGAAGGGGATTCAATGGAATACCGCATTGCGATGTTTAACGGAATGAGAACTTGTTTGTGAAAGGGTATTCATGTTTTGTGTGGGGTTTCTTTGGAGGGATGCAATGTGATTCTTGGAGTTTGACTGTGATGTCATGGACTGACATTTTGGGGATGCAGTAGAATGTCATGGCAAGGAATTCCTGGATATTTCTTGGAATTACATGTCATGGGTTTTTGGGGTGTGGGATGGAGTGTCATGGGATGAGATTCATGGAATGTCAAGCGAAACATTGCATTGCCGTTGACAAGAAACGTCATGAGAATGAAAGAATGATGTTAAACATTGACAAAACATTGCAGCAACGCTGCCACATATTACGTGAATATGAGAGGAATGCTATTACTGCATTTATTCAACATAAGTCCTACAAAAGCATTGCATTTCAATCGCATTGCTCATGAAGAAATGGACAATCACACGAAAGGGTATAAAGAAACCCTCACTTTCGCCTAAACGCTCTCGTGTGCCAAAAAGCACCACTCTGCCCCGTGTGAGGCTCGAACTCACGACCTTCAGATTATGAGACTGACGCGCTGCCTAACTGCGCCAACAAGGCCTGTGTTGTGACTAGGGTGAGCGGGGGACCACTAGCTTCTAGATCATCTGCTATTCGGAGTAGCTCCAAAAACGCTGCTCGCCAGTAGCTGCAACGTCAGGATGGCCGAGCGGTCTAAGGCGCTGCGTTCAGGTCGCAGTCTCCCCTGGAGGCGTGGGTTCGAATCCCACTTCTGACAAACCAAACCTTTGGCCGCGGGCTCAAGCTAGAGTCTTTAACCCTCTGGCAAGTTGACCCCGTGATATATTAATGTTGACAAAGCACTGCATTTCGGTTTCCGTCACAACTAGAGAAACACTACTGTAACGCTGGCCGTCATCACATGAACTTTAAAGTAACACTTTTGTGCCATGTATGGACTTCTATGGAATTTTCATGCAGTTTTCTTGGAATTTCATGCCATGACACTTTGTGAAATTGGACATGTTTTATCGAAGGGGATTCAATGGAATACCGCATTGCGATGTTTACCGGAATGAGAACTTGTTTGTGAAAGGGTATTCATGTTTTGTTTGGGGTTTCTTTGGAGGGATGCAATGTGATTCTTGGAGTTTGACTGTGATGTCATGGACTGACATTTTGGGGATGCAGTAGAATGTCATGGCAAGGAATTCCTGGAAATTTCTTGGAATGACATGTCATGGGTTTTTGGGGTGTGGGATGGAGTGTCATGGGATGAGATTCATGGAATGTCAAGCGAAACATTGCATTGCCGTTGACAAGAAACGTCATGAGAATGAAAGAATGATGTTAAACATTGACAAAACATTGCAGCAACGCTGCCACATATTACGTGAATATGAGAGGAATGCTATTACTGCATTTATTCAACATCAGTCCTACAAAAGCACTGCATTTCAATCGCATTGCTCATGAAGAAATGGACAATCACACGAAATGGTATAAAGAAACCCTCACTTTCGCCTAAACGCTCTCGTGTGCCAAAAAGCACCACTCTGCCCTGTGTGAGGCTCAAACTCACGACCTTCAGATTATGAGACTGACGCGCTGCCTAACTGCGCCAACGAGGCCTGTGTTGTGACTAGGGTGAGCGGGGGACCACTAGCTTCTAGATCATCTGCCATTCGGAGTAGCTCCAAAAACGCTGCTCGCCAGTAGCTGCAATGTCAGGATGGCCGAGCGGTCTAAGGCGCTGCGTTCAGGTCGCAGTCTCCCCTGGAGGCGTGGGTTCGAATCCCACTTCTGACAAACCAAACCTTTGGCCGCGGGCTCAAGCTAGAGTCTTTAACCCTCTGGCAAGTTGACCCCGTGATATATTAATGTTGACAAAGCACTGCATTTCGGTTTCCGTCACAACTAGAGAAACACTACTGTAACGCTGGCCGTCATCACATGAACTTTAAAGTAACACTTTTGTGCCATGTATGGACTTCTATGGAATTTTCATGCAGTTTTGGGTTTTGGGTTTTTGGGGTGTGGGATGGAGTGTCATGGGATGAGATTCATGGAATGTCAAGCGAAACATTGCATTGCCGTTGACAAGAAACGTCATGAGAATGAAAGAATGATGTTAAACATTGACAAAACATTGCAGCAACGCTGCCACATATTACGTGAATATGAGAGGAATGCTATTACTGCATTTATTCAACATAAGTCCTACAAAAGCATTGCATTTCAATCGCATTGCTCATGAAGAAATGGACAATCACACGAAAGGGTATAAAGAAACCCTCACTTTCGCCTAAACGCTCTCGTGTGCCAAAAAGCACCACTCTGCCCCGTGTGAGGCTCGAACTCACGACCTTCAGATTATGAGACTGACGCGCTGCCTAACTGCGCCAACGAGGCCTGTGTTGTGACTAGGGTGAGCGGGGGACCACTAGCTTCTAGATCATCTGCTATTCGGAGTAGCTCCAAAAACGCTGCTCGCCAGTAGCTGCAACGTCAGGATGGCCGAGCGGTCTAAGGCGCTGCGTTCAGGTCGCAGTCTCCCCTGGAGGCGTGGGTTCGAATCCCACTTCTGACAAACCAAACCTTTGGCCGCGGGCTCAAGCTAGAGTCTTTAACCCTCTGGCAAGTTGACCCCGTGATATATTAATGTTGACAAAGCACTGCATTTCGGTTTCCGTCACAACTAGAGAAACACTACTGTAACGCTGGCCGTCATCACATGAACTTTAAAGTAACACTTTTGTGCCATGTATGGACTTCTATGGAATTTTCATGCAGTTTTCTTGGAATTTCATGCCATGACACTTTGTGAAATTGGACATGTTTTATCGAAGGGGATTCAATGGAATACCGCATTGCGATGTTTACCGGAATGAGAACTTGTTTGTGAAAGGGTATTCATGTTTTGTTTGGGGTTTCTTTGGAGGGATGCAATGTGATTCTTGGAGTTTGACTGTGATGTCATGGACTGACATTTTGGGGATGCAGTAGAATGTCATGGCAAGGAATTCCTGGAAATTTCTTGGAATGACATGTCATGGGTTTTTGGGGTGTGGGATGGAGTGTCATGGGATGAGATTCATGGAATGTCAAGCGAAACATTGCATTGCCGTTGACAAGAAACGTCATGAGAATGAAAGAATGATGTTAAACATTGACAAAACATTGCAGCAACGCTGCCACATATTACGTGAATATGAGAGGAATGCTATTACTGCATTTATTCAACATAAGTCCTACAAAAGCATTGCATTTCAATCGCATTGCTCATGAAGAAATGGACAATCACACGAAAGGGTATAAAGAAACCCTCACTTTCGCCTAAACGCTCTCGTGTGCCAAAAAGCACCACTCTGCCCCGTGTGAGGCTCGAACTCACGACCTTCAGATTATGAGACTGACGCGCTGCCTAACTGCGCCAACGAGGCCTGTGTTGTGACTAGGGTGAGCGGGGGACCACTAGCTTCTAGATCATCTGCCATTCGGAGTAGCTCCAAAAAAGCTGCTCGCCAGTAGCTGGAATGTCAGGATGGCCGAGCGGTCTAAGGCGCTGCGTTCAGGTCGCAGTCTCCCCTGGAGGCGTGGGTTCGAATCCCACTTCTGACAAACCAAACCTTTGGCCGCGGGCTCAAGCTAGAGTCTTTAACCCTCTGGCAAGTTGACCCCGTGATATATTAATGTTGACAAAGCACTGCATTTCGGTTTCCGTCACAACTAGAGAAACACTACTGTAACGCTGGCCGTCATCACATGAACTTTAAAGTAACACTTTTGTGCCATGTATGGACTTCTATGGAATTTTCATGCAGTTTTCTTGGAATTTCATGCCATGACACTTTGTGAAATTGGACATGTTTTATCGAAGGGGATTCAATGGAATACCGCATTGCGATGTTTACCGGAATGAGAACTTGTTTGTGAAAGGGTATTCATGTTTTGTTTGGGGTTTCTTTGGAGGGATGCAATGTGATTCTTGGAGTTTGACTGTGATGTCATGGACTGACATTTTGGGGATGCAGTAGAATGTCATGGCAAGGAATTCCTGGAAATTTCTTGGAATGACATGTCATGGGTTTTTGGGGTGTGGGATGGAGTGTCATGGGATGAGATTCATGGAATGTCAAGCGAAACATTGCATTGCCGTTGACAAGAAACGTCATGAGAATGAAAGAATGATGTTAAACATTGACAAAACATTGCAGCAACGCTGCCACATATTACGTGAATATGAGAGGAATGCTATTACTGCATTTATTCAACATCAGTCCTACAAAAGCACTGCATTTCAATCGCATTGCTCATGAAGAAATGGACAATCACACGAAATGGTATAAAGAAACCCTCACTTTCGCCTAAACGCTCTCGTGTGCCAAAAAGCACCACTCTGCCCTGTGTGAGGCTCAAACTCACGACCTTCAGATTATGAGACTGACGCGCTGCCTAACTGCGCCAACGAGGCCTGTGTTGTGACTAGGGTGAGCGGGGGACCACTAGCTTCTAGATCATCTGCCATTCGGAGTAGCTCCAAAAACGCTGCTCGCCAGTAGCTGCAATGTCAGGATGGCCGAGCGGTCTAAGGCGCTGCGTTCAGGTCGCAGTCTCCCCTGGAGGCGTGGGTTCGAATCCCACTTCTGACAAACCAAACCTTTGGCCGCGGGCTCAAGCTAGAGTCTTTAACCCTCTGGCAAGTTGACCCCGTGATATATTAATGTTGACAAAGCACTGCATTTCGGTTTCCGTCACAACTAGAGAAACACTACTGTAACGCTGGCCGTCATCACATGAACTTTAAAGTAACACTTTTGTGCCATGTATGGACTTCTATGGAATTTTCATGCAGTTTTCTTGGAATTTCATGCCATGACACTTTGTGAAATTGGACATGTTTTATCGAAGGGGATTCAATGGAATACCGCATTGCGATGTTTACCGGAATGAGAACTTGTTTGTGAAAGGGTATTCATGTTTTGTTTGGGGTTTCTTTGGAGGGATGCAATGTGATTCTTGGAGTTTGACTGTGATGTCATGGACTGACATTTTGGGGATGCAGTAGAATGTCATGGCAAGGAATTCCTGGAAATTTCTTGGAATGACATGTCATGGGTTTTTGGGGTGTGGGATGGAGTGTCATGGGATGAGATTCATGGAATGTCAAGCGAAACATTGCATTGCCGTTGACAAGAAACGTCATGAGAATGAAAGAATGATGTTAAACATTGACAAAACATTGCAGCAACGCTGCCACATATTACGTGAATATGAGAGGAATGCTATTACTGCATTTATTCAACATAAGTCCTACAAAAGCATTGCATTTCAATCGCATTGCTCATGAAGAAATGGACAATCACACGAAAGGGTATAAAGAAACCCTCACTTTCGCCTAAACGCTCTCGTGTGCCAAAAAGCACCACTCTGCCCCGTGTGAGGCTCGAACTCACGACCTTCAGATTATGAGACTGACGCGCTGCCTAACTGCGCCAACGAGGCCTGTGTTGTGACTAGGGTGAGCGGGGGACCACTAGCTTCTAGATCATCTGCTATTCGGAGTAGCTCCAAAAACGCTGCTCGCCAGTAGCTGCAACGTCAGGATGGCCGAGCGGTCTAAGGCGCTGCGTTCAGGTCGCAGTCTTCCCTAGAGGCGTGGGTTCGAATCCCACTTCTGACAAACCAAACCTTTGGCCGCGGGCTCAAGCTAGAGTCTTTAACCCTCTGGCAAGTTGACCCCGTGATATATTAATGTTGACAAAGCACTGCATTTCGGTTTCCGTCACAACTAGAGAAACACTACTGTAACGCTGGCCGTCATCACATGAACTTTAAAGTAACACTTTTGTGCCATGTATGGACTTCTATGGAATTTTCATGCAGTTTTGGGTTTTGGGTTTTTGGGGTGTGGGATGGAGTGTCATGGGATGAGATTCATGGAATGTCAAGCGAAACATTGCATTGCCGTTGACAAGAAACGTCATGAGAATGAAAGAATGATGTTAAACATTGACAAAACATTGCAGCAACGCTGCCACATATTACGTGAATATGAGAGGAATGCTATTACTGCATTTATTCAACATAAGTCCTACAAAAGCATTGCATTTCAATCGCATTGCTCATGAAGAAATGGACAATCACACGAAAGGGTATAAAGAAACCCTCACTTTCGCCTAAACGCTCTCGTGTGCCAAAAAGCACCACTCTGCCCCGTGTGAGGCTCGAACTCACGACCTTCAGATTGACCTTCAGTCGCAGTCTCCCCTGGAGGCGTGGGTTCGAATCCCACTTCTGACAAACCAAACCTTTGGCCGCGGGCTCAAGCTAGAGTCTTTAACCCTCTGGCAAGTTGACCCCGTGATATATTAATGTTGACAAAGCACTGCATTTCGGTTTCCGTCACAACTAGAGAAACACTACTGTAACGCTTGCCGTCATCACATGAACTTTAAAGTAACACTTTTGTGCCATGTATGGACTTCTATGGAATTTTCATGCAGTTTTCTTGGAATTTCATGCCATGACACTTTGTGAAATTGGACATGTTTTATCGAAGGGGATTCAATGGAATACCGCATTGCGATGTTTACCGGAATGAGAACTTGTTTGTGAAAGGGTATTCATGTTTTGTTTGGGGTTTCTTTGGAGGGATGCAATGTGATTCTTGGAGTTTGACTGTGATGTCATGGACTGACATTTTGGGGATGCAGTAGAATGTCATGGCAAGGAATTCCTGGAAATTTCTTGGAATGACATGTCATGGGTTTTTGGGGTGTGGGATGGAGTGTCATGGGATGAGATTCATGGAATGTCAAGCGAAACATTGCATTGCCGTTGACAAGAAACGTCATGAGAATGAAAGAATGATGTTAAACATTGACAAAACATTGCAGCAACGCTGCCACATATTACGTGAATATGAGAGGAATGCTATTACTGCATTTATTCAACATAAGTCCTACAAAAGCATTGCATTTCAATCGCATTGCTCATGAAGAAATGGACAATCACACGAAAGGGTATAAAGAAACCCTCACTTTCGCCTAAACGCTCTCGTGTGCCAAAAAGCACCACTCTGCCCCGTGTGAGGCTCGAACTCACGACCTTCAGATTATGAGACTGACGCGCTGCCTAACTGCGCCAACGAGGCCTGTGTTGTGACTAGGGTGAGCGGGGGACCACTAGCTTCTAGATCATCTGCTATTCGGAGTAGCTCCAAAAACGCTGCTCGCCAGTAGCTGCAACGTCAGGATGGCCGAGCGGTCTAAGGCGCTGCGTTCAGGTCGCAGTCTCCCCTGGAGGCGTGGGTTCGAATCCCACTTCTGACAAACCAAACCTTTGGCCGCGGGCTCAAGCTAGAGTCTTTAACCCTCTGGCAAGTTGACCCCGTGATATATTAATGTTGACAAAGCACTGCATTTCGGTTTCCGTCACAACTAGAGAAACACTACTGTAACGCTGGCCGTCATCACATGAACTTTAAAGTAACACTTTTGTGCCATGTATGGACTTCTATGGAATTTTCATGCAGTTTTCTTGGAATTTCATGCCATGACACTTTGTGAAATTGGACATGTTTTATCGAAGGGGATTCAATGGAATACCGCATTGCGATGTTTACCGGAATGAGAACTTGTTTGTGAAAGGGTATTCATGTTTTGTTTGGGGTTTCTTTGGAGGGATGCAATGTGATTCTTGGAGTTTGACTGTGATGTCATGGACTGACATTTTGGGGATGCAGTAGAATGTCATGGCAAGGAATTCCTGGAAATTTCTTGGAATGACATGTCATGGGTTTTTGGGGTGTGGGATGGAGTGTCATGGGATGAGATTCATGGAATGTCAAGCGAAACATTGCATTGCCGTTGACAAGAAACGTCATGAGAATGAAAGAATGATGTTAAACATTGACAAAACATTGCAGCAACGCTGCCACATATTACGTGAATATGAGAGGAATGCTATTACTGCATTTATTCAACATCAGTCCTACAAAAGCACTGCATTTCAATCGCATTGCTCATGAAGAAATGGACAATCACACGAAATGGTATAAAGAAACCCTCACTTTCGCCTAAACGCTCTCGTGTGCCAAAAAGCACCACTCTGCCCTGTGTGAGGCTCAAACTCACGACCTTCAGATTATGAGACTGACGCGCTGCCTAACTGCGCCAACGAGGCCTGTGTTGTGACTAGGGTGAGCGGGGGACCACTAGCTTCTAGATCATCTGCCATTCGGAGTAGCTCCAAAAACGCTGCTCGCCAGTAGCTGCAATGTCAGGATGGCCGAGCGGTCTAAGGCGCTGCGTTCAGGTCGCAGTCTCCCCTGGAGGCGTGGGTTCGAATCCCACTTCTGACAAACCAAACCTTTGGCCGCGGGCTCAAGCTAGAGTCTTTAACCCTCTGGCAAGTTGACCCCGTGATATATTAATGTTGACAAAGCACTGCATTTCGGTTTCCGTCACAACTAGAGAAACACTACTGTAACGCTGGCCGTCATCACATGAACTTTAAAGTAACACTTTTGTGCCATGTATGGACTTCTATGGAATTTTCATGCAGTTTTGGGTTTTGGGTTTTTGGGGTGTGGGATGGAGTGTCATGGGATGAGATTCATGGAATGTCAAGCGAAACATTGCATTGCCGTTGACAAGAAACGTCATGAGAATGAAAGAATGATGTTAAACATTGACAAAACATTGCAGCAACGCTGCCACATATTACGTGAATATGAGAGGAATGCTATTACTGCATTTATTCAACATAAGTCCTACAAAAGCATTGCATTTCAATCGCATTGCTCATGAAGAAATGGACAATCACACGAAAGGGTATAAAGAAACCCTCACTTTCGCCTAAACGCTCTCGTGTGCCAAAAAGCACCACTCTGCCCCGTGTGAGGCTCGAACTCACGACCTTCAGATTGACCTTCAGTCGCAGTCTCCCCTGGAGGCGTGGGTTCGAATCCCACTTCTGACAAACCAAACCTTTGGCCGCGGGCTCAAGCTAGAGTCTTTAACCCTCTGGCAAGTTGACCCCGTGATATATTAATGTTGACAAAGCACTGCATTTCGGTTTCCGTCACAACTAGAGAAACACTACTGTAACGCTTGCCGTCATCACATGAACTTTAAAGTAACACTTTTGTGCCATGTATGGACTTCTATGGAATTTTCATGCAGTTTTCTTGGAATTTCATGCCATGACACTTTGTGAAATTGGACATGTTTTATCGAAGGGGATTCAATGGAATACCGCATTGCGATGTTTACCGGAATGAGAACTTGTTTGTGAAAGGGTATTCATGTTTTGTTTGGGGTTTCTTTGGAGGGATGCAATGTGATTCTTGGAGTTTGACTGTGATGTCATGGACTGACATTTTGGGGATGCAGTAGAATGTCATGGCAAGGAATTCCTGGAAATTTCTTGGAATGACATGTCATGGGTTTTTGGGGTGTGGGATGGAGTGTCATGGGATGAGATTCATGGAATGTCAAGCGAAACATTGCATTGCCGTTGACAAGAAACGTCATGAGAATGAAAGAATGATGTTAAACATTGACAAAACATTGCAGCAACGCTGCCACATATTACGTGAATATGAGAGGAATGCTATTACTGCATTTATTCAACATAAGTCCTACAAAAGCATTGCATTTCAATCGCATTGCTCATGAAGAAATGGACAATCACACGAAAGGGTATAAAGAAACCCTCACTTTCGCCTAAACGCTCTCGTGTGCCAAAAAGCACCACTCTGCCCCGTGTGAGGCTCGAACTCACGACCTTCAGATTATGAGACTGACGCGCTGCCTAACTGCGCCAACGAGGCCTGTGTTGTGACTAGGGTGAGCGGGGGACCACTAGCTTCTAGATCATCTGCTATTCGGAGTAGCTCCAAAAACGCTGCTCGCCAGTAGCTGCAACGTCAGGATGGCCGAGCGGTCTAAGGCGCTGCGTTCAGGTCGCAGTCTCCCCTGGAGGCGTGGGTTCGAATCCCACTTCTGACAAACCAAACCTTTGGCCGCGGGCTCAAGCTAGAGTCTTTAACCCTCTGGCAAGTTGACCCCGTGATATATTAATGTTGACAAAGCACTGCATTTCGGTTTCCGTCACAACTAGAGAAACACTACTGTAACGCTGGCCGTCATCACATGAACTTTAAAGTAACACTTTTGTGCCATGTATGGACTTCTATGGAATTTTCATGCAGTTTTCTTGGAATTTCATGCCATGACACTTTGTGAAATTGGACATGTTTTATCGAAGGGGATTCAATGGAATACCGCATTGCGATGTTTACCGGAATGAGAACTTGTTTGTGAAAGGGTATTCATGTTTTGTTTGGGGTTTCTTTGGAGGGATGCAATGTGATTCTTGGAGTTTGACTGTGATGTCATGGACTGACATTTTGGGGATGCAGTAGAATGTCATGGCAAGGAATTCCTGGAAATTTCTTGGAATGACATGTCATGGGTTTTTGGGGTGTGGGATGGAGTGTCATGGGATGAGATTCATGGAATGTCAAGCGAAACATTGCATTGCCGTTGACAAGAAACGTCATGAGAATGAAAGAATGATGTTAAACATTGACAAAACATTGCAGCAACGCTGCCACATATTACGTGAATATGAGAGGAATGCTATTACTGCATTTATTCAACATAAGTCCTACAAAAGCATTGCATTTCAATCGCATTGCTCATGAAGAAATGGACAATCACACGAAAGGGTATAAAGAAACCCTCACTTTCGCCTAAACGCTCTCGTGTGCCAAAAAGCACCACTCTGCCCCGTGTGAGGCTCGAACTCACGACCTTCAGATTATGAGACTGACGCGCTGCCTAACTGCGCCAACGAGGCCTGTGTTGTGACTAGGGTGAGCGGGGGACCACTAGCTTCTAGATCATCTGCCATTCGGAGTAGCTCCAAAAAAGCTGCTCGCCAGTAGCTGGAATGTCAGGATGGCAGAGCGGTCTAAGGCGCTGCGTTCAGGTCGCAGTCTCCCCTGGAGGCGTGGGTTCGAATCCCACTTCTGACAAACCAAACCTTTGGCCGCGGGCTCAAGCTAGAGTCTTTAACCCTCTGGCAAGTTGACCCCGTGATATATTAATGTTGACAAAGCACTGCATTTCGGTTTCCGTCACAACTAGAGAAACACTACTGTAACGCTGGCCGTCATCACATGAACTTTAAAGTAACACTTTTGTGCCATGTATGGACTTCTATGGAATTTTCATGCAGTTTTCTTGGAATTTCATGCCATGACACTTTGTGAAATTGGACATGTTTTATCGAAGGGGATTCAATGGAATACCGCATTGCGATGTTTACCGGAATGAGAACTTGTTTGTGAAAGGGTATTCATGTTTTGTTTGGGGTTTCTTTGGAGGGATGCAATGTGATTCTTGGAGTTTGACTGTGATGTCATGGACTGACATTTTGGGGATGCAGTAGAATGTCATGGCAAGGAATTCCTGGAAATTTCTTGGAATGACATGTCATGGGTTTTTGGGGTGTGGGATGGAGTGTCATGGGATGAGATTCATGGAATGTCAAGCGAAACATTGCATTGCCGTTGACAAGAAACGTCATGAGAATGAAAGAATGATGTTAAACATTGACAAAACATTGCAGCAACGCTGCCACATATTACGTGAATATGAGAGGAATGCTATTACTGCATTTATTCAACATCAGTCCTACAAAAGCACTGCATTTCAATCGCATTGCTCATGAAGAAATGGACAATCACACGAAATGGTATAAAGAAACCCTCACTTTCGCCTAAACGCTCTCGTGTGCCAAAAAGCACCACTCTGCCCTGTGTGAGGCTCAAACTCACGACCTTCAGATTATGAGACTGACGCGCTGCCTAACTGCGCCAACGAGGCCTGTGTTGTGACTAGGGTGAGCGGGGGACCACTAGCTTCTAGATCATCTGCCATTCGGAGTAGCTCCAAAAACGCTGCTCGCCAGTAGCTGCAATGTCAGGATGGCCGAGCGGTCTAAGGCGCTGCGTTCAGGTCGCAGTCTCCCCTGGAGGCGTGGGTTCGAATCCCACTTCTGACAAACCAAACCTTTGGCCGCGGGCTCAAGCTAGAGTCTTTAACCCTCTGGCAAGTTGACCCCGTGATATATTAATGTTGACAAAGCACTGCATTTCGGTTTCCGTCACAACTAGAGAAACACTACTGTAACGCTGGCCGTCATCACATGAACTTTAAAGTAACACTTTTGTGCCATGTATGGACTTCTATGGAATTTTCATGCAGTTTTCTTGGAATTTCATGCCATGACACTTTGTGAAATTGGACATGTTTTATCGAAGGGGATTCAATGGAATACCGCATTGCGATGTTTACCGGAATGAGAACTTGTTTGTGAAAGGGTATTCATGTTTTGTTTGGGGTTTCTTTGGAGGGATGCAATGTGATTCTTGGAGTTTGACTGTGATGTCATGGACTGACATTTTGGGGATGCAGTAGAATGTCATGGCAAGGAATTCCTGGAAATTTCTTGGAATGACATGTCATGGGTTTTTGGGGTGTGGGATGGAGTGTCATGGGATGAGATTCATGGAATGTCAAGCGAAACATTGCATTGCCGTTGACAAGAAACGTCATGAGAATGAAAGAATGATGTTAAACATTGACAAAACATTGCAGCAACGCTGCCACATATTACGTGAATATGAGAGGAATGCTATTACTGCATTTATTCAACATAAGTCCTACAAAAGCATTGCATTTCAATCGCATTGCTCATGAAGAAATGGACAATCACACGAAAGGGTATAAAGAAACCCTCACTTTCGCCTAAACGCTCTCGTGTGCCAAAAAGCACCACTCTGCCCCGTGTGAGGCTCGAACTCACGACCTTCAGATTATGAGACTGACGCGCTGCCTAACTGCGCCAACGAGGCCTGTGTTGTGACTAGGGTGAGCGGGGGACCACTAGCTTCTAGATCATCTGCTATTCGGAGTAGCTCCAAAAACGCTGCTCGCCAGTAGCTGCAACGTCAGGATGGCCGAGCGGTCTAAGGCGCTGCGTTCAGGTCGCAGTCTTCCCTAGAGGCGTGGGTTCGAATCCCACTTCTGACAAACCAAACCTTTGGCCGCGGGCTCAAGCTAGAGTCTTTAACCCTCTGGCAAGTTGACCCCGTGAAATATTAATGTTGACAAAGCACTGCATTTCGGTTTCCGTCACAACTAGAGAAACACTACTGTAACGCTGGCCGTCATCACATGAACTTTAAAGTAACACTTTTGTGCCATGTATGGACTTCTATGGAATTTTCATGCAGTTTTGGGTTTTGGGTTTTTGGGGTGTGGGATGGAGTGTCATGGGATGAGATTCATGGAATGTCAAGCGAAACATTGCATTGCCGTTGACAAGAAACGTCATGAGAATGAAAGAATGATGTTAAACATTGACAAAACATTGCAGCAACGCTGCCACATATTACGTGAATATGAGAGGAATGCTATTACTGCATTTATTCAACATAAGTCCTACAAAAGCATTGCATTTCAATCGCATTGCTCATGAAGAAATGGACAATCACACGAAAGGGTATAAAGAAACCCTCACTTTCGCCTAAACGCTCTCGTGTGCCAAAAAGCACCACTCTGCCCCGTGTGAGGCTCGAACTCACGACCTTCAGATTGACCTTCAGTCGCAGTCTCCCTTGGAGGCGTGGGTTCGAATCCCACTTCTGACAAACCAAACCTTTGGCCGCGGGCTCAAGCTAGAGTCTTTAACCCTCTGGCAAGTTGACCCCGTGATATATTAATGTTGACAAAGCACTGCATTTCGGTTTCCGTCACAACTAGAGAAACACTACTGTAACGCTTGCCGTCATCACATGAACTTTAAAGTAACACTTTTGTGCCATGTATGGACTTCTATGGAATTTTCATGCAGTTTTCTTGGAATTTCATGCCATGACACTTTGTGAAATTGGACATGTTTTATCGAAGGGGATTCAATGGAATACCGCATTGCGATGTTTACCGGAATGAGAACTTGTTTGTGAAAGGGTATTCATGTTTTGTTTGGGGTTTCTTTGGAGGGATGCAATGTGATTCTTGGAGTTTGACTGTGATGTCATGGACTGACATTTTGGGGATGCAGTAGAATGTCATGGCAAGGAATTCCTGGAAATTTCTTGGAATGACATGTCATGGGTTTTTGGGGTGTGGGATGGAGTGTCATGGGATGAGATTCATGGAATGTCAAGCGAAACATTGCATTGCCGTTGACAAGAAACGTCATGAGAATGAAAGAATGATGTTAAACATTGACAAAACATTGCAGCAACGCTGCCACATATTACGTGAATATGAGAGGAATGCTATTACTGCATTTATTCAACATAAGTCCTACAAAAGCATTGCATTTCAATCGCATTGCTCATGAAGAAATGGACAATCACACGAAAGGGTATAAAGAAACCCTCACTTTCGCCTAAACGCTCTCGTGTGCCAAAAAGCACCACTCTGCCCCGTGTGAGGCTCGAACTCACGACCTTCAGATTATGAGACTGACGCACTGCCTAACTGCGCCAACGAGGCCTGTGTTGTGACTAGGGTGAGCGGGGGACCACTAGCTTCTAGATCATCTGCTATTCGGAGTAGCTCCAAAAACGCTGCTCGCCAGTAGCTGCAACGTCAGGATGGCCGAGCGGTCTAAGGCGCTGCGTTCAGGTCGCAGTCTCCCCTGGAGGCGTGGGTTCGAATCCCACTTCTGACAAACCAAACCTTTGGCCGCGGGCTCAAGCTAGAGTCTTTAACCCTCTGGCAAGTTGACCCCGTGATATATTAATGTTGACAAAGCACTGCATTTCGGTTTCCGTCACAACTAGAGAAACACTACTGTAACGCTGGCCGTCATCACATGAACTTTAAAGTAACACTTTTGTGCCATGTATGGACTTCTATGGAATTTTCATGCAGTTTTCTTGGAATTTCATGCCATGACACTTTGTGAAATTGGACATGTTTTATCGAAGGGGATTCAATGGAATACCGCATTGCGATGTTTACCGGAATGAGAACTTGTTTGTGAAAGGGTATTCATGTTTTGTTTGGGGTTTCTTTGGAGGGATGCAATGTGATTCTTGGAGTTTGACTGTGATGTCATGGACTGACATTTTGGGGATGCAGTAGAATGTCATGGCAAGGAATTCCTGGAAATTTCTTGGAATGACATGTCATGGGTTTTTGGGGTGTGGGATGGAGTGTCATGGGATGAGATTCATGGAATGTCAAGCGAAACATTGCATTGCCGTTGACAAGAAACGTCATGAGAATGAAAGAATGATGTTAAACATTGACAAAACATTGCAGCAACGCTGCCACATATTACGTGAATATGAGAGGAATGCTATTACTGCATTTATTCAACATAAGTCCTACAAAAGCATTGCATTTCAATCGCATTGCTCATGAAGAAATGGACAATCACACGAAAGGGTATAAAGAAACCCTCACTTTCGCCTAAACGCTCTCGTGTGCCAAAAAGCACCACTCTGCCCCGTGTGAGGCTCGAACTCACGACCTTCAGATTATGAGACTGACGCGCTGCCTAACTGCGCCAACGAGGCCTGTGTTGTGACTAGGGTGAGCGGGGGACCACTAGCTTCTAGATCATCTGCTATTCGGAGTAGCTCCAAAAACGCTGCTCGCCAGTAGCTGCAACGTCAGGATGTCCGAGCGGTCTAAGGCGCTGCGTTCAGGTCGCAGTCTCCCCTGGAGGCGTGGGTTCGAATCCCACTTCTGACAAACCAAACCTTTGGCCGCGGGCTCAAGCTAGAGTCTTTAACCCTCTGGCAAGTTGACCCCGTGATATATTAATGTTGACAAAGCACTGCATTTCGGTTTCCGTCACAACTAGAGAAACACTACTGTAACGCTGGCCGTCATCACATGAACTTTAAAGTAACACTTTTGTGCCATGTATGGACTTCTATGGAATTTTCATGCAGTTTTCTTGGAATTTCATGCCATGACACTTTGTGAAATTGGACATGTTTTATCGAAGGGGATTCAATGGAATACCGCATTGCGATGTTTACCGGAATGAGAACTTGTTTGTGAAAGGGTATTCATGTTTTGTTTGGGGTTTCTTTGGAGGGATGCAATGTGATTCTTGGAGTTTGACTGTGATGTCATGGACTGACATTTTGGGGATGCAGTAGAATGTCATGGCAAGGAATTCCTGGAAATTTCTTGGAATGACATGTCATGGGTTTTTGGGGTGTGGGATGGAGTGTCATGGGATGAGATTCATGGAATGTCAAGCGAAACATTGCATTGCCGTTGACAAGAAACGTCATGAGAATGAAAGAATGATGTTAAACATTGACAAAACATTGCAGCAACGCTGCCACATATTACGTGAATATGAGAGGAATGCTATTACTGCATTTATTCAACATCAGTCCTACAAAAGCACTGCATTTCAATCGCATTGCTCATGAAGAAATGGACAATCACACGAAAGGGTATAAAGAAACCCTCACTTTCGCCTAAACGCTCTCGTGTGCCAAAAAGCACCACTCTGCCCCGTGTGAGGCTCGAACTCACGACCTTCAGATTATGAGACTGACGCGCTGCCTAACTGCGCCAACGAGGCCTGTGTTGTGACTAGGGTGAGTGGGGGACCACTAGCTTCTAGATCATCTGCCATTTGGAGTAGCTCCAAAAACGCTGCTCGCCAGTAGCTGCAATGTCAGGATGGCCGAGCGGTCTAAGGCGCTGCGTTCAGGTCGCAGTCTCCCCTGGAGGCGTGGGTTCGAATCCCACTTCTGACAAACCAAACCTTTGGCCGCGGGCTCAAGCTAGAGTCTTTAACCCTCTGGCAAGTTGACCCCGTGATATATTAATGTTGACAAAGCACTGCATTTCGGTTTCCGTCACAACTAGAGAAACACTACTGTAACGCTGGCCGTCATCACATGAACTTTAAAGTAACACTTTTGTGCCATGTATGGACTTCTATGGAATTTTCATGCAGTTTTCTTGGAATTTCATGCCATGACACTTTGTGAAATTGGACATGTTTTATCGAAGGGGATTCAATGGAATACCGCATTGCCAGGTTTACCGGAATGAGAACTTGTTTGTGAAAGGGTATTCATGTTTTGTTTGGGGTTTCTTTGGAGGGATGCAATGTGATTCTTGGAGTTTGACTGTGATGTCATGGACTGACATTTTGGGGATGCAGTAGAATGTCATGGCAAGGAATTCCTGGATATTTCTTGGAATTACATGTCATGGGTTTTTGGGGTGTGGGATGGAGTGTCATGGGATGAGATTCATGGAATGTCAAGCGAAACATTGCATTGCCGTTGACAAGAAACGTCATGAGAATGAAAGAATGATGTTAAACATTGACAAAACATTGCAGCAACGCTGCCACATATTACGTGAATATGAGAGGAATGCTATTACTGCATTTATTCAACATAAGTCCTACAAAAGCATTGCATTTCAATCGCATTGCTCATGAAGAAATGGACAATCACACGAAAGGGTATAAAGAAACCCTCACTTTCGCCTAAACGCTCTCGTGTGCCAAAAAGCACCACTCTGCCCCGTGTGAGGCTCGAACTCACGACCTTCAGATTATGAGACTGACGCGCTGCCTAACTGCGCCAACGAGGCCTGTGTTGCGACTAGGGTGAGTGGGGGACCACTAGCTTCTAGATCATCTGCCATTTGGAGTAGCTCCAAAAACGCTGCTCGCCAGTAGCTGCAATGTCAGGATGGCCGAGCGGTCTAAGGCACTGCGTTCAGGTCGCAGTCTCCCCTGGAGGCGTGGGTTCGAATCCCACTTCTGACAAACCAAACCTTTGGCCGCGGGCTCAAGCTAGAGTCTTTAACCCTCTGGCAAGTTGACCCCGTGATATATTAATGTTGACAAAGCACTGCATTTCGGTTTCCGTCACAACTAGAGAAACACTACTATAACGCTGGCCGTCATCACATGAACTTTAAAGTAACACTTTTGTGCCATGTATGGACTTCTATGGAATTTTCATGCAGTTTTCTTGGAATTTCATTCCATGACACTTTGTGAAATTGGACATGTTTTATCGAAGGGGATTCAATGGAATACCGCATTGCGATGTTTACCGGAATGAGAACTTGTTTGTGAAAGGGTATTCATGTTTTGTTTGGGGTTTCTTTGGAGGGATGCAATGTGATTCTTGGAGTTTGACTGTGATGTCATGGACTGACATTTTGGGGATGCAGTAGAATGTCATGGCAAGGAATTCCTGGATATTTCTTGGAATTACATGTCATGGGTTTTTGGGGTGTGGGATGGAGTGTCATGGGATGAGATTCATGGAATGTCAAGCGAAACATTGCATTGCCGTTGACAAGAAACGTCATGAGAATGAAAGAATGATGTTAAACATTGACAAAACATTGCAGCAACGCTGCCACATATTACGTGAATATGAGAGGAATGCTATTACTGCATTTATTCAACATAAGTCCTACAAAAGCATTGCATTTCAATCGCATTGCTCATGAAGAAATGGACAATCACACGAAAGGGTATAAAGAAACCCTCACTTTCGCCTAAACGCTCTCGTGTGCCAAAAAGCACCACTCTGCCCCGTGTGAGGCTCGAACTCACGACCTTCAGATTATGAGACTGACGCGCTGCCTAACTGCGCCAACGAGGCCTGTGTTGCGACTAGGGTGAGTGGGGGACCACTAGCTTCTAGATCATCTGCCATTTGGAGTAGCTCCAAAAACGCTGCTCGCCAGTAGCTGCAATGTCAGGATGGCCGAGCGGTCTAAGGCACTGCGTTCAGGTCGCAGTCTCCCCTGGAGGCGTGGGTTCGAATCCCACTTCTGACAAACCAAACCTTTGGCCGCGGGCTCAAGCTAGAGTCTTTAACCCTCTGGCAAGTTGACCCCGTGATATATTAATGTTGACAAAGCACTGCATTTCGGTTTCCGTCACAACTAGAGAAACACTACTATAACGCTGGCCGTCATCACATGAACTTTAAAGTAACACTTTTGTGCCATGTATGGACTTCTATGGAATTTTCATGCAGTTTTCTTGGAATTTCATTCCATGACACTTTGTGAAATTGGACATGTTTTATCGAAGGGGATTCAATGGAATACCGCATTGCGATGTTTACCGGAATGAGAACTTGTTTGTGAAAGGGTATTCATGTTTTGTTTGGGGTTTCTTTGGAGGGATGCAATGTGATTCTTGGAGTTTGACTGTGATGTCATGGACTGACATTTTGGGGATGCAGTAGAATGTCATGGCAAGGAATTCCTGGATATTTCTTGGAATTACATGTCATGGGTTTTTGGGGTGTGGGATGGAGTGTCATGGGATGAGATTCATGGAATGTCAAGCGAAACATTGCATTGCCGTTGACAAGAAACGTCATGAGAATGAAAGAATGATGTTAAACATTGACAAAACATTGCAGCAACGCTGCCACATATTACGTGAATATGAGAGGAATGCTATTACTGCATTTATTCAACATCAGTCCTACAAAAGCACTGCATTTCAATCGCATTGCTCATGAAGAAATGGACAATCACACGAAAGGGTATAAAGAAACCCTCACTTTCGCCTAAACGCTCTCGTGTGCCAAAAAGCACCACTCTGCCCCGTGTGAGGCTCGAACTCACGACCTTCAGATTATGAGACTGACGCGCTGCCTAACTGCGCCAACGAGGCCTGTGTTGTGACTAGGGTGAGCGGGGGACCACTAGCTTCTAGATCATCTGCCATTCGGAGTAGCTCCAAAAACGCTGCTCGCCAGTAGCTGCAATGTCAGGATGGCCGAGCGGTCTAAGGCGCTGCGTTCAGGTCGCAGTCTCCCCTGGAGGCGTGGGTTCGAATCCCACTTCTGACAAACCAAACCTTTGGCCGCGGGCTCAAGCTAGAGTCTTTAACCCTCTGGCAAGTTGACCCCGTGATATATTAATGTTGACAAAGCACTGCATTTCGGTTTCCGTCACAACTAGAGAAACACTACTGTAACGCTGGCCGTCATCACATGAACTTTAAAGTAACACTTTTGTGCCATGTATGGACTTCTATGGAATTTTCATGCAGTTTTCTTGGAATTTCATGCCATGACACTTTGTGAAATTGGACATGTTTTATCGAAGGGGATTCAATGGAATACCGCATTGCGATGTTTACCGGAATGAGAACTTGTTTGTGAAAGGGTATTCATGTTTTGTTTGGGGTTTCTTTGGAGGGATGCAATGTGATTCTTGGAGTTTGACTGTGATGTCATGGACTGACATTTTGGGGATGCAGTAGAATGTCATGGCAAGGAATTCCTGGAAATTTCTTGGAATGACATGTCATGGGTTTTTGGGGTGTGGGATGGAGTGTCATGGGATGAGATTCATGGAATGTCAAGCGAAACATTGCATTGCCGTTGACAAGAAACGTCATGAGAATGAAAGAATGATGTTAAACATTGACAAAACATTGCAGCAACGCTGCCACATATTACGTGAATATGAGAGGAATGCTATTACTGCATTTATTCAACATAAGTCCTACAAAAGCATTGCATTTCAATCGCATTGCTCATGAAGAAATGGACAATCACACGAAAGGGTATAAAGAAACCCTCACTTTCGCCTAAACGCTCTCGTGTGCCAAAAAGCACCACTCTGCCCCGTGTGAGGCTCGAACTCACGACCTTCAGATTATGAGACTGACGCGCTGCCTAACTGCGCCAACGAGGCCTGTGTTGTGACTAGGGTGAGCGGGGGACCACTAGCTTCTAGATCATCTGCTATTCGGAGTAGCTCCAAAAACGCTGCTTGCCAGTAGCTGCAACGTTAGGATGGCCGAGCGGTCTAAGGCGCTGCGTTCAGGTCGCAGTCTCCCCTGGAGGCGTGGGTTCGAATCCCACTTCTGACAAACCAAACCTTTGGCCGCGGGCTCAAGCTAGAGTCTTTAACCCTCTGGCAAGTTGACCCCGTGATATATTAATGTTGACAAAGCACTGCATTTCGGTTTCCGTCACAACTAGAGAAACACTACTGTAACGCTTGCCGTCATCACATGAACTTTAAAGTAACACTTTTGTGCCATGTATGGACTTCTATGGAATTTTCATGCAGTTTTCTTGGAATTTCATGCCATGACACTTTGTGAAATTGGACATGTTTTATCGAAGGGGATTCAATGGAATACCGCATTGCGATGTTTACCGGAATGAGAACTTGTTTGTGAAAGGGTATTCATGTTTTGTTTGGGGTTTCTTTGGAGGGATGCAATGTGATTCTTGGAGTTTGACTGTGATGTCATGGACTGACATTTTGGGGATGCAGTAGAATGTCATGGCAAGGAATTCCTGGAAATTTCTTGGAATGACATGTCATGGGTTTTTGGGGTGTGGGATGGAGTGTCATGGGATGAGATTCATGGAATGTCAAGCGAAACATTGCATTGCCGTTGACAAGAAACGTCATGAGAATGAAAGAATGATGTTAAACATTGACAAAACATTGCAGCAACGCTGCCACATATTACGTGAATATGAGAGGAATGCTATTACTGCATTTATTCAACATCAGTCTTACAAAAGCACTGCATTTCAATCGCATTGCTCATGAAGAAATGGACAATCACACGAAAGGGTATAAAGAAACCCTCACTTTCGCCTAAACGCTCTCGTGTGCCAAAAAGCACCACTCTGCCCCATGTGAGGCTCGAACTCACGACCTTCAGATTATGAGACTGACGCGCTGCCTAACTGCGCCAACGAGGCCTGTGTTGTGACTAGGGTGAGCGGGGGACCACTAGCTTCTAGATCATCTGCCATTTGGAGTAGCTCCAAAAACGCTGCTCGCCAGTAGCTGCAATGTCAGGATGGCCGAGCGGTCTAAGGCGCTGCGTTCAGGTCGCAGTCTCCCCTGGAGGCGTGGGTTCGAATCCCACTTCTGACAAACCAAACCTTTGGCCGCGGGCTCAAGCTAGAGTCTTTAACCCTCAGGCAAGTTGACCCCGTGATATATTAATGTTGACAAAGCACTGCATTTCGGTTTCCGTCACAACTAGAGAAACACTACTGTAACGCTGGCCGTCATCACATGAACTTTAAAGTAACACTTTTGTGCCATGTATGGACTTCTATGGAATTTTCATGCAGTTTTCTTGGAATTTCATGCCATGACACTTTGTGAAATTGGACATGTTTTATCGAAGGGGATTCAATGGAATACCGCATTGCCATGTTTACCGGAATGAGAACTTGTTTGTGAAAGGGTATTCATGTTTTGTTTGGGGTTTCTTTGGAGGGATGCAATGTGATTCTTGGAGTTTGACTGTGATGTCATGGACTGACATTTTGGGGATGCAGTAGAATGTCATGGCAAGGAATTCCTGGAAATTTCTTGGAATGACATGTCATGGGTTTTTGGGGTGTGGGATGGAGTGTCATGGGATGAGATTCATGGAATGTCAAGCGAAACATTGCATTGCCGTTGACAAGAAACGTCATGAGAATGAAAGAATGATGTTAAACATTGACAAAACATTGCAGCAACGCTGCCACATATTACGTGAATATGAGAGGAATGCTATTACTGCATTTATTCAACATCAGTCCTACAAAAACACTGCATTTCAATCGCATTGCTCATGAAGAAATGGACAATCACACGAAAGGGTATAAAGAAACCCTCACTTTCGCCTAAACGCTCTCGTGTGCCAAAAAGCACCACTCTGCCCCGTGTGAGGCTCGAACTCACGACCTTCAGATTATGAGACTGACGCGCTGCCTAACTGCGCCAACGAGGCCTGTGTTACGACTAGGGTGAGTGAGGGACCACTAGCTTCTAGATCATCTGCCATTTGGAGTAGCTCCAAAAACGCTGCTCGCCAGTAGCTGCAATGTCAGGATGGCCGAGCGGTCTAAGGCGCTGCGTTCAGGTCGCAGTCTCCCCTGGAGGCGTGTGTTCGAATCCCACTTCTGACAAACCAAACCTTTGGCCGCGGGCTCAAGCTAGAGTCTTTAACCCTCTGGCAAGTTGACCCCGTGATATATTAATGTTGACAAAGCACTGCATTTCGGTTTCCGTCACAACTAGAGAAACACTACTGTAACGCTGGCCGTCATCACATGAACTTTAAAGTAACACTTTTGTGCCATGTATGGACTTCTATGGAATTTTCATGCAGTTTTCTTGGAATTTCATTCCATGACACTTTGTGAAATTGGACATGTTTTATCGAAGGGGATTCAATGGAATACCGCATTGCGATGTTTAACGGCATGAGAACTTGTTTGTGAAAGGGTATTCATGTTTTGTGTGGGGTTTCTTTGGAGGGATGCAATGTGATTCTTGGAGTTTGACTGTGATGTCATGGACTGACATTTTGGGGATGCAGTAGAATGTCATGGCAAGGAATTCCTGGATATTTCTTGGAATTACATGTCATGGGTTTTTGGGGTGTGGGATGGAGTGTCATGGGATGAGATTCATGGAATGTCAAGCGAAACATTGCATTGCCGTTGACAAGAAACGTCATGAGAATGAAAGAATGATGTTAAACATTGACAAAACATTGCAGCAACGCTGCCACATATTACGTGAATATGAGAGGAATGCTATTACTGCATTTATTCAACATAAGTCCTACAAAAGCATTGCATTTCAATCGCATTGCTCATGAAGAAATGGACAATCACACGAAAGGGTATAAAGAAACCCTCACTTTCGCCTAAACGCTCTCGTGTGCCAAAAAGCACCACTCTGCCCCGTGTGAGGCTCGAACTCATGACCTTCAGATTATGAGACTGACGCGCTGCCTAACTGCGCCAACGAGGCCTGTGTTGTGACTAGGGTGAGCGGGGGACCACTAGCTTCTAGATCATCTGCTATTCGGAGTAGCTCCAAAAACGCTGCTCGCCAGTAGCTGCAACGTCAGGATGGCCGAGCGGTCTAAGGCGCTGCGTTCAGGTCGCAGTCTCCCCTGGAGGCGTGGGTTCGGATCCCACTTCTGACAAACCAAACCTTTGGCCGCGGGCTCAAGCTAGAGTCTTTAACCCTCTGGCAAGTTGACCCCGTGATATATTAATGTTGACAAAGCACTGCATTTCGGTTTCCGTCACAACTAGAGAAACACTACTGTAACGCTTGCCGTCATCACATGAACTTTAAAGTAACACTTTTGTGCCATGTATGGACTTCTATGGAATTTTCATGCAGTTTTCTTGGAATTTCATGCCATGACACTTTGTGAAATTGGACATGTTTTATCGAAGGGGATTCAATGGAATACCGCATTGCGATGTTTACCGGAATGAGAACTTGTTTGTGAAAGGGTATTCATGTTTTGTTTGGGGTTTCTTTGGAGGGATGCAATGTGATTCTTGGAGTTTGACTGTGATGTCATGGACTGACATTTTGGGGATGCAGTAGAATGTCATGGCAAGGAATTCCTGGAAATTTCTTGGAATGACATGTCATGGGTTTTTGGGGTGTGGGATGGAGTGTCATGGGATGAGATTCATGGAATGTCAAGCGAAACATTGCATTGCCGTTGACAAGAAACGTCATGAGAATGAAAGAATGATGTTAAACATTGACAAAACATTGCAGCAACGCTGCCACATATTACGTGAATATGAGAGGAATGCTATTACTGCATTTATTCAACATCAGTCCTACAAAAGCACTGCATTTCAATCGCATTGCTCATGAAGAAATGGACAATCACACGAAAGGGTATAAAGAAACCCTCACTTTCGCCTAAACGCTCTCGTGTGCCAAAAAGCACCACTCTGCCCCGTGTGAGGCTCGAACTCACGACCTTCAGATTATGAGACTGACGCGCTGCCTAACTGCGCCAACGAGGCCTGTGTTGTGACTAGGGTGAGCGGGGGACCACTAGCTTCTAGATCATCTGCCATTCGGAGTAGCTCCAAAAACGCTGCTCGCCAGTAGCTGCAATGTCAGGATGGCCGAGCGGTCTAAGGCGCTGCGTTCAGGTCGCAGTCTCCCCTGGAGGCGTGGGTTCGAATCCCACTTCTGACAAACCAAACCTTTGGCCGCGGGCTCAAGCTAGAGTCTTTAACCCTCTGGCAAGTTGACCCCGTGATATATTAATGTTGTCAAAGCACTGCATTTCGGTTTCCGTCACAACTAGAGAAACACTACTGTAACGCTGGCCGTCATCACATGAACTTTAAAGTAACACTTTTGTGCCATGTATGGACTTCTATGGAATTTTCATGCAGTTTTCTTGGAATTTCATGCCATGACACTTTGTGAAATTGGACATGTTTTATCGAAGGGGATTCAATGGAATACCGCATTGCGATGTTTACCGGAATGAGAACTTGTTTGTGAAAGGGTATTCATGTTTTGTTTGGGGTTTCTTTGGAGGGATGCAATGTGATTCTTGGAGTTTGACTGTGATGTCATGGACTGACATTTTGGGGATGCAGTAGAATGTCATGGCAAGGAATTCCTGGATATTTCTTGGAATTACATGTCATGGGTTTTTGGGGTGTGGGATGGAGTGTCATGGGATGAGATTCATGGAATGTCAAGCGAAACATTGCATTCCCGTTGACAAGAAACGTCATGAGAATGAAAGAATGATGTTAAACATTGACAAAACATTGCAGCAACGCTGCCACATATTACGTGAATATGAGAGGAATGCTATTACTGCATTTATTCAACATAAGTCCTACAAATGCATTGAATTTCAATCGCATTGCTCATGAAGAAATGGACAATCACACGAAAGGGTATAAAGAAACCCTCACTTTCGCCTAAACGCTCTCGTGTGCCAAAAAGCACCACTCTGCCCCGTGTGAGGCTCGAACTCACGACCTTCAGATTATGAGACTGACGCGCTGCCTAACTGCGCCAACGAGGCCTGTGTTGTGACTAGGGTGAGCGGGGGACCACTAGCTTCTAGATCATCTGCCATTCGGAGTAGCTCCAAAAACGCTGCTCGCCAGTAGCTGGAATGTCAGGATGGCCGAGCGGTCTAAGGCGCTGCGTTCAGGTCGCAGTCTCCCCTGGAGGCGTGGGTTCGAATCCCACTTCTGACAAACCAAACCTTTGGCCGCGGGCTCAAGCTAGAGTCTTTAACCCTCTGGCAAGTTGACCCCGTGATATATTAATGTTGACAAAGCACTGCATTTCGGTTTCCGTCACAACTAGAGAAACACTACTGTAACGCTGGCCGTCATCACATGAACTTTAAAGTAACACTTTTGTGCCATGTATGGACTTCTATGGAATTTTCATGCAGTTTTCTTGGAATTTCATGCCATGACACTTTGTGAAATTGGACATGTTTTATCGAAGGGGATTCAATGGAATACCGCATTGCGATGTTTACCGGAATGAGAACTTGTTTGTGAAAGGGTATTCATGTTTTGTTTGGGGTTTCTTTGGAGGGATGCAATGTGATTCTTGGAGTTTGACTGTGATGTCATGGACTGACATTTTGGGGATGCAGTAGAATGTCATGGCAAGGAATTCCTGGAAATTTCTTGGAATGACATGTCATGGGTTTTTGGGGTGTGGGATGGAGTGTCATGGGATGAGATTCATGGAATGTCAAGCGAAACATTGCATTGCCGTTGACAAGAAACGTCATGAGAATGAAAGAATGATGTTAAACATTGACAAAACATTGCAGCAACGCTGCCACATATTACGTGAATATGAGAGGAATGCTATTACTGCATTTATTCAACATAAGTCCTACAAAAGCATTGCATTTCAATCGCATTGCTCATGAAGAAATGGACAATCACACGAAAGGGTATAAAGAAACCCTCACTTTCGCCTAAACGCTCTCGTGTGCCAAAAAGCACCACTCTGCCCCGTGTGAGGCTCGAACTCACGACCTTCAGATTATGAGACTGACGCGCTGCCTAACTGCGCCAACGAGGCCTGTGTTGTGACTAGGGTGAGCGGGGGACCACTAGCTTCTAGATCATCTGCTATTCGGAGTAGCTCCAAAAACGCTGCTCGCCAGTAGCTGCAACGTTAGGATGGCCGAGCGGTCTAAGGCGCTGCGTTCAGGTCGCAGTCTCCCCTGGAGGCGTGGGTTCGAATCCCACTTCTGACAAACCAAACCTTTGGCCGCGGGCTCAAGCTAGAGTCTTTAACCCTCTGGCAAGTTGACCCCGTGATATATTAATGTTGACAAAGCACTGCATTTCGGTTTCCGTCACAACTAGAGAAACACTACTGTAACGCTTGCCGTCATCACATGAACTTTAAAGTAACACTTTTGTGCCATGTATGGACTTCTATGGAATTTTCATGCAGTTTTCTTGGAATTTCATGCCATGACACTTTGTGAAATTGGACATGTTTTATCGAAGGGGATTCAATGGAATACCGCATTGCGATGTTTACCGGAATGAGAACTTGTTTGTGAAAGGGTATTCATGTTTTGTTTGGGGTTTCTTTGGAGGGATGCAATGTGATTCTTGGAGTTTGACTGTGATGTCATGGACTGACATTTTGGGGATGCAGTAGAATGTCATGGCAAGGAATTCCTGGAAATTTCTTGGAATGACATGTCATGGGTTTTTGGGGTGTGGGATGGAGTGTCATGGGATGAGATTCATGGAATGTCAAGCGAAACATTGCATTGCCGTTGACAAGAAACGTCATGAGAATGAAAGAATGATGTTAAACATTGACAAAACATTGCAGCAACGCTGCCACATATTACGTGAATATGAGAGGAATGCTATTACTGCATTTATTCAACATCAGTCTTACAAAAGCACTGCATTTCAATCGCATTGCTCATGAAGAAATGGACAATCACACGAAAGGGTATAAAGAAACCCTCACTTTCGCCTAAACGCTCTCGTGTGCCAAAAAGCACCACTCTGCCCCATGTGAGGCTCGAACTCACGACCTTCAGATTATGAGACTGACGCGCTGCCTAACTGCGCCAACGAGGCCTGTGTTGTGACTAGGGTGAGCGGGGGACCACTAGCTTCTAGATCATCTGCCATTTGGAGTAGCTCCAAAAACGCTGCTCGCCAGTAGCTGCAATGTCAGGATGGCCGAGCGGTCTAAGGCGCTGCGTTCAGGTCGCAGTTTCCCCTGGAGGCGTGGGTTCGAATCCCACTTCTGACAAACCAAACCTTTGGCCGCGGGCTCAAGCTAGAGTCTTTAACCCTCAGGCAAGTTGACCCCGTGATATATTAATGTTGACAAAGCACTGCATTTCGGTTTCCGTCACAACTAGAGAAACACTACTGTAACGCTGGCCGTCATCACATGAACTTTAAAGTAACACTTTTGTGCCATGTATGGACTTCTATGGAATTTTCATGCAGTTTTCTTGGAATTTCATGCCATGACACTTTGTGAAATTGGACATGTTTTATCGAAGGGGATTCAATGGAATACCGCATTGCCATGTTTACCGGAATGAGAACTTGTTTGTGAAAGGGTATTCATGTTTTGTTTGGGGTTTCTTTGGAGGGATGCAATGTGATTCTTGGAGTTTGACTGTGATGTCATGGACTGACATTTTGGGGATGCAGTAGAATGTCATGGCAAGGAATTCCTGGAAATTTCATGGAATGACATGTCATGGGTTTTTGGGGTGTGGGATGGAGTGTCATGGGATGAGATTCATGGAATGTCAAGCGAAACATTGCATTGCCGTTGACAAGAAACGTCATGAGAATGAAAGAATGATGTTAAACATTGACAAAACATTGCAGCAACGCTGCCACATATTACGTGAATATGAGAGGAATGCTATTACTGCATTTATTCAACATCAGTCCTACAAAAGCACTGCATTTCAATCGCATTGCTCATGAAGAAATGGACAATCACACGAAAGGGTATAAAGAAACCCTCACTTTCGCCTAAACGCTCTCGTGTGCCAAAAAGCACCACTCTGCCCCGTGTGAGGCTCGAACTCACGACCTTCAGATTATGAGACTGACGCGCTGCCTAACTGCGCCAACGAGGCCTGTGTTACGACTAGGGTGAGTGAGGGACCACTAGCTTCTAGATCATCTGCCATTTGGAGTAGCTCCAAAAACGCTGCTCGCCAGTAGCTGCAATGTCAGGATGGCCGAGCGGTCTAAGGCGCTGCGTTCAGGTCGCAGTCTCCCCTGGAGGCGTGTGTTCGAATCCCACTTCTGACAAACCAAACCTTTGGCCGCGGGCTCAAGCTAGAGTCTTTAACCCTCTGGCAAGTTGACCCCGTGATATATTAATGTTGACAAAGCACTGCATTTCGGTTTCCGTCACAACTAGAGAAACACTACTGTAACGCTGGCCGTCATCACATGAACTTTAAAGTAACACTTTTGTGCCATGTATGGACTTCTATGGAATTTTCATGCAGTTTTCTTGGAATTTCATTCCATGACACTTTGTGAAATTGGACATGTTTTATCGAAGGGGATTCAATGGAATACCGCATTGCGATGTTTAACGGCATGAGAACTTGTTTGTGAAAGGGTATTCATGTTTTGTGTGGGGTTTCTTTGGAGGGATGCAATGTGATTCTTGGAGTTTGACTGTGATGTCATGGACTGACATTTTGGGGATGCAGTAGAATGTCATGGCAAGGAATTCCTGGATATTTCTTGGAATTACATGTCATGGGTTTTTGGGGTGTGGGATGGAGTGTCATGGGATGAGATTCATGGAATGTCAAGCGAAACATTGCATTGCCGTTGACAAGAAACGTCATGAGAATGAAAGAATGATGTTAAACATTGACAAAACATTGCAGCAACGCTGCCACATATTACGTGAATATGAGAGGAATGCTATTACTGCATTTATTCAACATAAGTCCTACAAAAGCATTGCATTTCAATCGCATTGCTCATGAAGAAATGGACAATCACACGAAAGGGTATAAAGAAACCCTCACTTTCGCCTAAACGCTCTCGTGTGCCAAAAAGCACCACTCTGCCCCGTGTGAGGCTCGAACTCACGACCTTCAGATTATGAGACTGACGCGCTGCCTAACTGCGCCAACGAGGCCTGTGTTGTGACTAGGGTGAGCGGGGGACCACTAGCTTCTAGATCATCTGCTATTCGGAGTAGCTCCAAAAACGCTGCTCGCCAGTAGCTGCAACGTCAGGATGGCCGAGCGGTCTAAGGCGCTGCGTTCAGGTCGCAGTCTCCCCTGGAGGCGTGGGTTCGGATCCCACTTCTGACAAACCAAACCTTTGGCCGCGGGCTCAAGCTAGAGTCTTTAACCCTCTGGCAAGTTGACCCCGTGATATATTAATGTTGACAAAGCACTGCATTTCGGTTTCCGTCACAACTAGAGAAACACTACTGTAACGCTTGCCGTCATCACATGAACTTTAAAGTAACACTTTTGTGCCATGTATGGACTTCTATGGAATTTTCATGCAGTTTTCTTGGAATTTCATGCCATGACACTTTGTGAAATTGGACATGTTTTATCGAAGGGGATTCAATGGAATACCGCATTGCGATGTTTACCGGAATGAGAACTTGTTTGTGAAAGGGTATTCATGTTTTGTTTGGGGTTTCTTTGGAGGGATGCAATGTGATTCTTGGAGTTTGACTGTGATGTCATGGACTGACATTTTGGGGATGCAGTAGAATGTCATGGCAAGGAATTCCTGGAAATTTCTTGGAATGACATGTCATGGGTTTTTGGGGTGTGGGATGGAGTGTCATGGGATGAGATTCATGGAATGTCAAGCGAAACATTGCATTGCCGTTGACAAGAAACGTCATGAGAATGAAAGAATGATGTTAAACATTGACAAAACATTGCAGCAACGCTGCCACATATTACGTGAATATGAGAGGAATGCTATTACTGCATTTATTCAACATCAGTCCTACAAAAGCACTGCATTTCAATCGCATTGCTCATGAAGAAATGGACAATCACACGAAAGGGTATAAAGAAACCCTCACTTTCGCCTAAACGCTCTCGTGTGCCAAAAAGCACCACTCTGCCCCGTGTGAGGCTCGAACTCACGACCTTCAGATTATGAGACTGACGCGCTGCCTAACTGCGCCAACGAGGCCTGTGTTGTGACTAGGGTGAGCGGGGGACCACTAGCTTCTAGATCATCTGCCATTCGGAGTAGCTCCAAAAACGCTGCTCGCCAGTAGCTGCAATGTCAGGATGGCCGAGCGGTCTAAGGCGCTGCGTTCAGGTCGCAGTCTCCCCTGGAGGCGTGGGTTCGAATCCCACTTCTGACAAACCAAACCTTTGGCCGCGGGCTCAAGCTAGAGTCTTTAACCCTCTGGCAAGTTGACCCCGTGATATATTAATGTTGTCAAAGCACTGCATTTCGGTTTCCGTCACAACTAGAGAAACACTACTGTAACGCTGGCCGTCATCACATGAACTTTAAAGTAACACTTTTGTGCCATGTATGGACTTCTATGGAATTTTCATGCAGTTTTCTTGGAATTTCATGCCATGACACTTTGTGAAATTGGACATGTTTTATCGAAGGGGATTCAATGGAATACCGCATTGCGATGTTTACCGGAATGAGAACTTGTTTGTGAAAGGGTATTCATGTTTTGTTTGGGGTTTCTTTGGAGGGATGCAATGTGATTCTTGGAGTTTGACTGTGATGTCATGGACTGACATTTTGGGGATGCAGTAGAATGTCATGGCAAGGAATTCCTGGATATTTCTTGGAATTACATGTCATGGGTTTTTGGGGTGTGGGATGGAGTGTCATGGGATGAGATTCATGGAATGTCAAGCGAAACATTGCATTCCCGTTGACAAGAAACGTCATGAGAATGAAAGAATGATGTTAAACATTGACAAAACATTGCAGCAACGCTGCCACATATTACGTGAATATGAGAGGAATGCTATTACTGCATTTATTCAACATAAGTCCTACAAATGCATTGAATTTCAATCGCATTGCTCATGAAGAAATGGACAATCACACGAAAGGGTATAAAGAAACCCTCACTTTCGCCTAAACGCTCTCGTGTGCCAAAAAGCACCACTCTGCCCCGTGTGAGGCTCGAACTCACGACCTTCAGATTATGAGACTGACGCGCTGCCTAACTGCGCCAACGAGGCCTGTGTTGTGACTAGGGTGAGCGGGGGACCACTAGCTTCTAGATCATCTGCCATTCGGAGTAGCTCCAAAAACGCTGCTCGCCAGTAGCTGGAATGTCAGGATGGCCGAGCGGTCTAAGGCGCTGCGTTCAGGTCGCAGTCTCCCCTGGAGGCGTGGGTTCGAATCCCACTTCTGACAAACCAAACCTTTGGCCGCGGGCTCAAGCTAGAGTCTTTAACCCTCTGGCAAGTTGACCCCGTGATATATTAATGTTGACAAAGCACTGCATTTCGGTTTCCGTCACAACTAGAGAAACACTACTGTAACGCTGGCCGTCATCACATGAACTTTAAAGTAACACTTTTGTGCCATGTATGGACTTCTATGGAATTTTCATGCAGTTTTCTTGGAATTTCATGCCATGACACTTTGTGAAATTGGACATGTTTTATCGAAGGGGATTCAATGGAATACCGCATTGCGATGTTTACCGGAATGAGAACTTGTTTGTGAAAGGGTATTCATGTTTTGTTTGGGGTTTCTTTGGAGGGATGCAATGTGATTCTTGGAGTTTGACTGTGATGTCATGGACTGACATTTTGGGGATGCAGTAGAATGTCATGGCAAGGAATTCCTGGAAATTTCTTGGAATGACATGTCATGGGTTTTTGGGGTGTGGGATGGAGTGTCATGGGATGAGATTCATGGAATGTCAAGCGAAACATTGCATTGCCGTTGACAAGAAACGTCATGAGAATGAAAGAATGATGTTAAACATTGACAAAACATTGCAGCAACGCTGCCACATATTACGTGAATATGAGAGGAATGCTATTACTGCATTTATTCAACATCAGTCCTACAAAAGCACTGCATTTCAATCGCATTGCTCATGAAGAAATGGACAATCACACGAAAGGGTATAAAGAAACCCTCACTTTCGCCTAAACGCTCTCGTGTGCCAAAAAGCACCACTCTGCCCCATGTGAGGCTCGAACTCACGACCTTCAGATTATGAGACTGACGCGCTGCCTAACTGCGCCAACGAGGCCTGTGTTGTGACTAGGGTGAGCGGGGGACCACTAGCTTCTAGATCATCTGCCATTTGGAGTAGCTCCAAAAACGCTGCTCGCCAGTAGCTGCAATGTCAGGATGGCCGAGCGGTCTAAGGCGCTGCGTTCAGGTCGCAGTCTCCCCTGGAGGCGTGGGTTCGAATCCCACTTCTGACAAACCAAACCTTTGGCCGCGGGCTCAAGCTAGAGTCTTTAACCCTCAGGCAAGTTGACCCCGTGATATATTAATGTTGACAAAGCACTGCATTTCGGTTTCCGTCACAACTAGAGAAACACTACTGTAACGCTGGCCGTCATCACATGAACTTTAAAGTAACACTTTTGTGCCATGTATGGACTTCTATGGAATTTTCATGCAGTTTTCTTGGAATTTCATGCCATGACACTTTGTGAAATTGGACATGTTTTATCGAAGGGGATTCAATGGAATACCGCATTGCCATGTTTACCGGAATGAGAACTTGTTTGTGAAAGGGTATTCATGTTTTGTTTGGGGTTTCTTTGGAGGGATGCAATGTGATTCTTGGAGTTTGACTGTGATGTCATGGACTGACATTTTGGGGATGCAGTAGAATGTCATGGCAAGGAATTCCTGGAAATTTCTTGGAATGACATGTCATGGGTTTTTGGGGTGTGGGATGGAGTGTCATGGGATGAGATTCATGGAATGTCAAGCGAAACATTGCATTGCCGTTGACAAGAAACGTCATGAGAATGAAAGAATGATGTTAAACATTGACAAAACATTGCAGCAACGCTGCCACATATTACGTGAATATGAGAGGAATGCTATTACTGCATTTATTCAACATCAGTCCTACAAAAGCACTGCATTTCAATCGCATTGCTCATGAAGAAATGGACAATCACACGAAAGGGTATAAAGAAACCCTCACTTTCGCCTAAACGCTCTCGTGTGCCAAAAAGCACCACTCTGCCCCGTGTGAGGCTCGAACTCACGACCTTCAGATTATGAGACTGACGCGCTGCCTAACTGCGCCAACGAGGCCTGTGTTGTGACTAGGGTGAGCGGGGGACCACTAGCTTCTAGATCATCTGCCATTCGGAGTAGCTCCAAAAACGCTGCTCGCCAGTAGCTGCAATGTCAGGATGGCCGAGCGGTCTAAGGCGCTGCGTTCAGGTCGCAGTCTCCCCTGGAGGCGTGGGTTCGAATCCCACTTCTGACAAACCAAACCTTTGGCCGCGGGCTCAAGCTAGAGTCTTTAACCCTCTGGCAAGTTGACCCCGTGATATATTAATGTTGTCAAAGCACTGCATTTCGGTTTCCGTCACAACTAGAGAAACACTACTGTAACGCTGGCCGTCATCACATGAACTTTAAAGTAACACTTTTGTGCCATGTATGGACTTCTATGGAATTTTCATGCAGTTTTCTTGGAATTTCATGCCATGACACTTTGTGAAATTGGACATGTTTTATCGAAGGGGATTCAATGGAATACCGCATTGCGATGTTTACCGGAATGAGAACTTGTTTGTGAAAGGGTATTCATGTTTTGTTTGGGGTTTCTTTGGAGGGATGCAATGTGATTCTTGGAGTTTGACTGTGATGTCATGGACTGACATTTTGGGGATGCAGTAGAATGTCATGGCAAGGAATTCCTGGATATTTCTTGGAATTACATGTCATGGGTTTTTGGGGTGTGGGATGGAGTGTCATGGGATGAGATTCATGGAATGTCAAGCGAAACATTGCATTCCCGTTGACAAGAAACGTCATGAGAATGAAAGAATGATGTTAAACATTGACAAAACATTGCAGCAACGCTGCCACATATTACGTGAATATGAGAGGAATGCTATTACTGCATTTATTCAACATAAGTCCTACAAATGCATTGAATTTCAATCGCATTGCTCATGAAGAAATGGACAATCACACGAAAGGGTATAAAGAAACCCTCACTTTCGCCTAAACGCTCTCGTGTGCCAAAAAGCACCACTCTGCCCCGTGTGAGGCTCGAACTCACGACCTTCAGATTATGAGACTGACGCGCTGCCTAACTGCGCCAACGAGGCCTGTGTTGTGACTAGGGTGAGCGGGGGACCACTAGCTTCTAGATCATCTGCCATTCGGAGTAGCTCCAAAAACGCTGCTCGCCAGTAGCTGGAATGTCAGGATGGCCGAGCGGTCTAAGGCGCTGCGTTCAGGTCGCAGTCTCCCCTGGAGGCGTGGGTTCGAATCCCACTTCTGACAAACCAAACCTTTGGCCGCGGGCTCAAGCTAGAGTCTTTAACCCTCTGGCAAGTTGACCCCGTGATATATTAATGTTGACAAAGCACTGCATTTCGGTTTCCGTCACAACTAGAGAAACACTACTGTAACGCTGGCCGTCATCACATGAACTTTAAAGTAACACTTTTGTGCCATGTATGGACTTCTATGGAATTTTCATGCAGTTTTCTTGGAATTTCATGCCATGACACTTTGTGAAATTGGACATGTTTTATCGAAGGGGATTCAATGGAATACCGCATTGCGATGTTTACCGGAATGAGAACTTGTTTGTGAAAGGGTATTCATGTTTTGTTTGGGGTTTCTTTGGAGGGATGCAATGTGATTCTTGGAGTTTGACTGTGATGTCATGGACTGACATTTTGGGGATGCAGTAGAATGTCATGGCAAGGAATTCCTGGAAATTTCTTGGAATGACATGTCATGGGTTTTTGGGGTGTGGGATGGAGTGTCATGGGATGAGATTCATGGAATGTCAAGCGAAACATTGCATTGCCGTTGACAAGAAACGTCATGAGAATGAAAGAATGATGTTAAACATTGACAAAACATTGCAGCAACGCTGCCACATATTACGTGAATATGAGAGGAATGCTATTACTGCATTTATTCAACATCAGTCCTACAAAAGCACTGCATTTCAATCGCATTGCTCATGAAGAAATGGACAATCACACGAAAGGGTATAAAGAAACCCTCACTTTCGCCTAAACGCTCTCGTGTGCCAAAAAGCACCACTCTGCCCCATGTGAGGCTCGAACTCACGACCTTCAGATTATGAGACTGACGCGCTGCCTAACTGCGCCAACGAGGCCTGTGTTGTGACTAGGGTGAGCGGGGGACCACTAGCTTCTAGATCATCTGCCATTTGGAGTAGCTCCAAAAACGCTGCTCGCCAGTAGCTGCAATGTCAGGATGGCCGAGCGGTCTAAGGCGCTGCGTTCAGGTCGCAGTCTCCCCTGGAGGCGTGGGTTCGAATCCCACTTCTGACAAACCAAACCTTTGGCCGCGGGCTCAAGCTAGAGTCTTTAACCCTCAGGCAAGTTGACCCCGTGATATATTAATGTTGACAAAGCACTGCATTTCGGTTTCCGTCACAACTAGAGAAACACTACTGTAACGCTGGCCGTCATCACATGAACTTTAAAGTAACACTTTTGTGCCATGTATGGACTTCTATGGAATTTTCATGCAGTTTTCTTGGAATTTCATGCCATGACACTTTGTGAAATTGGACATGTTTTATCGAAGGGGATTCAATGGAATACCGCATTGCCATGTTTACCGGAATGAGAACTTGTTTGTGAAAGGGTATTCATGTTTTGTTTGGGGTTTCTTTGGAGGGATGCAATGTGATTCTTGGAGTTTGACTGTGATGTCATGGACTGACATTTTGGGGATGCAGTAGAATGTCATGGCAAGGAATTCCTGGAAATTTCTTGGAATGACATGTCATGGGTTTTTGGGGTGTGGGATGGAGTGTCATGGGATGAGATTCATGGAATGTCAAGCGAAACATTGCATTGCCGTTGACAAGAAACGTCATGAGAATGAAAGAATGATGTTAAACATTGACAAAACATTGCAGCAACGCTGCCACATATTACGTGAATATGAGAGGAATGCTATTACTGCATTTATTCAACATCAGTCCTACAAAAGCACTGCATTTCAATCGCATTGCTCATGAAGAAATGGACAATCACACGAAAGGGTATAAAGAAACCCTCACTTTCGCCTAAACGCTCTCGTGTGCCAAAAAGCACCACTCTGCCCCGTGTGAGGCTCGAACTCACGACCTTCAGATTATGAGACTGACGCGCTGCCTAACTGCGCCAACGAGGCCTGTGTTACGACTAGGGTGAGTGGGGGACCACTAGCTTCTAGATCATCTGCCATTTGGAGTAGCTCCAAAAACGCTGCTCGCCAGTAGCTGCAATGTCAGGATGGCCGAGCGGTCTAAGGCGCTGCGTTCAGGTCGCAGTCTCCCCTGGAGGCGTGTGTTCGAATCCCACTTCTGACAAACCAAACCTTTGGCCGCGGGCTCAAGCTAGAGTCTTTAACCCTCTGGCAAGTTGACCCCGTGATATATTAATGTTGACAAAGCACTGCATTTCGGTTTCCGTCACAACTAGAGAAACACTACTGTAACGCTGGCCGTCATCACATGAACTTTAAAGTAACACTTTTGTGCCATGTATGGACTTCTATGGAATTTTCATGCAGTTTTCTTGGAATTTCATTCCATGACACTTTGTGAAATTGGACATGTTTTATCGAAGGGGATTCAATGGAATACCGCATTGCGATGTTTAACGGCATGAGAACTTGTTTGTGAAAGGGTATTCATGTTTTGTGTGGGGTTTCTTTGGAGGGATGCAATGTGATTCTTGGAGTTTGACTGTGATGTCATGGACTGACATTTTGGGGATGCAGTAGAATGTCATGGCAAGGAATTCCTGGATATTTCTTGGAATTACATGTCATGGGTTTTTGGGGTGTGGGATGGAGTGTCATGGGATGAGATTCATGGAATGTCAAGCGAAACATTGCATTGCCGTTGACAAGAAACGTCATGAGAATGAAAGAATGATGTTAAACATTGACAAAACATTGCAGCAACGCTGCCACATATTACGTGAATATGAGAGGAATGCTATTACTGCATTTATTCAACATAAGTCCTACAAAAGCATTGCATTTCAATCGCATTGCTCATGAAGAAATGGACAATCACACGAAAGGGTATAAAGAAACCCTCACTTTCGCCTAAACGCTCTCGTGTGCCAAAAAGCACCACTCTGCCCCGTGTGAGGCTCGAACTCACGACCTTCAGATTATGAGACTGACGCGCTGCCTAACTGCGCCAACGAGGCCTGTGTTGTGACTAGGGTGAGCGGGGGACCACTAGCTTCTAGATCATCTGCTATTCGGAGTAGCTCCAAAAACGCTGCTCGCCAGTAGCTGCAACGTCAGGATGGCCGAGCGGTCTAAGGCGCTGCGTTCAGGTCGCAGTCTTCCCTAGAGGCGTGGGTTCGAATCCCACTTCTGACAAACCAAACCTTTGGCCGCGGGCTCAAGCTAGAGTCTTTAACCCTCTGGCAAGTTGACCCCGTGATATATTAATGTTGACAAAGCACTGCATTTCGGTTTCCGTCACAACTAGAGAAACACTACTGTAACGCTGGCCGTCATCACATGAACTTTAAAGTAACACTTTTGTGCCATGTATGGACTTCTATGGAATTTTCATGCAGTTTTGGGTTTTGGGTTTTTGGGGTGTGGGATGGAGTGTCATGGGATGAGATTCATGGAATGTCAAGCGAAACATTGCATTGCCGTTGACAAGAAACGTCATGAGAATGAAAGAATGATGTTAAACATTGACAAAACATTGCAGCAACGCTGCCACATATTACGTGAATATGAGAGGAATGCTATTACTGCATTTATTCAACATAAGTCCTACAAAAGCATTGCATTTCAATCGCATTGCTCATGAAGAAATGGACAATCACACGAAAGGGTATAAAGAAACCCTCACTTTCGCCTAAACGCTCTCGTGTGCCAAAAAGCACCACTCTGCCCCGTGTGAGGCTCGAACTCACGACCTTCAGATTGACCTTCAGTCGCAGTCTCCCCTGGAGGCGTGGGTTCGAATCCCACTTCTGACAAACCAAACCTTTGGCCGCGGGCTCAAGCTAGAGTCTTTAACCCTCTGGCAAGTTGACCCCGTGATATATTAATGTTGACAAAGCACTGCATTTCGGTTTCCGTCACAACTAGAGAAACACTACTGTAACGCTTGCCGTCATCACATGAACTTTAAAGTAACACTTTTGTGCCATGTATGGACTTCTATGGAATTTTCATGCAGTTTTCTTGGAATTTCATGCCATGACACTTTGTGAAATTGGACATGTTTTATCGAAGGGGATTCAATGGAATACCGCATTGCGATGTTTACCGGAATGAGAACTTGTTTGTGAAAGGGTATTCATGTTTTGTTTGGGGTTTCTTTGGAGGGATGCAATGTGATTCTTGGAGTTTGACTGTGATGTCATGGACTGACATTTTGGGGATGCAGTAGAATGTCATGGCAAGGAATTCCTGGAAATTTCTTGGAATGACATGTCATGGGTTTTTGGGGTGTGGGATGGAGTGTCATGGGATGAGATTCATGGAATGTCAAGCGAAACATTGCATTGCCGTTGACAAGAAACGTCATGCGAATGAAAGAATGATGTTAAACATTGACAAAACATTGCAGCAACGCTGCCACATATTACGTGAATATGAGAGGAATGCTATTACTGCATTTATTCAACATAAGTCCTACAAAAGCATTGCATTTCAATCGCATTGCTCATGAAGAAATGGACAATCACACGAAAGGGTATAAAGAAACCCTCACTTTCGCCTAAACGCTCTCGTGTGCCAAAAAGCACCACTCTGCCCCGTGTGAGGCTCGAACTCACGACCTTCAGATTATGAGACTGACGCGCTGCCTAACTGCGCCAACGAGGCCTGTGTTGTGACTAGGGTGAGCGGGGAACCACTAGCTTCTAGATCATCTGCTATTCGGAGTAGCTCCAAAAACGCTGCTCGCCAGTAGCTGCAACGTCAGGATGGCCGAGCGGTCTAAGGCGCTGCGTTCAGGTCGCAGTCTCCCCTGGAGGCGTGGGTTCGAATCCCACTTCTGACAAACCAAACCTTTGGCCGCGGGCTCAAGCTAGAGTCTTTAACCCTCTGGCAAGTTGACCCCGTGATATATTAATGTTGACAAAGCACTGCATTTCGGTTTCCGTCACAACTAGAGAAACACTACTGTAACGCTGGCCGTCATCACATGAACTTTAAAGTAACACTTTTGTGCCATGTATGGACTTCTATGGAATTTTCATGCAGTTTTCTTGGAATTTCATGCCATGACACTTTGTGAAATTGGACATGTTTTATCGAAGGGGATTCAATGGAATACCGCATTGCGATGTTTACCGGAATGAGAACTTGTTTGTGAAAGGGTATTCATGTTTTGTTTGGGGTTTCTTTGGAGGGATGCAATGTGATTCTTGGAGTTTGACTGTGATGTCATGGACTGACATTTTGGGGATGCAGTAGAATGTCATGGCAAGGAATTCCTGGAAATTTCTTGGAATGACATGTCATGGGTTTTTGGGGTGTGGGATGGAGTGTCATGGGATGAGATTCATGGAATGTCAAGCGAAACATTGCATTGCCGTTGACAAGAAACGTCATGAGAATGAAAGAATGATGTTAAACATTGACAAAACATTGCAGCAACGCTGCCACATATTACGTGAATATGAGAGGAATGCTATTACTGCATTTATTCAACATAAGTCCTACAAAAGCATTGCATTTCAATCGCATTGCTCATGAAGAAATGGACAATCACACGAAAGGGTATAAAGAAACCCTCACTTTCGCCTAAACGCTCTCGTGTGCCAAAAAGCACCACTCTGCCCCGTGTGAGGCTCGAACTCACGACCTTCAGATTATGAGACTGACGCGCTGCCTAACTGCGCCAACGAGGCCTGTGTTGTGACTAGGGTGAGCGGGGGACCACTAGCTTCTAGATCATCTGCTATTCGGAGTAGCTCCAAAAACGCTGCTCGCCAGTAGCTGCAACGTCAGGATGTCCGAGCGGTCTAAGGCGCTGCGTTCAGGTCGCAGTCTCCCCTGGAGGCGTGGGTTCGAATCCCACTTCTGACAAACCAAACCTTTGGCCGCGGGCTCAAGCTAGAGTCTTTAACCCTCTGGCAAGTTGACCCCGTGATATATTAATGTTGACAAAGCACTGCATTTCGGTTTCCGTCACAACTAGAGAAACACTACTGTAACGCTGGCCGTCATCACATGAACTTTAAAGTAACACTTTTGTGCCATGTATGGACTTCTATGGAATTTTCATGCAGTTTTCTTGGAATTTCATGCCATGACACTTTGTGAAATTGGACATGTTTTATCGAAGGGGATTCAATGGAATACCGCATTGCGATGTTTACCGGAATGAGAACTTGTTTGTGAAAGGGTATTCATGTTTTGTTTGGGGTTTCTTTGGAGGGATGCAATGTGATTCTTGGAGTTTGACTGTGATGTCATGGACTGACATTTTGGGGATGCAGTAGAATGTCATGGCAAGGAATTCCTGGAAATTTCTTGGAATGACATGTCATGGGTTTTTGGGGTGTGGGATGGAGTGTCATGGGATGAGATTCATGGAATGTCAAGCGAAACATTGCATTGCCGTTGACAAGAAACGTCATGAGAATGAAAGAATGATGTTAAACATTGACAAAACATTGCAGCAACGCTGCCACATATTACGTGAATATGAGAGGAATGCTATTACTGCATTTATTCAACATCAGTCCTACAAAAGCACTGCATTTCAATCGCATTGCTCATGAAGAAATGGACAATCACACGAAAGGGTATAAAGAAACCCTCACTTTCGCCTAAACGCTCTCGTGTGCCAAAAAGCACCACTCTGCCCCGTGTGAGGCTCGAACTCACGACCTTCAGATTATGAGACTGACGCGCTGCCTAACTGCGCCAACGAGGCCTGTGTTGTGACTAGGGTGAGTGGGGGACCACTAGCTTCTAGATCATCTGCCATTTGGAGTAGCTCCAAAAACGCTGCTCGCCAGTAGCTGCAATGTCAGGATGGCCGAGCGGTCTAAGGCGCTGCGTTCAGGTCGCAGTCTCCCCTGGAGGCGTGGGTTCGAATCCCACTTCTGACAAACCAAACCTTTGGCCGCGGGCTCAAGCTAGAGTCTTTAACCCTCTGGCAAGTTGACCCCGTGATATATTAATGTTGACAAAGCACTGCATTTCGGTTTCCGTCACAACTAGAGAAACACTACTGTAACGCTGGCCGTCATCACATGAACTTTAAAGTAACACTTTTGTGCCATGTATGGACTTCTATGGAATTTTCATGCAGTTTTCTTGGAATTTCATGCCATGACACTTTGTGAAATTGGACATGTTTTATCGAAGGGGATTCAATGGAATACCGCATTGCCAGGTTTACCGGAATGAGAACTTGTTTGTGAAAGGGTATTCATGTTTTGTTTGGGGTTTCTTTGGAGGGATGCAATGTGATTCTTGGAGTTTGACTGTGATGTCATGGACTGACATTTTGGGGATGCAGTAGAATGTCATGGCAAGGAATTCCTGGATATTTCTTGGAATTACATGTCATGGGTTTTTGGGGTGTGGGATGGAGTGTCATGGGATGAGATTCATGGAATGTCAAGCGAAACATTGCATTGCCGTTGACAAGAAACGTCATGAGAATGAAAGAATGATGTTAAACATTGACAAAACATTGCAGCAACGCTGCCACATATTACGTGAATATGAGAGGAATGCTATTACTGCATTTATTCAACATAAGTCCTACAAAAGCATTGCATTTCAATCGCATTGCTCATGAAGAAATGGACAATCACACGAAAGGGTATAAAGAAACCCTCACTTTCGCCTAAACGCTCTCGTGTGCCAAAAAGCACCACTCTGCCCCGTGTGAGGCTCGAACTCACGACCTTCAGATTATGAGACTGACGCGCTGCCTAACTGCGCCAACGAGGCCTGTGTTGCGACTAGGGTGAGTGGGGGACCACTAGCTTCTAGATCATCTGCCATTTGGAGTAGCTCCAAAAACGCTGCTCGCCAGTAGCTGCAATGTCAGGATGGCCGAGCGGTCTAAGGCACTGCGTTCAGGTCGCAGTCTCCCCTGGAGGCGTGGGTTCGAATCCCACTTCTGACAAACCAAACCTTTGGCCGCGGGCTCAAGCTAGAGTCTTTAACCCTCTGGCAAGTTGACCCCGTGATATATTAATGTTGACAAAGCACTGCATTTCGGTTTCCGTCACAACTAGAGAAACACTACTATAACGCTGGCCGTCATCACATGAACTTTAAAGTAACACTTTTGTGCCATGTATGGACTTCTATGGAATTTTCATGCAGTTTTCTTGGAATTTCATTCCATGACACTTTGTGAAATTGGACATGTTTTATCGAAGGGGATTCAATGGAATACCGCATTGCGATGTTTACCGGAATGAGAACTTGTTTGTGAAAGGGTATTCATGTTTTGTTTGGGGTTTCTTTGGAGGGATGCAATGTGATTCTTGGAGTTTGACTGTGATGTCATGGACTGACATTTTGGGGATGCAGTAGAATGTCATGGCAAGGAATTCCTGGATATTTCTTGGAATTACATGTCATGGGTTTTTGGGGTGTGGGATGGAGTGTCATGGGATGAGATTCATGGAATGTCAAGCGAAACATTGCATTGCCGTTGACAAGAAACGTCATGAGAATGAAAGAATGATGTTAAACATTGACAAAACATTGCAGCAACGCTGCCACATATTACGTGAATATGAGAGGAATGCTATTACTGCATTTATTCAACATCAGTCCTACAAAAGCACTGCATTTCAATCGCATTGCTCATGAAGAAATGGACAATCACACGAAAGGGTATAAAGAAACCCTCACTTTCGCCTAAACGCTCTCGTGTGCCAAAAAGCACCAGTCTGCCCCGTGTGAGGCTCGAACTCACGACCTTCAGATTATGAGACTGACGCGCTGCCTAACTACGCCAACGAGGCCTGTGTTGTGACTAGGGTGAGCGGGGGACCACTAGCTTCTAGATCATCTGCCATTTGGAGTAGCTCCAAAAACGCTGCTCGCCAGTATCTGGAATGTCAGGATGGCCGAGCGGTCTAAGGCGCTGCGTTCAGGTCGCAGTCTCCCCTGGAGGCGTGGGTTCGAATCCCACTTCTGACAAACCAAACCTTTGGCCGCGGGCTCAAGCTAGAGTCTTTAACCCTCTGGCAAGTTGACCCCGTGATATATTAATGTTGACAAAGCACTGCATTTCGGTTTCCGTCACAACTAGAGAAACACTACTGTAACGCTGGCCGTCATCACATGAACTTTAAAGTAACACTTTTGTGCCATGTATGGACTTCTATGGAATTTTCATGCAGTTTTCTTGGAATTTCATGCCATGACACTTTGTGAAATTGGACATGTTTTATCGAAGGGGATTCAATGGAATACCGCATTGCGATGTTTACCGGAATGAGAACTTGTTTGTGAAAGGGTATTCATGTTTTGTTTGGGGTTTCTTTGGAGGGATGCAATGTGATTCTTGGAGTTTGACTGTGATGTCATGGACTGACATTTTGGGGATGCAGTAGAATGTCATGGCAAGGAATTCCTGGAAATTTCTTGGAATGACATGTCATGGGTTTTTGGGGTGTGGGATGGAGTGTCATGGGATGAGATTCATGGAATGTCAAGCGAAACATTGCATTGCCGTTGACAAGAAACGTCATGAGAATGAAAGAATGATGTTAAACATTGACAAAACATTGCAGCAACGCTGCCACATATTACGTGAATATGAGAGGAATGCTATTACTGCATTTATTCAACATCAGTCCTACAAAAGCACTGCATTTCAATCGCATTGCTCATGAAGAAATGGACAATCACACGAAAGGGTATAAAGAAACCCTCACTTTCGCCTAAACGCTCTCGTGTGCCAAAAAGCACCACTCTGTCCCATGTGAGGCTCGAACTCACGACCTTCAGATTATGAGACTGACGCGCTGCCTAACTGCGCCAACGAGGCCTGTGTTGTGACTAGGGTGAGCGGGGGACCACTAGCTTCTAGATCATCTGCCATTTGGAGTAGCTCCAAAAACGCTGCTCGCCAGTAGCTGCAATGTCAGGATGGCCGAGCGGTCTAAGGCGCTGCGTTCAGGTCGCAGTCTCCCCTGGAGGCGTGGGTTCGAATCCCACTTCTGACAAACCAAACCTTTGGCCGCGGGCTCAAGCTAGAGTCTTTAACCCTCAGGCAAGTTGACCCCGTGATATATTAATGTTGACAAAGCACTGCATTTCGGTTTCCGTCACAACTAGAGAAACACTACTGTAACGCTGGCCGTCATCACATGAACTTTAAAGTAACACTTTTGTGCCATGTATGGACTTCTATGGAATTTTCATGCAGTTTTCTTGGAATTTCATGCCATGACACTTTGTGAAATTGGACATGTTTTATCGAAGGGGATTCAATGGAATACCGCATTGCCATGTTTACCGGAATGAGAACTTGTTTGTGAAAGGGTATTCATGTTTTGTTTGGGGTTTCTTTGGAGGGATGCAATGTGATTCTTGGAGTTTGACTGTGATGTCATGGACTGACATTTTGGGGATGCAGTAGAATGTCATGGCAAGGAATTCCTGGAAATTTCTTGGAATGACATGTCATGGGTTTTTGGGGTGTGGGATGGAGTGTCATGGGATGAGATTCATGGAATGTCAAGCGAAACATTGCATTGCCGTTGACAAGAAACGTCATGAGAATGAAAGAATGATGTTAAACATTGACAAAACATTGCAGCAACGCTGCCACATATTACGTGAATATGAGAGGAATGCTATTACTGCATTTATTCAACATCAGTCCTACAAAAGCACTGCATTTCAATCGCATTGCTCATGAAGAAATGGACAATCACACGAAAGGGTATAAAGAAACCCTCACTTTCGCCTAAACGCTCTCGTGTGCCAAAAAGCACCACTCTGCCCCGTGTGAGGCTCGAACTCACGACCTTCAGATTATGAGACTGACGCGCTGCCTAACTGCGCCAACGAGGCCTGTGTTATGACTAGGGTGAGTGGGGGACCACTAGCTTCTAGATCATCTGCCATTTGGAGTAGCTCCAAAAACGCTGCTCGCCAGTAGCTGCAATGTCAGGATGGCCGAGCGGTCTAAGGCGCTGCGTTCAGGTCGCAGTCTCCCCTGGAGGCGTGTGTTCGAATCCCACTTCTGACAAACCAAACCTTTGGCCGCGGGCTCAAGCTAGAGTCTTTAACCCTCTGGCAAGTTGACCCCGTGATATATTAATGTTGACAAAGCACTGCATTTCGGTTTCCGTCACAACTAGAGAAACACTACTGTAACGCTGGCCGTCATCACATGAACTTTAAAGTAACACTTTTGTGCCATGTATGGACTTCTATGGAATTTTCATGCAGTTTTCTTGGAATTTCATTCCATGACACTTTGTGAAATTGGACATGTTTTATCGAAGGGGATTCAATGGAATACCGCATTGCGATGTTTAACGGCATGAGAACTTGTTTGTGAAAGGGTATTCATGTTTTGTGTGGGGTTTCTTTGGAGGGATGCAATGTGATTCTTGGAGTTTGACTGTGATGTCATGGACTGACATTTTGGGGATGCAGTAGAATGTCATGGCAAGGAATTCCTGGATATTTCTTGGAATTACATGTCATGGGTTTTTGGGGTGTGGGATGGAGTGTCATGGGATGAGATTCATGGAATGTCAAGCGAAACATTGCATTGCCGTTGACAAGAAACGTCATGAGAATGAAAGAATGATGTTAAACATTGACAAAACATTGCAGCAACGCTGCCACATATTACGTGAATATGAGAGGAATGCTATTACTGCATTTATTCAACATAAGTCCTACAAAAGCATTGCATTTCAATCGCATTGCTCATGAAGAAATGGACAATCACACGAAAGGGTATAAAGAAACCCTCACTTTCGCCTAAACGCTCTCGTGTGCCAAAAAGCACCACTCTGCCCCGTGTGAGGCTCGAACTCACGACCTTCAGATTATGAGACTGACGCGCTGCCTAACTGCGCCAACGAGGCCTGTGTTGTGACTAGGGTGAGCGGGGGACCACTAGCTTCTAGATCATCTGCTATTCGGAGTAGCTCCAAAAACGCTGCTCGCCAGTAGCTGCAACGTCAGGATGTCCGAGCGGTCTAAGGCGCTGCGTTCAGGTCGCAGTCTCCCCTGGAGGCGTGGGTTCGAATCCCACTTCTGACAAACCAAACCTTTGGCCGCGGGCTCAAGCTAGAGTCTTTAACCCTCTGGCAAGTTGACCCCGTGATATATTAATGTTGACAAAGCACTGCATTTCGGTTTCCGTCACAACTAGAGAAACACTACTGTAACGCTGGCCGTCATCACATGAACTTTAAAGTAACACTTTTGTGCCATGTATGGACTTCTATGGAATTTTCATGCAGTTTTCTTGGAATTTCATGCCATGACACTTTGTGAAATTGGACATGTTTTATCGAAGGGGATTCAATGGAATACCGCATTGCCATGTTTACCGGAATGAGAACTTGTTTGTGAAAGGGTATTCATGTTTTGTTTGGGGTTTCTTTGGAGGGATGCAATGTGATTCTTGGAGTTTGACTGTGATGTCATGGACTGACATTTTGGGGATGCAGTAGAATGTCATGGCAAGGAATTCCTGGAAATTTCTTGGAATGACATGTCATGGGTTTTTGGGGTGTGGGATGGAGTGTCATGGGATGAGATTCATGGAATGTCAAGCGAAACATTGCATTGCCGTTGACAAGAAACGTCATGAGAATGAAAGAATGATGTTAAACATTGACAAAACATTGCAGCAACGCTGCCACATATTACGTGAATATGAGAGGAATGCTATTACTGCATTTATTCAACATCAGTCCTACAAAAGCACTGCATTTCAATCGCATTGCTCATGAAGAAATGGACAATCACACGAAAGGGTATAAAGAAACCCTCACTTTCGCCTAAACGCTCTCGTGTGCCAAAAAGCACCACTCTGCCCCGTGTGAGGCTCGAACTCACGACCTTCAGATTATGAGACTGACGCGCTGCCTAACTGCGCCAACGAGGCCTGTGTTGTGACTAGGGTGAGCGGGGGACCACTAGCTTCTAGATCATCTGCCATTCGGAGTAGCTCCAAAAACGCTGCTCGCCAGTAGCTGCAATGTCAGGATGGCCGAGCGGTCTAAGGCGCTGCGTTCAGGTCGCAGTCTCCCCTGGAGGCGTGGGTTCGAATCCCACTTCTGACAAACCAAACCTTTGGCCGCGGGCTCAAGCTAGAGTCTTTAACCCTCTGGCAAGTTGACCCCGTGATATATTAATGTTGTCAAAGCACTGCATTTCGGTTTCCGTCACAACTAGAGAAACACTACTGTAACGCTGGCCGTCATCACATGAACTTTAAAGTAACACTTTTGTGCCATGTATGGACTTCTATGGAATTTTCATGCAGTTTTCTTGGAATTTCATGCCATGACACTTTGTGAAATTGGACATGTTTTATCGAAGGGGATTCAATGGAATACCGCATTGCGATGTTTACCGGAATGAGAACTTGTTTGTGAAAGGGTATTCATGTTTTGTTTGGGGTTTCTTTGGAGGGATGCAATGTGATTCTTGGAGTTTGACTGTGATGTCATGGACTGACATTTTGGGGATGCAGTAGAATGTCATGGCAAGGAATTCCTGGATATTTCTTGGAATTACATGTCATGGGTTTTTGGGGTGTGGGATGGAGTGTCATGGGATGAGATTCATGGAATGTCAAGCGAAACATTGCATTCCCGTTGACAAGAAACGTCATGAGAATGAAAGAATGATGTTAAACATTGACAAAACATTGCAGCAACGCTGCCACATATTACGTGAATATGAGAGGAATGCTATTACTGCATTTATTCAACATAAGTCCTACAAATGCATTGAATTTCAATCGCATTGCTCATGAAGAAATGGACAATCACACGAAAGGGTATAAAGAAACCCTCACTTTCGCCTAAACGCTCTCGTGTGCCAAAAAGCACCACTCTGCCCCGTGTGAGGCTCGAACTCACGACCTTCAGATTATGAGACTGACGCGCTGCCTAACTGCGCCAACGAGGCCTGTGTTGTGACTAGGGTGAGCGGGGGACCACTAGCTTCTAGATCATCTGCCATTCGGAGTAGCTCCAAAAACGCTGCTCGCCAGTAGCTGGAATGTCAGGATGGCCGAGCGGTCTAAGGCGCTGCGTTCAGGTCGCAGTCTCCCCTGGAGGCGTGGGTTCGAATCCCACTTCTGACAAACCAAACCTTTGGCCGCGGGCTCAAGCTAGAGTCTTTAACCCTCTGGCAAGTTGACCCCGTGATATATTAATGTTGACAAAGCACTGCATTTCGGTTTCCGTCACAACTAGAGAAACACTACTGTAACGCTGGCCGTCATCACATGAACTTTAAAGTAACACTTTTGTGCCATGTATGGACTTCTATGGAATTTTCATGCAGTTTTCTTGGAATTTCATGCCATGACACTTTGTGAAATTGGACATGTTTTATCGAAGGGGATTCAATGGAATACCGCATTGCGATGTTTACCGGAATGAGAACTTGTTTGTGAAAGGGTATTCATGTTTTGTTTGGGGTTTCTTTGGAGGGATGCAATGTGATTCTTGGAGTTTGACTGTGATGTCATGGACTGACATTTTGGGGATGCAGTAGAATGTCATGGCAAGGAATTCCTGGAAATTTCTTGGAATGACATGTCATGGGTTTTTGGGGTGTGGGATGGAGTGTCATGGGATGAGATTCATGGAATGTCAAGCGAAACATTGCATTGCCGTTGACAAGAAACGTCATGAGAATGAAAGAATGATGTTAAACATTGACAAAACATTGCAGCAACGCTGCCACATATTACGTGAATATGAGAGGAATGCTATTACTGCATTTATTCAACATAAGTCCTACAAAAGCATTGCATTTCAATCGCATTGCTCATGAAGAAATGGACAATCACACGAAAGGGTATAAAGAAACCCTCACTTTCGCCTAAACGCTCTCGTGTGCCAAAAAGCACCACTCTGCCCCGTGTGAGGCTCGAACTCACGACCTTCAGATTATGAGACTGACGCGCTGCCTAACTGCGCCAACGAGGCCTGTGTTGTGACTAGGGTGAGCGGGGGACCACTAGCTTCTAGATCATCTGCTATTCGGAGTAGCTCCAAAAACGCTGCTCGCCAGTAGCTGCAACGTTAGGATGGCCGAGCGGTCTAAGGCGCTGCGTTCAGGTCGCAGTCTCCCCTGGAGGCGTGGGTTCGAATCCCACTTCTGACAAACCAAACCTTTGGCCGCGGGCTCAAGCTAGAGTCTTTAACCCTCTGGCAAGTTGACCCCGTGATATATTAATGTTGACAAAGCACTGCATTTCGGTTTCCGTCACAACTAGAGAAACACTACTGTAATGCTTGCCGTCATCACATGAACTTTAAAGTAACACTTTTGTGCCATGTATGGACTTCTATGGAATTTTCATGCAGTTTTCTTGGAATTTCATGCCATGACACTTTGTGAAATTGGACATGTTTTATCGAAGGGGATTCAATGGAATACCGCATTGCGATGTTTACCGGAATGAGAACTTGTTTGTGAAAGGGTATTCATGTTTTGTTTGGGGTTTCTTTGGAGGGATGCAATGTGATTCTTGGAGTTTGACTGTGATGTCATGGACTGACATTTTGGGGATGCAGTAGAATGTCATGGCAAGGAATTCCTGGAAATTTCTTGGAATGACATGTCATGGGTTTTTGGGGTGTGGGATGGAGTGTCATGGGATGAGATTCATGGAATGTCAAGCGAAACATTGCATTGCCGTTGACAAGAAACGTCATGAGAATGAAAGAATGATGTTAAACATTGACAAAACATTGCAGCAACGCTGCCACATATTACGTGAATATGAGAGGAATGCTATTACTGCATTTATTCAACATCAGTCCTACAAAAGCACTGCATTTCAATCGCATTGCTCATGAAGAAATGGACAATCACACGAAAGGGTATAAAGAAACCCTCACTTTCGCCTAAACGCTCTCGTGTGCCAAAAAGCACCACTCTGCCCCATGTGAGGCTCGAACTCACGACCTTCAGATTATGAGACTGACGCGCTGCCTAACTGCGCCAACGAGGCCTGTGTTGTGACTAGGGTGAGCGGGGGACCACTAGCTTCTAGATCATCTGCCATTTGGAGTAGCTCCAAAAACGCTGCTCGCCAGTAGCTGCAATGTCAGGATGGCCGAGCGGTCTAAGGCGCTGCGTTCAGGTCGCAGTCTCCCCTGGAGGCGTGGGTTCGAATCCCACTTCTGACAAACCAAACCTTTGGCCGCGGGCTCAAGCTAGAGTCTTTAACCCTCAGGCAAGTTGACCCCGTGATATATTAATGTTGACAAAGCACTGCATTTCGGTTTCCGTCACAACTAGAGAAACACTACTGTAACGCTGGCCGTCATCACATGAACTTTAAAGTAACACTTTTGTGCCATGTATGGACTTCTATGGAATTTTCATGCAGTTTTCTTGGAATTTCATGCCATGACACTTTGTGAAATTGGACATGTTTTATCGAAGGGGATTCAATGGAATACCGCATTGCCATGTTTACCGGAATGAGAACTTGTTTGTGAAAGGGTATTCATGTTTTGTTTGGGGTTTCTTTGGAGGGATGCAATGTGATTCTTGGAGTTTGACTGTGATGTCATGGACTGACATTTTGGGGATGCAGTAGAATGTCATGGCAAGGAATTCCTGGAAATTTCTTGGAATGACATGTCATGGGTTTTTGGGGTGTGGGATGGAGTGTCATGGGATGAGATTCATGGAATGTCAAGCGAAACATTGCATTGCCGTTGACAAGAAACGTCATGAGAATGAAAGAATGATGTTAAACATTGACAAAACATTGCAGCAACGCTGCCACATATTACGTGAATATGAGAGGAATGCTATTACTGCATTTATTCAACATCAGTCCTACAAAAGCACTGCATTTCAATCGCATTGCTCATGAAGAAATGGACAATCACACGAAAGGGTATAAAGAAACCCTCACTTTCGCCTAAACGCTCTCGTGTGCCAAAAAGCACCACTCTGCCCCGTGTGAGGCTCGAACTCACGACCTTCAGATTATGAGACTGACGCGCTGCCTAACTGCGCCAACGAGGCCTGTGTTACGACTAGGGTGAGTGGGGGACCACTAGCTTCTAGATCATCTGCCATTTGGAGTAGCTCCAAAAACGCTGCTCGCCAGTAGCTGCAATGTCAGGATGGCCGAGCGGTCTAAGGCGCTGCGTTCAGGTCGCAGTCTCCCCTGGAGGCGTGTGTTCGAATCCCACTTCTGACAAACCAAACCTTTGGCCGCGGGCTCAAGCTAGAGTCTTTAACCCTCTGGCAAGTTGACCCCGTGATATATTAATGTTGACAAAGCACTGCATTTCGGTTTCCGTCACAACTAGAGAAACACTACTGTAACGCTGGCCGTCATCACATGAACTTTAAAGTAACACTTTTGTGCCATGTATGGACTTCTATGGAATTTTCATGCAGTTTTCTTGGAATTTCATTCCATGACACTTTGTGAAATTGGACATGTTTTATCGAAGGGGATTCAATGGAATACCGCATTGCGATGTTTAACGGCATGAGAACTTGTTTGTGAAAGGGTATTCATGTTTTGTGTGGGGTTTCTTTGGAGGGATGCAATGTGATTCTTGGAGTTTGACTGTGATGTCATGGACTGACATTTTGGGGATGCAGTAGAATGTCATGGCAAGGAATTCCTGGATATTTCTTGGAATTACATGTCATGGGTTTTTGGGGTGTGGGATGGAGTGTCATGGGATGAGATTCATGGAATGTCAAGCGAAACATTGCATTGCCGTTGACAAGAAACGTCATGAGAATGAAAGAATGATGTTAAACATTGACAAAACATTGCAGCAACGCTGCCACATATTACGTGAATATGAGAGGAATGCTATTACTGCATTTATTCAACATAAGTCCTACAAAAGCATTGCATTTCAATCGCATTGCTCATGAAGAAATGGACAATCACACGAAAGGGTATAAAGAAACCCTCACTTTCGCCTAAACGCTCTCGTGTGCCAAAAAGCACCACTCTGCCCCGTGTGAGGCTCGAACTCACGACCTTCAGATTATGAGACTGACGCGCTGCCTAACTGCGCCAACGAGGCCTGTGTTGTGACTAGGGTGAGCGGGGGACCACTAGCTTCTAGATCATCTGCTATTCGGAGTAGCTCCAAAAACGCTGCTCGCCAGTAGCTGCAACGTCAGGATGGCCGAGCGGTCTAAGGCGCTGCGTTCAGGTCGCAGTCTCCCCTGGAGGCGTGGGTTCGAATCCCACTTCTGACAAACCAAACCTTTGGCCGCGGGCTCAAGCTAGAGTCTTTAACCCTCTGGCAAGTTGACCCCGTGATATATTAATGTTGACAAAGCACTGCATTTCGGTTTCCGTCACAACTAGAGAAACACTACTGTAACGCTTGCCGTCATCACATGAACTTTAAAGTAACACTTTTGTGCCATGTATGGACTTCTATGGAATTTTCATGCAGTTTTCTTGGAATTTCATGCCATGACACTTTGTGAAATTGGACATGTTTTATCGAAGGGGATTCAATGGAATACCGCATTGCGATGTTTACCGGAATGAGAACTTGTTTGTGAAAGGGTATTCATGTTTTGTTTGGGGTTTCTTTGGAGGGATGCAATGTGATTCTTGGAGTTTGACTGTGATGTCATGGACTGACATTTTGGGGATGCAGTAGAATGTCATGGCAAGGAATTCCTGGAAATTTCTTGGAATGACATGTCATGGGTTTTTGGGGTGTGGGATGGAGTGTCATGGGATGAGATTCATGGAATGTCAAGCGAAACATTGCATTGCCGTTGACAAGAAACGTCATGAGAATGAAAGAATGATGTTAAACATTGACAAAACATTGCAGCAACGCTGCCACATATTACGTGAATATGAGAGGAATGCTATTACTGCATTTATTCAACATCAGTCCTACAAAAGCACTGCATTTCAATCGCATTGCTCATGAAGAAATGGACAATCACACGAAAGGGTATAAAGAAACCCTCACTTTCGCCTAAACGCTCTCGTGTGCCAAAAAGCACCACTCTGCCCCATGTGAGGCTCGAACTCACGACCTTCAGATTATGAGACTGACGCGCTGCCTAACTGCGCCAACGAGGCCTGTGTTGTGACTAGGGTGAGCGGGGGACCACTAGCTTCTAGATCATCTGCCATTTGGAGTAGCTCCAAAAACGCTGCTCGCCAGTAGCTGCAATGTCAGGATGGCCGAGCGGTCTAAGGCGCTGCGTTCAGGTCGCAGTCTCCCCTGGAGGCGTGGGTTCGAATCCCACTTCTGACAAACCAAACCTTTGGCCACGGGCTCAAGCTAGAGTCTTTAACCCTCAGGCAAGTTGACCCCGTGATATATTAATGTTGACAAAGCACTGCATTTCGGTTTCCGTCACAACTAGAGAAACACTACTGTAACGCTGGCCGTCATCACATGAACTTTAAAGTAACACTTTTGTGCCATGTATGGACTTCTATGGAATTTTCATGCAGTTTTCTTGGAATTTCATGCCATGACACTTTGTGAAATTGGACATGTTTTATCGAAGGGGATTCAATGGAATACCGCATTGCCATGTTTACCGGAATGAGAACTTGTTTGTGAAAGGGTATTCATGTTTTGTTTGGGGTTTCTTTGGAGGGATGCAATGTGATTCTTGGAGTTTGACTGTGATGTCATGGACTGACATTTTGGGGATGCAGTAGAATGTCATGGCAAGGAATTCCTGGAAATTTCTTGGAATGACATGTCATGGGTTTTTGGGGTGTGGGATGGAGTGTCATGGGATGAGATTCATGGAATGTCAAGCGAAACATTGCATTGCCGTTGACAAGAAACGTCATGAGAATGAAAGAATGATGTTAAACATTGACAAAACATTGCAGCAACGCTGCCACATATTACGTGAATATGAGAGGAATGCTATTACTGCATTTATTCAACATCAGTCCTACAAAAGCACTGCATTTCAATCGCATTGCTCATGAAGAAATGGACAATCACACGAAAGGGTATAAAGAAACCCTCACTTTCGCCTAAACGCTCTCGTGTGCCAAAAAGCACCACTCTGCCCCGTGTGAGGCTCGAACTCACGACCTTCAGATTATGAGACTGACGCGCTGCCTAACTGCGCCAACGAGGCCTGTGTTACGACTAGGGTGAGTGGGGGACCACTAGCTTCTAGATCATCTGCCATTTGGAGTAGCTCCAAAAACGCTGCTCGCCAGTAGCTGCAATGTCAGGATGGCCGAGCGGTCTAAGGCGCTGCGTTCAGGTCGCAGTCTCCCCTGGAGGCGTGTGTTCGAATCCCACTTCTGACAAACCAAACCTTTGGCCGCGGGCTCAAGCTAGAGTCTTTAACCCTCTGGCAAGTTGACCCCGTGATATATTAATGTTGACAAAGCACTGCATTTCGGTTTCCGTCACAACTAGAGAAACACTACTGTAACGCTGGCCGTCATCACATGAACTTTAAAGTAACACTTTTGTGCCATGTATGGACTTCTATGGAATTTTCATGCAGTTTTCTTGGAATTTCATTCCATGACACTTTGTGAAATTGGACATGTTTTATCGAAGGGGATTCAATGGAATACCGCATTGCGATGTTTAACGGCATGAGAACTTGTTTGTGAAAGGGTATTCATGTTTTGTGTGGGGTTTCTTTGGAGGGATGCAATGTGATTCTTGGAGTTTGACTGTGATGTCATGGACTGACATTTTGGGGATGCAGTAGAATGTCATGGCAAGGAATTCCTGGATATTTCTTGGAATTACATGTCATGGGTTTTTGGGGTGTGGGATGGAGTGTCATGGGATGAGATTCATGGAATGTCAAGCGAAACATTGCATTGCCGTTGACAAGAAACGTCATGAGAATGAAAGAATGATGTTAAACATTGACAAAACATTGCAGCAACGCTGCCACATATTACGTGAATATGAGAGGAATGCTATTACTGCATTTATTCAACATAAGTCCTACAAAAGCATTGCATTTCAATCGCATTGCTCATGAAGAAATGGACAATCACACGAAAGGGTATAAAGAAACCCTCACTTTCGCCTAAACGCTCTCGTGTGCCAAAAAGCACCACTCTGCCCCGTGTGAGGCTCGAACTCACGACCTTCAGATTATGAGACTGACGCGCTGCCTAACTGCGCCAACGAGGCCTGTGTTGTGACTAGGGTGAGCGGGGGACCACTAGCTTCTAGATCATCTGCTATTCGGAGTAGCTCCAAAAACGCTGCTCGCCAGTAGCTGCAACGTTAGGATGGCCGAGCGGTCTAAGGCGCTGCGTTCAGGTCGCAGTCTCCCCTGGAGGCGTGGGTTCGAATCCCACTTCTGACAAACCAAACCTTTGGCCGCGGGCTCAAGCTAGAGTCTTTAACCCTCTGGCAAGTTGACCCCGTGATATATTAATGTTGACAAAGCACTGCATTTCGGTTTCCGTCACAACTAGAGAAACACTACTGTAACGCTTGCCGTCATCACATGAACTTTAAAGTAACACTTTTGTGCCATGTATGGACTTCTATGGAATTTTCATGCAGTTTTCTTGGAATTTCATGCCATGACACTTTGTGAAATTGGACATGTTTTATCGAAGGGGATTCAATGGAATACCGCATTGCGATGTTTACCGGAATGAGAACTTGTTTGTGAAAGGGTATTCATGTTTTGTTTGGGGTTTCTTTGGAGGGATGCAATGTGATTCTTGGAGTTTGACTGTGATGTCATGGACTGACATTTTGGGGATGCAGTAGAATGTCATGGCAAGGAATTCCTGGAAATTTCTTGGAATGACATGTCATGGGTTTTTGGGGTGTGGGATGGAGTGTCATGGGATGAGATTCATGGAATGTCAAGCGAAACATTGCATTGCCGTTGACAAGAAACGTCATGAGAATGAAAGAATGATGTTAAACATTGACAAAACATTGCAGCAACGCTGCCACATATTACGTGAATATGAGAGGAATGCTATTACTGCATTTATTCAACATCAGTCCTACAAAAGCACTGCATTTCAATCGCATTGCTCATGAAGAAATGGACAATCACACGAAAGGGTATAAAGAAACCCTCACTTTCGCCTAAACGCTCTCGTGTGCCAAAAAGCACCACTCTGCCCCATGTGAGGCTCGAACTCACGACCTTCAGATTAAGAGACTGACGCGCTGCCTAACTGCGCCAACGAGGCCTGTGTTGTGACTAGGGTGAGCGGGGGACCACTAGCTTCTAGATCATCTGCCATTTGGAGTAGCTCCAAAAACGCTGCTCGCCAGTGGCTGCAATGTCAGGATGGCCGAGCGGTCTAAGGCGCTGCGTTCAGGTCGCAGTCTCCCCTGGAGGCGTGGGTTCGAATCCCACTTCTGACAAACCAAACCTTTGGCCGCGGGCTCAAGCTAGAGTCTTTAACCCTCAGGCAAGTTGACCCCGTGATATATTAATGTTGACAAAGCACTGCATTTCGGTTTCCGTCACAACTAGAGAAACACTACTGTAACGCTGGCCGTCATCACATGAACTTTAAAGTAACACTTTTGTGCCATGTATGGACTTCTATGGAATTTTCATGCAGTTTTCTTGGAATTTCATGCCATGACACTTTGTGAAATTGGACATGTTTTATCGAAGGGGATTCAATGGAATACCGCATTGCCATGTTTACCGGAATGAGAACTTGTTTGTGAAAGGGTATTCATGTTTTGTTTGGGGTTTCTTTGGAGGGATGCAATGTGATTCTTGGAGTTTGACTGTGATGTCATGGACTGACATTTTGGGGATGCAGTAGAATGTCATGGCAAGGAATTCCTGGAAATTTCTTGGAATGACATGTCATGGGTTTTTGGGGTGTGGGATGGAGTGTCATGGGATGAGATTCATGGAATGTCAAGCGAAACATTGCATTGCCGTTGACAAGAAACGTCATGAGAATGAAAGAATGATGTTAAACATTGACAAAACATTGCAGCAACGCTGCCACATATTACGTGAATATGAGAGGAATGCTATTACTGCATTTATTCAACATCAGTCCTACAAAAGCACTGCATTTCAATCGCATTGCTCATGAAGAAATGGACAATCACACGAAAGGGTATAAAGAAACCCTCACTTTCGCCTAAACGCTCTCGTGTGCCAAAAAGCACCACTCTGCCCCGTGTGAGGCTCGAACTCACGACCTTCAGATTATGAGACTGACGCGCTGCCTAACTGCGCCAACGAGGCCTGTGTTACGACTAGGGTGAGTGGGGGACCACTAGCTTCTAGATCATCTGCCATTTGGAGTAGCTCCAAAAACGCTGCTCGCCAGTAGCTGCAATGTCAGGATGGCCGAGCGGTCTAAGGCGCTGCGTTCAGGTCGCAGTCTCCCCTGGAGGCGTGTGTTCGAATCCCACTTCTGACAAACCAAACCTTTGGCCGCGGGCTCAAGCTAGAGTCTTTAACCCTCTGGCAAGTTGACCCCGTGATATATTAATGTTGACAAAGCACTGCATTTCGGTTTCCGTCACAACTAGAGAAACACTACTGTAACGCTGGCCGTCATCACATGAACTTTAAAGTAACACTTTTGTGCCATGTATGGACTTCTATGGAATTTTCATGCAGTTTTCTTGGAATTTCATTCCATGACACTTTGTGAAATTGGACATGTTTTATCGAAGGGGATTCAATGGAATACCGCATTGCGATGTTTAACGGCATGAGAACTTGTTTGTGAAAGGGTATTCATGTTTTGTGTGGGGTTTCTTTGGAGGGATGCAATGTGATTCTTGGAGTTTGACTGTGATGTCATGGACTGACATTTTGGGGATGCAGTAGAATGTCATGGCAAGGAATTCCTGGATATTTCTTGGAATTACATGTCATGGGTTTTTGGGGTGTGGGATGGAGTGTCATGGGATGAGATTCATGGAATGTCAAGCGAAACATTGCATTGCCGTTGACAAGAAACGTCATGAGAATGAAAGAATGATGTTAAACATTGACAAAACATTGCAGCAACGCTGCCACATATTACGTGAATATGAGAGGAATGCTATTACTGCATTTATTCAACATAAGTCCTACAAAAGCATTGCATTTCAATCGCATTGCTCATGAAGAAATGGACAATCACACGAAAGGGTATAAAGAAACCCTCACTTTCGCCTAAACGCTCTCGTGTGCCAAAAAGCACCACTCTGCCCCGTGTGAGGCTCGAACTCACGACCTTCAGATTATGAGACTGACGCGCTGCCTAACTGCGCCAACGAGGCCTGTGTTGTGACTAGGGTGAGCGGGGGACCACTAGCTTCTAGATCATCTGCTATTCGGAGTAGCTCCAAAAACGCTGCTCGCTAGTAGCTGCAACGTTAGGATGGCCGAGCGGTCTAAGGCGCTGCGTTCAGGTCGCAGTCTCCCCTGGAGGCGTGGGTTCGAATCCCACTTCTGACAAACCAAACCTTTGGCCGCGGGCTCAAGCTAGAGTCTTTAACCCTCTGGCAAGTTGACCCCGTGATATATTAATGTTGACAAAGCACTGCATTTCGGTTTCCGTCACAACTAGAGAAACACTACTGTAACGCTTGCCGTCATCACATGAACTTTAAAGTAACACTTTTGTGCCATGTATGGACTTCTATGGAATTTTCATGCAGTTTTCTTGGAATTTCATGCCATGACACTTTGTGAAATTGGACATGTTTTATCGAAGGGGATTCAATGGAATACCGCATTGCGATGTTTACCGGAATGAGAACTTGTTTGTGAAAGGGTATTCATGTTTTGTTTGGGGTTTCTTTGGAGGGATGCAATGTGATTCTTGGAGTTTGACTGTGATGTCATGGACTGACATTTTGGGGATGCAGTAGAATGTCATGGCAAGGAATTCCTGGAAATTTCTTGGAATGACATGTCATGGGTTTTTGGGGTGTGGGATGGAGTGTCATGGGATGAGATTCATGGAATGTCAAGCGAAACATTGCATTGCCGTTGACAAGAAACGTCATGAGAATGAAAGAATGATGTTAAACATTGACAAAACATTGCAGCAACGCTGCCACATATTACGTGAATATGAGAGGAATGCTATTACTGCATTTATTCAACATCAGTCCTACAAAAGCACTGCATTTCAATCGCATTGCTCATGAAGAAATGGACAATCACACGAAAGGGTATAAAGAAACCCTCACTTTCGCCTAAACGCTCTCGTGTGCCAAAAAGCACCACTCTGCCCCATGTGAGGCTCGAACTCACGACCTTCAGATTATGAGACTGACGCGCTGCCTAACTGCGCCAACGAGGCCTGTGTTGTGACTAGGGTGAGCGGGGGACCACTAGCTTCTAGATCATCTGCCATTTGGAGTAGCTCCAAAAACGCTGCTCGCCAGTAGCTGCAATGTCAGGATGGCCGAGCGGTCTAAGGCGCTGCGTTCAGGTCGCAGTCTCCCCTGGAGGCGTGGGTTCGAATCCCACTTCTGACAAACCAAACCTTTGGCCGCGGGCTCAAGCTAGAGTCTTTAACCCTCAGGCAAGTTGACCCCGTGATATATTAATGTTGACAAAGCACTGCATTTCGGTTTCCGTCACAACTAGAGAAACACTACTGTAACGCTGGCCGTCATCACATGAACTTTAAAGTAACACTTTTGTGCCATGTATGGACTTCTATGGAATTTTCATGCAGTTTTCTTGGAATTTCATGCCATGACACTTTGTGAAATTGGACATGTTTTATCGAAGGGGATTCAATGGAATACCGCATTGCCATGTTTACCGGAATGAGAACTTGTTTGTGAAAGGGTATTCATGTTTTGTTTGGGGTTTCTTTGGAGGGATGCAATGTGATTCTTGGAGTTTGACTGTGATGTCATGGACTGACATTTTGGGGATGCAGTAGAATGTCATGGCAAGGAATTCCTGGAAATTTCTTGGAATGACATGTCATGGGTTTTTGGGGTGTGGGATGGAGTGTCATGGGATGAGATTCATGGAATGTCAAGCGAAACATTGCATTGCCGTTGACAAGAAACGTCATGAGAATGAAAGAATGATGTTAAACATTGACAAAACATTGCAGCAACGCTGCCACATATTACGTGAATATGAGAGGAATGCTATTACTGCATTTATTCAACATCAGTCCTACAAAAGCACTGCATTTCAATCGCATTGCTCATGAAGAAATGGACAATCACACGAAAGGGTATAAAGAAACCCTCACTTTCGCCTAAACGCTCTCGTGTGCCAAAAAGCACCACTCTGCCCCGTGTGAGGCTCGAAATCACGACCTTCAGATTATGAGACTGACGCGCTGCCTAACTGCGCCAACGAGGCCTGTGTTACAACTAGGGTGAGTGGGGGACCACTAGCTTCTAGATCATCTGCCATTTGGAGTAGCTCCAAAAACGCTGCTCGCCAGTAGCTGCAATGTCAGGATGGCCGAGCGGTCTAAGGCGCTGCGTTCAGGTCGCAGTCTCCCCTGGAGGCGTGTGTTCGAATCCCACTTCTGACAAACCAAACCTTTGGCCGCGGGCTCAAGCTAGAGTCTTTAACCCTCTGGCAAGTTGACCCCGTGATATATTAATGTTGACAAAGCACTGCATTTCGGTTTCCGTCACAACTAGAGAAACACTACTGTAACGCTGGCCGTCATCACATGAACTTTAAAGTAACACTTTTGTGCCATGTATGGACTTCTATGGAATTTTCATGCAGTTTTCTTGGAATTTCATTCCATGACACTTTGTGAAATTGGACATGTTTTATCGAAGGGGATTCAATGGAATACCGCATTGCGATGTTTAACGGCATGAGAACTTGTTTGTGAAAGGGTATTCATGTTTTGTGTGGGGTTTCTTTGGAGGGATGCAATGTGATTCTTGGAGTTTGACTGTGATGTCATGGACTGACATTTTGGGGATGCAGTAGAATGTCATGGCAAGGAATTCCTGGATATTTCTTGGAATGACATGTCATGGGTTTTTGGGGTGTGGGATGGAGTGTCATGGGATGAGATTCATGGAATGTCAAGCGAAACATTGCATTGCCGTTGACAAGAAACGTCATGAGAATGAAAGAATGATGTTAAACATTGACAAAACATTGCAGCAACGCTGCCACATATTACGTGAATATGAGAGGAATGCTATTACTGCATTTATTCAACATAAGTCCTACAAAAGCATTGCATTTCAATCGCATTGCTCATGAAGAAATGGACAATCACACGAAAGGGTATAAAGAAAGCCTCACTTTCGCCTAAACGCTCTCGTGTGCCAAAAAGCACCACTCTGCCCCGTGTGAGGCTCGAACTCACGACCTTCAGATTATGAGACTGACGCGCTGCCTAACTGCACCAACGAGGCCTGTGTTGTGACTAGGGTGAGCGGGGGACCACTAGCTTCTAGATCATCTGCTATTCGGAGTAGCTCCAAAAACGCTGCTCGCCAGTAGCTGCAACGTCAGGATGGCCGAGCGGTCTAAGGCGCTGCGTTCAGGTTGCAGTCTCCCCTGGAGGCGTGGGTTCGAATCCCACTTCTGACAAACCAAACCTTTGGCCGCGGGCTCAAGCTAGAGTCTTTAACCCTCTGGCAAGTTGACCCCGTGATATATTAATGTTGACAAAGCACTGCATTTCGGTTTCCGTCACAACTAGAGAAACACTACTGTAACGCTGGCCGTCATCACATGAACTTTAAAGTAACACTTTTGTGCCATGTATGGACTTCTATGGAATTTTCATGCAGTTTTCTTGGAATTTCATGCCATGACACTTTGTGAAATTGGACATGTTTTATCGAAGGGGATTCAATGGAATACCGCATTGCGATGTTTACCGGAATGAGAACTTGTTTGTGAAAGGGTATTCATGTTTTGTTTGGGGTTTCTTTGGAGGGATGCAATGTGATTCTTGGAGTTTGACTGTGATGTCATGGACTGACATTTTGGGGATGCAGTAGAATGTCATGGCAAGGAATTCCTGGAAATTTCTTGGAATGACATGTCATGGGTTTTTGGGGTGTGGGATGGAGTGTCATGGGATGAGATTCATGGAATGTCAAGCGAAACATTGCATTGCCGTTGACAAGAAATGTCATGAGAATGAAAGAATGATGTTAAACATTGACAAAACATTGCAGCAACGCTGCCACATATTACGTGAATATGAGAGGAATGCTATTACTGCATTTATTCAACATCAGTCCTACAAAAGCATTGCATTTCAATCGCATTGCTCATGAAGAAATGGACAATCACACGAAAGGGTATAAAGAAACCCTCACTTTCGCCTAAACGCTCTCGTGTGCCAAAAAGCACCACTCTGCCCCGTGTGAGGCTCGAACTCACGACCTTCAGATTATGAGACTGACGCGCTTCCTAACTGCGCCAACGAGGCCTGTGTTGTGACTAGGGTGAGTGGGGGACCACTAGCTTCTAGATCATCTGCCATTCGGAGTAGCTCCAAAAACGCTGCTCGCCAGTAGCTGGAATGTCAGGATGGCCGAGCGGTCTAAGGCGCTGCGTTCAGGTCGCAGTCTCCCCTGGAGGCGTGGGTTCGAATCCCACTTCTGACAAACCAAACCTTTGGCCGCGGGCTCAAGCTAGAGTCTTTAACCCTCAGGCAAGTTGACCCCGTGATATATTAATGTTGACAAAGCACTGCATTTCGGTTTCCGTCACAACTAGAGAAACACTACTGTAACGCTGGCCGTCATCACATGAACTTTAAAGTAACACTTTTGTGCCATGTATGGACTTCTATGGAATTTTCATGCAGTTTTCTTGGAATTTCATGCCATGACACTTTGTGAAATTGGACATGTTTTATCGAAGGGGATTCAATGGAATACCGCATTGCGATGTTTAACGGAATGAGAACTTGTTTGTGAAAGGGTATTCATGTTTTGTTTGGGGTTTCTTTGGAGGGATGCAATGTGATTCTTGGAGTTTGACTGTGATGTCATGGACTGACATTTTGGGGATGCAGTAGAATGTCATGGCAAGGAATTCCTGGAAATTTCTTGGAATGACATGTCATGGGTTTTTGGGGTGTGGGATGGAGTGTCATGGGATGAGATTCATGGAATGTCAAGCGAAACATTGCATTGCCGTTGACAAGAAACGTCATGAGAATGAAAGAATGATGTTAAACATTGACAAAACATTGCAGCAACGCTGCCACATATTACGTGAATATGAGAGGAATGCTATTACTGCATTTATTCAACATAAGTCCTACAAAAGCATTGCATTTCAATCGCATTGCTCATGAAGAAATGGACAATCACACGAAAGGGTATAAAGAAAGCCTCACTTTCGCCTAAACGCTCTCGTGTGCCAAAAAGCACCACTCTGCCCCGTGTGAGGCTCGAACTCACGACCTTCAGATTATGAGACTGACGCGCTGCCTAACTGCGCCAACGAGGCCTGTGTTGTGACTAGGGTGAGCGGGGGACCACTAGCTTCTAGATCATCTGCTATTCGGAGTAGCTCCAAAAACGCTGCTCGCCAGTAGCTGCAACGTCAGGATGGCCGAGCGGTCTAAGGCGCTGCGTTCAGGTCGCAGTCTCCCCTGGAGGCGTGGGTTCGAATCCCACTTCTGACAAACCAAACCTTTGGCCGCGGGCTCAAGCTAGAGTCTTTAACCCTCTGGCAAGTTGACCCCGTGATATATTAATGTTGACAAAGCACTGCATTTCGGTTTCCGTCACAACTAGAGAAACACTACTGTAACGCTGGCCGTCATCACATGAACTTTAAAGTAACACTTTTGTGCCATGTATGGACTTCTATGGAATTTTCATGCAGTTTTCTTGGAATTTCATGCCATGACACTTTGTGAAATTGGACATGTTTTATCGAAGGGGATTCAATGGAATACCGCATTGCGATGTTTACCGGAATGAGAACTTGTTTGTGAAAGGGTATTCATGTTTTGTTTGGGGTTTCTTTGGAGGGATGCAATGTGATTCTTGGAGTTTGACTGTGATGTCATGGACTGACATTTTGGGGATGCAGTAGAATGTCATGGCAAGGAATTCCTGGAAATTTCTTGGAATGACATGTCATGGGTTTTTGGGGTGTGGGATGGAGTGTCATGGGATGAGATTCATGGAATGTCAAGCGAAACATTGCATTGCCGTTGACAAGAAACGTCATGAGAATGAAAGAATGATGTTAAACATTGACAAAACATTGCAGCAACGCTGCCACATATTACGTGAATATGAGAGGAATGCTATTACTGCATTTATTCAACATCAGTCCTACAAAAGCACTGCATTTCAATCGCATTGCTCATGAAGAAATGGACAATCACACGAAAGGGTATAAAGAAACCCTCACTTTCGCCTAAACGCTCTCGTGTGCCAAAAAGCACCACTTTGCCCCGTGTGAGGCTCGAACTCACTACCTTCAGATTATGAGACTGACGCGCTGCCTAACTGCGCCAACGAGGCCTGTGTTGTGACTAGGGTGAGCGGGGGACCACTAGCTTCTAGATCATCTGCCATTCGGAGTAGCTCCAAAAACGCTGCTCGCCAGTAGCTGGAATGTCAGGATGGCCGAGCGGTCTAAGGCGCTGCGTTCAGGTCGCAGTCTCCCCTGGAGGCGTGGGTTCGAATCCCACTTCTGACAAACCAAACCTTTGGCCGCGGGCTCAAGCTAGAGTCTTTAACCCTCTGGCAAGTTGACCCCGTGATATATTAATGTTGACAAAGCATTGCATTTCGGTTTCCGTCACAACTAGAGAAACACTACTGTAACGCTGGCCGTCATCACATGAACTTTAAAGTAACACTTTTGTGCCATGTATGGACTTCTATGGAATTTTCATGCAGTTTTCTTGGAATTTCATGCCATGACACTTTGTGAAATTGGACATGTTTTATCGAAGGGGATTCAATGGAATACCGCATTGCGATGTTTACCGGAATGAGAACTTGTTTGTGAAAGGGTATTCATGTTTTGTTTGGGGTTTCTTTGGAGGGATGCAATGTGATTCTTGGAGTTTGACTGTGATGTCATGGACTGACATTTTGGGGATGCAGTAGAATGTCATGGCAAGGAATTCCTGGATATTTCTTGGAATTACATGTCATGGGTTTTTGGGGTGTGGGATGGAGTGTCATGGGATGAGATTCATGGAATGTCAAGCGAAACATTGCATTGCCGTTGACAAGAAACGTTATGAGAATGAAAGAATGATGTTAAACATTGACAAAACATTGCAGCAACGCTGCCACATATTACGTGAATATGAGAGGAATGCTATTACTGCATTTATTCAACATCAGTCCTACAAAAGCACTGCATTTCAATCGCATTGCTCATGAAGAAATGGACAATCACACGAAAGGGTATAAAGAAACCCTCACTTTCGCCTAAACGCTCTCGTGTGCCAAAAAGCACCACTCTGCCCCGTGTGAGGCTCGAACTCACGACCTTCAGATTATGAGACTGACGCGCTGCCTAACTGCGCCAACGAGGCCTGTGTTGTGACTAGGGTGAGCGGGGGACCACTAGCTTCTAGATCATCTGCCATTCGGAGTAGCTCCAAAAACGCTGCTCGCCAGTAGCTGGAATGTCAGGATGGCCGAGCGGTCTAAGGCGCTGCGTTCAGGTCGCAGTCTCCCCTGGAGGCGTGGGTTCGAATCCCACTTCTGACAAACCAAACCTTTGGCCGCGGGCTCAAGCTAGAGTCTTTAACCCTCTGGCAAGTTGACCCCGTGATATATTAATGTTGACAAAGCACTGCATTTCGGTTTCCGTCACAACTAGAGAAACACTACTGTAACGCTTGCCGTCATCACATGAACTTTAAAGTAACACTTTTGTGCCATGTATGGACTTCTATGGAATTTTCATGCAGTTTTCTTGGAATTTCATGCCATGACACTTTGTGAAATTGGACATGTTTTATCGAAGGGGATTCAATGGAATACCGCATTGCGATGTTTACCGGAATGAGAACTTGTTTGTGAAAGGGTATTCATGTTTTGTTTGGGGTTTCTTTGGAGGGATGCAATGTGATTCTTGGAGTTTGACTGTGATGTCATGGACTGACATTTTGGGGATGCAGTAGAATGTCATGGCAAGGAATTCCTGGAAATTTCTTGGAAAAACATGTCATGGGTTTTTGGGGTGTGGGATGGAGTGTCATGGGATGAGATTCATGGAATGTCAAGCGAAACATTGCATTGCCGTTGACAAGAAACGTCATGAGAATGAAAGAATGATGTTAAACATTGACAAAACATTGCAGCAACGCTGCCACATATTACGTGAATATGAGAGGAATGCTATTACTGCATTTATTCAACATCAGTCCTACAAAAGCACTGCATTTCAATCGCATTGCTCATGAAGAAATGGACAATCACACGAAAGGGTATAAAGAAAGCCTCACTTTCGCCTAAACGCTCTCGTGTGCCAAAAAGCACCACTCTGCCCCGTGTGAGGCTCGAACTCACGACCTTCAGATTATGAGACTAACGCGCTGCCTAACTGCGCCAACGAGGCCTGTGTTGTGACTAGGGTGAGCGGGGGACCACTAGCTTCTAGATCATCTGCCATTCGGAGTAGCTCCAAAAACGCTGCTCGCCAGTAGCTGGAATGTCAGGATGGCCGAGCGGTCTAAGGCGCTGCGTTCAGGTCAAGATCAAGATTCAAGATTCAAGAGTTTTATTTGTCACATACACAGTTATATACACAATATACAACTGGCAGTGAAATGTAAACAGGTCCGCTCCATGGACAGTGCAAATAACAGTTACAAGAAATTAAAATAGAAATAGAATAAAATTAGAATAAAAAGTATTAACATAAGTAGAATTATAAATAAATCAAGTAAAAGATAAAAATAGGAAATAAGATAAATAAAAATATAAAAAATATGTGGATATGATAAGTGAGATAAACTGTAGACTTAAAAATAAGTGGTTAACATAAAATATATATATATGTATATATAAAGAAGTATAATGTGCTAGGTTTATTACAGGTTGTTACGCAGTAACAATAGGAAAGTAAAGTGCAGTGCAATTGCAGTATGTGGATGTTAATGTTAAAAAACCGTATGTTTATGCGTGTGCGGGGTGAAGTGAAGTCACGTGACTGAGTTCAGGAGTCTGATGGCCTGGGGGAAGAAACTCCTCCTGAGTCTTTCAGTCTTTGCCATCAGGCTACGGAAGCGCTTACCAGATGGCAGCAGGGTGAAGTGAGAGTTTGCAGGGTGATTAATGTCTCTGATGATTTTGGTAGCTCTACCTCTGCAGCGTTTGGTGTAGATGTCCTGCAGAGATGTGAGAGCTGAGCCTGAGATGCGCTCGGATAAGCGCACCACTCTTTGCAGGGCTTTGCAGTCGTGACTGGTGCTGTTCCCGTACCACGCTGTGATGCACTGAGTCAGGACACTTTCTATCGCCCCTCGATAGAAAGTTTTCAGGATGGCTGGTGAAACCCTGAATTTCCTCAGCTGGCGCAGGTGGTACAGTCTTTGCCTGGCTTTTTTCACCTGTGTCTGGATGTGTGTAGTCCAGGTCAGATCCTCGGAGATGTTCACTCCCAGGTATTTGAAGCTGCTCACTCTCTCTACCGGTGTCCCGCTGATCATGAGAGGGGAGTATGACCGATGCTGTCTCTTCCTGAAGTCCACAATCAGTTCTTTGGTCTTGTTAACATTCAGAGAGAGACAGTTGTCCTGGCACCATGATGTCAGTTGCTCCACTTCGTCCAAGTATGCCGTCTCATTGTTGTTGGAGATGAGACCCAGGACAACAGTATCATCAGCAAACTTGATGATCGAGGTGGAGCTGTGTGTGGACAAACAGTCATGGGTGTAGAGAGAGTAGAGCAGGGGACTCAGCACACAGCCCTGTGGAGCTCCAACACTCAGGGTGATGGAGGTGGAGGTGAACTGGCCTACTCTCACCGCCTGGGGTCTGCCAGTGAGGAAATCTTCAATCCAGAGGCAGAGAGAAGAATTCAGGCCTAGATCCAGGAGTTTGTGTGTTAGCTTAATGGGAACTATGGTGTTAAAGGCTGAGCTATAGTCAATAAATAGCAACCTGACATAGTTCCCACTTTTGCTGTCGATGTGAGTGAGGCAGGAGTGAAGGACGTGAGAAATGGCATCTTCAGTCGATCTATTGGGACGATAGGCAAACTGAAGAGGGTCCAAAGTGTCAGGAATGGAGGAGCAAATGTTGTTTTTAATGAGTCTCTCAAAGACCTTCATGACTAAAGATGTGAGAGCCACTGGACGATAGTCATTTAAGCAAGAGGGTTTACTGATCTTAGGTACAGGGATGATGGAGGATCGTTTGAAGGAGGTGGGGACAACAGATGTAGCAAGGGACTCGTTGAATATGGATGTAAAGAGCCCTGCGAGCTGATCAGCACAGGACCGCAGAACACGACCTGAAATACCATCCGGCCCAGCAGCTTTCCTGACATCCACACGTTTGAGTGCCCTCCGAACCTCGTCCTCCGAGACAGAGATCACGTGACCGTTGCTGCTCTGAGGGACTCTCTCTGACGCGTCACTCGCCGGAGTCGCGCTGCCGCGATTACCATCAAAGCGCGCGTAGAAAGAGTTTAACTCGTTCACCAGTAACGGATCAGCTCTCACCTCTGCAGAGGATTTAGTTCCAAAAGCACAGATGGTCCTCAGTCCCTGCCACATCCGCCGGGAGTCGTTGAGTTGGAAATGAGATTCCACTCTGTCTTTATAGCGGAGTTTTGCGGCTTTAACGGCGCGCCGGAGGGCGTAACATGAAGCTTTGTACTCCCTCATATCCCCCGTTAGGAGACCGGCATTGTAAGCGGTGGTGCGCGAGTTTACTGCAGTGCGAATTGAACTGTCCACCCACGGTTTCTGATTAGGGAAGGACGTTATAGTTAATGTTTGTGTGGCTTGCTCTGTCAGTGTATTGATAAAGCAGAGCGCCACTTCTGTGAACTCGCTGACGTCTTCAGAACTCGCGCGGAACATGTCCCAGTCGACGTCATCAAGAGCTGCCTGTAGCGTGATCTCTGAATGGGATGACCAGCGTTTGACTTCCCTCCTCACCGGGGGCTCTTGAACGAGCCTTTGTTTATATTCCGGTGTGAGGAAAATGGCGGCATGGTCCGATTTGCCAAAAGCTGGCTGTGAACGAGCTTTGTAGGCGTTCTTAAACGGAGAGTAGCAATGATCCAGTGTGTTTGCTCCTCGTGTGGGACAGGAGACATGCTGGTGAAAGTTTGGCAATACTTTCTTTAGGTTTGCTTTGTTAAAATCACCCGCGACGATGAAAGCAGCGTCGGGGTGTTTGTTTATGAAGCCGCTGGTCACATCATGGAGGGCAGATAAAGCCAGCCCCGTGTCTGCTTGTGGTGGAATATAAACGGCAGTGGTGATGACCGAGGAAAACTCCCTCGGTAGGTAGAAAGGCCGGCAAATGATAGTTAAATGTTCCAAGTGAGGCGAGCAGGATCGCGAAAGAATGGAGATGTTCCTAGGATCGCACCATTTCTTGTTTATCATGAAACACACTCCACCGCCTTTAGATTTCCCGGCCTCGGCTGTTCTGTCCATCCGAAAAACAGAGAAGTTCTCGGACGGCGTCACGGCTGTATCCGGGACCGCTGGCGTGAGCCATGTTTCGGACAGACAATAGATGTTGCAGTCTCTCATGTCCCGTTGAAAACTTATCCTGGCTCTAAGATCGTCCATCTTATTCTCCAAGGATTGGACATTTGCGAGCAAAATGCTCGGGAGAGGAGGACTGAATGCTCTTTTTCTCAGTCTGTTGCGGATCCCAGCGCGTTTCCCGCGGTGTTTTTTGAATCTTCGCCGTCGACTCGAGTGGCCATTGTTCAACTCGGCGTCCCGGCGAATCTCAGATGGAAGATTGGAGAAAGTGTCCTGAAACAGGTCAGTGTAGCGGTAACCAATTTCCAGAAGTGTTTTGCTGTCGTAACAGATCAAAGCAGATGATCCGTTGGAAAAAATAGAGAGTAAAAGAGAGTAGAATAATAAATAAAAGCAAAGTCTTAGCGGAGCGACCTGAACGGCGACCGAGCACGGCGGCGCCATCTTGCAAAATCTGTTTAAAAACAGATTAAAAAAGGTCTGTTTAAAAAAGGGCTGTTTAAAAAAGGTCGCAGTCTCCCCTGGAGGCGTGGGTTCGAATCCCACTTCTGACAAACCAAATCTTTGGCCGCGGGCTCAAGCTAGAGTCTTTAACCCTCTGGCAAGTTGACCCCGGGATATATTAATGTTGTCAAAGCACTGCATTTCGGTTTCCGTCACAACTAGAGAAACACTACTGTAACGCTGGCCGTCATCACATGAACTTTAAAGTAACACTTTTGTGCCATGTATGGACTTCTATGGAATTTTCATGCAGTTTTCTTGGAATTTCATGCCATGACACTTTGTGAAATTGGACATGTTTTATCGAAGGGGATTCAATGGAATACCGCATTGCGATGTTTACCGGAATGAGAACTTGTTTGTGAAAGGGTATTCATGTTTTGTTTGGGGTTTCTTTGGAGGGATGCAATGTGATTCTTGGAGTTTGACTGTGATGTCATGGACTGACATTTTGGGGATGCAGTAGAATGTCATGGCAAGGAATTCCTGGAAATTTCTTGGAATGACATGTCATGGGTTTTTGGGGTGTGGGATGGAGTGTCATGGGATGAGATTCATGGAATGTCAAGCGAAACATTGCATTGCCGTTGACAAGAAACGTCATGAGAATGAAAGAATGATGTTAAACATTGACAAAACATTGCAGCAACGCTGCCACATATTACGTGAATATGAGAGGAATGCTATTACTGCATTTATTCAACATCAGTCCTACAAAAGCACTGCATTTCAATCGCATTGCTCATGAAGAAATGGACAATCACACGAAAGGGTATAAAGAAACCCTCACTTTCGCCTAAACGCTCTCGTGTGCCAAAAAGCACCACTCTGCCCCGTGTGAGGCTCGAACTCACGACCGTCAGATTATGAGACTGACGCACTGCCTAACTGCGCCAACGAGGCCTGTGTTGTGACTAGGGTGAGCGGGGGACCACTAGCTTCTAGATCATCTGCCATTCGGAGTAGCTCCAAAAACGCTGCTCGCCAGTAGCTGGAATGTCAGGATGGCCGAGCGGTCTAAGGCGCTGCGTTCAGGTCGCAGTCTCCCCTGGAGGCGTGGGTTCGAATCCCACTTCTGACAAACCAAATCTTTGGCCGCGGGCTCAAGCTAGAGTCTTTAACCCTCTGGCAAGTTGACCCCGTGATATATTAATGTTGTCAAAGCACTGCATTTCGGTTTCCGTCACAACTAGAGAAACACTACTGTAACGCTGGCCGTCATCACATGAACTTTAAAGTAACACTTTTGTGCCATGTATGGACTTCTATGGAATTTTCATGCAGTTTTCTTGGAATTTCATGCCATGACACTTTGTGAAATTGGACATGTTTTATCGAAGGGGATTCAATGGAATACCGCATTGCGATGTTTACCGGAATGAGAACTTGTTTGTGAAAGGGTATTCATGTTTTGTTTGGGGTTTCTTTGGAGGGATGCAATGTGATTCTTGGAGTTTGACTGTGATGTCATGGACTGACATTTTGGGGATGCAGTAGAATGTCATGGCAAGGAATTCCTGGATATTTCTTGGAATGACATGTCATGGGTTTTTGGGGTGTGGGATGGAGTGTCATGGGATGAGATTCATGGAATGTCAAGCGAAACATTGCATTGCCGTTGACAAGAAACGTCATGAGAATGAAAGAATGATGTTAAACATTGACAAAACATTGCAGCAACGCTGCCACATATTACGTGAATATGAGAGGAATGCTATTACTGCATTTATTCAACATCAGTCCTACAAAAGCACTGCATTTCAATCGCATTGCTCATGAAGAAATGGACAATCACACGAAAGGGTATAAAGAAACCCTCACTTTCGCCTAAACGCTCTCGTGTGCCAAAAAGCACCACTCTGCCCCGTGTGAGGCTCGAACTCACGACCTTCAGATTATGAGACTGACGCGCTGCCTAACTGCGCCAACGAGGCCTGTGTTGTGACTAGGGTGAGCGGGGGACCACTAGCTTCTAGATCATCTGCCATTCGGAGTAGCTCCAAAAACGCTGCTCGCCAGTAGCTGGAATGTCAGGATGGCCGAGCGGTCTAAGGCGCTGCGTTCAGGTCGCAGTCTCCCCTGGAGGCGTGGGTTCGAATCCCACTTCTGACAAACCCAACCTTTGGCCGCGGGCTCAAGCTAGAGTCTTTAACCCTCTGGCAAGTTGACCCCGTGATATATTAATGTTGACAAAGCACTGCATTTCGGTTTCCGTCACAACTAGAGAAACACTACTGTAACGCTGGCCGTCATCACATGAACTTTAAAGTAACACTTTTGTGCCATGTATGGACTTCTATGGAATTTTCATGCAGTTTTCTTGGAATTTCATGCCATGACACTTTGTGAAATTGGACATGTTTTATCGAAGGGGATTCAATGGAATACCGCATTGCGATGTTTACCGGAATGAGAACTTGTTTGTGAAAGGGTATTTATGTTTTGTTTGGGGTTTCTTTGGAGGGATGCAATGTGATTCTTGGAGTTTGACTGTGATGTCATGGACTGACATTTTGGGGATGCAGTAGAATGTCATGGCAAGGAATTCCTGGAAATTTCTTGGAATGACATGTCATGGGTTTTTGGGGTGTGGGATGGAGTGTCATGGGATGAGATTCATGGAATGTCAAGCGAAACATTGCATTGCCGTTGACAAGAAACGTCATGAGAATGAAAGAATGATGTTAAACATTGACAAAACATTGCAGCAACGCTGCCACATATTACGTGAATATGAGAGGAATGCTATTACTGCATTTATTCAACATCAGTCCTACAAAAGCATTGCATTTCAATTGCATTGCTCATGAAGAAATGGACAATCACACGAAAGGGTATAAAGAAACCCTCACTTTCGCCTAAACGCTCTCGTGTGCCAAAAAGCACCACTCTGCCCCGTGTGAGGCTCGAACTCACGACCTTCAGATTATGAGACTGACGCACTGCCTAACTGCGCCAACGAGGCCTGTGTTGTGACTAGGGTGAGCGGGGGACCACTAGCTTCTAGATCATCTGCCATTCGGAGTAGCTCCAAAAACGCTGCTCGCCAGTAGCTGGAATGTCAGGATGGCCGAGCGGTCTAAGGCGCTGCGTTCAGGTCGCAGTCTCCCCTGGAGGCGTGGGTTCGAATCCCACTTCTGACAAACCAAATCTTTGGCCGCGGGCTCAAGCTAGAGTCTTTAACCCTCTGGCAAGTTGACCCCGTGATATATTAATGTTGTCAAAGCACTGCATTTCGGTTTCCGTCACAACTAGAGAAACACTACTGTAACGCTGGCCGTCATCACATGAACTTTAAAGTAACACTTTTGTGCCATGTATGGACTTCTATGGAATTTTCATGCAGTTTTCTTGGAATTTCATGCCATGACACTTTGTGAAATTGGACATGTTTTATCGAAGGGGATTCAATGGAATACCGCATTGCGATGTTTACCGGAATGAGAACTTGTTTGTGAAAGGGTATTCATGTTTTGTTTGGGGTTTCTTTGGAGGGATGCAATGTGATTCTTGGAGTTTGACTGTGATGTCATGGACTGACATTTTGGGGATGCAGTAGAATGTCATGGCAAGGAATTCCTGGATATTTCTTGGAATTACATGTCATGGGTTTTTGGGGTGTGGGATGGAGTGTCATGGGATGAGATTCATGGAATGTCAAGCGAAACATTGCATTGCCGTTGACAAGAAACGTCATGAGAATGAAAGAATGATGTTAAACATTGACAAAACATTGCAGCAACGCTGCCACATATTACGTGAATATGAGAGGAATGCTATTACTGCATTTATTCAACATCAGTCCTACAAAAGCACTGCATTTCAATCGCATTGCTCATGAAGAAATGGACAATCACACGAAAGGGTATAAAGAAACCCTCACTTTCGCCTAAACGCTCTCGTGTGCCAAAAAGCACCACTCTGCCCCGTGTGAGGCTCGAACTCACGACCTTCAGATTATGAGACTGACGCGCTGCCTAACTGCGCCAACGAGGCCTGTGTTGTGACTAGGGTGAGCGGGGGACCACTAGCTTCTAGATCATCTGCCATTCGGAGTAGCTCCAAAAACGCTGCTCGCCAGTAGCTGGAATGTCAGGATGGCCGAGCGGTCTAAGGCGCTGCGTTCAGGTCGCAGTCTCCCCTGGAGGCGTGGGTTCGAATCCCACTTCTGACAAACCAAACCTTTGGCCGCGGGCTCAAGCTAGAGTCTTTAACCCTCTGGCAAGTTGACCCCGTGATATATTAATGTTGACAAAGCACTGCATTTCGGTTTCCGTCACAACTAGAGAAACACTACTGTAATGCTGGCCGTCATCACATGAACTTTAAAGTAACACTTTTGTGCCATGTATGGACTTCTATGGAATTTTCATGCAGTTTTCTTGGAATTTCATGCCATGACACTTTGTGAAATTGGACATGTTTTATCGAAGGGGATTCAATGGAATACCGCATTGCGATGTTTACCGGAATGAGAACTTGTTTGTGAAAGGGTATTCATGTTTTGTTTGGGGTTTCTTTGGAGGGATGCAATGTGATTCTTGGAGTTTGACTGTGATGTCATGGACTGACATTTTGGGGATGCAGTAGAATGTCATGGCAAGGAATTCCTGGAAATTTCTTGGAATGACATGTCATGGGTTTTTGGGGTGTGGGATGGAGTGTCATGGGATGAGATTCATGGAATGTCAAGCGAAACATTGCATTGCCGTTGACAAGAAACGTCATGAGAATGAAAGAATGATGTTAAACATTGACAAAACATTGCAGCAACGCTGCCACATATTACGTGAATATGAGAGGAATGCTATTACTGCATTTATTCAACATCAGTCCTACAAAAGCATTGCATTTCAATCGCATTGCTCATGAAGAAATGGACAATCACACGAAAGGGTATAAAGAAACCCTCACTTTCGCCTAAACGCTCTCGTGTGCCAAAAAGCACCACTCTACCCCGTGTGAGGCTCGAACTCACGACCTTCAGATTATGAGACTGACGCGCTGCCTAACTGCGCCAACGAGGCCTGTGTTGTGACTAGGGTGAGCGGGGGACCACTAGCTTCTAGATCATCTGCTATTCGGAGTAGCTCCAAAAACGCTGCTCGCCAGTAGCTGCAACGTCAGGATGGCCGAGCGGTCTAAGGCGCTGCGTTCAGGTCGCAGTCTCCCCTGGAGGCGTGGGTTCGAATCCCACTTCTGACAAACCAAACCTTTGGCCGCGGGCTCAAGCTAGAGTCTTTAACCCTCTGGCAAGTTGACCCCGTGATATATTAATGTTGACAAAGCACTGCATTTCGGTTTCCGTCACAACTAGAGAAACACTACTGTAACGCTTGCCGTCATCACATGAACTTTAAAGTAACACTTTTGTGCCATGTATGGACTTCTATGGAATTTTCATGCAGTTTTCTTGGAATTTCATGCCATGACACTTTGTGAAATTGGACATGTTTTATCGAAGGGGATTCAATGGAATACCGCATTGCGATGTTTACCGGAATGAGAACTTGTTTGTGAAAGGGTATTCATGTTTTGTTTGGGGTTTCTTTGGAGGGATGCAATGTGATTCTTGGAGTTTGACTGTGATGTCATGGACTGACATTTTGGGGATGCAGTAGAATGTCATGGCAAGGAATTCCTGGAAATTTCTTGGAATGACATGTCATGGGTTTTTGGGGTGTGGGATGGAGTGTCATGGGATGAGATTCATGGAATGTCAAGCGAAACATTGCATTGCCGTTGACAAGAAACGTCATGAGAATGAAAGAATGATGTTAAACATTGACAAAACATTGCAGCAACGCTGCCACATATTACGTGAATATGAGAGGAATGCTATTACTGCATTTATTCAACATCAGTCCTACAAAAGCACTGCATTTCAATCGCATTGCTCATGAAGAAATGGACAATCACACGAAAGGGTATAAAGAAACCCTCACTTTCGCCTAAACGCTCTCGTGTGCCAAAAAGCACCACTCTGCCCCGTGTGAGGCTCGAACTCACGACCTTCAGATTATGAGACTGACGCGCTGCCTAACTGCGCCAACGAGGCCTGTGTTGTGACTAGGGTGAGCGGGGGACCACTAGCTTCTAGATCATCTGCCATTCGGAGTAGCTCCAAAAACGCTGCTCGCCAGTAGCTGGAATGTCAGGATGGCCGAGCGGTCTAAGGCGCTGCGTTCAGGTCGCAGTCTCCCCTGGAGGCGTGGGTTCGAATCCCACTTCTGACAAACCAAATCTTTGGCCGCGGGCTCAAGCTAGAGTCTTTAACCCTCTGGCAAGTTGACCCCGTGATATATTAATGTTGTCAAAGCACTGCATTTCGGTTTCCGTCACAACTAGAGAAACACTACTGTAACGCTTGCCGTCATCACATGAACTTTAAAGTAACACTTTTGTGCCATGTATGGACTTCTATGGAATTTTCATGCAGTTTTCTTGGAATTTCATGCCATGACACTTTGTGAAATTGGACATGTTTTATCGAAGGGGATTCAATGGAATACCGCATTGCGATGTTTACCGGAATGAGAACTTGTTTGTGAAAGGGTATTCATGTTTTGTTTGGGGTTTCTTTGGAGGGATGCAATGTGATTCTTGGAGTTTGACTGTGATGTCATGGACTGACATTTTGGGGATGCAGTAGAATGTCATGGCAAGGAATTCCTGGAAATTTCTTGGAATGACATGTCATGGGTTTTTGGGGTGTGGGATGGAGTGTCATGGGATGAGATTCATGGAATGTCAAGCGAAACATTGCATTGCCGTTGACAAGAAACGTCATGAGAATGAAAGAATGATGTTAAACATTGACAAAACATTGCAGCAACGCTGCCACATATTACGTGAATATGAGAGGAATGCTATTACTGCATTTATTCAACATCAGTCCTACAAAAGCACTGCATTTCAATCGCATTGCTCATGAAGAAATGGACAATCACACGAAAGGGTATAAAGAAACCCTCACTTTCGCCTAAACGCTCTCGTGTGCCAAAAAGCACCACTCTGCCCCGTGTGAGGCTCGAACTCACGACCTTCAGATTATGAGACTGACGCGCTGCCCAACTGCGCCAACGAGGCCTGTGTTGTGACTAGGGTGTGCGGGGGACCACTAGCTTCTAGATCATCTGCCATTCGGAGTAGCTCCAAAAACGCTGCTCGCCAGTAGCTGCAATGTCAGGATGGCCGAGCGGTCTAAGGCGCTGCGTTCAGGTCGCAGTCTCCCCTGGAGGCGTGGGTTCGAATCCCACTTCTGACAAACCAAACCTTTGGCCGCGGGCTCAAGCTAGAGTCTTTAACCCTCTGGCAAGTTGACCCCGTGATATATTAATGTTGACAAAGCATTGCATTTCGGTTTCCGTCACAACTAGAGAAACACTACTGTAACGCTGGCCGTCATCACATGAACTTTAAAGTAACACTTTTGTGCCATGTATGGACTTCTATGGAATTTTCATGCAGTTTTCTTGGAATTTCATGCCATGACACTTTGTGAAATTGGACATGTTTTATCGAAGGGGATTCAATGGAATACCGCATTGCGATGTTTACCGGAATGAGAACTTGTTTGTGAAAGGGTATTCATGTTTTGTTTGGGGTTTCTTTGGAGGGATGCAATGTGATTCTTGGAGTTTGACTGTGATGTCATGGACTGACATTTTGGGGATGCAGTAGAATGTCATGGCAAGGAATTCCTGGATATTTCTTGGAATTACATGTCATGGGTTTTTGGGGTGTGGGATGGAGTGTCATGGGATGAGATTCATGGAATGTCAAGCGAAACATTGCATTGCCGTTGACAAGAAACGTCATGAGAATGAAAGAATGATGTTAAACATTGACAAAACATTGCAGCAACGCTGCCACATATTACGTGAATATGAGAGGAATGCTATTACTGCATTTATTCAACATCAGTCCTACAAAAGCACTGCATTTCAATCGCATTGCTCATGAAGAAATGGACAATCACACGAAAGGGTATAAAGAAACCCTCACTTTCGCCTAAACGCTCTCGTGTGCCAAAAAGCACCACTCTGCCCCGTGTGAGGCTCGAACTCACGACCTTCAGATTATGAGACTGACGCGCTGCCTAACTGCGCCAACGAGGCCTGTGTTGTGACTAGGGTGAGCGGGGGACCACTAGCTTCTAGATCATCTGCCATTCGGAGTAGCTCCAAAAACGCTGCTCGCCAGTAGCTGGAATGTCAGGATGGCCGAGCGGTCTAAGGCGCTGCGTTCAGGTCGCAGTCTCCCCTGGAGGCGTGGGTTCGAATCCCACTTCTGACAAACCAAACCTTTGGCCGCGGGCTCAAGCTAGAGTCTTTAACCCTCTGGCAAGTTGACCCCGTGATATATTAATGTTGACAAAGCACTGCATTTCGGTTTCCGTCACAACTAGAGAAACACTACTGTAACGCTGGCCGTCATCACATGAACTTTAAAGTAACACTTTTGTGCCATGTATGGACTTCTATGGAATTTTCATGCAGTTTTCTTGGAATTTCATGCCATGACTCTTTGTGAAATTGGACATGTTTTATCGAAGGGGATTCAATGGAATACCGCATTGCGATGTTTACCGGAATGAGAACTTGTTTGTGAAAGGGTATTCATGTTTTGTTTGGGGTTTCTTTGGAGGGATGCAATGTGATTCTTGGAGTTTGACTGTGATGTCATGGACTGACATTTTGGGGATGCAGTAGAATGTCATGGCAAGGAATTCCTGGAAATTTCTTGGAATGACATGTCATGGGTTTTTGGGGTGTGGGATGGAGTGTCATGGGATGAGATTCATGGAATGTCAAGCGAAACATTGCATTGCCGTTGACAAGAAACGTCATGAGAATGAAAGAATGATGTTAAACATTGACAAAACATTGCAGCAACGCTGCCACATATTACGTGAATATGAGAGGAATGCTATTACTGCATTTATTCAACATCAGTCCTACAAAAGCATTGCATTTCAATCGCATTGCTCATGAAGAAATGGACAATCACACGAAAGGGTATAAAGAAACCCTCACTTTCGCCTAAACGCTCTCGTGTGCCAAAAAGCACCACTCTGCCCCGTGTGAGGCTCGAACTCACGACCTTCAGATTATGAGACTGACGCGCTGCCTAACTGCGCCAACGAGGCCTGTGTTGTGACTAGGGTGAGCGGGGGACCACTAGCTTCTAGATCATCTGCTATTCGGAGTAGCTCCAAAAACGCTGCTCGCCAGTAGCTGCAACGTCAGGATGGCCGAGCGGTCTAAGGCGCTGCGTTCAGGTCGCAGTCTCCCCTGGAGGCGTGGGTTCGAATCCCACTTCTGACAAACCAAACCTTTGGCCGCGGGCTCAAGCTAGAGTCTTTAACCCTCTGGCAAGTTGACCCCGTGATATATTAATGTTGACAAAGCACTGCATTTCGGTTTCCGTCACAACTAGAGAAACACTACTGTAACGCTTGCCGTCATCACATGAACTTTAAAGTAACACTTTTGTGCCATGTATGGACTTCTATGGAATTTTCATGCAGTTTTCTTGGAATTTCATGCCATGACACTTTGTGAAATTGGACATGTTTTATCGAAGGGGATTCAATGGAATACCGCATTGCGATGTTTACCGGAATGAGAACTTGTTTGTGAAAGGGTATTCATGTTTTGTTTGGGGTTTCTTTGGAGGGATGCAATGTGATTCTTGGAGTTTGACTGTGATGTCATGGACTGACATTTTGGGGATGCAGTAGAATGTCATGGCAAGGAATTCCTGGAAATTTCTTGGAATGACATGTCATGGGTTTTTGGGGTGTGGGATGGAGTGTCATGGGATGAGATTCATGGAATGTGAAGCGAAACATTGCATTGCCGTTGACAAGAAACGTCATGAGAATGAAAGAATGATGTTAAACATTGACAAAACATTGCAGCAACGCTGCCACATATTACGTGAATATGAGAGGAATGCTATTACTGCATTTATTCAACATCAGTCCTACAAAAGCACTGCATTTCAATCGCATTGCTCATGAAGAAATGGACAATCACACGAAAGGGTATAAAGAAACCCTCACTTTCGCCTAAACGCTCTCGTGTGCCAAAAAGCACCACTCTGCCCCGTGTGAGGCTCGAACTCACGACCTTCAGATTATGAGACTGACGCGCTGCCTAACTGCGCCAACGAGGCCTGTGTTGTGACTAGGGTGAGCGGGGGACCACTAGCTTCTAGATCATCTGCCATTCGGAGTAGCTCCAAAAACGCTGCTCGCCAGTAGCTGGAATGTCAGGATGGCCGAGCGGTCTAAGGCGCTGCGTTCAGGTCGCAGTCTCCCCTGGAGGCGTGGGTTCGAATCCCACTTCTGACAAACCAAATCTTTGGCCGCGGGCTCAAGCTAGAGTCTTTAACCCTCTGGCAAGTTGACCCCGTGATATATTAATGTTGTCAAAGCACTGCATTTCGGTTTCCGTCACAACTAGAGAAACACTACTGTAACGCTTGCCGTCATCACATGAACTTTAAAGTAACACTTTTGTGCCATGTATGGACTTCTATGGAATTTTCATGCAGTTTTCTTGGAATTTCATGCCATGACACTTTGTGAAATTGGACATGTTTTATCGAAGGGGATTCAATGGAATACCGCATTGCGATGTTTACCGGAATGAGAACTTGTTTGTGAAAGGGTATTCATGTTTTGTTTGGGGTTTCTTTGGAGGGATGCAATGTGATTCTTGGAGTTTGACTGTGATGCCATGGACTGACATTTTGGGGATGCAGTAGAATGTCATGGCAAGGAATTCCTGGAAATTTCTTGGAATGACATGTCATGGGTTTTTGGGGTGTGGGATGGAGTGTCATGGGATGAGATTCATGGAATGTCAAGCGAAACATTGCATTGCCGTTGACAAGAAACGTCATGAGAATGAAAGAATGATGTTAAACATTGACAAAACATTGCAGCAACGCTGCCACATATTACGTGAATATGAGAGGAATGCTATTACTGCATTTATTCAACATCAGTCCTACAAAAGCACTGCATTTCAATCGCATTGCTCATGAAGAAATGGACAATCACACGAAAGGGTATAAAGAAACCCTCACTTTCGCCTAAACGCTCTCGTGTGCCAAAAAGCACCACTCTGCCCCGTGTGAGGCTCGAACTCACGACCTTCAGATTATGAGACTGACGCGCTGCCTAACTGCGCCAACGAGGCCTGTGTTGTGACTAGGGTGTGCGGGGGACCACTAGCTTCTAGATCATCTGCCATTTGGAGTAGCTCCAAAAACGCTGCTCGCCAGTAGCTGCAATGTCAGGATGGCCGAGCGGTCTAAGGCGCTGCGTTCAGGTCGCAGTCTCCCTTGGAGGCATGGGTTCGAATCCCACTTCTGACAAACCAAACCTTTGGCCGCGGGCTCAAGCTAGAGTCTTTAACCCTCTGGCAAGTTGACCCCGTGATATATTAATGTTGACAAAGCATTGCATTTCGGTTTCCGTCACAACTAGAGAAACACTACTGTAACGCTGGCCGTCATCACATGAACTTTAAAGTAACACTTTTGTGCCATGTATGGACTTCTATGGAATTTTCATGCAGTTTTCTTGGAATTTCATGCCATGACACTTTGTGAAATTGGACATGTTTTATCGAAGGGGATTCAATGGAATACCGCATTGCGATGTTTACCGGAATGAGAACTTGTTTGTGAAAGGGTATTCATGTTTTGTTTGGGGTTTCTTTGGAGGGATGCAATGTGATTCTTGGAGTTTGACTGTGATGTCATGGACTGACATTTTGGGGATGCAGTAGAATGTCATGGCAAGGAATTCCTGGATATTTCTTGGAATTACATGTCATGGGTTTTTGGGGTGTGGGATGGAGTGTCATGGGATGAGATTCATGGAATGTCAAGCGAAACATTGCATTGCCGTTGACAAGAAACGTCATGAGAATGAAAGAATGATGTTAAACATTGACAAAACATTGCAGCAACGCTGCCACATATTACGTGAATATGAGAGGAATGCTATTAATGCATTTATTCAACATCAGTCCTACAAAAGCACTGCATTTCAATCGCATTGCTCATGAAGAAATGGACAATCACACGAAAGGGTATAAAGAAACCCTCACTTTCGCCTAAACGCTCTCGTGTGCCAAAAAGCACCACTCTGCCCCGTGTGAGGCTCGAACTCACGACCTTCAGATTATGAGACTGACGCGCTGCCTAACTGCGCCAACGAGGCCTGTGTTGTGACTAGGGTGAGCGGGGGACCACTAGCTTCTAGATCATCTGCCATTCGGAGTAGCTCCAAAAACGCTGCTCGCCAGTAGCTGGAATGTCAGGATGGCCGAGCGGTCTAAGGCGCTGCGTTCAGGTCGCAGTCTCCCCTGGAGGCGTGGGTTCGAATCCCACTTCTGACAAACCAAACCTTTGGCCGCGGGCTCAAGCTAGAGTCTTTAACCCTCTGGCAAGTTGACCCCGTGATATATTAATGTTGACAAAGCACTGCATTTCGGTTTCCGTCACAACTAGAGAAACACTACTGTAACGCTGGCCGTCATCACATGAACTTTAAAGTAACACTTTTGTGCCATGTATGGACTTCTATGGAATTTTCATGCAGTTTTCTTGGAATTTCATGCCATGACACTTTGTGAAATTGGACATGTTTTATCGAAGGGGATTCAATGGAATACCGCATTGCGATGTTTACCGGAATGAGAACTTGTTTGTGAAAGGGTATTCATGTTTTGTTTGGGGTTTCTTTGGAGGGATGCAATGTGATTCTTGGAGTTTGACTGTGATGTCATGGACTGACATTTTGGGGATGCAGTAGAATGTCATGGCAAGGAATTCCTGGAAATTTCTTGGAATGACATGTCATGGGTTTTTGGGGTGTGGGATGGAGTGTCATGGGATGAGATTCATGGAATGTCAAGCGAAACATTGCATTGCCGTTGACAAGAAACGTCATGAGAATGAAAGAATGATGTTAAACATTGACAAAACATTGCAGCAACGCTGCCACATATTACGTGAATATGAGAGGAATGCTATTACTGCATTTATTCAACATCAGTCCTACAAAAGCATTGCATTTCAATCGCATTGCTCATGAAGAAATGGACAATCACACGAAAGGGTATAAAGAAACCCTCACTTTCGCCTAAACGCTCTCGTGTGCCAAAAAGCACCACTCTGCCCCGTGTGAGGCTCGAACTCACGACCTTCAGATTATGAGACTGACGCGCTGCCTAACTGCGCCAACGAGGCCTGTGTTGTGACTAGGGTGAGCGGGGGACCACTAGCTTCTAGATCATCTGCTATTCGGAGTAGCTCCAAAAACGCTGCTCGCCAGTAGCTGCAACGTCAGGATGGCCGAGCGGTCTAAGGCGCTGCGTTCAGGTCGCAGTCTCCCCTGGAGGCGTGGGTTCGAATCCCACTTCTGACAAACCAAACCTTTGGCCGCGGGCTCAAGCTAGAGTCTTTAACCCTCTGGCAAGTTGACCCCGTGATATATTAATGTTGACAAAGCACTGCATTTCGGTTTCCGTCACAACTAGAGAAACACTACTGTAACGCTGGCCGTCATCACATGAACTTTAAAGTAACACTTTTGTGCCATGTATGGACTTCTATGGAATTTTCATGCAGTTTTCTTGGAATTTCATGCCATGACACTTTGTGAAATTGGACATGTTTTATCGAAGGGGATTCAATGGAATACCGCATTGCGATGTTTACCGGAATGAGAACTTGTTTGTGAAAGGGTATTCATGTTTTGTTTGGGGTTTCTTTGGAGGGATGCAATGTGATTCTTGGAGTTTGACTGTGATGTCATGGACTGACATTTTGGGGATGCAGTAGAATGTCATGGCAAGGAATTCCTGGAAATTTCTTGGAATGACATGTCATGGGTTTTTGGGGTGTGGGATGGAGTGTCATGGGATGAGATTCATGGAATGTCAAGCGAAACATTGCATTGCCGTTGACAAGAAACGTCATGAGAATGAAAGAATGATGTTAAACATTGACAAAACATTGCAGCAACGCTGCCACATATTACGTGAATATGAGAGGAATGCTATTACTGCATTTATTCAACATCAGTCCTACAAAAGCATTGCATTTCAATCGCATTGCTCATGAAGAAATGGACAATCACACGAAAGGGTATAAAGAAACCCTCACTTTCGCCTAAACGCTCTCGTGTGCCAAAAAGCACCACTCTGCCCCGTGTGAGGCTCGAACTCACGACCTTCAGATTATGAGACTGACGCGCTGCCTAACTGCGCCAACGAGGCCTGTGTTGTGACTAGGGTGAGCGGGGGACCACTAGCTTCTAGATCATCTGCTATTCGGAGTAGCTCCAAAAACGCTGCTCGCCAGTAGCTGCAACGTCAGGATGGCCGAGCGGTCTAAGGCGCTGCGTTCAGGTCGCAGTCTCCCCTGGAGGCGTGGGTTCGAATCCCACTTCTGACAAACCAAACCTTTGGCCGCGGGCTCAAGCTAGAGTCTTTAACCCTCTGGCAAGTTGACCCCGTGATATATTAATGTTGACAAAGCACTGCATTTCGGTTTCCGTCACAACTAGAGAAACACTACTGTAACGCTGGCCGTCATCACATGAACTTTAAAGTAACACTTTTGTGCCATGTATGGACTTCTATGGAATTTTCATGCAGTTTTCTTGGAATTTCATGCCATGACACTTTGTGAAATTGGACATGTTTTATCGAAGGGGATTCAATGGAATACCGCATTGCGATGTTTACCGGAATGAGAACTTGTTTGTGAAAGGGTATTCATGTTTTGTTTGGGGTTTCTTTGGAGGGATGCAATGTGATTCTTGGAGTTTGACTGTGATGTCATGGACTGACATTTTGGGGATGCAGTAGAATGTCATGGCAAGGAATTCCTGGAAATTTCTTGGAATGACATGTCATGGGTTTTTGGGGTGTGGGATGGAGTGTCATGGGATGAGATTCATGGAATGTCAAGCGAAACATTGCATTGCCGTTGACAAGAAACGTCATGAGAATGAAAGAATGATGTTAAACATTGACAAAACATTGCAGCAACGCTGCCACATATTACGTGAATATGAGAGGAATGCTATTACTGCATTTATTCAACATCAGTCCTACAAAAGCATTGCATTTCAATCGCATTGCTCATGAAGAAATGGACAATCACACGAAAGGGTATAAAGAAACCCTCACTTTCGCCTAAACGCTCTCGTGTGCCAAAAAGCACCACTCTGCCCCGTGTGAGGCTCGAACTCACGACCTTCAGATTATGAGACTGACGCGCTGCCTAACTGCGCCAACGAGGCCTGTGTTGTGACTAGGGTGAGCGGGGGACCACTAGCTTCTAGATCATCTGCTATTCGGAGTAGCTCCAAAAACGCTGCTCGCCAGTAGCTGCAACGTCAGGATGGCCGAGCGGTCTAAGGCGCTGCGTTCAGGTCGCAGTCTCCCCTGGAGGCGTGGGTTCGAATCCCACTTCTGACAAACCAAACCTTTGGCCGCGGGCTCAAGCTAGAGTCTTTAACCCTCTGGCAAGTTGACCCCGTGATATATTAATGTTGACAAAGCACTGCATTTCGGTTTCCGTCACAACTAGAGAAACACTACTGTAACGCTGGCCGTCATCACATGAACTTTAAAGTAACACTTTTGTGCCATGTATGGACTTCTATGGAATTTTCATGCAGTTTTCTTGGAATTTCATGCCATGACACTTTGTGAAATTGGACATGTTTTATCGAAGGGGATTCAATGGAATACCGCATTGCGATGTTTACCGGAATGAGAACTTGTTTGTGAAAGGGTATTCATGTTTTGTTTGGGGTTTCTTTGGAGGGATGCAATGTGATTCTTGGAGTTTGACTGTGATGTCATGGACTGACATTTTGGGGATGCAGTAGAATGTCATGGCAAGGAATTCCTGGAAATTTCTTGGAATGACATGTCATGGGTTTTTGGGGTGTGGGATGGAGTGTCATGGGATGAGATTCATGGAATGTCAAGCGAAACATTGCATTGCCGTTGACAAGAAACGTCATGAGAATGAAAGAATGATGTTAAACATTGACAAAACATTGCAGCAACGCTGCCACATATTACGTGAATATGAGAGGAATGCTATTACTGCATTTATTCAACATCAGTCCTACAAAAGCATTGCATTTCAATCGCATTGCTCATGAAGAAATGGACAATCACACGAAAGGGTATAAAGAAACCCTCACTTTCGCCTAAACGCTCTCGTGTGCCAAAAAGCACCACTCTGCCCCGTGTGAGGCTCGAACTCACGACCTTCAGATTATGAGACTGACGCGCTGCCTAACTGCGCCAACGAGGCCTGTGTTGTGACTAGGGTGAGCGGGGGACCACTAGCTTCTAGATCATCTGCTATTCGGAGTAGCTCCAAAAACGCTGCTCGCCAGTAGCTGCAACGTCAGGATGGCCGAGCGGTCTAAGGCGCTGCGTTCAGGTCGCAGTCTCCCCTGGAGGCGTGGGTTCGAATCCCACTTCTGACAAACCAAACCTTTGGCCGCGGGCTCAAGCTAGAGTCTTTAACCCTCTGGCAAGTTGACCCCGTGATATATTAATGTTGACAAAGCACTGCATTTCGGGTTCCGTCACACCTAGAGAAACACTACTGTAACGCTTGCCGTCATCACATGAACTTTAAAGTAACACTTTTGTGCCATGTATGGACTTCTATGGAATTTTCATGCAGTTTTCTTGGAATTTCATGCCATGACACTTTGTGAAATTGGACATGTTTTATCGAAGGGGATTCAATGGAATACCGCATTGCGATGTTTACCGGAATGAGAACTTGTTTGTGAAAGGGTATTCATGTTTTGTTTGGGGTTTCTTTGGAGGGATGCAATGTGATTCTTGGAGTTTGACTGTGATGTCATGGACTGACATTTTGGGGATGCAGTAGAATGTCATGGCAAGGAATTCCTGGAAATTTCTTGGAATGACATGTCATGGGTTTTTGGGGTGTGGGATGGAGTGTCATGGAATGAGATTCATGGAATGTCAAGCGAAACATTGCATTGCCGTTGACAAGAAACGTCATGAGAATGAAAGAATGATGTTAAACATTGACAAAACATTGCAGCAACGCTGCCACATATTACGTGAATATGAGAGGAATGCTATTACTGCATTTATTCAACATCAGTCCTACAAAAGCACTGCATTTCAATCGCATTGCTCATGAAGAAATGGACAATCACACGAAAGGGTATAAAGAAACCCTCACTTTCGCCTAAACGCTCTCGTGTGCCAAAAAGCACCACTCTGCCCCGTGTGAGGCTCGAACTCACGACCTTCAGATTATGAGACTGACGCGCTGCCTAACTGCGCCAACGAGGCCTGTGTTGTGACTAGGGTGAGCGGGGGACCACTAGCTTCTAGATCATCTGCCATTCGGAGTAGCTCCAAAAACGCTGCTCGCCAGTAGCTGGAATGTCAGGATGGCCGAGCGGTCTAAGGCGCTGCGTTCAGGTCGCAGTCTCCCCTGGAGGCGTGGGTTCGAATCCCACTTCTGACAAACCAAATCTTTGGCCGCGGGCTCAAGCTAGAGTCTTTAACCCTCTGGCAAGTTGACCCCGTGATATATTAATGTTGTCAAAGCACTGCATTTCGGTTTCCGTCACAACTAGAGAAACACTACTGTAACGCTGGCCGTCATCACATGAACTTTAAAGTAACACTTTTGTGCCATGTATGGACTTCTATGGAATTTTCATGCAGTTTTCTTGGAATTTCATGCCATGACACTTTGTGAAATTGGACATGTTTTATCGAAGGGGATTCAATGGAATACCGCATTGCGATGTTTACCGGAATGAGAACTTGTTTGTGAAAGGGTATTCATGTTTTGTTTGGGGTTTCTTTGGAGGGATGCAATGTGATTCTTGGAGTTTGACTGTGATGTCATGGACTGACATTTTGGGGATGCAGTAGAATGTCATGGCAAGGAATTCCTGGAAATTTCTTGGAATGACATGTCATGGGTTTTTGGGGTGTGGGATGGAGTGTCATGGGATGAGATTCATGGAATGTCAAGCGAAACATTGCATTGCCGTTGACAAGAAACGTCATGAGAATGAAAGAATGATGTTAAACATTGACAAAACATTGCAGCAACGCTGCCACATATTACGTGAATATGAGAGGAATGCTATTACTGCATTTATTCAACATCAGTCCTACAAAAGCACTGCATTTCAATCGCATTGCTCATGAAGAAATGGACAATCACACGAAAGGGTATAAAGAAACCCTCACTTTCGTCTAAACGCTCTCGTGTGCCAAAAAGCACCACTCTGCCCCGTGTGAGGCTCGAACTCACGACCTTCAGATTATGAGACTGACGCGCTGCCTAACTGCGCCAACGAGGCCTGTGTTGTGACTAGGGTGAGCGGGGGACCACTAGCTTCTAGATCATCTGCCATTTGGAGTAGCTCCAAAAACGCTGCTCGCCAGTAGCTGCAATGTCAGGATGGCCGAGCGGTCTAAGGCGCTGCGTTCAGGTCGCAGTCTCCCCTGGAGGCGTGGGTTCGAATCCCACTTCTGACAAACCAAACCTTTGGCCGCGGGCTCAAGCTAGAGTCTTTAACCCTCTGGCAAGTTGACCCCGTGATATATTAATGTTGACAAAGCATTGCATTTCGGTTTCCGTCACAACTAGAGAAACACTACTGTAACGCTGGCCGTCATCACATGAACTTTAAAGTAACACTTTTGTGCCATGTATGGACTTCTATGGAATTTTCATGCAGTTTTCTTGGAATTTCATGCCATGACACTTTGTGAAATTGGACATGTTTTATCGAAGGGGATTCAATGGAATACCGCATTGCGATGTTTACCAGAATGAGAACTTGTTTGTGAAAGGGTATTCATGTTTTGTTTGGGGTTTCTTTGGAGGGATGCAATGTGATTCTTGGAGTTTGACTGTGATGTCATGGACTGACATTTTGGGGATGCAGTAGAATGTCATGGCAAGGAATTCCTGGATATTTCTTGGAATGACATGTCATGGGTTTTTGGGGTGTGGGATGGAGTGTCATGGGATGAGATTCATGGAATGTCAAGCGAAACATTGCATTGCCGTTGACAAGAAACGTCATGAGAATGAAAGAATGATGTTAAACATTGACAAAACATTGCAGCAACGCTGCCACATATTACGTGAATATGAGAGGAATGCTATTACTGCATTTATTCAACATCAGTCCTACAAAAGCACTGCATTTCAATCGCATTGCTCATGAAGAAATGGACAATCACACGAAAGGGTATAAAGAAACCCTCACTTTCGCCTAAACGCTCTCGTGTGCCAAAAAGCACCACTCTGCCCCGTGTGAGGCTCGAACTCACGACCTTCAGATTATGAGACTGACGCGCTGCCTAACTGCGCCAACGAGGCCTGTGTTGTGACTAGGGTGAGCGGGGGACCACTAGCTTCTAGATCATCTGCCATTCGGAGTAGCTCCAAAAACGCTGCTCGCCAGTAGCTGGAATGTCAGGATGGCCGAGCGGTCTAAGGCGCTGCGTTCAGGTCGCAGTCTCCCCTGGAGGCGTGGGTTCGAATCCCACTTCTGACAAACCAAACCTTTGGCCGCGGGCTCAAGCTAGAGTCTTTAACCCTCTGGCAAGTTGACCCCGTGATATATTAATGTTGACAAAGCACTGCATTTCGGTTTCCGTCACAACTAGAGAAACACTACTGTAACGCTGGCCGTCATCACATGAACTTTAAAGTAACACTTTTGTGCCATGTATGGACTTCTATGGAATTTTCATGCAGTTTTCTTGGAATTTCATGCCATGACACTTTGTGAAATTGGACATGTTTTATCGAAGGGGATTCAATGGAATACCGCATTGCGATGTTTACCGGAATGAGAACTTGTTTGTGAAAGGGTATTCATGTTTTGTTTGGGGTTTCTTTGGAGGGATGCAATGTGATTCTTGGAGTTTGACTGTGATGTCATGGACTGACATTTTGGGGATGCAGTAGAATGTCATGGCAAGGAATTCCTGGAAATTTCTTGGAATGACATGTCATGGGTTTTTGGGGTGTGGGATGGAGTGTCATGGGATGAGATTCATGGAATGTCAAGCGAAACATTGCATTGCCGTTGACAAGAAACGTCATGAGAATGAAAGAATGATGTTAAACATTGACAAAACATTGCAGCAACGCTGCCACATATTACGTGAATATGAGAGGAATGCTATTACTGCATTTATTCAACATCAGTCCTACAAAAGCATTGCATTTCAATCGCATTGCTCATGAAGAAATGGACAATCACACGAAAGGGTATAAAGAAACCCTCACTTTCGCCTAAACGCTCTCGTGTGCCAAAAAGCACCACTCTGCCCCGTGTGAGGCTCGAACTCACGACCTTCAGATTATGAGACTGACGCACTGCCTAACTGCGCCAACGAGGCCTGTGTTGTGACTAGGGTGAGCGGGGGACCACTAGCTTCTAGATCATCTGCTATTCGGAGTAGCTCCAAAAACGCTGCTCGCCAGTAGCTGCAACGTCAGGATGGCCGAGCGGTCTAAGGCGCTGCGTTCAGGTCGCAGTCTCCCCTGGAGGCGTGGGTTCGAATCCCACTTCTGACAAACCAAACCTTTGGCCGCGGGCTCAAGCTAGAGTCTTTAACCCTCTGGCAAGTTGACCCCGTGATATATTAATGTTGACAAAGCACTGCATTTCGGTTTCCGTCACAACTAGAGAAACACTACTGTAACGCTTGCCGTCATCACATGAACTTTAAAGTAACACTTTTGTGCCATGTATGGACTTCTATGGAATTTTCATGCAGTTTTCTTGGAATTTCATGCCATGACACTTTGTGAAATTGGACATGTTTTATCGAAGGGGATTCAATGGAATACCGCATTGCGATGTTTACCGGAATGAGAACTTGTTTGTGAAAGGGTATTCATGTTTTGTTTGGGGTTTCTTTGGAGGGATGCAATGTGATTCTTGGAGTTTGACTGTGATGTCATGGACTGACATTTTGGGGATGCAGTAGAATGTCATGGCAAGGAATTCCTGGAAATTTCTTGGAATGACATGTCATGGGTTTTTGGGGTGTGGGATGGAGTGTCATGGGATGAGATTCATGGAATGTCAAGCGAAACATTGCATTGCCGTTGACAAGAAACGTCATGAGAATGAAAGAATGATGTTAAACATTGACAAAACATTGCAGCAACGCTGCCACATATTACGTGAATATGAGAGGAATGCTATTACTGCATTTATTCAACATCAGTCCTACAAAAGCACTGCATTTCAATCGCATTGCTCATGAAGAAATGGACAATCACACGAAAGGGTATAAAGAAACCCTCACTTTCGCCTAAACGCTCTCGTGTGCCAAAAAGCACCACTCTGCCCCGTGTGAGGCTCGAACTCACGACCTTCAGATTATGAGACTGACGCGCTGCCTAACTGCGCCAACGAGGCCTGTGTTGTGACTAGGGTGAGCGGGGGACCACTAGCTTCTAGATCATCTGCCATTCGGAGTAGCTCCAAAAACGCTGCTCGCCAGTAGCTGGAATGTCAGGATGGCCGAGCGGTCTAAGGCGCTGCGTTCAGGTCGCAGTCTCCCCTGGAGGCGTGGGTTTGAATCCCACTTCTGACAAACCAAATCTTTGGCCGCGGGCTCAAGCTAGAGTCTTTAACCCTCTGGCAAGTTGACCCCGTGATATATTAATGTTGTCAAAGCACTGCATTTCGGTTTCCGTCACAACTAGAGAAACACTACTGTAACGCTGGCCGTCATCACATGAACTTTAAAGTAACACTTTTGTGCCATGTATGGACTTCTATGGAATTTTCATGCAGTTTTCTTGGAATTTCATGCCATGACACTTTGTGAAATTGGACGTGTTTTATCGAAGGGGATTCAATGGAATACCGCATTGCGATGTTTACCGGAATGAGAACTTGTTTGTGAAAGGGTATTCATGTTTTGTTTGGGGTTTCTTTGGTGGGATGCAATGTGATTCTTGGAGTTTGACTGTGATGTCATGGACTGACATTTTGGGGATGCAGTAGAATGTCATGGCAAGGAATTCCTGGAAATTTCTTGGAATGACATGTCATGGGTTTTTGGGGTGTGGGATGGAGTGTCATGGGATGAGATTCATGGAATGTCAAGCGAAACATTGCATTGCCGTTGACAAGAAACGTCATGAGAATGAAAGAATGATGTTAAACATTGACAAAACATTGCAGCAACGCTGCCACATATTACGTGAATATGAGAGGAATGCTATTACTGCATTTATTCAACATCAGTCCTACAAAAGCACTGCATTTCAATCGCATTGCTCATGAAGAAATGGACAATCACACGAAAGGGTATAAAGAAACCCTCACTTTCGCCTAAACGCTCTCGTGTGCCAAAAAGCACCACTCTGCCCCGTGTGAGGCTCGAACTCACGACCTTCAGATTATGAGACTGACGCGCTGCCTAACTGCGCCAACGAGGCCTGTGTTGTGACTAGGGTGAGCGGGGGACCACTAGCTTCTAGATCATCTGCCATTTGGAGTAGGTCCAAAAACGCTGCTCGCCAGTAGCTGCAATGTCAGGATGGCCGAGCGGTCTAAGGCGCTGCGTTCAGGTCGCAGTCTCCCCTGGAGGCGTGGGTTCGAATCCCACTTCTGACAAACCAAACCTTTGGCCGCGGGCTCAAGCTAGAGTCTTTAACCCTCTGGCAAGTTGACCCCGTGATATATTAATGTTGACAAAGCATTGCATTTCGGTTTCCGTCACAACTAGAGAAACACTACTGTAACGCTGGCCGTCATCACATGAACTTTAAAGTAACACTTTTGTGCCATGTATGGACTTCTATGGAATTTTCATGCAGTTTTCTTGGAATTTCATGCCATGACACTTTGTGAAATTGGACATGTTTTATCGAAGGGGATTCAATGGAATACCGCATTGCGATGTTTACCGGAATGAGAACTTGTTTGTGAAAGGGTATTCATGTTTTGTTTGGGGTTTCTTTGGAGGGATGCAATGTGATTCTTGGAGTTTGACTGTGATGTCATGGACTGACATTTTGGGGATGCAGTAGAATGTCATGGCAAGGAATTCCTGGATATTTCTTGGAATGACATGTCATGGGTTTTTGGGGTGTGGGATGGAGTGTCATGGGATGAGATTCATGGAATGTCAAGCGAAACATTGCATTGCCGTTGACAAGAAACGTCATGAGAATGAAAGAATGATGTTAAACATTGACAAAACATTGCAGCAACGCTGCCACATATTACGTGAATATGAGAGGAATGCTATTACTGCATTTATTCAACATCAGTCCTACAAAAGCACTGCATTTCAATCGCATTGCTCATGAAGAAATGGACAATCACACGAAAGGGTATAAAGAAACCCTCACTTTCGCCTAAACGCTCTCGTGTGCCAAAAAGCACCACTCTGCCCCGTGTGAGGCTCGAACTCACGACCTTCAGATTATGAGACTGACGCGCTGCCTAACTGCGCCAACGAGGCCTGTGTTGTGACTAGGGTGAGCGGGGGACCACTAGCTTCTAGATCATCTGCCATTTGGAGTAGCTCCAAAAACGCTGCTCGCCAGTAGCTGCAATGTCAGGATGGCCGAGCGGTCTAAGGCGCTGCGTTCAGGTCGCAGTCTCCCCTGGAGGCGTGGGTTCGAATCCCACTTCTGACAAACCAAACCTTTGGCCGCGGGCTCAAGCTAGAGTCTTTAACCCTCTGGCAAGTTGACCCCGTGATATATTAATGTTGTCAAAGCACTGCATTTCGGTTTCCGTCACAACTAGAGAAACACTACTGTAACGCTGGCCGTCATCACATGAACTTTAAAGTAACACTTTTGTGCCATGTATGGACTTCTATGGAATTTTCATGCAGTTTTCTTGGAATTTCATGCCATGACACTTTGTGAAATTGGACATGTTTTATCGAAGGGGATTCAATGGAATACCGCATTGCGATGTTTACCGGAATGAGAACTTGTTTGTGAAAGGGTATTCATGTTTTGTTTGGGGTTTCTTTGGAGGGATGCAATGTGATTCTTGGAGTTTGACTGTGATGTCATGGACTGACATTTTGGGGATGCAGTAGAATGTCATGGCAAGGAATTCCTGGATATTTCTTGGAATTACATGTCATGGGTTTTTGGGGTGTGGGATGGAGTGTCATGGGATGAGATTCATGGAATGTCAAGCGAAACATTGCATTGCCGTTGACAAGAAACGTCATGAGAATGAAAGAATGATGTTAAACATTGACAAAACATTGCAGCAACGCTGCCACATATTACGTGAATATGAGAGGAATGCTATTACTGCATTTATTCAACATCAGTCCTACAAAAGCACTGCATTTCAATCGCATTGCTCATGAAGAAATGGACAATCACACGAAAGGGTATAAAGAAACCCTCACTTTCGCCTAAACGCTCTCGTGTGCCAAAAAGCACCACTCTGCCCCGTGTGAGGCTCGAACTCACGACCTTCAGATTATGAGACTGACGCGCTGCCTAACTGCGCCAACGAGGCCTGTGTTGTGACTAGGGTGAGCGGGGGACCACTAGCTTCTAGATCATCTGCCATTCGGAGTAGCTCCAAAAACGCTGCTCGCCAGTAGCTGGAATGTCAGGATGGCCGAGCGGTCTAAGGCGCTGCGTTCAGGTCGCAGTCTCCCCTGGAGGCGTGGGTTCGAATCCCACTTCTGACAAACCAAACCTTTGGCCGCGGGCTCAAGCTAGAGTCTTTAACCCTCTGGCAAGTTGACCCCGTGATATATTAATGTTGACAAAGCATTGCATTTCGGTTTCCGTCACAACTAGAGAAACACTACTGTAACGCTGGCCGTCATCACATGAACTTTAAAGTAACACTTTTGTGCCATGTATGGACTTCTATGGAATTTTCATGCAGTTTTCTTGGAATTTCATGCCATGACACTTTGTGAAATTGGACATGTTTTATCGAAGGGGATTCAATGGAATACCGCATTGCGATGTTTACCGGAATGAGAACTTGTTTGTGAAAGGGTATTCATGTTTTGTTTGGGGTTTCTTTGGAGGGATGCAATGTGATTCTTGGAGTTTGACTGTGATGTCATGGACTGACATTTTGGGGATGCAGTAGAATGTCATGGCAAGGAATTCCTGGATATTTCTTGGAATGACATGTCATGGGTTTTTGGGGTGTGGGATGGAGTGTCATGGGATGAGATTCATGGAATGTCAAGCGAAACATTGCATTGCCGTTGACAAGAAACGTCATGAGAATGAAAGAATGATGTTAAACATTGACAAAACATTGCAGCAACGCTGCCACATATTACGTGAATATGAGAGGAATGCTATTACTGCATTTATTCAACATCAGTCCTACAAAAGCACTGCATTTCAATCGCATTGCTCATGAAGAAATGGACAATCACACGAAAGGGTATAAAGAAACCCTCACTTTCGCCTAAACGCTCTCGTGTGCCAAAAAGCACCACTCTGCCCCGTGTGAGGCTCGAACTCACGACCTTCAGATTATGAGACTGACGCGCTGCCTAACTGCGCCAACGAGGCCTGTGTTGTGACTAGGGTGAGCGGGGGACCACTAGCTTCTAGATCATCTGCCATTCGGAGTAGCTCCAAAAACGCTGCTCGCCAGTAGCTGGAATGTCAGGATGGCCGAGCGGTCTAAGGCGCTGCGTTCAGGTCGCAGTCTCCCCTGGAGGCGTGGGTTCGAATCCCACTTCTGACAAACCAAACCTTTGGCCGCGGGCTCAAGCTAGAGTCTTTAACCCTCTGGCAAGTTGACCCCGTGATATATTAATGTTGACAAAGCACTGCATTTCAGTTTCCGTCACAACTAGAGAAACACTACTGTAACGCTGGCCGTCATCACATGAACTTTAAAGTAACACTTTTGTGCCATGTATGGACTTCTATGGAATTTTCATGCAGTTTTCTTGGAATTTCATGCCATGACACTTTGTGAAATTGGACATGTTTTATCGAAGGGGATTCAATGGAATACCGCATTGCGATGTTTACCGGAATGAGAACTTGTTTGTGAAAGGGTATTCATGTTTTGTTTGGGGTTTCTTTGGAGGGATGCAATGTGATTCTTGGAGTTTGACTGTGATGTCATGGACTGACATTTTGGGGATGCAGTAGAATGTCATGGCAAGGAATTCCTGGATATTTCTTGGAATTACATGTCATGGGTTTTTGGGGTGTGGGATGGAGTGTCATGGGATGAGATTCATGGAATGTCAAGCGAAACATTGCATTGCCGTTGACAAGAAACGTCATGAGAATGAAAGAATGATGTTAAACATTGACAAAACATTGCAGCAACGCTGCCACATATTACGTGAATATGAGAGGAATGCTATTACTGCATTTATTCAACATCAGTCCTACAAAAGCACTGCATTTCAATCGCATTGCTCATGAAGAAATGGACAATCACACGAAAGGGTATAAAGAAACCCTCACTTTCGCCTAAACGCTCTCGTGTGCCAAAAAGCACCACTCTGCCCCGTGTGAGGCTCGAACTCACGACCTTCAGATTATGAGACTGACGCGCTGCCTAACTGCGCCAACGAGGCCTGTGTTGTGACTAGGGTGAGCGGGGGACCACTAGCTTCTAGATCATCTGCCATTCGGAGTAGCTCCAAAAACGCTGCTCGCCAGTAGCTGGAATGTCAGGATGGCCGAGCGGTCTAAGGCGCTGCGTTCAGGTCGCAGTCTCCCCTGGAGGCGTGGGTTCGAATCCCACTTCTGACAAACCAAACCTTTGGCCGCGGGCTCAAGCTAGAGTCTTTAACCCTCTGGCAAGTTGACCCCGTGATATATTAATGTTGACAAAGCACTGCATTTCGGTTTCCGTCACAACTAGAGAAACACTACTGTAACGCTGGCCGTCATCACATGAACTTTAAAGTAACACTTTTGTGCCATGTATGGACTTCTATGGAATTTTCATGCAGTTTTCTTGGAATTTCATGCCATGACACTTTGTGAAATTGGACATGTTTTATCGAAGGGGATTCAATGGAATACCGCATTGCGATGTTTACCGGAATGAGAACTTGTTTGTGAAAGGGTATTCATGTTTTGTTTGGGGTTTCTTTGGAGGGATGCAATGTGATTCTTGGAGTTTGACTGTGATGTCATGGACTGACATTTTGGGGATGCAGTAGAATGTCATGGCAAGGAATTCCTGGATATTTCTTGGAATTACATGTCATGGGTTTTTGGGGTGTGGGATGGAGTGTCATGGGATGAGATTCATGGAATGTCAAGCGAAACATTGCATTGCCGTTGACAAGAAACGTCATGAGAATGAAAGAATGATGTTAAACATTGACAAAACATTGCAGCAACGCTGCCACATATTACGTGAATATGAGAGGAATGCTATTACTGCATTTATTCAACATAAGTCCTACAAAAGCATTGCATTTCAATCGCATTGCTCATGAAGAAATGGACAATCACACGAAAGGGTATAAAGAAACCCTCACTTTCGCCTAAACGCTCTCGTGTGCCAAAAAGCACCACTCTGCCCCGTGTGAGGCTCGAACTCACGACCTTCAGATTATGAGACTGACGCGCTGCCTAACTGCGCCAACGAGGCCTGTGTTGTGACTAGGGTGAGCGGGGGACCACTAGCTTCTAGATCATCTGCTATTCGGAGTACCTCCAAAAACGCTGCTCGCCAGTAGCTGCAACGTCAGGATGGCCGAGCGGTCTAAGGCGCTGCGTTCAGGTCGCAGTCTCCCCTGGAGGCGTGGGTTCGAATCCCACTTCTGACAAACCAAACCTTTGGCCGCGGGCTCAAGCTAGAGTCTTTAACCCTCTGGCAAGTTGACCCCGTGATATATTAATGTTGACAAAGCACTGCATTTCGGTTTCCGTCACAACTAGAGAAACACTACTGTAACGCTGGCCGTCATCACATGAACTTTAAAGTAACACTTTTGTGCCATGTATGGACTTCTATGGAATTTTCATGCAGTTTTCTTGGAATTTCATGCCATGACACTTTGTGAAATTGGACATGTTTTATCGAAGGGGATTCAATGGAATACCGCATTGCGATGTTTACCGGAATGAGAACTTGTTTGTGAAAGGGTATTCATGTTTTGTTTGGGGTTTCTTTGGAGGGATGCAATGTGATTCTTGGAGTTTGACTGTGATGTCATGGACTGACATTTTGGGGATGCAGTAGAATGTCATGGCAAGGAATTCCTGGAAATTTCTTGGAATGACATGTCATGGGTTTTTGGGGTGTGGGATGGAGTGTCATGGGATGAGATTCATGGAATGTCAAGCGAAACATTGCATTGCCGTTGACAAGAAACGTCATGAGAATGAAAGAATGATGTTAAACATTGACAAAACATTGCAGCAACGCTGCCACATATTACGTGAATATGAGAGGAATGCTATTACTGCATTTATTCAACATCAGTCCTACAAAAGCATTGCATTTCAATCGCATTGCTCATGAAGAAATGGACAATCACACGAAAGGGTATAAAGAAACCCTCACTTTCGCCTAAACGCTCTCGTGTGCCAAAAAGCACCACTCTGCCCCGTGTGAGGCTCGAACTCACGACCTTCAGATTATGAGACTGACGCGCTGCCTAACTGCGCCAACGAGGCCTGTGTTGTGACTAGGGTGAGCGGGGGACCACTAGCTTCTAGATCATCTGCTATTCGGAGTAGCTCCAAAAACGCTGCTCGCCAGTAGCTGCAACGTCAGGATGGCCGAGCGGTCTAAGGCGCTGCGTTCAGGTCGCAGTCTCCCCTGGAGGCGTGGGTTCGAATCCCACTTCTGACAAACCAAACCTTTGGCCGCGGGCTCAAGCTAGAGTCTTTAACCCTCTGGCAAGTTGACCCCGTGATATATTAATGTTGACAAAGCACTGCATTTCGGTTTCCGTCACAACTAGAGAAACACTACTGTAACGCTGGCCGTCATCACATGAACTTTAAAGTAACACTTTTGTGCCATGTATGGACTTCTATGGAATTTTCATGCAGTTTTCTTGGAATTTCATGCCATGACACTTTGTGAAATTGGACATGTTTTATCGAAGGGGATTCAATGGAATACCGCATTGCGATGTTTACCGGAATGAGAACTTGTTTGTGAAAGGGTATTCATGTTTTGTTTGGGGTTTCTTTGGAGGGATGCAATGTGATTCTTGGAGTTTGACTGTGATGTCATGGACTGACATTTTGGGGATGCAGTAGAATGTCATGGCAAGGAATTCCTGGAAATTTCTTGGAATGACATGTCATGGGTTTTTGGGGTGTGGGATGGAGTGTCATGGGATGAGATTCATGGAATGTCAAGCGAAACATTGCATTGCCGTTGACAAGAAACGTCATGAGAATGAAAGAATGATGTTAAACATTGACAAAACATTGCAGCAACGCTGCCACATATTACGTGAATATGAGAGGAATGCTATTACTGCATTTATTCAACATCAGTCCTACAAAAGCATTGCATTTCAATCGCATTGCTCATGAAGAAATGGACAATCACACGAAAGGGTATAAAGAAACCCTCACTTTCGCCTAAACGCTCTCGTGTGCCAAAAAGCACCACTCTGCCCCGTGTGAGGCTCGAACTCACGACCTTCAGATTATGAGACTGACGCGCTGCCTAACTGCGCCAACGAGGCCTGTGTTGTGACTAGGGTGAGCGGGGGACCACTAGCTTCTAGATCATCTGCTATTCGGAGTAGCTCCAAAAACGCTGCTCGCCAGTAGCTGCAACGTCAGGATGGCCGAGCGGTCTAAGGCGCTGCGTTCAGGTCGCAGTCTCCCCTGGAGGCGTGGGTTCGAATCCCACTTCTGACAAACCAAACCTTTGGCCGCGGGCTCAAGCTAGAGTCTTTAACCCTCTGGCAAGTTGACCCCGTGATATATTAATGTTGACAAAGCACTGCATTTCGGGTTCCGTCACACCTAGAGAAACACTACTGTAACGCTTGCCGTCATCACATGAACTTTAAAGTAACACTTTTGTGCCATGTATGGACTTCTATGGAATTTTCATGCAGTTTTCTTGGAATTTCATGCCATGACACTTTGTGAAATTGGACATGTTTTATCGAAGGGGATTCAATGGAATACCGCATTGCGATGTTTACCGGAATGAGAACTTGTTTGTGAAAGGGTATTCATGTTTTGTTTGGGGTTTCTTTGGAGGGATGCAATGTGATTCTTGGAGTTTGACTGTGATGTCATGGACTGACATTTTGGGGATGCAGTAGAATGTCATGGCAAGGAATTCCTGGAAATTTCTTGGAATGACATGTCATGGGTTTTTGGGGTGTGGGATGGAGTGTCATGGAATGAGATTCATGGAATGTCAAGCGAAACATTGCATTGCCGTTGACAAGAAACGTCATGAGAATGAAAGAATGATGTTAAACATTGACAAAACATTGCAGCAACGCTGCCACATATTACGTGAATATGAGAGGAATGCTATTACTGCATTTATTCAACATCAGTCCTACAAAAGCACTGCATTTCAATCGCATTGCTCATGAAGAAATGGACAATCACACGAAAGGGTATAAAGAAACCCTCACTTTCGCCTAAACGCTCTCGTGTGCCAAAAAGCACCACTCTGCCCCGTGTGAGGCTCGAACTCACGACCTTCAGATTATGAGACTGACGCGCTGCCTAACTGCGCCAACGAGGCCTGTGTTGTGACTAGGGTGAGCGGGGGACCACTAGCTTCTAGATCATCTGCCATTCGGAGTAGCTCCAAAAACGCTGCTCGCCAGTAGCTGGAATGTCAGGATGGCCGAGCGGTCTAAGGTGCTGCGTTCAGGTCGCAGTCTCCCCTGGAGGCGTGGGTTCGAATCCCACTTCTGACAAACCAAATCTTTGGCCGCGGGCTCAAGCTAGAGTCTTTAACCCTCTGGCAAGTTGACCCCGTGATATATTAATGTTGTCAAAGCACTGCATTTCGGTTTCCGTCACAACTAGAGAAACACTACTGTAACGCTGGCCGTCATCACATGAACTTTAAAGTAACACTTTTGTGCCATGTATGGACTTCTATGGAATTTTCATGCAGTTTTCTTGGAATTTCATGCCATGACACTTTGTGAAATTGGACATGTTTTATCGAAGGGGATTCAATGGAATACCGCATTGCGATGTTTACCGGAATGAGAACTTGTTTGTGAAAGGGTATTCATGTTTTGTTTGGGGTTTCTTTGGAGGGATGCAATGTGATTCTTGGAGTTTGACTGTGATGTCATGGACTGACATTTTGGGGATGCAGTAGAATGTCATGGCAAGGAATTCCTGGAAATTTCTTGGAATGACATGTCATGGGTTTTTGGGGTGTGGGATGGAGTGTCATGGGATGAGATTCATGGAATGTCAAGCGAAACATTGCATTGCCGTTGACAAGAAACGTCATGAGAATGAAAGAATGATGTTAAACATTGACAAAACATTGCAGCAACGCTGCCACATATTACGTGAATATGAGAGGAATGCTATTACTGCATTTATTCAACATCAGTCCTACAAAAGCACTGCATTTCAATCGCATTGCTCATGAAGAAATGGACAATCACACGAAAGGGTATAAAGAAACCCTCACTTTCGTCTAAACGCTCTCGTGTGCCAAAAAGCACCACTCTGCCCCGTGTGAGGCTCGAACTCACGACCTTCAGATTATGAGACTGACGCGCTGCCTAACTGCGCCAACGAGGCCTGTGTTGTGACTAGGGTGAGCGGGGGACCACTAGCTTCTAGATCATCTGCCATTTGGAGTAGCTCCAAAAACGCTGCTCGCCAGTAGCTGCAATGTCAGGATGGCCGAGCGGTCTAAGGCGCTGCGTTCAGGTCGCAGTCTCCCCTGGAGGCGTGGGTTCGAATCCCACTTCTGACAAACCAAACCTTTGGCCGCGGGCTCAAGCTAGAGTCTTTAACCCTCTGGCAAGTTGACCCCGTGATATATTAATGTTGACAAAGCATTGCATTTCGGTTTCCGTCACAACTAGAGAAACACTACTGTAACGCTGGCCGTCATCACATGAACTTTAAAGTAACACTTTTGTGCCATGTATGGACTTCTATGGAATTTTCATGCAGTTTTCTTGGAATTTCATGCCATGACACTTTGTGAAATTGGACATGTTTTATCGAAGGGGATTCAATGGAATACCGCATTGCGATGTTTACCGGAATGAGAACTTGTTTGTGAAAGGGTATTCATGTTTTGTTTGGGGTTTCTTTGGAGGGATGCAATGTGATTCTTGGAGTTTGACTGTGATGTCATGGACTGACATTTTGGGGATGCAGTAGAATGTCATGGCAAGGAATTCCTGGATATTTCTTGGAATGACATGTCATGGGTTTTTGGGGTGTGGGATGGAGTGTCATGGGATGAGATTCATGGAATGTCAAGCGAAACATTGCATTGCCGTTGACAAGAAACGTCATGAGAATGAAAGAATGATGTTAAACATTGACAAAACATTGCAGCAACGCTGCCACATATTACGTGAATATGAGAGGAATGCTATTACTGCATTTATTCAACATCAGTCCTACAAAAGCACTGCATTTCAATCGCATTGCTCATGAAGAAATGGACAATCACACGAAAGGGTATAAAGAAACCCTCACTTTCGCCTAAACGCTCTCGTGTGCCAAAAAGCACCACTCTGCCCCGTGTGAGGCTCGAACTCACGACCTTCAGATTATGAGACTGACGCGCTGCCTAACTGCGCCAACGAGGCCTGTGTTGTGACTAGGGTGAGCGGGGGACCACTAGCTTCTAGATCATCTGCCATTCGGAGTAGCTCCAAAAACGCTGCTCGCCAGTAGCTGGAATGTCAGGATGGCCGAGCGGTCTAAGGCGCTGCGTTCAGGTCGCAGTCTCCCCTGGAGGCGTGGGTTCGAATCCCACTTCTGACAAACCAAACCTTTGGCCGCGGGCTCAAGCTAGAGTCTTTAACCCTCTGGCAAGTTGACCCCGTGATATATTAATGTTGACAAAGCACTGCATTTCGGTTTCCGTCACAACTAGAGAAACACTACTGTAACGCTGGCCGTCATCACATGAACTTTAAAGTAACACTTTTGTGCCATGTATGGACTTCTATGGAATTTTCATGCAGTTTTCTTGGAATTTCATGCCATGACACTTTGTGAAATTGGACATGTTTTATCGAAGGGGATTCAATGGAATACCGCATTGCGATGTTTACCGGAATGAGAACTTGTTTGTGAAAGGGTATTCATGTTTTGTTTGGGGTTTCTTTGGAGGGATGCAATGTGATTCTTGGAGTTTGACTGTGATGTCATGGACTGACATTTTGGGGATGCAGTAGAATGTCATGGCAAGGAATTCCTGGATATTTCTTGGAATTACATGTCATGGGTTTTTGGGGTGTGGGATGGAGTGTCATGGGATGAGATTCATGGAATGTCAAGCGAAACATTGCATTGCCGTTGACAAGAAACGTCATGAGAATGAAAGAATGATGTTAAACATTGACAAAACATTGCAGCAACGCTGCCACATATTACGTGAATATGAGAGGAATGCTATTACTGCATTTATTCAACATAAGTCCTACAAAAGCATTGCATTTCAATCGCATTGCTCATGAAGAAATGGACAATCACACGAAAGGGTATAAAGAAACCCTCACTTTCGCCTAAACGCTCTCGTGTGCCAAAAAGCACCACTCTGCCCCGTGTGAGGCTCGAACTCACGACCTTCAGATTATGAGACTGACGCGCTGCCTAACTGCGCCAACGAGGCCTGTGTTGTGACTAGGGTGAGCGGGGGACCACTAGCTTCTAGATCATCTGCTATTCGGAGTACCTCCAAAAACGCTGCTCGCCAGTAGCTGCAACGTCAGGATGGCCGAGCGGTCTAAGGCGCTGCGTTCAGGTCGCAGTCTCCCCTGGAGGCGTGGGTTCGAATCCCACTTCTGACAAACCAAACCTTTGGCCGCGGGCTCAAGCTAGAGTCTTTAACCCTCTGGCAAGTTGACCCCGTGATATATTAATGTTGACAAAGCACTGCATTTCGGTTTCCGTCACAACTAGAGAAACACTACTGTAACGCTGGCCGTCATCACATGAACTTTAAAGTAACACTTTTGTGCCATGTATGGACTTCTATGGAATTTTCATGCAGTTTTCTTGGAATTTCATGCCATGACACTTTGTGAAATTGGACATGTTTTATCGAAGGGGATTCAATGGAATACCGCATTGCGATGTTTACCGGAATGAGAACTTGTTTGTGAAAGGGTATTCATGTTTTGTTTGGGGTTTCTTTGGAGGGATGCAATGTGATTCTTGGAGTTTGACTGTGATGTCATGGACTGACATTTTGGGGATGCAGTAGAATGTCATGGCAAGGAATTCCTGGAAATTTCTTGGAATGACATGTCATGGGTTTTTGGGGTGTGGGATGGAGTGTCATGGGATGAGATTCATGGAATGTCAAGCGAAACATTGCATTGCCGTTGACAAGAAACGTCATGAGAATGAAAGAATGATGTTAAACATTGACAAAACATTGCAGCAACGCTGCCACATATTACGTGAATATGAGAGGAATGCTATTACTGCATTTATTCAACATCAGTCCTACAAAAGCATTGCATTTCAATCGCATTGCTCATGAAGAAATGGACAATCACACGAAAGGGTATAAAGAAACCCTCACTTTCGCCTAAACGCTCTCGTGTGCCAAAAAGCACCACTCTGCCCCGTGTGAGGCTCGAACTCACGACCTTCAGATTATGAGACTGACGCGCTGCCTAACTGCGCCAACGAGGCCTGTGTTGTGACTAGGGTGAGCGGGGGACCACTAGCTTCTAGATCATCTGCTATTCGGAGTAGCTCCAAAAACGCTGCTCGCCAGTAGCTGCAACGTCAGGATGGCCGAGCGGTCTAAGGCGCTGCGTTCAGGTCGCAGTCTCCCCTGGAGGCGTGGGTTCGAATCCCACTTCTGACAAACCAAACCTTTGGCCGCGGGCTCAAGCTAGAGTCTTTAACCCTCTGGCAAGTTGACCCCGTGATATATTAATGTTGACAAAGCACTGCATTTCGGTTTCCGTCACAACTAGAGAAACACTACTGTAACGCTGGCCGTCATCACATGAACTTTAAAGTAACACTTTTGTGCCATGTATGGACTTCTATGGAATTTTCATGCAGTTTTCTTGGAATTTCATGCCATGACACTTTGTGAAATTGGACATGTTTTATCGAAGGGGATTCAATGGAATACCGCATTGCGATGTTTACCGGAATGAGAACTTGTTTGTGAAAGGGTATTCATGTTTTGTTTGGGGTTTCTTTGGAGGGATGCAATGTGATTCTTGGAGTTTGACTGTGATGTCATGGACTGACATTTTGGGGATGCAGTAGAATGTCATGGCAAGGAATTCCTGGAAATTTCTTGGAATGACATGTCATGGGTTTTTGGGGTGTGGGATGGAGTGTCATGGGATGAGATTCATGGAATGTCAAGCGAAACATTGCATTGCCGTTGACAAGAAACGTCATGAGAATGAAAGAATGATGTTAAACATTGACAAAACATTGCAGCAACGCTGCCACATATTACGTGAATATGAGAGGAATGCTATTACTGCATTTATTCAACATCAGTCCTACAAAAGCATTGCATTTCAATCGCATTGCTCATGAAGAAATGGACAATCACACGAAAGGGTATAAAGAAACCCTCACTTTCGCCTAAACGCTCTCGTGTGCCAAAAAGCACCACTCTGCCCCGTGTGAGGCTCGAACTCACGACCTTCAGATTATGAGACTGACGCGCTGCCTAACTGCGCCAACGAGGCCTGTGTTGTGACTAGGGTGAGCGGGGGACCACTAGCTTCTAGATCATCTGCTATTCGGAGTAGCTCCAAAAACGCTGCTCGCCAGTAGCTGCAACGTCAGGATGGCCGAGCGGTCTAAGGCGCTGCGTTCAGGTCGCAGTCTCCCCTGGAGGCGTGGGTTCGAATCCCACTTCTGACAAACCAAACCTTTGGCCGCGGGCTCAAGCTAGAGTCTTTAACCCTCTGGCAAGTTGACCCCGTGATATATTAATGTTGACAAAGCACTGCATTTCGGGTTCCGTCACACCTAGAGAAACACTACTGTAACGCTTGCCGTCATCACATGAACTTTAAAGTAACACTTTTGTGCCATGTATGGACTTCTATGGAATTTTCATGCAGTTTTCTTGGAATTTCATGCCATGACACTTTGTGAAATTGGACATGTTTTATCGAAGGGGATTCAATGGAATACCGCATTGCGATGTTTACCGGAATGAGAACTTGTTTGTGAAAGGGTATTCATGTTTTGTTTGGGGTTTCTTTGGAGGGATGCAATGTGATTCTTGGAGTTTGACTGTGATGTCATGGACTGACATTTTGGGGATGCAGTAGAATGTCATGGCAAGGAATTCCTGGAAATTTCTTGGAATGACATGTCATGGGTTTTTGGGGTGTGGGATGGAGTGTCATGGAATGAGATTCATGGAATGTCAAGCGAAACATTGCATTGCCGTTGACAAGAAACGTCATGAGAATGAAAGAATGATGTTAAACATTGACAAAACATTGCAGCAACGCTGCCACATATTACGTGAATATGAGAGGAATGCTATTACTGCATTTATTCAACATCAGTCCTACAAAAGCACTGCATTTCAATCGCATTGCTCATGAAGAAATGGACAATCACACGAAAGGGTATAAAGAAACCCTCACTTTCGCCTAAACGCTCTCGTGTGCCAAAAAGCACCACTCTGCCCCGTGTGAGGCTCGAACTCACGACCTTCAGATTATGAGACTGACGCGCTGCCTAACTGCGCCAACGAGGCCTGTGTTGTGACTAGGGTGAGCGGGGGACCACTAGCTTCTAGATCATCTGCCATTCGGAGTAGCTCCAAAAACGCTGCTCGCCAGTAGCTGGAATGTCAGGATGGCCGAGCGGTCTAAGGCGCTGCGTTCAGGTCGCAGTCTCCCCTGGAGGCGTGGGTTCGAATCCCACTTCTGACAAACCAAATCTTTGGCCGCGGGCTCAAGCTAGAGTCTTTAACCCTCTGGCAAGTTGACCCCGTGATATATTAATGTTGTCAAAGCACTGCATTTCGGTTTCCGTCACAACTAGAGAAACACTACTGTAACGCTGGCCGTCATCACATGAACTTTAAAGTAACACTTTTGTGCCATGTATGGACTTCTATGGAATTTTCATGCAGTTTTCTTGGAATTTCATGCCATGACACTTTGTGAAATTGGACATGTTTTATCGAAGGGGATTCAATGGAATACCGCATTGCGATGTTTACCGGAATGAGAACTTGTTTGTGAAAGGGTATTCATGTTTTGTTTGGGGTTTCTTTGGAGGGATGCAATGTGATTCTTGGAGTTTGACTGTGATGTCATGGACTGACATTTTGGGGATGCAGTAGAATGTCATGGCAAGGAATTCCTGGAAATTTCTTGGAATGACATGTCATGGGTTTTTGGGGTGTGGGATGGAGTGTCATGGGATGAGATTCATGGAATGTCAAGCGAAACATTGCATTGCCGTTGACAAGAAACGTCATGAGAATGAAAGAATGATGTTAAACATTGACAAAACATTGCAGCAACGCTGCCACATATTACGTGAATATGAGAGGAATGCTATTACTGCATTTATTCAACATCAGTCCTACAAAAGCACTGCATTTCAATCGCATTGCTCATGAAGAAATGGACAATCACACGAAAGGGTATAAAGAAACCCTCACTTTCGTCTAAACGCTCTCGTGTGCCAAAAAGCACCACTCTGCCCCGTGTGAGGCTCGAACTCACGACCTTCAGATTATGAGACTGACGCGCTGCCTAACTGCGCCAACGAGGCCTGTGTTGTGACTAGGGTGAGCGGGGGACCACTAGCTTCTAGATCATCTGCCATTTGGAGTAGCTCCAAAAACGCTGCTCGCCAGTAGCTGCAATGTCAGGATGGCCGAGCGGTCTAAGGCGCTGCGTTCAGGTCGCAGTCTCCCCTGGAGGCGTGGGTTCGAATCCCACTTCTGACAAACCAAACCTTTGGCCGCGGGCTCAAGCTAGAGTCTTTAACCCTCTGGCAAGTTGACCCCGTGATATATTAATGTTGACAAAGCATTGCATTTCGGTTTCCGTCACAACTAGAGAAACACTACTGTAACGCTGGCCGTCATCACATGAACTTTAAAGTAACACTTTTGTGCCATGTATGGACTTCTATGGAATTTTCATGCAGTTTTCTTGGAATTTCATGCCATGACACTTTGTGAAATTGGACATGTTTTATCGAAGGGGATTCAATGGAATACCGCATTGCGATGTTTACCGGAATGAGAACTTGTTTGTGAAAGGGTATTCATGTTTTGTTTGGGGTTTCTTTGGAGGGATGCAATGTGATTCTTGGAGTTTGACTGTGATGTCATGGACTGACATTTTGGGGATGCAGTAGAATGTCATGGCAAGGAATTCCTGGATATTTCTTGGAATGACATGTCATGGGTTTTTGGGGTGTGGGATGGAGTGTCATGGGATGAGATTCATGGAATGTCAAGCGAAACATTGCATTGCCGTTGACAAGAAACGTCATGAGAATGAAAGAATGATGTTAAACATTGACAAAACATTGCAGCAACGCTGCCACATATTACGTGAATATGAGAGGAATGCTATTACTGCATTTATTCAACATCAGTCCTACAAAAGCACTGCATTTCAATCGCATTGCTCATGAAGAAATGGACAATCACACGAAAGGGTATAAAGAAACCCTCACTTTCGCCTAAACGCTCTCGTGTGCCAAAAAGCACCACTCTGCCCCGTGTGAGGCTCGAACTCACGACCTTCAGATTATGAGACTGACGCGCTGCCTAACTGCGCCAACGAGGCCTGTGTTGTGACTAGGGTGAGCGGGGGACCACTAGCTTCTAGATCATCTGCCATTCGGAGTAGCTCCAAAAACGCTGCTCGCCAGTAGCTGGAATGTCAGGATGGCCGAGCGGTCTAAGGCGCTGCGTTCAGGTCGCAGTCTCCCCTGGAGGCGTGGGTTCGAATCCCACTTCTGACAAACCAAACCTTTGGCCGCGGGCTCAAGCTAGAGTCTTTAACCCTCTGGCAAGTTGACCCCGTGATATATTAATGTTGACAAAGCACTGCATTTCGGTTTCCGTCACAACTAGAGAAACACTACTGTAACGCTGGCCGTCATCACATGAACTTTAAAGTAACACTTTTGTGCCATGTATGGACTTCTATGGAATTTTCATGCAGTTTTCTTGGAATTTCATGCCATGACACTTTGTGAAATTGGACATGTTTTATCGAAGGGGATTCAATGGAATACCGCATTGCGATGTTTACCGGAATGAGAACTTGTTTGTGAAAGGGTATTCATGTTTTGTTTGGGGTTTCTTTGGAGGGATGCAATGTGATTCTTGGAGTTTGACTGTGATGTCATGGACTGACATTTTGGGGATGCAGTAGAATGTCATGGCAAGGAATTCCTGGAAATTTCTTGGAATGACATGTCATGGGTTTTTGGGGTGTGGGATGGAGTGTCATGGGATGAGATTCATGGAATGTCAAGCGAAACATTGCATTGCCGTTGACAAGAAACGTCATGAGAATGAAAGAATGATGTTAAACATTGACAAAACATTGCAGCAACGCTGCCACATATTACGTGAATATGAGAGGAATGCTATTACTGCATTTATTCAACATCAGTCCTACAAAAGCATTGCATTTCAATCGCATTGCTCATGAAGAAATGGACAATCACACGAAAGGGTATAAAGAAACCCTCACTTTCGCCTAAACGCTCTCGTGTGCCAAAAAGCACCACTCTGCCCCGTGTGAGGCTCGAACTCACGACCTTCAGATTATGAGACTGACGCACTGCCTAACTGCGCCAACGAGGCCTGTGTTGTGACTAGGGTGAGCGGGGGACCACTAGCTTCTAGATCATCTGCTATTCGGAGTAGCTCCAAAAACGCTGCTCGCCAGTAGCTGCAACGTCAGGATGGCCGAGCGGTCTAAGGCGCTGCGTTCAGGTCGCAGTCTCCCCTGGAGGCGTGGGTTCGAATCCCACTTCTGACAAACCAAACCTTTGGCCGCGGGCTCAAGCTAGAGTCTTTAACCCTCTGGCAAGTTGACCCCGTGATATATTAATGTTGACAAAGCACTGCATTTCGGTTTCCGTCACAACTAGAGAAACACTACTGTAACGCTTGCCGTCATCACATGAACTTTAAAGTAACACTTTTGTGCCATGTATGGACTTCTATGGAATTTTCATGCAGTTTTCTTGGAATTTCATGCCATGACACTTTGTGAAATTGGACATGTTTTATCGAAGGGGATTCAATGGAATACCGCATTGCGATGTTTACCGGAATGAGAACTTGTTTGTGAAAGGGTATTCATGTTTTGTTTGGGGTTTCTTTGGAGGGATGCAATGTGATTCTTGGAGTTTGACTGTGATGTCATGGACTGACATTTTGGGGATGCAGTAGAATGTCATGGCAAGGAATTCCTGGAAATTTCTTGGAATGACATGTCATGGGTTTTTGGGGTGTGGGATGGAGTGTCATGGGATGAGATTCATGGAATGTCAAGCGAAACATTGCATTGCCGTTGACAAGAAACGTCATGAGAATGAAAGAATGATGTTAAACATTGACAAAACATTGCAGCAACGCTGCCACATATTACGTGAATATGAGAGGAATGCTATTACTGCATTTATTCAACATCAGTCCTACAAAAGCACTGCATTTCAATCGCATTGCTCATGAAGAAATGGACAATCACACGAAAGGGTATAAAGAAACCCTCACTTTCGCCTAAACGCTCTCGTGTGCCAAAAAGCACCACTCTGCCCCGTGTGAGGCTCGAACTCACGACCTTCAGATTATGAGACTGACGCGCTGCCTAACTGCGCCAACGAGGCCTGTGTTGTGACTAGGGTGAGCGGGGGACCACTAGCTTCTAGATCATCTGCCATTCGGAGTAGCTCCAAAAACGCTGCTCGCCAGTAGCTGGAATGTCAGGATGGCCGAGCGGTCTAAGGCGCTGCGTTCAGGTCGCAGTCTCCCCTGGAGGCGTGGGTTCGAATCCCACTTCTGACAAACCAAACCTTTGGCCGCGGGCTCAAGCTAGAGTCTTTAACCCTCTGGCAAGTTGACCCCGTGATATATTAATGTTGACAAAGCATTGCATTTCGGTTTCCGTCACAACTAGAGAAACACTACTGTAACGCTGGCCGTCATCACATGAACTTTAAAGTAACACTTTTGTGCCATGTATGGACTTCTATGGAATTTTCATGCAGTTTTCTTGGAATTTCATGCCATGACACTTTGTGAAATTGGACATGTTTTATCGAAGGGGATTCAATGGAATACCGCATTGCGATGTTTACCGGAATGAGAACTTGTTTGTGAAAGGGTATTCATGTTTTGTTTGGGGTTTCTTTGGAGGGATGCAATGTGATTCTTGGAGTTTGACTGTGATGTCATGGACTGACATTTTGGGGATGCAGTAGAATGTCATGGCAAGGAATTCCTGGATATTTCTTGGAATGACATGTCATGGGTTTTTGGGGTTTGGGATGGAGTGTCATGGGATGAGATTCATGGAATGTCAAGCGAAACATTGCATTGCCGTTGACAAGAAACGTCATGAGAATGAAAGAATGATGTTAAACATTGACAAAACATTGCAGCAACGCTGCCACATATTACGTGAATATGAGAGGAATGCTATTACTGCATTTATTCAACATCAGTCCTACAAAAGCACTGCATTTCAATCGCATTGCTCATGAAGAAATGGACAATCACACGAAAGGGTATAAAGAAACCCTCACTTTCGCCTAAACGCTCTCGTGTGCCAAAAAGCACCACTCTGCCCCGTGTGAGGCTCGAACTCACGACCTTCAGATTATGAGACTGACGCGCTGCCTAACTGCGCCAACGAGGCCTGTGTTGTGACTAGGGTGAGCGGGGGACCACTAGCTTCTAGATCATCTGCCATTCGGAGTAGCTCCAAAAACGCTGCTCGCCAGTAGCTGGAATGTCAGGATGGCCGAGCGGTCTAAGGCGCTGCGTTCAGGTCGCAGTCTCCCCTGGAGGCGTGGGTTCGAATCCCACTTCTGACAAACCAAACCTTTGGCCGCGGGCTCAAGCTAGAGTCTTTAACCCTCTGGCAAGTTGACCCCGTGATATATTAATGTTGACAAAGCACTGCATTTCGGTTTCCGTCACAACTAGAGAAACACTACTGTAACGCTGGCCGTCATCACATGAACTTTAAAGTAACACTTTTGTGCCATGTATGGACTTCTATGGAATTTTCATGCAGTTTTCTTGGAATTTCATGCCATGACACTTTGTGAAATTGGACATGTTTTATCGAAGGGGATTCAATGGAATACCGCATTGCGATGTTTACCGGAATGAGAACTTGTTTGTGAAAGGGTATTCATGTTTTGTTTGGGGTTTCTTTGGAGGGATGCAATGTGATTCTTGGAGTTTGACTGTGATGTCATGGACTGACATTTTGGGGATGCAGTAGAATGTCATGGCAAGGAATTCCTGGATATTTCTTGGAATTACATGTCATGGGTTTTTGGGGTGTGGGATGGAGTGTCATGGGATGAGATTCATGGAATGTCAAGCGAAACATTGCATTGCCGTTGACAAGAAACGTCATGAGAATGAAAGAATGATGTTAAACATTGACAAAACATTGCAGCAACGCTGCCACATATTACGTGAATATGAGAGGAATGCTATTACTGCATTTATTCAACATCAGTCCTACAAAAGCACTGCATTTCAATCGCATTGCTCATGAAGAAATGGACAATCACACGAAAGGGTATAAAGAAACCCTCACTTTCGCCTAAACGCTCTCGTGTGCCAAAAAGCACCACTCTGCCCCGTGTGAGGCTCGAACTCACGACCTTCAGATTATGAGACTGACGCGCTGCCTAACTGCGCCAACGAGGCCTGTGTTGTGACTAGGGTGAGCGGGGGACCACTAGCTTCTAGATCATCTGCCATTCGGAGTAGCTCCAAAAACGCTGCTCGCCAGTAGCTGGAATGTCAGGATGGCCGAGCGGTCTAAGGCGCTGCGTTCAGGTCGCAGTCTCCCCTGGAGGCGTGGGTTCGAATCCCACTTCTGACAAACCAAACCTTTGGCCGCGGGCTCAAGCTAGAGTCTTTAACCCTCTGGCAAGTTGACCCCGTGATATATTAATGTTGACAAAGCACTGCATTTCGGTTTCCGTCACAACTAGAGAAACACTACTGTAACGCTGGCCGTCATCACATGAACTTTAAAGTAACACTTTTGTGCCATGTATGGACTTCTATGGAATTTTCATGCAGTTTTCTTGGAATTTCATGCCATGACACTTTGTGAAATTGGACATGTTTTATCGAAGGGGATTCAATGGAATACCGCATTGCGATGTTTACCGGAATGAGAACTTGTTTGTGAAAGGGTATTCATGTTTTGTTTGGGGTTTCTTTGGAGGGATGCAATGTGATTCTTGGAGTTTGACTGTGATGTCATGGACTGACATTTTGGGGATGCAGTAGAATGTCATGGCAAGGAATTCCTGGATATTTCTTGGAATTACATGTCATGGGTTTTTGGGGTGTGGGATGGAGTGTCATGGGATGAGATTCATGGAATGTCAAGCGAAACATTGCATTGCCGTTGACAAGAAACGTCATGAGAATGAAAGAATGATGTTAAACATTGACAAAACATTGCAGCAACGCTGCCACATATTACGTGAATATGAGAGGAATGCTATTACTGCATTTATTCAACATAAGTCCTACAAAAGCATTGCATTTCAATCGCATTGCTCATGAAGAAATGGACAATCACACGAAAGGGTATAAAGAAACCCTCACTTTCGCCTAAACGCTCTCGTGTGCCAAAAAGCACCACTCTGCCCCGTGTGAGGCTCGAACTCACGACCTTCAGATTATGAGACTGACGCGCTGCCTAACTGCGCCAACGAGGCCTGTGTTGTGACTAGGGTGAGCGGGGGACCACTAGCTTCTAGATCATCTGCTATTCGGAGTACCTCCAAAAACGCTGCTCGCCAGTAGCTGCAACGTCAGGATGGCCGAGCGGTCTAAGGCGCTGCGTTCAGGTCGCAGTCTCCCCTGGAGGCGTGGGTTCGAATCCCACTTCTGACAAACCAAACCTTTGGCCGCGGGCTCAAGCTAGAGTCTTTAACCTTCTGGCAAGTTGACCCCGTGATATATTAATGTTGACAAAGCACTGCATTTCGGTTTCCGTCACAACTAGAGAAACACTACTGTAACGCTTGCCGTCATCACATGAACTTTAAAGTAACACTTTTGTGCCATGTATGGACTTCTATGGAATTTTCATGCAGTTTTCTTGGAATTTCATGCCATGACACTTTGTGAAATTGGACATGTTTTATCGAGGGGGATTCAATGGAATACCGCATTGCGATGTTTACCGGAATGAGAACTTGTTTGTGAAAGGGTATTCATGTTTTGTTTGGGGTTTCTTTGGAGGGATGCAATGTGATTCTTGGAGTTTGACTGTGATGTCATGGACTGACATTTTGGGGATGCAGTAGAATGTCATGGCAAGGAATTCCTGGAAATTTCTTGGAATGACATGTCATGGGTTTTTGGGGTGTGGGATGGAGTGTCATGGGATGAGATTCATGGAATGTCAAGCGAAACATTGCATTGCCGTTGACAAGAAACGTCATGAGAATGAAAGAATGATGTTAAACATTGACAAAACATTGCAGCAACGCTGCCACATATTACGTGAATATGAGAGGAATGCTATTACTGCATTTATTCAACATCAGTCCTACAAAAGCACTGCATTTCAATCGCATTGCTCATGAAGAAATGGACAATCACACGAAAGGGTATAAAGAAACCCTCACTTTCGCCTAAACGCTCTCGTGTGCCAAAAAGCACCACTCTGCCCCGTGTGAGGCTCGAACTCACGACCTTCAGATTATGAGACTGACGCGCTGCCTAACTGCGCCAACGAGGCCTGTGTTGTGACTAGGGTGAGCGGGGGACCACTAGCTTCTAGATCATCTGCCATTCGGAGTAGCTCCAAAAACGCTGCTCGCCAGTAGCTGGAATGTCAGGATGGCCGAGCGGTCTAAGGCGCTGCGTTCAGGTCGCAGTCTCCCCTGGAGGCGTGGGTTCGAATCCCACTTCTGACAAACCAAACCTTTGGCCGCGGGCTCAAGCTAGAGTCTTTAACCCTCTGGCAAGTTGACCCCGTGATATATTAATGTTGACAAAGCATTGCATTTCGGTTTCCGTCACAACTAGAGAAACACTACTGTAACGCTGGCCGTCATCACATGAACTTTAAAGTAACACTTTTGTGCCATGTATGGACTTCTATGGAATTTTCATGCAGTTTTCTTGGAATTTCATGCCATGACACTTTGTGAAATTGGACATGTTTTATCGAAGGGGATTCAATGGAATACCGCATTGCGATGTTTACCGGAATGAGAACTTGTTTGTGAAAGGGTATTCATGTTTTGTTTGGGGTTTCTTTGGAGGGATGCAATGTGATTCTTGGAGTTTGACTGTGATGTCATGGACTGACATTTTGGGGATGCAGTAGAATGTCATGGCAAGGAATTCCTGGATATTTCTTGGAATGACATGTCATGGGTTTTTGGGGTTTGGGATGGAGTGTCATGGGATGAGATTCATGGAATGTCAAGCGAAACATTGCATTGCCGTTGACAAGAAACGTCATGAGAATGAAAGAATGATGTTAAACATTGACAAAACATTGCAGCAACGCTGCCACATATTACGTGAATATGAGAGGAATGCTATTACTGCATTTATTCAACATCAGTCCTACAAAAGCACTGCATTTCAATCGCATTGCTCATGAAGAAATGGACAATCACACGAAAGGGTATAAAGAAACCCTCACTTTCGCCTAAACGCTCTCGTGTGCCAAAAAGCACCACTCTGCCCCGTGTGAGGCTCGAACTCACGACCTTCAGATTATGAGACTGACGCGCTGCCTAACTGCGCCAACGAGGCCTGTGTTGTGACTAGGGTGAGCGGGGGACCACTAGCTTCTAGATCATCTGCCATTCGGAGTAGCTCCAAAAACGCTGCTCGCCAGTAGCTGGAATGTCAGGATGGCCGAGCGGTCTAAGGCGCTGCGTTCAGGTCGCAGTCTCCCCTGGAGGCGTGGGTTCGAATCCCACTTCTGACAAACCAAACCTTTGGCCGCGGGCTCAAGCTAGAGTCTTTAACCCTCTGGCAAGTTGACCCCGTGATATATTAATGTTGACAAAGCACTGCATTTCGGTTTCCGTCACAACTAGAGAAACACTACTGTAACGCTGGCCGTCATCACATGAACTTTAAAGTAACACTTTTGTGCCATGTATGGACTTCTATGGAATTTTCATGCAGTTTTCTTGGAATTTCATGCCATGACACTTTGTGAAATTGGACATGTTTTATCGAAGGGGATTCAATGGAATACCGCATTGCGATGTTTACCGGAATGAGAACTTGTTTGTGAAAGGGTATTCATGTTTTGTTTGGGGTTTCTTTGGAGGGATGCAATGTGATTCTTGGAGTTTGACTGTGATGTCATGGACTGACATTTTGGGGATGCAGTAGAATGTCATGGCAAGGAATTCCTGGATATTTCTTGGAATTACATGTCATGGGTTTTTGGGGTGTGGGATGGAGTGTCATGGGATGAGATTCATGGAATGTCAAGCGAAACATTGCATTGCCGTTGACAAGAAACAACATGAGAATGAAAGAATGATGTTAAACATTGACAAAACATTGCAGCAACGCTGCCACATATTACGTGAATATGAGAGGAATGCTATTACTGCATTTATTCAACATCAGTCCTACAAAAGCACTGCATTTCAATCGCATTGCTCATGAAGAAATGGACAATCACACGAAAGGGTATAAAGAAACCCTCACTTTCGCCTAAACGCTCTCGTGTGCCAAAAAGCACCACTCTGCCCCGTGTGAGGCTCGAACTCACGACCTTCAGATTATGAGACTGACGCGCTGCCTAACTGCGCCAACGAGGCCTGTGTTGTGACTAGGGTGAGCGGGGGACCACTAGCTTCTAGATCATCTGCCATTCGGAGTAGCTCCAAAAACGCTGCTCGCCAGTAGCTGGAATGTCAGGATGGCCGAGCGGTCTAAGGCGCTGCGTTCAGGTCGCAGTCTCCCCTGGAGGCGTGGGTTCGAATCCCACTTCTGACAAACCAAACCTTTGGCCGCGGGCTCAAGCTAGAGTCTTTAACCCTCTGGCAAGTTGACCCCGTGATATATTAATGTTGACAAAGCACTGCATTTCGGTTTCCGTCACAACTAGAGAAACACTACTGTAACGCTGGCCGTCATCACATGAACTTTAAAGTAACACTTTTGTGCCATGTATGGACTTCTATGGAATTTTCATGCAGTTTTCTTGGAATTTCATGCCATGACACTTTGTGAAATTGGACATGTTTTATCGAAGGGGATTCAATGGAATACCGCATTGCGATGTTTACCGGAATGAGAACTTGTTTGTGAAAGGGTATTCATGTTTTGTTTGGGGTTTCTTTGGAGGGATGCAATGTGATTCTTGGAGTTTGACTGTGATGTCATGGACTGACATTTTGGGGATGCAGTAGAATGTCATGGCAAGGAATTCCTGGATATTTCTTGGAATTACATGTCATGGGTTTTTGGGGTGTGGGATGGAGTGTCATGGGATGAGATTCATGGAATGTCAAGCGAAACATTGCATTGCCGTTGACAAGAAACGTCATGAGAATGAAAGAATGATGTTAAACATTGACAAAACATTGCAGCAACGCTGCCACATATTACGTGAATATGAGAGGAATGCTATTACTGCATTTATTCAACATAAGTCCTACAAAAGCATTGCATTTCAATCGCATTGCTCATGAAGAAATGGACAATCACACGAAAGGGTATAAAGAAACCCTCACTTTCGCCTAAACGCTCTCGTGTGCCAAAAAGCACCACTCTGCCCCGTGTGAGGCTCGAACTCACGACCTTCAGATTATGAGACTGACGCGCTGCCTAACTGCGCCAACGAGGCCTGTGTTGTGACTAGGGTGAGCGGGGGACCACTAGCTTCTAGATCATCTGCTATTCGGAGTACCTCCAAAAACGCTGCTCGCCAGTAGCTGCAACGTCAGGATGGCCGAGCGGTCTAAGGCGCTGCGTTCAGGTCGCAGTCTCCCCTGGAGGCGTGGGTTCGAATCCCACTTCTGACAAACCAAACCTTTGGCCGCGGGCTCAAGCTAGAGTCTTTAACCTTCTGGCAAGTTGACCCCGTGATATATTAATGTTGACAAAGCACTGCATTTCGGTTTCCGTCACAACTAGAGAAACACTACTGTAACGCTTGCCGTCATCACATGAACTTTAAAGTAACACTTTTGTGCCATGTATGGACTTCTATGGAATTTTCATGCAGTTTTCTTGGAATTTCATGCCATGACACTTTGTGAAATTGGACATGTTTTATCGAGGGGGATTCAATGGAATACCGCATTGCGATGTTTACCGGAATGAGAACTTGTTTGTGAAAGGGTATTCATGTTTTGTTTGGGGTTTCTTTGGAGGGATGCAATGTGATTCTTGGAGTTTGACTGTGATGTCATGGACTGACATTTTGGGGATGCAGTAGAATGTCATGGCAAGGAATTCCTGGAAATTTCTTGGAATGACATGTCATGGGTTTTTGGGGTGTGGGATGGAGTGTCATGGGATGAGATTCATGGAATGTCAAGCGAAACATTGCATTGCCGTTGACAAGAAACGTCATGAGAATGAAAGAATGATGTTAAACATTGACAAAACATTGCAGCAACGCTGCCACATATTACGTGAATATGAGAGGAATGCTATTACTGCATTTATTCAACATCAGTCCTACAAAAGCACTGCATTTCAATCGCATTGCTCATGAAGAAATGGACAATCACACGAAAGGGTATAAAGAAACCCTCACTTTCGCCTAAACGCTCTCGTGTGCCAAAAAGCACCACTCTGCCCCGTGTGAGGCTCGAACTCACGACCTTCAGATTATGAGACTGACGCGCTGCCTAACTGCGCCAACGAGGCCTGTGTTGTGACTAGGGTGAGCGGGGGACCACTAGCTTCTAGATCATCTGCCATTCGGAGTAGCTCCAAAAACGCTGCTCGCCAGTAGCTGGAATGTCAGGATGGCCGAGCGGTCTAAGGCGCTGCGTTCAGGTCGCAGTCTCCCCTGGAGGCGTGGGTTCGAATCCCACTTCTGACAAACCAAATCTTTGGCCGCGGGCTCAAGCTAGAGTCTTTAACCCTCTGGCAAGTTGACCCCGTGATATATTAATGTTGTCAAAGCACTGCATTTCGGTTTCCGTCACAACTAGAGAAACACTACTGTAACGCTGGCCGTCATCACATGAACTTTAAAGTAACACTTTTGTGCCATGTATGGACTTCTATGGAATTTTCATGCAGTTTTCTTGGAATTTCATGCCATGACACTTTGTGAAATTGGACATGTTTTATCGAAGGGGATTCAATGGAATACCGCATTGCGATGTTTACCGGAATGAGAACTTGTTTGTGAAAGGGTATTCATGTTTTGTTTGGGGTTTCTTTGGAGGGATGCAATGTGATTCTTGGAGTTTGACTGTGATGTCATGGACTGACATTTTGGGGATGCAGTAGAATGTCATGGCAAGGAATTCCTGGATATTTCTTGGAATGACATGTCATGGGTTTTTGGGGTTTGGGATGGAGTGTCATGGGATGAGATTCATGGAATGTCAAGCGAAACATTGCATTGCCGTTGACAAGAAACGTCATGAGAATGAAAGAATGATGTTAAACATTGACAAAACATTGCAGCAACGCTGCCACATATTACGTGAATATGAGAGGAATGCTATTACTGCATTTATTCAACATCAGTCCTACAAAAGCACTGCATTTCAATCGCATTGCTCATGAAGAAATGGACAATCACACGAAAGGGTATAAAGAAACCCTCACTTTCGCCTAAACGCTCTCGTGTGCCAAAAAGCACCACTCTGCCCCGTGTGAGGCTCGAACTCACGACCTTCAGATTATGAGACTGACGCGCTGCCTAACTGCGCCAACGAGGCCTGTGTTGTGACTAGGGTGAGCGGGGGACCACTAGCTTCTAGATCATCTGCCATTCGGAGTAGCTCCAAAAACGCTGCTCGCCAGTAGCTGGAATGTCAGGATGGCCGAGCGGTCTAAGGCGCTGCGTTCAGGTCGCAGTCTCCCCTGGAGGCGTGGGTTCGAATCCCACTTCTGACAAACCAAACCTTTGGCCGCGGGCTCAAGCTAGAGTCTTTAACCCTCTGGCAAGTTGACCCCGTGATATATTAATGTTGACAAAGCACTGCATTTCGGTTTCCGTCACAACTAGAGAAACACTACTGTAACGCTGGCCGTCATCACATGAACTTTAAAGTAACACTTTTGTGCCATGTATGGACTTCTATGGAATTTTCATGCAGTTTTCTTGGAATTTCATGCCATGACACTTTGTGAAATTGGACATGTTTTATCGAAGGGGATTCAATGGAATACCGCATTGCGATGTTTACCGGAATGAGAACTTGTTTGTGAAAGGGTATTCATGTTTTGTTTGGGGTTTCTTTGGAGGGATGCAATGTGATTCTTGGAGTTTGACTGTGATGTCATGGACTGACATTTTGGGGATGCAGTAGAATGTCATGGCAAGGAATTCCTGGATATTTCTTGGAATTACATGTCATGGGTTTTTGGGGTGTGGGATGGAGTGTCATGGGATGAGATTCATGGAATGTCAAGCGAAACATTGCATTGCCGTTGACAAGAAACGTCATGAGAATGAAAGAATGATGTTAAACATTGACAAAACATTGCAGCAACGCTGCCACATATTACGTGAATATGAGAGGAATGCTATTACTGCATTTATTCAACATCAGTCCTACAAAAGCACTGCATTTCAATCGCATTGCTCATGAAGAAATGGACAATCACACGAAAGGGTATAAAGAAACCCTCACTTTCGCCTAAACGCTCTCGTGTGCCAAAAAGCACCACTCTGCCCCGTGTGAGGCTCGAACTCACGACCTTCAGATTATGAGACTGACGCGCTGCCTAACTGCGCCAACGAGGCCTGTGTTGTGACTAGGGTGAGCGGGGGACCACTAGCTTCTAGATCATCTGCCATTCGGAGTAGCTCCAAAAACGCTGCTCGCCAGTAGCTGGAATGTCAGGATGGCCGAGCGGTCTAAGGCGCTGCGTTCAGGTCGCAGTCTCCCCTGGAGGCGTGGGTTCGAATCCCACTTCTGACAAACCAAACCTTTGGCCGCGGGCTCAAGCTAGAGTCTTTAACCCTCTGGCAAGTTGACCCCGTGATATATTAATGTTGACAAAGCACTGCATTTCGGTTTCCGTCACAACTAGAGAAACACTACTGTAACGCTGGCCGTCATCACATGAACTTTAAAGTAACACTTTTGTGCCATGTATGGACTTCTATGGAATTTTCATGCAGTTTTCTTGGAATTTCATGCCATGACACTTTGTGAAATTGGACATGTTTTATCGAAGGGGATTCAATGGAATACCGCATTGCGATGTTTACCGGAATGAGAACTTGTTTGTGAAAGGGTATTCATGTTTTGTTTGGGGTTTCTTTGGAGGGATGCAATGTGATTCTTGGAGTTTGACTGTGATGTCATGGACTGACATTTTGGGGATGCAGTAGAATGTCATGGCAAGGAATTCCTGGATATTTCTTGGAATTACATGTCATGGGTTTTTGGGGTGTGGGATGGAGTGTCATGGGATGAGATTCATGGAATGTCAAGCGAAACATTGCATTGCCGTTGACAAGAAACGTCATGAGAATGAAAGAATGATGTTAAACATTGACAAAACATTGCAGCAACGCTGCCACATATTACGTGAATATGAGAGGAATGCTATTACTGCATTTATTCAACATAAGTCCTACAAAAGCATTGCATTTCAATCGCATTGCTCATGAAGAAATGGACAATCACACGAAAGGGTATAAAGAAACCCTCACTTTCGCCTAAACGCTCTCGTGTGCCAAAAAGCACCACTCTGCCCCGTGTGAGGCTCGAACTCACGACCTTCAGATTATGAGACTGACGCGCTGCCTAACTGCGCCAACGAGGCCTGTGTTGTGACTAGGGTGAGCGGGGGACCACTAGCTTCTAGATCATCTGCTATTCGGAGTACCTCCAAAAACGCTGCTCGCCAGTAGCTGCAACGTCAGGATGGCCGAGCGGTCTAAGGCGCTGCGTTCAGGTCGCAGTCTCCCCTGGAGGCGTGGGTTCGAATCCCACTTCTGACAAACCAAACCTTTGGCCGCGGGCTCAAGCTAGAGTCTTTAACCTTCTGGCAAGTTGACCCCGTGATATATTAATGTTGACAAAGCACTGCATTTCGGTTTCCGTCACAACTAGAGAAACACTACTGTAACGCTTGCCGTCATCACATGAACTTTAAAGTAACACTTTTGTGCCATGTATGGACTTCTATGGAATTTTCATGCAGTTTTCTTGGAATTTCATGCCATGACACTTTGTGAAATTGGACATGTTTTATCGAGGGGGATTCAATGGAATACCGCATTGCGATGTTTACCGGAATGAGAACTTGTTTGTGAAAGGGTATTCATGTTTTGTTTGGGGTTTCTTTGGAGGGATGCAATGTGATTCTTGGAGTTTGACTGTGATGTCATGGACTGACATTTTGGGGATGCAGTAGAATGTCATGGCAAGGAATTCCTGGAAATTTCTTGGAATGACATGTCATGGGTTTTTGGGGTGTGGGATGGAGTGTCATGGGATGAGATTCATGGAATGTCAAGCGAAACATTGCATTGCCGTTGACAAGAAACGTCATGAGAATGAAAGAATGATGTTAAACATTGACAAAACATTGCAGCAACGCTGCCACATATTACGTGAATATGAGAGGAATGCTATTACTGCATTTATTCAACATCAGTCCTACAAAAGCACTGCATTTCAATCGCATTGCTCATGAAGAAATGGACAATCACACGAAAGGGTATAAAGAAACCCTCACTTTCGCCTAAACGCTCTCGTGTGCCAAAAAGCACCACTCTGCCCCGTGTGAGGCTCGAACTCACGACCTTCAGATTATGAGACTGACGCGCTGCCTAACTGCGCCAACGAGGCCTGTGTTGTGACTAGGGTGAGCGGGGGACCACTAGCTTCTAGATCATCTGCCATTCGGAGTAGCTCCAAAAACGCTGCTCGCCAGTAGCTGGAATGTCAGGATGGCCGAGCGGTCTAAGGCGCTGCGTTCAGGTCGCAGTCTCCCCTGGAGGCGTGGGTTCGAATCCCACTTCTGACAAACCAAATCTTTGGCCGCGGGCTCAAGCTAGAGTCTTTAACCCTCTGGCAAGTTGACCCCGTGATATATTAATGTTGTCAAAGCACTGCATTTCGGTTTCCGTCACAACTAGAGAAACACTACTGTAACGCTGGCCGTCATCACATGAACTTTAAAGTAACACTTTTGTGCCATGTATGGACTTCTATGGAATTTTCATGCAGTTTTCTTGGAATTTCATGCCATGACACTTTGTGAAATTGGACATGTTTTATCGAAGGGGATTCAATGGAATACCGCATTGCGATGTTTACCGGAATGAGAACTTGTTTGTGAAAGGGTATTCATGTTTTGTTTGGGGTTTCTTTGGAGGGATGCAATGTGATTCTTGGAGTTTGACTGTGATGTCATGGACTGACATTTTGGGGATGCAGTAGAATGTCATGGCAAGGAATTCCTGGAAATTTCTTGGAATGACATGTCATGGGTTTTTGGGGTGTGGGATGGAGTGTCATGGGATGAGATTCATGGAATGTCAAGCGAAACATTGCATTGCCGTTGACAAGAAACGTCATGAGAATGAAAGAATGATGTTAAACATTGACAAAACATTGCAGCAACGCTGCCACATATTACGTGAATATGAGAGGAATGCTATTACTGCATTTATTCAACATCAGTCCTACAAAAGCACTGCATTTCAATCGCATTGCTCATGAAGAAATGGACAATCACACGAAAGGGTATAAAGAAACCCTCACTTTCGCCTAAACGCTCTCGTGTGCCAAAAAGCACCACTCTGCCCCGTGTGAGGCTCGAACTCACGACCTTCAGATTATGAGACTGACGCGCTGCCTAACTGCGCCAACGAGGCCTGTGTTGTGACTAGGGTGAGCGGGGGACCACTAGCTTCTAGATCATCTGCCATTTGGAGTAGGTCCAAAAACGCTGCTCGCCAGTAGCTGCAATGTCAGGATGGCCGAGCGGTCTAAGGCGCTGCGTTCAGGTCGCAGTCTCCCCTTGAGGCGTGGGTTCGAATCCCACTTCTGACAAACCAAACCTTTGGCCGCGGGCTCAAGCTAGAGTCTTTAACCCTCTGGCAAGTTGACCCCGTGATATATTAATGTTGACAAAGCATTGCATTTCGGTTTCCGTCACAACTAGAGAAACACTACTGTAACGCTGGCCGTCATCACATGAACTTTAAAGTAACACTTTTGTGCCATGTATGGACTTCTATGGAATTTTCATGCAGTTTTCTTGGAATTTCATGCCATGACACTTTGTGAAATTGGACATGTTTTATCGAAGGGGATTCAATGGAATACCGCATTGCCATGTTTACCGGAATGAGAACTTGTTTGTGAAAGGGTATTCATGTTTTGTTTGGGGTTTCTTTGGAGGGATGCAATGTGATTCTTGGAGTTTGACTGTGATGTCATGGACTGACATTTTGGGGATGCAGTAGAATGTCATGGCAAGGAATTCCTGGATATTTCTTGGAATTACATGTCATGGGTTTTTGGGGTGTGGGATGGAGTGTCATGGGATGAGATTCATGGAATGTCAAGCGAAACATTGCATTGCCGTTGACAAGAAACGTCATGAGAATGAAAGAATGATGTTAAACATTGACAAAACATTGCAGCAACGCTGCCACATATTACGTGAATATGAGAGGAATGCTATTACTGCATTTATTCAACATCAGTCCTACAAAAGCACTGCATTTCAATCGCATTGCTCATGAAGAAATGGACAATCACACGAAAGGGTATAAAGAAACCCTCACTTTCGCCTAAACGCTCTCGTGTGCCAAAAAGCACCACTCTGCCCCGTGTGAGGCTCGAACTCACGACCTTCAGATTATGAGACTGACGCGCTGCCTAACTGCGCCAACGAGGCCTGTGTTGTGACTAGGGTGAGCGGGGGACCACTAGCTTCTAGATCATCTGCCATTTGGAGTAGCTCCAAAAACGCTGCTCGCCAGTAGCTGCAATGTCAGGATGGCCGAGCGGTCTAAGGCGCTGCGTTCAGGTCGCAGTCTCCCCTGGAGGCGTGGGTTCGAATCCCACTTCTGACAAACCAAATCTTTGGCCGCGGGCTCAAGCTAGAGTCTTTAACCCTCTGGCAAGTTGACCCCGTGATATATTAATGTTGTCAAAGCACTGCATTTCGGTTTCCGTCACAACTAGAGAAACACTACTGTAACGCTGGCCGTCATCACATGAACTTTAAAGTAACACTTTTGTGCCATGTATGGACTTCTATGGAATTTTCATGCAGTTTTCTTGGAATTTCATGCCATGACACTTTGTGAAATTGGACATGTTTTATCGAAGGGGATTCAATGGAATACCGCATTGCGATGTTTACCGGAATGAGAACTTGTTTGTGAAAGGGTATTCATGTTTTGTTTGGGGTTTCTTTGGAGGGATGCAATGTGATTCTTGGAGTTTGACTGTGATGTCATGGACTGACATTTTGGGGATGCAGTAGAATGTCATGGCAAGGAATTCCTGGATATTTCTTGGAATGACATGTCATGGGTTTTTGGGGTGTGGGATGGAGTGTCATGGGATGAGATTCATGGAATGTCAAGCGAAACATTGCATTGCCGTTGACAAGAAACGTCATGAGAATGAAAGAATGATGTTAAACATTGACAAAACATTGCAGCAACGCTGCCACATATTACGTGAATATGAGAGGAATGCTATTACTGCATTTATTCAACATCAGTCCTACAAAAGCACTGCATTTCAATCGCATTGCTCATGAAGAAATGGACAATCACACGAAAGGGTATAAAGAAACCCTCACTTTCGCCTAAACGCTCTCGTGTGCCAAAAAGCACCACTCTGCCCCGTGTGAGGCTCGAACTCACGACCTTCAGATTATGAGACTGACGCGCTGCCTAACTGCGCCAACGAGGCCTGTGTTGTGACTAGGGTGAGCGGGGGACCACTAGCTTCTAGATCATCTGCCATTCGGAGTAGCTCCAAAAACGCTGCTCGCCAGTAGCTGGAATGTCAGGATGGCCGAGCGGTCTAAGGCGCTGCGTTCAGGTCGCAGTCTCCCCTGGAGGCGTGGGTTCGAATCCCACTTCTGACAAACCAAACCTTTGGCCGCGGGCTCAAGCTAGAGTCTTTAACCCTCTGGCAAGTTGACCCCGTGATATATTAATGTTGACAAAGCACTGCATTTCGGTTTCCGTCACAACTAGAGAAACACTACTGTAACGCTGGCCGTCATCACATGAACTTTAAAGTAACACTTTTGTGCCATGTATGGACTTCTATGGAATTTTCATGCAGTTTTCTTGGAATTTCATGCCATGACACTTTGTGAAATTGGACATGTTTTATCGAAGGGGATTCAATGGAATACCGCATTGCGATGTTTACCGGAATGAGAACTTGTTTGTGAAAGGGTATTCATGTTTTGTTTGGGGTTTCTTTGGAGGGATGCAATGTGATTCTTGGAGTTTGACTGTGATGTCATGGACTGACATTTTGGGGATGCAGTAGAATGTCATGGCAAGGAATTCCTGGATATTTCTTGGAATTACATGTCATGGGTTTTTGGGGTGTGGGATGGAGTGTCATGGGATGAGATTCATGGAATGTCAAGCGAAACATTGCATTGCCGTTGACAAGAAACGTCATGAGAATGAAAGAATGATGTTAAACATTGACAAAACATTGCAGCAACGCTGCCACATATTACGTGAATATGAGAGGAATGCTATTACTCCATTTATTCAACATAAGTCCTACAAAAGCATTGCATTTCAATCGCATTGCTCATGAAGAAATGGACAATCACACGAAAGGGTATAAAGAAACCCTCACTTTCGCCTAAACGCTCTCGTGTGCCAAAAAGCACCACTCTGCCCCGTGTGAGGCTCGAACTCACGACCTTCAGATTATGAGACTGACGCGCTGCCTAACTGCGCCAACGTGGCCTGTGTTGTGACTAGGGTGAGCGGGGGACCACTAGCTTCTAGATCATCTGCTATTCGGAGTAGCTCCAAAAACGCTGCTCGCCAGTAGCTGCAACGTCAGGATGGCCGAGCGGTCTAAGGCGCTGCGTTCAGGTCGCAGTCTCCCCTGGAGGCGTGGGTTCGAATCCCACTTCTGACAAACCAAACCTTTGGCCGCGGGCTCAAGCTAGAGTCTTTAACCTTCTGGCAAGTTGACCCCGTGATATATTAATGTTGACAAAGCACTGCATTTCGGTTTCCGTCACAACTAGAGAAACACTACTGTAACGCTTGCCGTCATCACATGAACTTTAAAGTAACACTTTTGTGCCATGTATGGACTTCTATGGAATTTTCATGCAGTTTTCTTGGAATTTCATGCCATGACACTTTGTGAAATTGGACATGTTTTATCGAGGGGGATTCAATGGAATACCGCATTGCGATGTTTACCGGAATGAGAACTTGTTTGTGAAAGGGTATTCATGTTTTGTTTGGGGTTTCTTTGGAGGGATGCAATGTGATTCTTGGAGTTTGACTGTGATGTCATGGACTGACATTTTGGGGATGCAGTAGAATGTCATGGCAAGGAATTCCTGGAAATTTCTTGGAATGACATGTCATGGGTTTTTGGGGTGTGGGATGGAGTGTCATGGGATGAGATTCATGGAATGTCAAGCGAAACATTGCATTGCCGTTGACAAGAAACGTCATGAGAATGAAAGAATGATGTTAAACATTGACAAAACATTGCAGCAACGCTGCCACATATTACGTGAATATGAGAGGAATGCTATTACTGCATTTATTCAACATCAGTCCTACAAAAGCACTGCATTTCAATCGCATTGCTCATGAAGAAATGGACAATCACACGAAAGGGTATAAAGAAACCCTCACTTTCGCCTAAACGCTCTCGTGTGCCAAAAAGCACCACTCTGCCCCGTGTGAGGCTCGAACTCACGACCTTCAGATTATGAGACTGACGCGCTGCCTAATTGCGCCAACGAGGCCTGTGTTGTGACTAGGGTGAGCGGGGGACCACTAGCTTCTAGATCATCTGCCATTCGGAGTAGCTCCAAAAACGCTGCTCGCCAGTAGCTGGAATGTCAGGATGGCCGAGCGGTCTAAGGCGCTGCGTTCAGGTCGCAGTCTCCCCTGGAGGCGTGGGTTCGAATCCCACTTCTGACAAACCAAATCTTTGGCCGCGGGCTCAAGCTAGAGTCTTTAACCCTCTGGCAAGTTGACCCCGTGATATATTAATGTTGTCAAAGCACTGCATTTCGGTTTCCGTCACAACTAGAGAAACACTACTGTAACGCTGGCCGTCATCACATGAACTTTAAAGTAACACTTTTGTGCCATGTATGGACTTCTATGGAATTTTCATGCAGTTTTCTTGGAATTTCATGCCATGACACTTTGTGAAATTGGACATGTTTTATCGAAGGGGATTCAATGGAATACCGCATTGCGATGTTTACCGGAATGAGAACTTGTTTGTGAAAGGGTATTCATGTTTTGTTTGGGGTTTCTTTGGAGGGATGCAATGTGATTCTTGGAGTTTGACTGTGATGTCATGGACTGACATTTTGGGGATGCAGTAGAATGTCATGGCAAGGAATTCCTGGAAATTTCTTGGAATGACATGTCATGGGTTTTTGGGGTGTGGGATGGAGTGTCATGGGATGAGATTCATGGAATGTCAAGCGAAACATTGCATTGCCGTTGACAAGAAACGTCATGAGAATGAAAGAATGATGTTAAACATTGACAAAACATTGCAGCAACGCTGCCACATATTACGTGAATATGAGAGGAATGCTATTACTGCATTTATTCAACATCAGTCCTACAAAAGCACTGCATTTCAATCGCATTGCTCATGAAGAAATGGACAATCACACGAAAGGGTATAAAGAAACCCTCACTTTCGCCTAAACGCTCTCGTGTGCCAAAAAGCACCACTCTGCCCCGTGTGAGGCTCGAACTCACGACCTTCAGATTATGAGACTGACGCGCTGCCTAACTGCGCCAACGAGGCCTGTGTTGTGACTAGGGTGAGCGGGGGACCACTAGCTTCTAGATCATCTGCCATTTGGAGTAGCTCCAAAAACGCTGCTCGCCAGTAGCTGCAATGTCAGGATGGCCGAGCGGTCTAAGGCGCTGCGTTCAGGTCGCAGTCTCCCCTGGAGGCGTGGGTTCGAATCCCACTTCTGACAAACCAAATCTTTGGCCGCGGGCTCAAGCTAGAGTCTTTAACCCTCTGGCAAGTTGACCCCGTGATATATTAATGTTGTCAAAGCACTGCATTTCGGTTTCCGTCACAACTAGAGAAACACTACTGTAACGCTGGCCGTCATCACATGAACTTTAAAGTAACACTTTTGTGCCATGTATGGACTTCTATGGAATTTTCATGCAGTTTTCTTGGAATTTCATGCCATGACACTTTGTGAAATTGGACATGTTTTATCGAAGGGGATTCAATGGAATACCGCATTGCGATGTTTACCGGAATGAGAACTTGTTTGTGAAAGGGTATTCATGTTTTGTTTGGGGTTTCTTTGGAGGGATGCAATGTGATTCTTGGAGTTTGACTGTGATGTCATGGACTGACATTTTGGGGATGCAGTAGAATGTCATGGCAAGGAATTCCTGGATATTTCTTGGAATTACATGTCATGGGTTTTTGGGGTGTGGGATGGAGTGTCATGGGATGAGATTCATGGAATGTCAAGCGAAACATTGCATTGCCGTTGACAAGAAACGTCATGAGAATGAAAGAATGATGTTAAACATTGACAAAACATTGCAGCAACGCTGCCACATATTACGTGAATATGAGAGGAATGCTATTACTGCATTTATTCAACATAAGTCCTACAAAAGCATTGCATTTCAATCGCATTGCTCATGAAGAAATGGACAATCACACGAAAGGGTATAAAGAAACCCTCACTTTCGCCTAAACGCTCTCGTGTGCCAAAAAGCACCACTCTGCCCCGTGTGAGGCTCGAACTCACGACCTTCAGATTATGAGACTGACGCGCTGCCTAACTGCGCCAACGTGGCCTGTGTTGTGACTAGGGTGAGCGGGGGACCACTAGCTTCTAGATCATCTGCTATTCGGAGTAGCTCCAAAAACGCTGCTCGCCAGTAGCTGCAACGTCAGGATGGCCGAGCGGTCTAAGGCGCTGCGTTCAGGTCGCAGTCTCCCCTGGAGGCGTGGGTTCGAATCCCACTTCTGACAAACCAAACCTTTGGCCGCGGGCTCAAGCTAGAGTCTTTAACCTTCTGGCAAGTTGACCCCGTGATATATTAATGTTGACAAAGCACTGCATTTCGGTTTCCGTCACAACTAGAGAAACACTACTGTAACGCTTGCCGTCATCACATGAACTTTAAAGTAACACTTTTGTGCCATGTATGGACTTCTATGGAATTTTCATGCAGTTTTCTTGGAATTTCATGCCATGACACTTTGTGAAATTGGACATGTTTTATCGAGGGGGATTCAATGGAATACCGCATTGCGATGTTTACCGGAATGAGAACTTGTTTGTGAAAGGGTATTCATGTTTTGTTTGGGGTTTCTTTGGAGGGATGCAATGTGATTCTTGGAGTTTGACTGTGATGTCATGGACTGACATTTTGGGGATGCAGTAGAATGTCATGGCAAGGAATTCCTGGAAATTTCTTGGAATGACATGTCATGGGTTTTTGGGGTGTGGGATGGAGTGTCATGGGATGAGATTCATGGAATGTCAAGCGAAACATTGCATTGCCGTTGACAAGAAACGTCATGAGAATGAAAGAATGATGTTAAACATTGACAAAACATTGCAGCAACGCTGCCACATATTACGTGAATATGAGAGGAATGCTATTACTGCATTTATTCAACATCAGTCCTACAAAAGCACTGCATTTCAATCGCATTGCTCATGAAGAAATGGACAATCACACGAAAGGGTATAAAGAAACCCTCACTTTCGCCTAAACGCTCTCGTGTGCCAAAAAGCACCACTCTGCCCCGTGTGAGGCTCGAACTCACGACCTTCAGATTATGAGACTGACGCGCTGCCTAATTGCGCCAACGAGGCCTGTGTTGTGACTAGGGTGAGCGGGGGACCACTAGCTTCTAGATCATCTGCCATTCGGAGTAGCTCCAAAAACGCTGCTCGCCAGTAGCTGGAATGTCAGGATGGCCGAGCGGTCTAAGGCGCTGCGTTCAGGTCGCAGTCTCCCCTGGAGGCGTGGGTTCGAATCCCACTTCTGACAAACCAAATCTTTGGCCGCGGGCTCAAGCTAGAGTCTTTAACCCTCTGGCAAGTTGACCCCGTGATATATTAATGTTGTCAAAGCACTGCATTTCGGTTTCCGTCACAACTAGAGAAACACTACTGTAACGCTGGCCGTCATCACATGAACTTTAAAGTAACACTTTTGTGCCATGTATGGACTTCTATGGAATTTTCATGCAGTTTTCTTGGAATTTCATGCCATGACACTTTGTGAAATTGGACATGTTTTATCGAAGGGGATTCAATGGAATACCGCATTGCGATGTTTACCGGAATGAGAACTTGTTTGTGAAAGGGTATTCATGTTTTGTTTGGGGTTTCTTTGGAGGGATGCAATGTGATTCTTGGAGTTTGACTGTGATGTCATGGACTGACATTTTGGGGATGCAGTAGAATGTCATGGCAAGGAATTCCTGGAAATTTCTTGGAATGACATGTCATGGGTTTTTGGGGTGTGGGATGGAGTGTCATGGGATGAGATTCATGGAATGTCAAGCGAAACATTGCATTGCCGTTGACAAGAAACGTCATGAGAATGAAAGAATGATGTTAAACATTGACAAAACATTGCAGCAACGCTGCCACATATTACGTGAATATGAGAGGAATGCTATTACTGCATTTATTCAACATAAGTCCTACAAAAGCATTGCATTTCAATCGCATTGCTCATGAAGAAATGGACAATCACACGAAAGGGTATAAAGAAACCCTCACTTTCGCCTAAACGCTCTCGTGTGCCAAAAAGCACCACTCTGCCCCGTGTGAGGCTCGAACTCACGACCTTCAGATTATGAGACTGACGCGCTGCCTAACTGCGCCAACGAGGCCTGTGTTGCGCCTAGGGTGAGTGGGGGACCACTAGCTTCTAGATCATCTGCCATTTGGAGTAGCTCCAAAAACGCTGCTCGCCAGTAGCTGCAATGTCAGGATGGCCGAGCGGTCTAAGGCGCTGCGTTCAGGTTGCAGTCTCCCCTGGAGGCGTGGGTTCGAATCCCACTTCTGACAAACCAAACCTTTGGCCGCGGGCTCAAGCTAGAGTCTTTAACCCTCTGGCAAGTTGACCCCGTGATATATTAATGTTGACAAAGCACTGCATTTCGGTTTCCGTCACAACTAGAGAAACACTACTATAACGCTGGCCGTCATCACATGAACTTTAAAGTAACACTTTTGAGCCATGTATGGACTTCTATGGAATTTTCATGCAGTTTTCTTGGAATTTCATTCCATGACACTTTGTGAAATTGGACATGTTTTATCGAAGGGGATTCAATGGAATACCGCATTGCGATGTTTACCGGAATGAGAACTTGTTTGTGAAAGGGTATTCATGTTTTGTTTGGGGTTTCTTTGGAGGGATGCAATGTGATTCTTGGAGTTTGACTGTGATGTCATGGACTGACATTTTGGGGATGCAGTAGAATGTCATGGCAAGGAATTCCTGGATATTTCTTGGAATTACATGTCATGGGTTTTTGGGGTGTGGGATGGAGTGTCATGGGATGAGATTCATGGAATGTCAAGCGAAACATTGCATTGCCGTTGACAAGAAACGTCATGAGAATGAAAGAATGATGTTAAACATTGACAAAACATTGCAGCAACGCTGCCACATATTACGTGAATATGAGAGGAATGCTATTACTGCATTTATTCAACATAAGTCCTACAAAAGCATTGCATTTCAATCGCATTGCTCATGAAGAAATGGACAATCACACGAAAGGGTATAAAGAAACCCTCACTTTCGCCTAAACGCTCTCGTGTGCCAAAAAGCACCACTCTGCCCCGTGTGAGGCTCGAACTCACGACCTTCAGATTATGAGACTGACGCGCTGCCTAACTGCGCCAACGAGGCCTGTGTTGCGCCTAGGGTGAGTGGGGGACCACTAGCTTCTAGATCATCTGCCATTTGGAGTAGCTCCAAAAACGCTGCTCGCCAGTAGCTGCAATGTCAGGATGGCCGAGCGGTCTAAGGCGCTGCGTTCAGGTTGCAGTCTCCCCTGGAGGCGTGGGTTAGAATCCCACTTCTGACAAACCAAACCTTTGGCCGCGGGCTCAAGCTAGAGTCTTTAACCCTCTGGCAAGTTGACCCCGTGATATATTAATGTTGACAAAGCACTGCATTTCGGTTTCCGTCACAACTAGAGAAACACTACTATAACGCTGGCCGTCATCACATGAACTTTAAAGTAACACTTTTGTGCCATGTATGGACTTCTATGGAATTTTCATGCAGTTTTCTTGGAATTTCATTCCATGACACTTTGTGAAATTGGACATGTTTTATCGAAGGGGATTCAATGGAATACCGCATTGCGATGTTTACCGGAATGAGAACTTGTTTGTGAAAGGGTATTCATGTTTTGTTTGGGGTTTCTTTGGAGGGATGCAATGTGATTCTTGGAGTTTGACTGTGATGTCATGGACTGACATTTTGGGGATGCAGTAGAATGTCATGGCAAGGAATTCCTGGATATTTCTTGGAATGACATGTCATGGGTTTTTGGGGTGTGGGATGGAGTGTCATGGGATGAGATTCATGGAATGTCAAGCGAAACATTGCATTGCCGTTGACAAGAAACGTCATGAGAATGAAAGAATGATGTTAAACATTGACAAAACATTGCAGCAACGCTGCCACATATTACGTGAATATGAGAGGAATGCTATTACTGCATTTATTCAACATAAGTCCTACAAAAGCATTGCATTTCAATCGCATTGCTCATGAAGAAATGGACAATCACACGAAAGGGTATAAAGAAACCCTCACTTTCGCCTAAACGCTCTCGTGTGCCAAAAAGCACCACTCTGCCCCGTGTGAGGCTCGAACTCACGACCTTCAGATTATGAGACTGACGCGCTGCCTAACTGCGCCAACGAGGCCTGTGTTGTGACTAGGGTGAGTGGGGGACCACTAGCTTCTAGATCATCTGCCATTCGGAGTAGCTCCAAAAACGCTGCTCGCCAGTAGCTGGAATGTCAGGATGGCCGAGCGGTCTAAGGCGCTGCGTTCAGGTCGCAGTCTCCCCTGGAGGCGTGGGTTCGAATACCACTTCTGACAAACCAAACCTTTGGCCGCGGGCTCAAGCTAGAGTCTTTAACCCTCAGACAAGTTGACCCCGTGATATATTAATGTTGACAAAGCACTGCATTTCGGTTTCCGTCACAACTAGAGAAACACTACTGTAACGCTGGCCGTCATCACATGAACTTTAAAGTAACACTTTTGTGCCATGTATGGACTTCTATGGAATTTTCATGCAGTTTTCTTGGAATTTCATTCCATGACACTTTGTGAAATTGGACATGTTTTATCGAAGGGGATTCAATGGAATACCGCATTGCGATGTTTACCGGAATGAGAACTTGTTTGTGAAAGGGTATTCATGTTTTGTTTGGGGTTTCTTTGGAGGGATGCAATGTGATTCTTGGAGTTTGACTGTGATGTCATGGACTGACATTTTGGGGATGCAGTAGAATGTCATGGCAAGGAATTCCTGGATATTTCTTGGAATTACATGTCATGGGTTTTTGGGGTGTGGGATGGAGTGTCATGGGATGAGATTCATGGAATGTCAAGCGAAACATTGCATTGCCGTTGACAAGAAACGTCATGAGAATGAAAGAATGATGTTAAACATTGACAAAACATTGCAGCAACGCTGCCACATATTACGTGAATATGAGAGGAATGCTATTACTGCATTTATTCAACATAAGTCCTACAAAAGCATTGCATTTCAATCGCATTGCTCATGAAGAAATGGACAATCACACGAAAGGGTATAAAGAAACCCTCACTTTCGCCTAAACGCTCTCGTGTGCCAAAAAGCACCACTCTGCCCCGTGTGAGGCTCGAACTCACGACCTTCAGATTATGAGACTGACGCGCTGCCTAACTGCGCCAACGAGGCCTGTGTTGCGCCTAGGGTGAGTGGGGGACCACTAGCTTCTAGATCATCTGCCATTTGGAGTAGCTCCAAAAACGCTGCTCGCCAGTAGCTGCAATGTCAGGATGGCCGAGCGGTCTAAGGCGCTGCGTTCAGGTTGCAGTCTCCCCTGGAGGCGTGGGTTCGAATCCCACTTCTGACAAACCAAACCTTTGGCCGCGGGCTCAAGCTAGAGTCTTTAACCCTCTGGCAAGTTGACCCCGTGATATATTAATGTTGACAAAGCACTGCATTTCGGTTTCCGTCACAACTAGAGAAACACTACTATAACGCTGGCCGTCATCACATGAACTTTAAAGTAACACTTTTGTGCCATGTATGGACTTCTATGGAATTTTCATGCAGTTTTCTTGGAATTTCATTCCATGACACTTTGTGAAATTGGACATGTTTTATCGAAGGGGATTCAATGGAATACCGCATTGCGATGTTTACCGGAATGAGAACTTGTTTGTGAAAGGGTATTCATGTTTTGTTTGGGGTTTCTTTGGAGGGATGCAATGTGATTCTTGGAGTTTGACTGTGATGTCATGGACTGACATTTTGGGGATGCAGTAGAATGTCATGGCAAGGAATTCCTGGATATTTCTTGGAATGACATGTCATGGGTTTTTGGGGTGTGGGATGGAGTGTCATGGGATGAGATTCATGGAATGTCAAGCGAAACATTGCATTGCCGTTGACAAGAAACGTCATGAGAATGAAAGAATGATGTTAAACATTGACAAAACATTGCAGCAACGCTGCCACATATTACGTGAATATGAGAGGAATGCTATTACTGCATTTATTCAACATAAGTCCTACAAAAGCATTGCATTTCAATCGCATTGCTCATGAAGAAATGGACAATCACACGAAAGGGTATAAAGAAACCCTCACTTTCGCCTAAACGCTCTCGTGTGCCAAAAAGCACCACTCTGCCCCGTGTGAGGCTCGAACTCACGACCTTCAGATTATGAGACTGACGCGCTGCCTAACTGCGCCAACGAGGCCTGTGTTGTGACTAGGGTGAGTGGGGGACCACTAGCTTCTAGATCATCTGCCATTCGGAGTAGCTCCAAAAACGCTGCTCGCCAGTAGCTGGAATGTCAGGATGGCCGAGCGGTCTAAGGCGCTGCGTTCAGGTCGCAGTCTCCCCTGGAGGCGTGGGTTCGAATCCCACTTCTGACAAACCAAACCTTTGGCCGCGGGCTCAAGCTAGAGTCTTTAACCCTCAGACAAGTTGACCCCGTGATATATTAATGTTGACAAAGCACTGCATTTCGGTTTCCGTCACAACTAGAGAAACACTACTGTAACGCTGGCCGTCATCACATGAACTTTAAAGTAACACTTTTGTGCCATGTATGGACTTCTATGGAATTTTCATGCAGTTTTCTTGGAATTTCATGCCATGACACTTTGTGAAATTGGACATGTTTTATCGAAGGGGATTCAATGGAATACCGCATTGCCATGTTTACCGGAATGAGAACTTGTTTGTGAAAGGGTATTCATGTTTTGTTTGGGGTTTCTTTGGAGGGATGCAATGTGATTCTTGGAGTTTGACTGTGATGTCATGGACTGACATTTTGGGGATGCAGTAGAATGTCATGGCAAGGAATTCCTGGAAATTTCTTGGAATGACATGTCATGGGTTTTTGGGGTGTGGGATGGAGTGTCATGGGATGAGATTCATGGAATGTCAAGCGAAACATTGCATTGCCGTTGACAAGAAACGTCATGAGAATGAAAGAATGATGTTAAACATTGACAAAACATTGCAGCAACGCTGCCACATATTACGTGAATATGAGAGGAATGCTATTACTGCATTTATTCAACATCAGTCCTACAAAAGCACTGCATTTCAATCGCATTGCTCATGAAGAAATGGACAATCACACGAAAGGGTATAAAGAAACCCTCACTTTCGCCTAAACGCTCTCGTGTGCCAAAAAGCACCACTAAGCCCGTGTGAGGCTCGAACTCACGACCTTCAGATTATGAGACTGACGCGCTGCCTAACTGCGCCAACGAGGCCTGTGTTGCGACTAGGGTGAGTGGGGGACCACTAGCTTCTAGATCATCTGCCATTTGGAGTAGCTCCAAAAACGCTGCTCGCCAGTAGCTGCAATGTCAGGATGGCCGAGCGGTCTAAGGCGCTGCGTTCAGGTCGCAGTCTCCCCTGGAGGCGTGTGTTCGAATCCCACTTCTGACAAACCAAACCTTTGGCCGCGGGCTCAAGCTAGAGTCTTTAACCCTCTGGCAAGTTGACCCCGTGATATATTAATGTTGACAAAGCACTGCATTTCGGTTTCCGTCACAACTAGAGAAACACTACTGGAACGCTGGCCGTCATCACATGAACTTTAAAGTAACACTTTTGTGCCATGTATGGACTTCTATGGAATTTTCATGCAGTTTTCTTGGAATTTCATTCCATGACACTTTGTGAAATTGGACATGTTTTATCGAAGGGGATTCAATGGAATACCGCATTGCGATGTTTACCGGAATGAGAACTTGTTTGTGAAAGGGTATTCATGTTTTGTGTGGGGTTTCTTTGGAGGGATGCAATGTGATTCTTGGAGTTTGACTGTGATGTCATGGACTGACATTTTGGGGATGCAGTAGAATGTCATGGCAAGGAATTCCTAGATATTTCTTGGAATTACATGTCATGGGTTTTTGGGGTGTGGGATGGAGTGTCATGGGATGAGATTCATGGAATGTCAAGCGAAACATTGCATTGCCGTTGACAAGAAACGTCATGAGAATGAAAGAATGATGTTAAACATTGACAAAACATTGCAGCAACGCTGCCACATATTACGTGAATATGAGAGGAATGCTATTACTGCATTTATTCAACATAAGTCCTACAAAAGCATTGCATTTCAATCGCATTGCTCATGAAGAAATGGACAATCACACGAAAGGGTATAAAGAAACCCTCACTTTCGCCTAAACGCTCTCGTGTGCCAAAAAGCACCACTCTGCCCCGTGTGAGGCTCGAACTCACGACCTTCAGATTATGAGACTGACGCGCTGCCTAACTGCGCCAACGAGGCCTGTGTTGTGACTAGGGTGAGCGGGGGACCACTAGCTTCTAGATCATCTGCTATTCGGAGTAGCTCCAAAAACGCTGCTCGCCAGTAGCTGCAACGTCAGGATGGCCGAGCGGTCTAAGGCGCTGCGTTCAGGTCGCAGTCTCCCCTGGAGGCGTGGGTTCGAATCCCACTTCTGACAAACCAAACCTTTGGCCGCGGGCTCAAGCTAGAGTCTTTAACCCTCTGGCAAGTTGACCCCGTGATATATTAATGTTGACAAAGCACTGCATTTCGGTTTCCGTCACAACTAGAGAAACACTACTGTAACGCTGGCTGTCATCACATGAACTTTAAAGTAACACTTTTGTGCCATGTATGGACTTCTATGGAATTTTCATGCAGTTTTCTTGGAATTTCATGCCATGACACTTTGTGAAATTGGACATGTTTTATCGAAGGGGATTCAATGGAATACCGCATTGCGATGTTTACCGGAATGAGAACTTGTTTGTGAAAGGGTATTCATGTTTTGTTTGGGGTTTCTTTGGAGGGATGCAATGTGATTCTTGGAGTTTGACTGTGATGTCATGGACTGACATTTTGGGGATGCAGTAGAATGTCATGGCAAGGAATTCCTGGAAATTTCTTGGAATGACATGTCATGGGTTTTTGGGGTGTGGGATGGAGTGTCATGGGATGAGATTCATGGAATGTCAAGCGAAACATTGCATTGCCGTTGACAAGAAACGTCATGAGAATGAAAGAATGATGTTAAACATTGACAAAACATTGCAGCAACGCTGCCACATATTACGTGAATATGAGAGGAATGCTATTACTGCATTTATTCAACATCAGTCCTACAAAAGCACTGCATTTCAATCGCATTGCTCATGAAGAAATGGACAATCACACGAAAGGGTATAAAGAAACCCTCACTTTCGCCTAAACGCTCTCGTGTGCCAAAAAGCACCACTCTGCCCCGTGTGAGGCTCGAACTCACGACCTTCAGATTATGAGACTGACGCGCTGCCTAACTGCGCCAACGAGGCCTGTGTTGTGACTAGGGTGAGCGGGGGACCACTAGCTTCTAGATCATCTGCCATTTGGAGTAGCTCCAAAAACGCTGCTCGCCAGTAGCTGCAATGTCAGGATGGCCGAGCGGTCTAAGGCGCTGCGTTCAGGTCGCAGTCTCCCCTGGAGGCGTGGGTTCGAATCCCACTTCTGACAAACCAAATCTTTGGCCGCGGGCTCAAGCTAGAGTCTTTAACCCTCTGGCAAGTTGACCCCGTGATATATTAATGTTGTCAAAGCACTGCATTTCGGTTTCCGTCACAACTAGAGAAACACTACTGTAACGCTGGCCGTCATCACATGAACTTTAAAGTAACACTTTTGTGCCATGTATGGACTTCTATGGAATTTTCATGCAGTTTTCTTGGAATTTCATGCCATGACACTTTGTGAAATTGGACATGTTTTATCGAAGGGGATTCAATGGAATACCGCATTGCGATGTTTACCGGAATGAGAACTTGTTTGTGAAAGGGTATTCATGTTTTGTTTGGGGTTTCTTTGGAGGGATGCAATGTGATTCTTGGAGTTTGACTGTGATGTCATGGACTGACATTTTGGGGATGCAGTAGAATGTCATGGCAAGGAATTCCTGGATATTTCTTGGAATTACATGTCATGGGTTTTTGGGGTGTGGGATGGAGTGTCATGGGATGAGATTCATGGAATGTCAAGCGAAACATTGCATTGCCGTTGACAAGAAACGTCATGAGAATGAAAGAATGATGTTAAACATTGACAAAACATTGCAGCAACGCTGCCACATATTACGTGAATATGAGAGGAATGCTATTACTGCATTTATTCAACATAAGTCCTACAAAAGCATTGCATTTCAATCGCATTGCTCATGAAGAAATGGACAATCACACGAAAGGGTATAAAGAAACCCTCACTTTCGCCTAAACGCTCTCGTGTGCCAAAAAGCACCACTCTGCCCCGTGTGAGGCTCGAACTCACGACCTTCAGATTATGAGACTGACGCGCTGCCTAACTGCGCCAACGAGGCCTGTGTTGTGACTAGGGTGAGCGGGGGACCACTAGCTTCTAGATCATCTGCTATTCGGAGTAGCTCCAAAAACGCTGCTCGCCAGTAGCTGCAACGTCAGGATGGCCGAGCGGTCTAAGGCGCTGCGTTCAGGTCGCAGTCTCCCCTGGAGGCGTGGGTTCGAATCCCACTTCTGACAAACCAAACCTTTGGCCGCGGGCTCAAGCTAGAGTCTTTAACCCTCTGGCAAGTTGACCCCGTGATATATTAATGTTGACAAAGCACTGCATTTCGGTTTCCGTCACAACTAGAGAAACACTACTGTAACGCTGGCCGTCATCACATGAACTTTAAAGTAACACTTTTGTGCCATGTATGGACTTCTATGGAATTTTCATGCAGTTTTCTTGGAATTTCATGCCATGACACTTTGTGAAATTGGACATGTTTTATCGAAGGGGATTCAATGGAATACCGCATTGCCATGTTTACCGGAATGAGAACTTGTTTGTGAAAGGGTATTCATGTTTTGTTTGGGGTTTCTTTGGAGGGATGCAATGTGATTCTTGGAGTTTGACTGTGATGTCATGGACTGACATTTTGGGGATGCAGTAGAATGTCATGGCAAGGAATTCCTGGATATTTCTTGGAATTACATGTCATGGGTTTTTGGGGTGTGGGATGGAGTGTCATGGGATGAGATTCATGGAATGTCAAGCGAAACATTGCATTGCCGTTGACAAGAAACGTCATGAGAATGAAAGAATGATGTTAAACATTGACAAAACATTGCAGCAACGCTGCCACATATTACGTGAATATGAGAGGAATGCTATTACTGCATTTATTCAACATAAGTCCTACAAAAGCATTGCATTTCAATCGCATTGCTCATGAAGAAATGGACAATCACACGAAAGGGTATAAAGAAACCCTCACTTTCGCCTAAACGCTCTCGTGTGCCAAAAAGCACCACTCTGCCCCGTGTGAGGCTCGAACTCACGACCTTCAGATTATGAGACTGACGCGCTGCCTAACTGCGCCAACGAGGCCTGTGTTGCGCCTAGGGTGAGTGGGGGACCACTAGCTTCTAGATCATCTGCCATTTGGAGTAGCTCCAAAAACGCTGCTCGCCAGTAGCTGCAATGTCAGGATGGCCGAGCGGTCTAAGGCGCTGCGTTCAGGTTGCAGTCTCCCCTGGAGGCGTGGGTTCGAATCCCACTTCTGACAAACCAAACCTTTGGCCGCGGGCTCAAGCTAGAGTCTTTAACCCTCTGGCAAGTTGACCCCGTGATATATTAATGTTGACAAAGCACTGCATTTCGGTTTCCGTCACAACTAGAGAAACACTACTATAACGCTGGCCGTCATCACATGAACTTTAAAGTAACACTTTTGTGCCATGTATGGACTTCTATGGAATTTTCATGCAGTTTTCTTGGAATTTCATTCCATGACACTTTGTGAAATTGGACATGTTTTATCGAAGGGGATTCAATGGAATACCGCATTGCGATGTTTACCGGAATGAGAACTTGTTTGTGAAAGGGTATTCATGTTTTGTTTGGGGTTTCTTTGGAGGGATGCAATGTGATTCTTGGAGTTTGACTGTGATGTCATGGACTGACATTTTGGGGATGCAGTAGAATGTCATGGCAAGGAATTCCTGGATATTTCTTGGAATTACATGTCATGGGTTTTTGGGGTGTGGGATGGAGTGTCATGGGATGAGATTCATGGAATGTCAAGCGAAACATTGCATTGCCGTTGACAAGAAACGTCATGAGAATGAAAGAATGATGTTAAACATTGACAAAACATTGCAGCAACGCTGCCACATATTACGTGAATATGAGAGGAATGCTATTACTGCATTTATTCAACATAAGTCCTACAAAAGCATTGCATTTCAATCGCATTGCTCATGAAGAAATGGACAATCACACGAAAGGGTATAAAGAAACCCTCACTTTCGCCTAAACGCTCTCGTGTGCCAAAAAGCACCACTCTGCCCCGTGTGAGGCTCGAACTCACGACCTTCAGATTATGAGACTGACGCGCTGCCTAACTGCGCCAACGAGGCCTGTGTTGTGACTAGGGTGAGTGGGGGACCACTAGCTTCTAGATCATCTGCCATTCGGAGTAGCTCCAAAAACGCTGCTCGCCAGTAGCTGGAATGTCAGGATGGCCGAGCGGTCTAAGGCGCTGCGTTCAGGTCGCAGTCTCCCCTGGAGGCGTGGGTTCGAATCCCACTTCTGACAAACCAAACCTTTGGCCGCGGGCTCAAGCTAGAGTCTTTAACCCTCAGACAAGTTGACCCCGTGATATATTAATGTTGACAAAGCACTGCATTTCGGTTTCCGTCACAACTAGAGAAACACTACTGTAACGCTGGCCGTCATCACATGAACTTTAAAGTAACACTTTTGTGCCATGTATGGACTTCTATGGAATTTTCATGCAGTTTTCTTGGAATTTCATGCCATGACACTTTGTGAAATTGGACATGTTTTATCGAAGGGGATTCAATGGAATACCGCATTGCCATGTTTACCGGAATGAGAACTTGTTTGTGAAAGGGTATTCATGTTTTGTTTGGGGTTTCTTTGGAGGGATGCAATGTGATTCTTGGAGTTTGACTGTGATGTCATGGACTGACATTTTGGGGATGCAGTAGAATGTCATGGCAAGGAATTCCTGGAAATTTCTTGGAATGACATGTCATGGGTTTTTGGGGTGTGGGATGGAGTGTCATGGGATGAGATTCATGGAATGTCAAGCGAAACATTGCATTGCCGTTGACAAGAAACGTCATGAGAATGAAAGAATGATGTTAAACATTGACAAAACATTGCAGCAACGCTGCCACATATTACGTGAATATGAGAGGAATGCTATTACTGCATTTATTCAACATCAGTCCTACAAAAGCACTGCATTTCAATCGCATTGCTCATGAAGAAATGGACAATCACACGAAAGGGTATAAAGAAACCCTCACTTTCGCCTAAACGCTCTCGTGTGCCAAAAAGCACCACTCTGCCCCGTGTGAGGCTCGAACTCACGACCTTCAGATTATGAGACTGACGCGCTGCCTAACTGCGCCAACGAGGCCTGTGTTGCGCCTAGGGTGAGTGGGGGACCACTAGCTTCTAGATCATCTGCCATTTGGAGTAGCTCCAAAAACGCTGCTCGCCAGTAGCTGCAATGTCAGGATGGCCGAGCGGTCTAAGGCGCTGCGTTCAGGTTGCAGTCTCCCCTGGAGGCGTGGGTTCGAATCCCACTTCTGACAAACCAAACCTTTGGCCGCGGGCTCAAGCTAGAGTCTTTAACCCTCTGGCAAGTTGACCCCGTGATATATTAATGTTGACAAAGCACTGCATTTCGGTTTCCGTCACAACTAGAGAAACACTACTATAACGCTGGCCGTCATCACATGAACTTTAAAGTAACACTTTTGTGCCATGTATGGACTTCTATGGAATTTTCATGCAGTTTTCTTGGAATTTCATTCCATGACACTTTGTGAAATTGGACATGTTTTATCGAAGGGGATTCAATGGAATACCGCATTGCGATGTTTACCGGAATGAGAACTTGTTTGTGAAAGGGTATTCATGTTTTGTTTGGGGTTTCTTTGGAGGGATGCAATGTGATTCTTGGAGTTTGACTGTGATGTCATGGACTGACATTTTGGGGATGCAGTAGAATGTCATGGCAAGGAATTCCTGGATATTTCTTGGAATGACATGTCATGGGTTTTTGGGGTGTGGGATGGAGTGTCATGGGATGAGATTCATGGAATGTCAAGCGAAACATTGCATTGCCGTTGACAAGAAACGTCATGAGAATGAAAGAATGATGTTAAACATTGACAAAACATTGCAGCAACGCTGCCACATATTACTTGAATATGAGAGGAATGCTATTACTGCATTTATTCAACATAAGTCCTACAAAAGCATTGCATTTCAATCGCATTGCTCATGAAGAAATGGACAATCACACGAAAGGGTATAAAGAAACCCTCACTTTCGCCTAAACGCTCTCGTGTGCCAAAAAGCACCACTCTGCCCCGTGTGAGGCTCGAACTCACGACCTTCAGATTATGAGACTGACGCGCTGCCTAACTGCGCCAACGAGGCCTGTGTTGCGCCTAGGGTGAGTGGGGGACCACTAGCTTCTAGATCATCTGCCATTTGGAGTACCTCCAAAAACGCTGCTCGCCAGTAGCTGCAATGTCAGGATGGCCGAGCGGTCTAAGGCGCTGCGTTCAGGTTGCAGTCTCCCCTGGAGGCGTGGGTTCGAATCCCACTTCTGACAAACCAAACCTTTGGCCGCGGGCTCAAGCTAGAGTCTTTAACCCTCTGGCAAGTTGACCCCGTGATATATTAATGTTGACAAAGCACTGCATTTCGGTTTCCGTCACAACTAGAGAAACACTACTATAACGCTGGCCGTCATCACATGAACTTTAAAGTAACACTTTTGTGCCATGTATGGACTTCTATGGAATTTTCATGCAGTTTTCTTGGAATTTCATTCCATGACACTTTGTGAAATTGGACATGTTTTATCGAAGGGGATTCAATGGAATACCGCATTGCGATGTTTACCGGAATGAGAACTTGTTTGTGAAAGGGTATTCATGTTTTGTTTGGGGTTTCTTTGGAGGGATGCAATGTGATTCTTGGAGTTTGACTGTGATGTCATGGACTGACATTTTGGGGATGCAGTAGAATGTCATGGCAAGGAATTCCTGGATATTTCTTGGAATGACATGTCATGGGTTTTTGGGGTGTGGGATGGAGTGTCATGGGATGAGATTCATGGAATGTCAAGCGAAACATTGCATTGCCGTTGACAAGAAACGTCATGAGAATGAAAGAATGATGTTAAACATTGACAAAACATTGCAGCAACGCTGCCACATATTACGTGAATATGAGAGGAATGCTATTACTGCATTTATTCAACATAAGTCCTACAAAAGCATTGCATTTCAATCGCATTGCTCATGAAGAAATGGACAATCACACGAAAGGGTATAAAGAAACCCTCACTTTCGCCTAAACGCTCTCGTGTGCCAAAAAGCACCACTCTGCCCCGTGTGAGGCTCGAACTCACGACCTTCAGATTATGAGACTGACGCGCTGCCTAACTGCGCCAACGAGGCCTGTGTTGTGACTAGGGTGAGTGGGGGACCACTAGCTTCTAGATCATCTGCCATTCGGAGTAGCTCCAAAAACGCTGCTCGCCAGTAGCTGGAATGTCAGGATGGCCGAGCGGTCTAAGGCGCTGCGTTCAGGTCGCAGTCTCCCCTGGAGGCGTGGGTTCGAATCCCACTTCTGACAAACCAAACCTTTGGCCGCGGGCTCAAGCTAGAGTCTTTAACCCTCAGACAAGTTGACCCCGTGATATATTAATGTTGACAAAGCACTGCATTTCGGTTTCCGTCACAACTAGAGAAACACTACTGTAACGCTGGCCGTCATCACATGAACTTTAAAGTAACACTTTTGTGCCATGTATGGACTTCTATGGAATTTTCATGCAGTTTTCTTGGAATTTCATGCCATGACACTTTGTGAAATTGGACATGTTTTATCGAAGGGGATTCAATGGAATACCGCATTGCCATGTTTACCGGAATGAGAACTTGTTTGTGAAAGGGTATTCATGTTTTGTTTGGGGTTTCTTTGGAGGGATGCAATGTGATTCTTGGAGTTTGACTGTGATGTCATGGACTGACATTTTGGGGATGCAGTAGAATGTCATGGCAAGGAATTCCTGGAAATTTCTTGGAATGACATGTCATGGGTTTTTGGGGTGTGGGATGGAGTGTCATGGGATGAGATTCATGGAATGTCAAGCGAAACATTGCATTGCCGTTGACAAGAAACGTCATGAGAATGAAAGAATGATGTTAAACATTGACAAAACATTGCAGCAACGCTGCCACATATTACGTGAATATGAGAGGAATGCTATTACTGCATTTATTCAACATCAGTCCTACAAAAGCACTGCATTTCAATCGCATTGCTCATGAAGAAATGGACAATCACACGAAAGGGTATAAAGAAACCCTCACTTTCGCCTAAACGCTCTCGTGTGCCAAAAAGCACCACTAAGCCTGTGTGAGGCTCGAACTCACGACCTTCAGATTATGAGACTGACGCGCTGCCTAACTGCGCCAACGAGGCCTGTGTTGCGACTAGGGTGAGTGGGGGACCACTAGCTTCTAGATCATCTGCCATTTGGAGTAGCTCCAAAAACGCTGCTCGCCAGTAGCTGCAATGTCAGGATGGCCGAGCGGTCTAAGGCGCTGCGTTCAGGTCGCAGTCTCCCCTGGAGGCGTGTGTTCGAATCCCACTTCTGACAAACCAAACCTTTGGCCGCGGGCTCAAGCTAGAGTCTTTAACCCTCTGGCAAGTTGACCCCGTGATATATTAATGTTGACAAAGCACTGCATTTCGGTTTCCGTCACAACTAGAGAAACACTACTGGAACGCTGGCCGTCATCACATGAACTTTAAAGTAACACTTTTGTGCCATGTATGGACTTCTATGGAATTTTCATGCAGTTTTCTTGGAATTTCATTCCATGACACTTTGTGAAATTGGACATGTTTTATCGAAGGGGATTCAATGGAATACCGCATTGCGATGTTTACCGGAATGAGAACTTGTTTGTGAAAGGGTATTCATGTTTTGTGTGGGGTTTCTTTGGAGGGATGCAATGTGATTCTTGGAGTTTGACTGTGATGTCATGGACTGACATTTTGGGGATGCAGTAGAATGTCATGGCAAGGAATTCCTAGATATTTCTTGGAATTACATGTCATGGGTTTTTGGGGTGTGGGATGGAGTGTCATGGGATGAGATTCATGGAATGTCAAGCGAAACATTGCATTGCCGTTGACAAGAAACGTCATGAGAATGAAAGAATGATGTTAAACATTGACAAAACATTGCAGCAACGCTGCCACATATTACGTGAATATGAGAGGAATGCTATTACTGCATTTATTCAACATAAGTCCTACAAAAGCATTGCATTTCAATCGCATTGCTCATGAAGAAATGGACAATCACACGAAAGGGTATAAAGAAACCCTCACTTTCGCCTAAACGCTCTCGTGTGCCAAAAAGCACCACTCTGCCCCGTGTGAGGCTCGAACTCACGACCTTCAGATTATGAGACTGACGCGCTGCCTAACTGCGCCAACGAGGCCTGTGTTGTGACTAGGGTGAGCGGGGGACCACTAGCTTCTAGATCATCTGCTATTCGGAGTAGCTCCAAAAACGCTGCTCGCCAGTAGCTGCAACGTCAGGATGGCCGAGCGGTCTAAGGCGCTGCGTTCAGGTCGCAGTCTCCCCTGGAGGCGTGGGTTCGAATCCCACTTCTGACAAACCAAACCTTTGGCCGCGGGCTCAAGCTAGAGTCTTTAACCCTCTGGCAAGTTGACCCCGTGATATATTAATGTTGACAAAGCACTGCATTTCGGTTTCCGTCACAACTAGAGAAACACTACTGTAACGCTGGCCGTCATCACATGAACTTTAAAGTAACACTTTTGTGCCATGTATGGACTTCTATGGAATTTTCATGCAGTTTTCTTGGAATTTCATGCCATGACACTTTGTGAAATTGGACATGTTTTATCGAAGGGGATTCAATGGAATACCGCATTGCGATGTTTACCGGAATGAGAACTTGTTTGTGAAAGGGTATTCATGTTTTGTTTGGGGTTTCTTTGGAGGGATGCAATGTGATTCTTGGAGTTTGACTGTGATGTCATGGACTGACATTTTGGGGATGCAGTAGAATGTCATGGCAAGGAATTCCTGGAAATTTCTTGGAATGACATGTCATGGGTTTTTGGGGTGTGGGATGGAGTGTCATGGGATGAGATTCATGGAATGTCAAGCGAAACATTGCATTGCCGTTGACAAGAAACGTCATGAGAATGAAAGAATGATGTTAAACATTGACAAAACATTGCAGCAACGCTGCCACATATTACGTGAATATGAGAGGAATGCTATTACTGCATTTATTCAACATCAGTCCTACAAAAGCACTGCATTTCAATCGCATTGCTCATGAAGAAATGGACAATCACACGAAAGGGTATAAAGAAACCCTCACTTTCGCCTAAACGCTCTCGTGTGCCAAAAAGCACCACTCTGCCCCGTATGAGGCTCGAACTCACGACCTTCAGATTATGAGACTGACGCGCTGCCTAACTGCGCCAACGAGGCCTGTGTTGTGACTAGGGTGAGCGGGGGACCACTAGCTTCTAGATCATCTGCCATTCGGAGTAGCTCCAAAAACGCTGCTCGCCAGTAGCTGCAATGTCAGGATGGCCGAGCGGTCTAAGGCGCTTCGTTCAGGTCGCAGTCTCCCCTGGAGGCGTGGGTTCGAATCCCACTTCTGACAAACCAAATCTTTGGCCGCGGGCTCAAGCTAGAGTCTTTAACCCTCTGGCAAGTTGACCCCGTGATATATTAATGTTGTCAAAGCACTGCATTTCGGTTTCCGTCACAACTAGAGAAACACTACTGTAACGCTGGCCGTCATCACATGAACTTTAAAGTAACACTTTTGTGCCATGTATGGACTTCTATGGAATTTTCATGCAGTTTTCTTGGAATTTCATGCCATGACACTTTGTGAAATTGGACATGTTTTATCGAAGGGGATTCAATGGAATACCGCATTGCGATGTTTACCGGAATGAGAACTTGTTTGTGAAAGGGTATTCATGTTTTGTTTGGGGTTTCTTTGGAGGGATGCAATGTGATTCTTGGAGTTTGACTGTGATGTCATGGACTGACATTTTGGGGATGCAGTAGAATGTCATGGCAAGGAATTCCTGGATATTTCTTGGAATTACATGTCATGGGTTTTTGGGGTGTGGGATGGAGTGTCATGGGATGAGATTCATGGAATGTCAAGCGAAACATTGCATTGCCGTTGACAAGAAACGTCATGAGAATGAAAGAATGGTGTTAAACATTGACAAAACATTGCAGCAACGCTGCCACATATTACGTGAATATGAGAGGAATGCTATTACTGCATTTATTCAACATAAGTCCTACAAAAGCATTGCATTTCAATCGCATTGCTCATGAAGAAATGGACAATCACACAAAAGGGTATAAAGAAACCCTCACTTTCGCCTAAACGCTCTCGTGTGCCAAAAAGCACCACTCTGCCCCGTGTGAGGCTCGAACTCACGACCTTCAGATTATGAGACTGACGCGCTGCCTAACTGCGCCAACGAGGCCTGTGTTGTGACTAGGGTGAGCGGGGGACCACTAGCTTCTAGATCATCTGCTATTCGGAGTAGCTCCAAAAACGCTGCTCGCCAGTAGCTGCAACGTCAGGATGGCCGAGCGGTCTAAGGCGCTGCGTTCAGGTCGCAGTCTCCCCTGGAGGCGTGGGTTCGAATCCCACTTCTGACAAACCAAACCTTTGGCCGCGGGCTCAAGCTAGAGTCTTTAACCCTCTGGCAAGTTGACCCCGTGATATATTAATGTTGACAAAGCACTGCATTTCGGTTTCCGTCACAACTAGAGAAACACTACTGTAACGCTGGCCGTCATCACATGAACTTTAAAGTAACACTTTTGTGCCATGTATGGACTTCTATGGAATTTTCATGCAGTTTTCTTGGAATTTCATGCCATGACACTTTGTGAAATTGGACATGTTTTATCGAAGGGGATTCAATGGAATACCGCATTGCGATGTTTACCGGAATGAGAACTTGTTTGTGAAAGGGTATTCATGTTTTGTTTGGGGTTTCTTTGGAGGGATGCAATGTGATTCTTGGAGTTTGACTGTGATGTCATGGACTGACATTTTGGGGATGCAGTAGAATGTCATGGCAAGGAATTCCTGGATATTTCTTGGAATTACATGTCATGGGTTTTTGGGGTGTGGGATGGAGTGTCATGGGATGAGATTCATGGAATGTCAAGCGAAACATTGCATTGCCGTTGACAAGAAACGTCATGAGAATGAAAGAATGATGTTAAACATTGACAAAACATTGCAGCAACGCTGCCACATATTACGTGAATATGAGAGGAATGCTATTACTGCATTTATTCAACATAAGTCCTACAAAAGCATTGCATTTCAATCGCATTGCTCATGAAGAAATGGACAATCACACGAAAGGGTATAAAGAAACCCTCACTTTTGCCTAAACGCTCTCGTGTGCCAAAAAGCACCACTCTGCCCCGTGTGAGGCTCGAACTCACGACCTTCAGATTATGAGATTGACGCGCTGCCTAACTGCGCCAACGAGGCCTGTGTTGTGACTAGGGTGAGCGGGGGACCACTAGCTTCTAGATCATCTGCTATTCGGAGTATCTCCAAAAACGCTGCTCGCCAGTAGCTGCAACGTCAGGATGGCCGAGCGGTCTAAGGCGCTGCGTTCAGGTCGCAGTCTCCCCTGGAGGCGTGGGTTCGAATCCCACTTCTGACAAACCAAACCTTTGGCCGCGGGCTCAAGCTAGAGTCTTTAACCCTCTGGCAAGTTGACCCCGTGATATATTAATGTTGACAAAGCACTGCATTTCGGTTTCCGTCACAACTAGAGAAACACTACTGTAACGCTGGCCGTCATCACATGAACTTTAAAGTAACACTTTTGTGCCATGTATGGACTTCTATGGAATTTTCATGCAGTTTTCTTGGAATTTCATGCCATGACACTTTGTGAAATTGGACATGTTTTATCGAAGGGGATTCAATGGAATACCGCATTGCGATGTTTACCGGAATGAGAACTTGTTTGTGAAAGGGTATTCATGTTTTGTTTGGGGTTTCTTTGGAGGGATGCAATGTGATTCTTTGAGTTTGACTGTGATGTCATGGACTGACATTTTGGGGATGCAGTAGAATGTCATGGCAAGGAATTCCTGGAAATTTCTTGGAATGACATGTCATGGGTTTTTGGGGTGTGGGATGGAGTGTCATGGGATGAGATTCATGGAATGTCAAGCGAAACATTGCATTGCCGTTGACAAGAAACGTCATGAGAATGAAAGAATGATGTTAAACATTGACAAAACATTGCAGCAACGCTGCCACATATTACGTGAATATGAGAGGAATGCTATTACTGCATTTATTCAACATCAGTCCTACAAAAGCACTGCATTTCAATCGCATTGCTCATGAAGAAATGGACAATCACACGAAAGGGTATAAAGAAACCCTCACTTTCGCCTAAACGCTCTCGTGTGCCAAAAAGCACCACTCTGCCCCGTGTGAGGCTCGAACTCACGACCTTCAGATTATGAGACTGACGCGCTGCCTAACTGCACCAACGAGGCCTGTGTTGTGACTAGGGTGAGCGGGGGACCACTAGCTTCTAGATCATCTGCCATTTGGAGTAGCTCCAAAAACGCTGCTCGCCAGTAGCTGCAATGTCAGGATGGCCGAGCGGTCTAAGGCGCTGCGTTCAGGTCGCAGTCTCCCCTGGAGGCGTGGGTTCGAATCCCACTTCTGACAAACCAAACCTTTGGCCGCGGGCTCAAGCTAGAGTCTTTAACCCTCAGGCAAGTTGACCCCGTGATATATTAATGTTGACAAAGCACTGTATTTCGGTTTCCGTCACAACTAGAGAAACACTACTGTAACGCTGGCCGTCATCACATGAACTTTAAAGTAACACTTTTGTGCCATGTATGGACTTCTATGGAATTTTCATGCAGTTTTCTTGGAATTTCATGCCATGACACTTTGTGAAATTGGACATGTTTTATCGAAGGGGATTCAATGGAATACCGCATTGCCATGTTTACCGGAATGAGAACTTGTTTGTGAAAGGGTATTCATGTTTTGTTTGGGGTTTCTTTGGAGGGATGCAATGTGATTCTTGGAGTTTGACTGTGATGTCATGGACTGACATTTTGGGGATGCAGTAGAATGTCATGGCAAGGAATTCCTGGATATTTCTTGGAATTACATGTCATGGGTTTTTGGGGTGTGGGATGGAGTGTCATGGGATGAGATTCATGGAATGTCAAGCGAAACATTGCATTGCCGTTGACAAGAAACGTCATGAGAATGAAAGAATGATGTTAAACATTGACAAAACATTGCAGCAACGCTGCCACATATTACGTGAATATGAGAGGAATGCTATTACTGCATTTATTCAACATCAGTCCTACAAAAGCACTGCATTTCAATCGCATTGCTCATGAAGAAATGGACAATCACACGAAAGGGTATAAAGAAACCCTCACTTTCGCCTAAACGCTCTCGTGTGCCAAAAAGCACCACTAAGCCCGTGTGAGGCTCGAACTCACGACCTTCAGATTATGAGACTGACGCGCTGCCTAACTGCGCCAACGAGGCCTGTGTTGCGACTAGGGTGAGTGGGGGACCACTAGCTTCTAGATCATCTGCTATTCGGAGTAGCTCCAAAAACGCTGCTCGCCAGTAGCTGCAACGTCAGGATGGCCGAGCGGTCTAAGGCGCTGCGTTCAGGTCGCAGTCTCCCCTGGAGGCGTGGGTTCGAATCCCACTTCTGACAAACCAAACCTTTGGCCGCGGGCTCAAGCTAGAGTCTTTAACCCTCTGGCAAGTTGACCCCGTGATATATTAATGTTGACAAAGCACTGCATTTCGGTTTCCGTCACAACTAGAGAAACACTACTGTAACGCTGGCCGTCATCACATGAACTTTAAAGTAACACTTTTGTGCCATGTATGGACTTCTATGGAATTTTCATGCAGTTTTCTTGGAATTTCATGCCATGACACTTTGTGAAATTGGACATGTTTTATCGAAGGGGATTCAATGGAATACCGCATTGCCATGTTTACCGGAATGAGAACTTGTTTGTGAAAGGGTATTCATGTTTTGTTTGGGGTTTCTTTGGAGGGATGCAATGTGATTCTTGGAGTTTGACTGTGATGTCATGGACTGACATTTTGGGGATGCAGTAGAATGTCATGGCAAGGAATTCCTGGATATTTCTTGGAATTACATGTCATGGGTTTTTGGGGTGTGGGATGGAGTGTCATGGGATGAGATTCATGGAATGTCAAGCGAAACATTGCATTGCCGTTGACAAGAAACGTCATGAGAATGAAAGAATGATGTTAAACATTGACAAAACATTGCAGCAACGCTGCCACATATTACGTGAATATGAGAGGAATGCTATTACTGCATTTATTCAACATCAGTCCTACAAAAGCACTGCATTTCAATCGCATTGCTCATGAAGAAATGGACAATCACACGAAAGGGTATAAAGAAACCCTCACTTTCGCCTAAACGCTCTCGTGTGCCAAAAAGCACCACTCTGCCCCGTGTGAGGCTCGAACTCACGACCTTCAGATTATGAGACTGACGCGCTGCCTAACTGCGCCAACGAGGCCTGTGTTGTGACTAGGGTGAGCGGGGGACCACTAGCTTCTAGATCATCTGCCATTTGGAGTAGCTCCAAAAACGCTGCTCGCCAGTAGCTGCAATGTCAGGATGGCCGAGCGGTCTAAGGCGCTGCGTTCAGGTCGCAGTCTCCCCTGGAGGCGTGGGTTCGAATCCCACTTCTGACAAACCAAACCTTTGGCCGCGGGCTCAAGCTAGAGTCTTTAACCCTCTGGCAAGTTGACCCCGTGATATATTAATGTTGTCAAAGCACTGCATTTCGGTTTCCGTCACAACTAGAGAAACACTACTGTAACGCTGGCCGTCATCACATGAACTTTAAAGTAACACTTTTGTGCCATGTATGGACTTCTATGGAATTTTCATGCAGTTTTCTTGGAATTTCATGCCATGACACTTTGTGAAATTGGACATGTTTTATCGAAGGGGATTCAATGGAATACCGCATTGCGATGTTTACCGGAATGAGAACTTGTTTGTGAAAGGGTATTCATGTTTTGTTTGGGGTTTCTTTGGAGGGATGCAATGTGATTCTTGGAGTTTGACTGTGATGTCATGGACTGACATTTTGGGGATGCAGTAGAATGTCATGGCAAGGAATTCCTGGATATTTCTTGGAATTACATGTCATGGGTTTTTGGGGTGTGGGATGGAGTGTCATGGGATGAGATTCATGGAATGTCAAGCGAAACATTGCATTGCCGTTGACAAGAAACGTCATGAGAATGAAAGAATGATGTTAAACATTGACAAAACATTGCAGCAACGCTGCCACATATTACGTGAATATGAGAGGAATGCTATTACTGCATTTATTCAACATCAGTCCTACAAAAGCACTGCATTTCAATCGCATTGCTCATGAAGAAATGGACAATCACACGAAAGGGTATAAAGAAACCCTCACTTTCGCCTAAACGCTCTCGTGTGCCAAAAAGCACCACTAAGCCCGTGTGAGGCTCGAACTCACGACCTTCAGATTATGAGACTGACGCGCTGCCTAACTGCGCCAACGAGGCCTGTGTTGCGACTAGGGTGAGTGGGGGACCACTAGCTTCTAGATCATCTGCCATTTGGAGTAGCTCCAAAAACGCTGCTCGCCAGTAGCTGCAATGTCAGGATGGCCGAGCGGTCTAAGGCGCTGCGTTCAGGTCGCAGTCTCCCCTGGAGGCGTGTGTTCGAATCCCACTTCTGACAAACCAAACCTTTGGCCGCGGGCTCAAGCTAGAGTCTTTAACCCTCTGGCAAGTTGACCCCGTGATATATTAATGTTGACAAAGCACTGCATTTCGGTTTCCGTCACAACTAGAGAAACACTACTGGAACGCTGGCCGTCATCACATGAACTTTAAAGTAACACTTTTGTGCCATGTATGGACTTCTATGGAATTTTCATGCAGTTTTCTTGGAATTTCATTCCATGACACTTTGTGAAATTGGACATGTTTTATCGAAGGGGATTCAATGGAATACCGCATTGCGATGTTTACCGGAATGAGAACTTGTTTGTGAAAGGGTATTCATGTTTTGTGTGGGGTTTCTTTGGAGGGATGCAATGTGATTCTTGAAGTTTGACTGTGATGTCATGGACTGACATTTTGGGGATGCAGTAGAATGTCATGGCAAGGAATTCCTAGATATTTCTTGGAATTACATGTCATGGGTTTTTGGGGTGTGGGATGGAGTGTCATGGGATGAGATTCATGGAATGTCAAGCGAAACATTGCATTGCCGTTGACAAGAAACGTCATGAGAATGAAAGAATGATGTTAAACATTGACAAAACATTGCAGCAACGCTGCCACATATTACGTGAATATGAGAGGAATGCTATTACTGCATTTATTCAACATAAGTCCTACAAAAGCATTGCATTTCAATCGCATTGCTCATGAAGAAATGGACAATCACACGAAAGGGTATAAAGAAACCCTCACTTTCGCCTAAACGCTCTCGTGTGCCAAAAAGCACCACTCTGCCCCGTGTGAGGCTCGAACTCACGACCTTCAGATTATGAGACTGACGCGCTGCCTAACTGCGCCAACGAGGCCTGTGTTGTGACTAGGGTGAGCGGGGGACCACTAGCTTCTAGATCATGTGCTATTCGGAGTAGCTCCAAAAACGCTGCTCGCCAGTAGCTGCAACGTCAGGATGGCCGAGCGGTCTAAGGCGCTGCGTTCAGGTCGCAGTCTCCCCTGGAGGCGTGGGTTCGAATCCCACTTCTGACAAACCAAACCTTTGGCCGCGGGCTCAAGCTAGAGTCTTTAACCCTCTGGCAAGTTGACCCCGTGATATATTAATGTTGACAAAGCACTGCATTTCGGTTTCCGTCACAACTAGAGAAACACTACTGTAACGCTGGCCGTCATCACATGAACTTTAAAGTAACACTTTTGTGCCATGTATGGACTTCTATGGAATTTTCATGCAGTTTTCTTGGAATTTCATGCCATGACACTTTGTGAAATTGGACATGTTTTATCGAAGGGGATTCAATGGAATACCGCATTGCGATGTTTACCGGAATGAGAACTTGTTTGTGAAAGGGTATTCATGTTTTGTTTGGGGTTTCTTTGGAGGGATGCAATGTGATTCTTGGAGTTTGACTGTGATGTCATGGACTGACATTTTGGGGATGCAGTAGAATGTCATGGCAAGGAATTCCTGGAAATTTCTTGGAATGACATGTCATGGGTTTTTGGGGTGTGGGATGGAGTGTCATGGGATGAGATTCATGGAATGTCAAGCGAAACATTGCATTGCCGTTGACAAGAAACGTCATGAGAATGAAAGAATGATGTTAAACATTGACAAAACATTGCAGCAACGCTGCCACATATTACGTGAATATGAGAGGAATGCTATTACTGCATTTATTCAACATCAGTCCTACAAAAGCACTGCATTTCAATCGCATTGCTCATGAAGAAATGGACAATCACACGAAAGGGTATAAAGAAACCCTCACTTTCGCCTAAACGCTCTCGTGTGCCAAAAAGCACCACTCTGCCCCGTGTGAGGCTCGAACTCACGACCTTCAGATTATGAGACTGACGCGCTGCCTAACTGCGCCAACGAGGCCTGTGTTGTGACTAGGGTGAGCGGGGGACCACTAGCTTCTAGATCATCTGCCATTCGGAGTAGCTCCAAAAACGCTGCTCGCCAGTAGCTGGAATGTCAGGATGGCCGAGCGGTCTAAGGCGCTGCGTTCAGGTCGCAGTCTCCCCTGGAGGCGTGGGTTCGAATCCCACTTCTGACAAACCAAATCTTTGGCCGCGGGCTCAAGCTAGAGTCTTTAACCCTCTGGCAAGTTGACCCCGTGATATATTAATGTTGTCAAAGCACTGCATTTCGGTTTCCGTCACAACTAGAGAAACACTACTGTAACGCTGGCCGTCATCACATGAACTTTAAAGTAACACTTTTGTGCCATGTATGGACTTCTATGGAATTTTCATGCAGTTTTCTTGGAATTTCATGCCATGACACTTTGTGAAATTGGACATGTTTTATCGAAGGGGATTCAATGGAATACCGCATTGCGATGTTTACCGGAATGAGAACTTGTTTGTGAAAGGGTATTCATGTTTTGTTTGGGGTTTCTTTGGAGGGATGCAATGTGATTCTTGGAGTTTGACTGTGATGTCATGGACTGACATTTTGGGGATGCAGTAGAATGTCATGGCAAGGAATTCCTGGATATTTCTTGGAATTACATGTCATGGGTTTTTGGGGTGTGGGATGGAGTGTCATGGGATGAGATTCATGGAATGTCAAGCGAAACATTGCATTGCCGTTGACAAGAAACGTCATGAAAATGAAAGAATGATGTTAAACATTGACAAAACATTGCAGCAACGCTGCCACATATTACGTGAATATGAGAGGAATGCTATTACTGCATTTATTCAACATAAGTCCTACAAAAGCATTGCATTTCAATCGCATTGCTCATGAAGAAATGGACAATCACACGAAAGGGTATAAAGAAACCCTCACTTTCGCCTAAACGCTCTCGTGTGCCAAAAAGCACCACTCTGCCCCGTGTGAGGCTCGAACTCACGACCTTCAGATTATGAGACTGACGCGCTGCCTAACTGCGCCAACGAGGCCTGTGTTGTGACTAGGGTGAGCGGGGGACCACTAGCTTCTAGATCATCTGCTATTCGGAGTAGCTCCAAAAACGCTGCTCGCCAGTAGCTGCAACGTCAGGATGGCCGAGCGGTCTAAGGCGCTGCGTTCAGGTCGCAGTCTCCCCTGGAGGCGTGGGTTCGAATCCCACTTCTGACAAACCAAACCTTTGGCCGCGGGCTCAAGCTAGAGTCTTTAACCCTCTGGCAAGTTGACCCCGTGATATATTAATGTTGACAAAGCACTGCATTTCGGTTTCCGTCACAACTAGAGAAACACTACTGTAACGCTGGCCGTCATCACATGAACTTTAAAGTAACACTTTTGTGCCATGTATGGACTTCTATGGAATTTTCATGCAGTTTTCTTGGAATTTCATGCCATGACACTTTGTGAAATTGGACATGTTTTATCGAAGGGGATTCAATGGAATACCGCATTGCCATGTTTACCGGAATGAGAACTTGTTTGTGAAAGGGTATTCATGTTTTGTTTGGGGTTTCTTTGGAGGGATGCAATGTGATTCTTGGAGTTTGACTGTGATGTCATGGACTGACATTTTGGGGATGCAGTAGAATGTCATGGCAAGGAATTCCTGGATATTTCTTGGAATTACATGTCATGGGTTTTTGGGGTGTGGGATGGAGTGTCATGGGATGAGATTCATGGAATGTCAAGCGAAACATTGCATTGCCGTTGACAAGAAACGTCATGAGAATGAAAGAATGATGTTAAACATTGACAAAACATTGCAGCAACGCTGCCACATATTACGTGAATATGAGAGGAATGCTATTACTGCATTTATTCAACATAAGTCCTACAAAAGCATTGCATTTCAATCGCATTGCTCATGAAGAAATGGACAATCACACGAAAGGGTATAAAGAAACCCTCACTTTCGCCTAAACGCTCTCGTGTGCCAAAAAGCACCACTCTGCCCCGTGTGAGGCTCGAACTCACGACCTTCAGATTATGAGACTGACGCGCTGCCTAACTGCGCCAACGAGGCCTGTGTTGCGCCTAGGGTGAGTGGGGGACCACTAGCTTCTAGATCATCTGCCATTTGGAGTAGCTCCAAAAACGCTGCTCGCCAGTAGCTGCAATGTCAGGATGGCCGAGCGGTCTAAGGCGCTGCGTTCAGGTTGCAGTCTCCCCTGGAGGCGTGGGTTCGAATCCCACTTCTGACAAACCAAACCTTTGGCCGCGGGCTCAAGCTAGAGTCTTTAACCCTCTGGCAAGTTGACCCCGTGATATATTAATGTTGACAAAGCACTGCATTTCGGTTTCCGTCACAACTAGAGAAACACTACTATAACGCTGGCCGTCATCACATGAACTTTAAAGTAACACTTTTGTGCCATGTATGGACTTCTATGGAATTTTCATGCAGTTTTCTTGGAATTTCATTCCATGACACTTTGTGAAATTGGACATGTTTTATCGAAGGGGATTCAATGGAATACCGCATTGCGATGTTTACCGGAATGAGAACTTGTTTGTGAAAGGGTATTCATGTTTTGTTTGGGGTTTCTTTGGAGGGATGCAATGTGATTCTTGGAGTTTGACTGTGATGTCATGGACTGACATTTTGGGGATGCAGTAGAATGTCATGGCAAGGAATTCCTGGATATTTCTTGGAATTACATGTCATGGGTTTTTGGGGTGTGGGATGGAGTGTCATGGGATGAGATTCATGGAATGTCAAGCGAAACATTGCATTGCCGTTGACAAGAAACGTCATGAGAATGAAAGAATGATGTTAAACATTGACAAAACATTGCAGCAACGCTGCCACATATTACGTGAATATGAGAGGAATGCTATTACTGCATTTATTCAACATAAGTCCTACAAAAGCATTGCATTTCAATCGCATTGCTCATGAAGAAATGGACAATCACACGAAAGGGTATAAAGAAACCCTCACTTTCGCCTAAACGCTCTCGTGTGCCAAAAAGCACCACTCTGCCCCGTGTGAGGCTCGAACTCACGACCTTCAGATTATGAGACTGACGCGCTGCCTAACTGCGCCAACGAGGCCTGTGTTGCGCCTAGGGTGAGTGGGGGACCACTAGCTTCTAGATCATCTGCCATTTGGAGTAGCTCCAAAAACGCTGCTCGCCAGTAGCTGCAATGTCAGGATGGCCGAGCGGTCTAAGGCGCTGCGTTCAGGTTGCAGTCTCCCCTGGAGGCGTGGGTTCGAATCCCACTTCTGACAAACCAAACCTTTGGCCGCGGGCTCAAGCTAGAGTCTTTAACCCTCTGGCAAGTTGACCCCGTGATATATTAATGTTGACAAAGCACTGCATTTCGGTTTCCGTCACAACTAGAGAAACACTACTATAACGCTGGCCGTCATCACATGAACTTTAAAGTAACACTTTTGTGCCATGTATGGACTTCTATGGAATTTTCATGCAGTTTTCTTGGAATTTCATGCCATGACACTTTGTGAAATTGGACATGTTTTATCGAAGGGGATTCAATGGAATACCGCATTGCCATGTTTACCGGAATGAGAACTTGTTTGTGAAAGGGTATTCATGTTTTGTTTGGGGTTTCTTTGGAGGGATGCAATGTGATTCTTGGAGTTTGACTGTGATGTCATGGACTGACATTTTGGGGATGCAGTAGAATGTCATGGCAAGGAATTCCTGGAAATTTCTTGGAATGACATGTCATGGGTTTTTGGGGTGTGGGATGGAGTGTCATGGGATGAGATTCATGGAATGTCAAGCGAAACATTGCATTGCCGTTGACAAGAAACGTCATGAGAATGAAAGAATGATGTTAAACATTGACAAAACATTGCAGCAACGCTGCCACATATTACGTGAATATGAGAGGAATGCTATTACTGCATTTATTCAACATCAGTCCTACAAAAGCACTGCATTTCAATCGCATTGCTCATGAAGAAATGGACAATCACACGAAAGGGTATAAAGAAACCCTCACTTTCGCCTAAACGCTCTCGTGTGCCAAAAAGCACCACTAAGCCCGTGTGAGGCTCGAACTCACGACCTTCAGATTATGAGACTGACGCGCTGCCTAACTGCGCCAACGAGGCCTGTGTTGCGACTAGGGTGAGTGGGGGACCACTAGCTTCTAGATCATCTGCCATTTGGAGTAGCTCCAAAAACGCTGCTCGCCAGTAGCTGCAATGTCAGGATGGCCGAGCGGTCTAAGGCGCTGCGTTCAGGTCGCAGTCTCCCCTGGAGGCGTGTGTTCGAATCCCACTTCTGACAAACCAAACCTTTGGCCGCGGGCTCAAGCTAGAGTCTTTAACCCTCTGGCAAGTTGACCCCGTGATATATTAATGTTGACAAAGCACTGCATTTCGGTTTCCGTCACAACTAGAGAAACACTACTGGAACGCTGGCCGTCATCACATGAACTTTAAAGTAACACTTTTGTGCCATGTATGGACTTCTATGGAATTTTCATGCAGTTTTCTTGGAATTTCATTCCATGACACTTTGTGAAATTGGACATGTTTTATCGAAGGGGATTCAATGGAATACCGCATTGCGATGTTTACCGGAATGAGAACTTGTTTGTGAAAGGGTATTCATGTTTTGTGTGGGGTTTCTTTGGAGGGATGCAATGTGATTCTTGGAGTTTGACTGTGATGTCATGGACTGACATTTTGGGGATGCAGTAGAATGTCATGGCAAGGAATTCCTAGATATTTCTTGGAATTACATGTCATGGGTTTTTGGGGTGTGGGATGGAGTGTCATGGGATGAGATTCATGGAATGTCAAGCGAAACATTGCATTGCCGTTGACAAGAAACGTCATGAGAATGAAAGAATGATGTTAAACATTGACAAAACATTGCAGCAACGCTGCCACATATTACGTGAATATGAGAGGAATGCTATTACTGCATTTATTCAACATAAGTCCTACAAAAGCATTGCATTTCAATCGCATTGCTCATGAAGAAATGGACAATCACACGAAAGGGTATAAAGAAACCCTCACTTTCGCCTAAACGCTCTCGTGTGCCAAAAAGCACCACTCTGCCGCGTGTGAGGCTCGAACTCACGACCTTCAGATTATGAGACTGACGCGCTGCCTAACTGCGCCAACGAGGCCTGTGTTGTGACTAGGGTGAGCGGGGGACCACTAGCTTCTAGATCATCTGCTATTCGGAGTAGCTCCAAAAACGCTGCTCGCCAGTAGCTGCAACGTCAGGATGGCCGAGCGGTCTAAGGCGCTGCGTTCAGGTCGCAGTCTCCCCTGGAGGCGTGGGTTCGAATCCCACTTCTGACAAACCAAACCTTTGGCCGCGGGCTCAAGCTAGAGTCTTTAACCCTCTGGCAAGTTGACCCCGTGATATATTAATGTTGACAAAGCACTGCATTTCGGTTTCCGTCACAACTAGAGAAACACTACTGTAACGCTGGCCGTCATCACATGAACTTTAAAGTAACACTTTTGTGCCATGTATGGACTTCTATGGAATTTTCATGCAGTTTTCTTGGAATTTCATGCCATGACACTTTGTGAAATTGGACATGTTTTATCGAAGGGGATTCAATGGAATACCGCATTGCGATGTTTACCGGAATGAGAACTTGTTTGTGAAAGGGTATTCATGTTTTGTTTGGGGTTTCTTTGGAGGGATGCAATGTGATTCTTGGAGTTTGACTGTGATGTCATGGACTGACATTTTGGGGATGCAGTAGAATGTCATGGCAAGGAATTCCTGGAAATTTCTTGGAATGACATGTCATGGGTTTTTGGGGTGTGGGATGGAGTGTCATGGGATGAGATTCATGGAATGTCAAGCGAAACATTGCATTGCCGTTGACAAGAAACGTCATGAGAATGAAAGAATGATGTTAAACATTGACAAAACATTGCAGCAACGCTGCCACATATTACGTGAATATGAGAGGAATGCTATTACTGCATTTATTCAACATCAGTCCTACAAAAGCACTGCATTTCAATCGCATTGCTCATGAAGAAATGGACAATCACACGAAAGGGTATAAAGAAACCCTCACTTTCGCCTAAACGCTCTCGTGTGCCAAAAAGCACCACTCTGCCCCGTATGAGGCTCGAACTCACGACCTTCAGATTATGAGACTGACGCGCTGCCTAACTGCGCCAACGAGGCCTGTGTTGTGACTAGGGTGAGCGGGGGACCACTAGCTTCTAGATCATCTGCCATTCGGAGTAGCTCCAAAAACGCTGCTCGCCAGTAGCTGCAATGTCAGGATGGCCGAGCGGTCTAAGGCGCTGCGTTCAGGTCGCAGTCTCCCCTGGAGGCGTGGGTTCGAATCCCACTTCTGACAAACCAAATCTTTGGCCGCGGGCTCAAGCTAGAGTCTTTAACCCTCTGGCAAGTTGACCCCGTGATATATTAATGTTGTCAAAGCACTGCATTTCGGTTTCCGTCACAACTAGAGAAACACTACTGTAACGCTGGCCGTCATCACATGAACTTTAAAGTAACACTTTTGTGCCATGTATGGACTTCTATGGAATTTTCATGCAGTTTTCTTGGAATTTCATGCCATGACACTTTGTGAAATTGGACATGTTTTATCGAAGGGGATTCAATGGAATACCGCATTGCGATGTTTACCGGAATGAGAACTTGTTTGTGAAAGGGTATTCATGTTTTGTGTGGGGTTTCTTTGGAGGGATGCAATGTGATTCTTGGAGTTTGACTGTGATGTCATGGACTGACATTTTGGGGATGCAGTAGAATGTCATGGCAAGGAATTCCTAGATATTTCTTGGAATTACATGTCATGGGTTTTTGGGGTGTGGGATGGAGTGTCATGGGATGAGATTCATGGAATGTCAAGCGAAACATTGCATTGCCGTTGACAAGAAACGTCATGAGAATGAAAGAATGATGTTAAACATTGACAAAACATTGCAGCAACGCTGCCACATATTACGTGAATATGAGAGGAATGCTATTACTGCATTTATTCAACATAAGTCCTACAAAAGCATTGCATTTCAATCGCATTGCTCATGAAGAAATGGACAATCACACGAAAGGGTATAAAGAAACCCTCACTTTCGCCTAAACGCTCTCGTGTGCCAAAAAGCACCACTCTGCCGCGTGTGAGGCTCGAACTCACGACCTTCAGATTATGAGACTGACGCGCTGCCTAACTGCGCCAACGAGGCCTGTGTTGTGACTAGGGTGAGCGGGGGACCACTAGCTTCTAGATCATCTGCTATTCGGAGTAGCTCCAAAAACGCTGCTCGCCAGTAGCTGCAACGTCAGGATGGCCGAGCGGTCTAAGGCGCTGCGTTCAGGTCGCAGTCTCCCCTGGAGGCGTGGGTTCGAATCCCACTTCTGACAAACCAAACCTTTGGCCGCGGGCTCAAGCTAGAGTCTTTAACCCTCTGGCAAGTTGACCCCGTGATATATTAATGTTGACAAAGCACTGCATTTCGGTTTCCGTCACAACTAGAGAAACACTACTGTAACGCTGGCCGTCATCACATGAACTTTAAAGTAACACTTTTGTGCCATGTATGGACTTCTATGGAATTTTCATGCAGTTTTCTTGGAATTTCATGCCATGACACTTTGTGAAATTGGACATGTTTTATCGAAGGGGATTCAATGGAATACCGCATTGCGATGTTTACCGGAATGAGAACTTGTTTGTGAAAGGGTATTCATGTTTTGTTTGGGGTTTCTTTGGAGGGATGCAATGTGATTCTTGGAGTTTGACTGTGATGTCATGGACTGACATTTTGGGGATGCAGTAGAATGTCATGGCAAGGAATTCCTGGAAATTTCTTGGAATGACATGTCATGGGTTTTTGGGGTGTGGGATGGAGTGTCATGGGATGAGATTCATGGAATGTCAAGCGAAACATTGCATTGCCGTTGACAAGAAACGTCATGAGAATGAAAGAATGATGTTAAACATTGACAAAACATTGCAGCAACGCTGCCACATATTACGTGAATATGAGAGGAATGCTATTACTGCATTTATTCAACATCAGTCCTACAAAAGCACTGCATTTCAATCGCATTGCTCATGAAGAAATGGACAATCACACGAAAGGGTATAAAGAAACCCTCACTTTCGCCTAAACGCTCTCGTGTGCCAAAAAGCACCACTCTGCCCCGTATGAGGCTCGAACTCACGACCTTCAGATTATGAGACTGACGCGCTGCCTAACTGCGCCAACGAGGCCTGTGTTGTGACTAGGGTGAGCGGGGGACCACTAGCTTCTAGATCATCTGCCATTCGGAGTAGCTCCAAAAACGCTGCTCGCCAGTAGCTGCAATGTCAGGATGGCCGAGCGGTCTAAGGCGCTGCGTTCAGGTCGCAGTCTCCCCTGGAGGCGTGGGTTCGAATCCCACTTCTGACAAACCAAATCTTTGGCCGCGGGCTCAAGCTAGAGTCTTTAACCCTCTGGCAAGTTGACCCCGTGATATATTAATGTTGTCAAAGCACTGCATTTCGGTTTCCGTCACAACTAGAGAAACACTACTGTAACGCTGGCCGTCATCACATGAACTTTAAAGTAACACTTTTGTGCCATGTATGGACTTCTATGGAATTTTCATGCAGTTTTCTTGGAATTTCATGCCATGACACTTTGTGAAATTGGACATGTTTTATCGAAGGGGATTCAATGGAATACCGCATTGCGATGTTTACCGGAATGAGAACTTGTTTGTGAAAGGGTATTCATGTTTTGTTTGGGGTTTCTTTGGAGGGATGCAATGTGATTCTTGGAGTTTGACTGTGATGTCATGGACTGACATTTTGGGGATGCAGTAGAATGTCATGGCAAGGAATTCCTGGATATTTCTTGGAATTACATGTCATGGGTTTTTGGGGTGTGGGATGGAGTGTCATGGGATGAGATTCATGGAATGTCAAGCGAAACATTGCATTGCCGTTGACAAGAAACGTCATGAGAATGAAAGAATGGTGTTAAACATTGACAAAACATTGCAGCAACGCTGCCACATATTACGTGAATATGAGAGGAATGCTATTACTGCATTTATTCAACATAAGTCCTACAAAAGCATTGCATTTCAATCGCATTGCTCATGAAGAAATGGACAATCACACGAAAGGGTATAAAGAAACCCTCACTTTCGCCTAAACGCTCTCGTGTGCCAAAAAGCACCACTCTGCCCCGTGTGAGGCTCGAACTCACGACCTTCAGATTATGAGACTGACGCGCTGCCTAACTGCGCCAACGAGGCCTGTGTTGTGACTAGGGTGAGCGGGGGACCACTAGCTTCTAGATCATCTGCTATTCGGAGTAGCTCCAAAAACGCTGCTCGCCAGTAGCTGCAACGTCAGGATGGCCGAGCGGTCTAAGGCGCTGCGTTCAGGTCGCAGTCTCCCCTGGAGGCGTGGGTTCGAATCCCACTTCTGACAAACCAAACCTTTGGCCGCGGGCTCAAGCTAGAGTCTTTAACCCTCTGGCAAGTTGACCCCGTGATATATTAATGTTGACAAAGCACTGCATTTCGGTTTCCGTCACAACTAGAGAAACACTACTGTAACGCTGGCCGTCATCACATGAACTTTAAAGTAACACTTTTGTGCCATGTATGGACTTCTATGGAATTTTCATGCAGTTTTCTTGGAATTTCATGCCATGACACTTTGTGAAATTGGACATGTTTTATCGAAGGGGATTCAATGGAATACCGCATTGCGATGTTTACCGGAATGAGAACTTGTTTGTGAAAGGGTATTCATGTTTTGTTTGGGGTTTCTTTGGAGGGATGCAATGTGATTCTTGGAGTTTGACTGTGATGTCATGGACTGACATTTTGGGGATGCAGTAGAATCTCATGGCAAGGAATTCCTGGAAATTTCTTGGAATGACATGTCATGGGTTTTTGGGGTGTGGGATGGAGTGTCATGGGATGAGATTCATGGAATGTCAAGCGAAACATTGCATTGCCGTTGACAAGAAACGTCATGAGAATGAAAGAATGATGTTAAACATTGACAAAACATTGCAGCAACGCTGCCACATATTACGTGAATATGAGAGGAATGCTATTACTGCATTTATTCAACATCAGTCCTACAAAAGCACTGCATTTCAATCGCATTGCTCATGAAGAAATGGACAATCACACGAAAGGGTATAAAGAAACCCTCACTTTCGCCTAAACGCTCTCGTGTGCCAAAAAGCACCACTCTGCCCCGTGTGAGGCTCGAACTCACGACCTTCAGATTATGAGACTGACGCGCTGCCTAACTGCGCCAACGAGGCCTGTGTTGTGACTAGGGTGAGCGGGGGACCACTAGCTTCTAGATCATCTGCCATTCGGAGTAGCTCCAAAAACGCTGCTCGCCAGTAGCTGCAATGTCAGGATTGCCGAGCGGTCTAAGGCGCTGCGTTCAGGTCGCAGTCTCCCCTGGAGGCGTGGGTTCGAATCCCACTTCTGACAAACCAAATCTTTGGCCGCGGGCTCAAGCTAGAGTCTTTAACCCTCTGGCAAGTTGACCCCGTGATATATTAATGTTGTCAAAGCACTGCATTTCGGTTTCCGTCACAACTAGAGAAACACTACTGTAACGCTGGCCGTCATCACATGAACTTTAAAGTAACACTTTTGTGCCATGTATGGACTTCTATGGAATTTTCATGCAGTTTTCTTGGAATTTCATGCCATGACACTTTGTGAAATTGGACATGTTTTATCGAAGGGGATTCAATGGAATACCGCATTGCGATGTTTACCGGAATGAGAACTTGTTTGTGAAAGGGTATTCATGTTTTGTTTGGGGTTTCTTTGGAGGGATGCAATGTGATTCTTGGAGTTTGACTGTGATGTCATGGACTGACATTTTGGGGATGCAGTAGAATGTCATGGCAAGGAATTCCTGGATATTTCTTGGAATTACATGTCATGGGTTTTTGGGGTGTGGGATGGAGTGTCATGGGATGAGATTCATGGAATGTCAAGCGAAACATTGCATTGCCGTTGACAAGAAACGTCATGAGAATGAAAGAATGATGTTAAACATTGACAAAACATTGCAGCAACGCTGCCACATATTACGTGAATATGAGAGGAATGCTATTACTGCATTTATTCAACATAAGTCCTACAAAAGCATTGCATTTCAATCGCATTGCTCATGAAGAAATGGACAATCACACGAAAGGGTATAAAGAAACCCTCACTTTTGCCTAAACGCTCTCGTGTGCCAAAAAGCACCACTCTGCCCCGTGTGAGGCTCGAACTCACGACCTTCAGATTATGAGACTGACGCGCTGCCTAACTGCGCCAACGAGGCCTGTGTTGTGACTAGGGTGAGCGGGGGACCACTAGCTTCTAGATCATCTGCTATTCGGAGTAGCTCCAAAAACGCTGCTCGCCAGTAGCTGCAACGTCAGGATGGCCGAGCGGTCTAAGGCGCTGCGTTCAGGTCGCAGTCTCCCCTGGAGGCGTGGGTTCGAATCCCACTTCTGACAAACCAAACCTTTGGCCGCGGGCTCAAGCTAGAGTCTTTAACCCTCTGGCAAGTTGACCCCGTGATATATTAATGTTGACAAAGCACTGCATTTCGGTTTCCGTCACAACTAGAGAAACACTACTGTAACGCTGGCCGTCATCACATGAACTTTAAAGTAACACTTTTGTGCCATGTATGGACTTCTATGGAATTTTCATGCAGTTTTCTTGGAATTTCATGCCATGACACTTTGTGAAATTGGACATGTTTTATCGAAGGGGATTCAATGGAATACCGCATTGCGATGTTTACCGGAATGAGAACTTGTTTGTGAAAGGGTATTCATGTTTTGTTTGGGGTTTCTTTGGAGGGATGCAATGTGATTCTTGGAGTTTGACTGTGATGTCATGGACTGACATTTTGGGGATGCAGTAGAATGTCATGGCAAGGAATTCCTGGAAATTTCTTGGAATGACATGTCATGGGTTTTTGGGGTGTGGGATGGAGTGTCATGGGATGAGATTCATGGAATGTCAAGCGAAACATTGCATTGCCGTTGACAAGAAACGTCATGAGAATGAAAGAATGATGTTAAACATTGACAAAACATTGCAGCAACGCTGCCACATATTACGTGAATATGAGAGGAATGCTATTACTGCATTTATTCAACATCAGTCCTACAAAAGCACTGCATTTCAATCGCATTGCTCATGAAGAAATGGACAATCACACGAAAGGGTATAAAGAAACCCTCACTTTCGCCTAAACGCTCTCGTGTGCCAAAAAGCACCACTCTGCCCCGTGTGAGGCTCGAACTCACGACCTTCAGATTATGAGACTGACGCGCTGCCTAACTGCACCAACGAGGCCTGTGTTGTGACTAGGGTGAGCGGGGGACCACTAGCTTCTAGATCATCTGCCATTCGGAGTAGCTCCAAAAACGCTGCTCGCCAGTAGCTGCAATGTCAGGATGGCCGAGCGGTCTAAGGCGCTGCGTTCAGGTCGCAGTCTCCCCTGGAGGCGTGGGTTCGAATCCCACTTCTGACAAACCAAACCTTTGGCCGCGGGCTCAAGCTAGAGTCTCTAACCCTCAGGCAAGTTGACCCCGTGATATATTAATGTTGACAAAGCACTGTATTTCGGTTTCCGTCACAACTAGAGAAACACTACTGTAACGCTGGCCGTCATCACATGAACTTTAAAGTAACACTTTTGTGCCATGTATGGACTTCTATGGAATTTTCATGCAGTTTTCTTGGAATTTCATGCCATGACACTTTGTGAAATTGGACATGTTTTATCGAAGGGGATTCAATGGAATACCGCATTGCCATGTTTACCGGAATGAGAACTTGTTTGTGAAAGGGTATTCATGTTTTGTTTGGGGTTTCTTTGGAGGGATGCAATGTGATTCTTGGAGTTTGACTGTGATGTCATGGACTGACATTTTGGGGATGCAGTAGAATGTCATGGCAAGGAATTCCTGGAAATTTCTTGGAATGACATGTCATGGGTTTTTGGGGTGTGGGATGGAGTGTCATGGGATGAGATTCATGGAATGTCAAGCGAAACATTGCATTGCCGTTGACAAGAAACGTCATGAGAATGAAAGAATGATGTTAAACATTGACAAAACATTGCAGCAACGCTGCCACATATTACGTGAATATGAGAGGAATGCTATTACTGCATTTATTCAACATCAGTCCTACAAAAGCACTGCATTTCAATCGCATTGCTCATGAAGAAATGGACAATCACACGAAAGGGTATAAAGAAACCCTCACTTTCGCCTAAACGCTCTCGTGTGCCAAAAAGCACCACTCTGCCCCGTGTGAGGCTCGAACTCACGACCTTCAGATTATGAGACTGACGCGCTGCCTAACTGCACCAACGAGGCCTGTGTTGTGACTAGGGTGAGCGGGGGACCACTAGCTTCTAGATCATCTGCCATTCGGAGTTGCTCCAAAAACGCTGCTCGCCAGTAGCTGCAATGTCAGGATGGCCGAGCGGTCTAAGGCGCTGCGTTCAGGTCGCAGTCTCCCCTGGAGGCGTGGGTTCGAATCCCACTTCTGACAAACCAAAACCTTTGGCCGCGGGCTCAAGCTAGAGTCTTTAACCCTCAGGCAAGTTGACCCCGTGATATATTAATGTTGACAAAGCACTGTATTTCGGTTTCCGTCACAACTAGAGAAACACTACTGTAACGCTGGCCGTCATCACATGAACTTTAAAGTAACACTTTTGTGCCATGTATGGACTTCTATGGAATTTTCATGCAGTTTTCTTGGAATTTCATGCCATGACACTTTGTGAAATTGGACATGTTTTATCGAAGGGGATTCAATGGAATACCGCATTGCCATGTTTACCGGAATGAGAACTTGTTTGTGAAAGGGTATTCATGTTTTGTTTGGGGTTTCTTTGGAGGGATGCAATGTGATTCTTGGAGTTTGACTGTGATGTCATGGACTGACATTTTGGGGATGCAGTAGAATGTCATGGCAAGGAATTCCTGGAAATTTCTTGGAATGACATGTCATGGGTTTTTGGGGTGTGGGATGGAGTGTCATGGGATGAGATTCATGGAATGTCAAGCGAAACATTGCATTGCCGTTGACAAGAAACGTCATGAGAATGAAAGAATGATGTTAAACATTGACAAAACATTGCAGCAACGCTGCCACATATTACGTGAATATGAGAGGAATGCTATTACTGCATTTATTCAACATCAGTCCTACAAAAGCACTGCATTTCAATCGCATTGCTCATGAAGAAATGGACAATCACACGAAAGGGTATAAAGAAACCCTCACTTTCGCCTAAACGCTCTCGTGTGCCAAAAAGCACCACTCTGCCCCGTGTGAGGCTCGAACTCACGACCTTCAGATTATGAGACTGACGCGCTGCCTAACTGCGCCAACGAGGCCTGTGTTCTGACTAGGGTGAGCGGGGGACCACTAGCTTCTAGATCATCTGCCATTCGGAGTAGCTCCAAAAACGCTGCTCGCCAGTAGGTGCAACGTCAGGATGGCCGAGCGGTCTAAGGCGCTGCGTTCAGGTCGCAGTCTCCCCTGGAGGCGTGGGTTCGAATCCCACTTCTGACAATCCAAATCTTTGGCCGCGGGCTCAAGCTAGAGTCTTTAACCCTCTTGCAAGTTGACCCCGTGATATATTAATGTTGTCAAAGCACTGCATTTCGGTTTCCGTCACAACTAGAGAAACACTACTGTAACGCTGGCCGTCATCACATGAACTTTAAAGTAACACTTTTGTGCCATGTATGGACTTCTATGGAATTTTCATGCAGTTTTCTTGGAATTTCATGCCATGACACTTTGTGAAATTGGACATGTTTTATCGAAGGGGATTCAATGGAATACCGCATTGCGATGTTTACCGGAATGAGAACTTGTTTGTGAAAGGGTATTCATGTTTTGTTTGGGGTTTCTTTGGAGGGATGCAATGTGATTCTTGGAGTTTGACTGTGATGTCATGGACTGACATTTTGGGGATGCAGTAGAATGTCATGGCAAGGAATTCCTGGATATTTCTTGGAATTACATGTCATGGGTTTTTGGGGTGTGGGATGGAGTGTCATGGGATGAGATTCATGGAATGTCAAGCGAAACATTGCATTGCCGTTGACAAGAAACGTCATGAGAATGAAAGAATGATGTTAAACATTGACAAAACATTGCAGCAACGCTGCCACATATTACGTGAATATGAGAGGAATGCTATTACTGCATTTATTCAACATAAGTCCTACAAAAGCATTGCATTTCAATCGCATTGCTCATGAAGAAATGGACAATCACACGAAAGGGTATAAAGAAACCCTCACTTTCGCCTAAACGCTCTCGTGTGCCAAAAAGCACCACTCTGCCCCGTGTGAGGCTCGAACTCACGACCTTCAGATTATGAGACTGACGCGCTGCCTAACTGCGCCAACGAGGCCTGTGTTGTGACTAGGGTGAGCGGGGGACCACTAGCTTCTAGATCATCTGCTATTCGGAGTAGCTCCAAAAACGCTGCTCGCCAGTAGCTGCAACGTCAGGATGGCCGAGCGGTCTAAGGCGCTGCGTTCAGGTCGCAGTCTCCCCTGGAGGCGTGGGTTCGAATCCCACTTCTGACAAACCAAACCTTTGGCCGCGGGCTCAAGCTAGAGTCTTTAACCCTCTGGCAAGTTGACCCCGTGATATATTAATGTTGACAAAGCACTGCATTTCGGTTTCCGTCACAACTAGAGAAACACTACTGTAACGCTGGCCGTCATCACATGAACTTTAAAGTAACACTTTTGTGCCATGTATGGACTTCTATGGAATTTTCATGCAGTTTTCTTGGAATTTCATGCCATGACACTTTGTGAAATTGGACATGTTTTATCGAAGGGGATTCAATGGAATACCGCATTGCGATGTTTACCGGAATGAGAACTTGTTTGTGAAAGGGTATTCATGTTTTGTTTGGGGTTTCTTTGGAGGGATGCAATGTGATTCTTGGAGTTTGACTGTGATGTCATGGACTGACATTTTGGGGATGCAGTAGAATGTCATGGCAAGGAATTCCTGGAAATTTCTTGGAATGACATGTCATGGGTTTTTGGGGTGTGGGATGGAGTGTCATGGGATGAGATTCATGGAATGTCAAGCGAAACATTGCATTGCCGTTGACAAGAAACGTCATGAGAATGAAAGAATGATGTTAAACATTGACAAAACATTGCAGCAACGCTGCCACATATTACGTGAATATGAGAGGAATGCTATTACTGCATTTATTCAACATCAGTCCTACAAAAGCACTGCATTTCAATCGCATTGCTCATGAAGAAATGGACAATCACACGAAAGGGTATAAAGAAACCCTCACTTTCGCCTAAACGCTCTCGTGTGCCAAAAAGCACCACTCTGCCCCGTGTGAGGCTCGAACTCACGACCTTCAGATTATGAGACTGACGCGCTGCCTAACTGCGCCAACGAGGCCTGTGTTGTGACTAGGGTGAGCGGGGGACCACTAGCTTCTAGATCATCTGCCATTCGGAGTAGCTCCAAAAACGCTGCTCGCCAGTAGCTGCAACGTCAGGATGGCCGAGCGGTCTAAGGCGCTGCGTTCAGGTCGCAGTCTCCCCTGGAGGCGTGGGTTCGAATCCCACTTCTGACAAACCAAATCTTTGGCCGCGGGCTCAAGCTAGAGTCTTTAACCCTCTGGCAAGTTGACCCCGTGATATATTAATGTTGTCAAAGCACTGCATTTCGGTTTCCGTCACAACTAGAGAAACACTACTGTAACGCTGGCCGTCATCACATGAACTTTAAAGTAACACTTTTGTGCCATGTATGGACTTCTATGGAATTTTCATGCAGTTTTCTTGGAATTTCATGCCATGACACTTTGTGAAATTGGACATGTTTTATCGAAGGGGATTCAATGGAATACCGCATTGCGATGTTTACCGGAATGAGAACTTGTTTGTGAAAGGGTATTCATGTTTTGTTTGGGGTTTCTTTGGAGGGATGCAATGTGATTCTTGGAGTTTGACTGTGATGTCATGGACTGACATTTTGGGGATGCAGTAGAATGTCATGGCAAGGAATTCCTGGAAATTTCTTGGAATGACATGTCATGGGTTTTTGGGGTGTGGGATGGAGTGTCATGGGATGAGATTCATGGAATGTCAAGCGAAACATTGCATTGCCGTTGACAAGAAACGTCATGAGAATGAAAGAATGATGTTAAACATTGACAAAACATTGCAGCAACGCTGCCACATATTACGTGAATATGAGAGGAATGCTATTACTGCATTTATTCAACATAAGTCCTACAAAAGCATTGCATTTCAATCGCATTGCTCATGAAGAAATGGACAATCACACGAAAGGGTATAAAGAAACCCTCACTTTCGCCTAAACGCTCTCGTGTGCCAAAAAGCACCACTCTGCCCCGTGTGAGGCTCGAACTCACGACCTTCAGATTATGAGACTGACGCGCTGCCTAACTGCGCCAACGAGGCCTGTGTTGTGACTAGGGTGAGCGGGGGACCACTAGCTTCTAGATCATCTGCTATTCGGAGTAGCTCCAAAAACGCTGCTCGCCAGTAGCTGCAACGTCAGGATGGCCGAGCGGTCTAAGGCGCTGCGTTCAGGTCGCAGTCTCCCCTGGAGGCGTGGGTTCGAATCCCACTTCTGACAAACCAAACCTTTGGCCGCGGGCTCAAGCTAGAGTCTTTAACCCTCTGGCAAGTTGACCCCGTGATATATTAATGTTGACAAAGCACTGCATTTCGGTTTCCGTCACAACTAGAGAAACACTACTGTAACGCTGGCCGTCATCACATGAACTTTAAAGTAACACTTTTGTGCCATGTATGGACTTCTATGGAATTTTCATGCAGTTTTCTTGGAATTTCATGCCATGACACTTTGTGAAATTGGACATGTTTTATCGAAGGGGATTCAATGGAATACCGCATTGCGATGTTTACCGGAATGAGAACTTGTTTGTGAAAGGGTATTCATGTTTTGTTTGGGGTTTCTTTGGAGGGATGCAATGTGATTCTTGGAGTTTGACTGTGATGTCATGGACTGACATTTTGGGGATGCAGTAGAATGTCATGGCAAGGAATTCCTGGAAATTTCTTGGAATGACATGTCATGGGTTTTTGGGGTGTGGAATGGAGTGTCATGGGATGAGATTCATGGAATGTCAAGCGAAACATTGCATTGCCGTTGACAAGAAACGTCATGAGAATGAAAGAATGATGTTAAACATTGACAAAACATTGCAGCAACGCTGCCACATATTACGTGAATATGAGAGGAATGCTATTACTGCATTTATTCAACATCAGTCCTACAAAAGCACTGCATTTCAATCGCATTGCTCATGAAGAAATGGACAATCACACGAAAGGGTATAAAGAAACCCTCACTTTCACCTAAACGCTCTCGTGTGCCAAAAAGCACCACTCTGCCCCGTGTGAGGCTCGAACTCATGACCTTCAGATTATGAGACTGACGCGCTGCCTAACTGCGCCAACGAGGCCTGTGTTGTGACTAGGGTGAGTGGGGGACCACTAGCTTCTAGATCATCTGCCATTTGGAGTAGCTCCAAAAACGCTGCTCGCCAGTAGCTGCAATGTCAGGATGGCCGAGCGGTCTAAGGTGCTGCGTTCAGGTCGCAGTCTCCCCTGGAGGCGTGGGTTCGAATCCCACTTCTGACAAACCAAACCTTTGGCCGCGGGCTCAAGCTAGAGTCTTTAACCCTCTGGCAAGTTGACCCCGTGATATATTAATGTTGACAAAGCACTGCATTTCGGTTTCCGTCACAACTAGAGAAACACTACTGTAACGCTGGCCGTCATCACATGAACTTTAAAGTAACACTTTTGTGCCATGTATGGACTTCTATGGAATTTTCATGCAGTTTTCTTGGAATTTCATGCCATGACACTTTGTGAAATTGGACATGTTTTATCGAAGGGGATTCAATGGAATACCGCATTGCCATGTTTACCGGAATGAGAACTTGTTTGTGAAAGGGTATTCATGTTTTGTTTGGGGTTTCTTTGGAGGGATGCAATGTGATTCTTGGAGTTTGACTGTGATGTCATGGACTGACATTTTGGGGATGCAGTAGAATGTCATGGCAAGGAATTCCTGGATATTTCTTGGAATTACATGTCATGGGTTTTTGGGGTGTGGGATGGAGTGTCATGGGATGAGATTCATGGAATGTCAAGCGAAACATTGCATTGCCGTTGACAAGAAACGTCATGAGAATGAAAGAATGATGTTAAACATTGACAAAACATTGCAGCAACGCTGCCACATATTACGTGAATATGAGAGGAATGCTATTACTGCATTTATTCAACATAAGTCCTACAAAAGCATTGCATTTCAATCGCATTGCTCATGAAGAAATGGACAATCACACGAAAGGGTATAAAGAAACCCTCACTTTCGCCTAAACGCTCTCGTGTGCCAAAAAGCACCACTCTGCCCCGTGTGAGGCTCGAACTCACGACCTTCAGATTATGAGACTGACGCACTGCCTAACTGCGCCAACAAGGCCTGTGTTGCGCCTAGGGTGAGTGGGGGACCACTAGCTTCTAGATCATCTGCCATTTGGAGTAGCTCCAAAAACGCTGCTCGCCAGTAGCTGCAATATCAGGATGGCCGAGCGGTCTAAGGCGCTGCGTTCAGGTTGCAGTCTCCCCTGGAGGCGTGGGTTCGAATCCCACTTCTGACAAACCAAACCTTTGGCTGCGGGCTCAAGCTAGAGTCTTTAACCCTCTGGCAAGTTGACCCCGTGATATATTAATGTTGACAAAGCACTGCATTTCGGTTTCCGTCACAACTAGAGAAACACTACTGTAACGCTGGCCGTCATCAAATGAACTTTAAAGTAACACTTTTGTGCCATGTATGGACTTCTATGGAATTTTCATGCAGTTTTCTTGGAATTTCATGCCATGACACTTTGTGAAATTGGACATGTTTTATCGAAGGGGATTCAATGGAATACCGCATTGCGATGTTTACCGGAATGAGAACTTGTTTGTGAAAGGGTATTCATGTTTTGTTTGGGGTTTCTTTGGAGGGATGCAATGTGATTCTTGGAGTTTGACTGTGATGTCATGGACTGACATTTTGGGGATGCAGTAGAATGTCATGGCAAGGAATTCCTGGATATTTCTTGGAATTACATGTCATGGGTTTTTGGGGTGTGGGATGGAGTGTCATGGGATGAGATTCATGGAATGTCAAGCGAAACATTGCATTGCCGTTGACAAGAAACGTCATGAGAATGAAAGAATGATGTTAAACATTGACAAAACATTGCAGCAACGCTGCCACATATTACGTGAATATGAGAGGAATGCTATTACTGCATTTATTCAACATAAGTCCTACAAAAGCATTGCATTTCAATCGCATTGCTCATGAAGAAATGGACAATCACACGAAAGGGTATAAAGAAACCCTCACTTTCGCCTAAACGCTCTCGTGTGCCAAAAAGCACCACTCTGCCCCGTGTGAGGCTCGAACTCACGACCTTCAGATTATGAGACTGACGCGCTGCCTAACTGCGCCAACGAGGCCTGTGTTGTGACTAGGGTGAGCGGGGGACCACTAGCTTCTAGATCATCTGCTATTCGGAGTAGCTCCAAAAACGCTGCTCGCCAGTAGCTGCAACGTCAGGATGGCCGAGCGGTCTAAGGCGCTGCGTTCAGGTCGCAGTCTCCCCTGGAGGCGTGGGTTCGAATCCCACTTCTGACAAACCAAACCTTTGGCCGCGGGCTCAAGCTAGAGTCTTTAACCCTCTGGCAAGTTGACCCCGTGATATATTAATGTTGACAAAGCACTGCATTTCGGTTTCCGTCACAACTAGAGAAACACTACTGTAACGCTGGCCGTCATCACATGAACTTTAAAGTAACACTTTTGTGCCATGTATGGACTTCTATGGAATTTTCATGCAGTTTTCTTGGAATTTCATGCCATGACACTTTGTGAAATTGGACATGTTTTATCGAAGGGGATTCAATGGAATACCGCATTGCCATGTTTACCGGAATGAGAACTTGTTTGTGAAAGGGTATTCATGTTTTGTTTGGGGTTTCTTTGGAGGGATGCAATGTGATTCTTGGAGTTTGACTGTGATGTCATGGACTGACATTTTGGGGATGCAGTAGAATGTCATGGCAAGGAATTCCTGGATATTTCTTGGAATTACATGTCATGGGTTTTTGGGGTGTGGGATGGAGTGTCATGGGATGAGATTCATGGAATGTCAAGCGAAACATTGCATTGCCGTTGACAAGAAACGTCATGAGAATGAAAGAATGATGTTAAACATTGACAAAACATTGCAGCAACGCTGCCACATATTACGTGAATATGAGAGGAATGCTATTACTGCATTTATTCAACATAAGTCCTACAAAAGCATTGCATTTCAATCGCATTGCTCATGAAGTAATGGACAATCACACGAAAGGGTATAAAGAAACCCTCACTTTCGCCTAAACGCTCTCGTGTGCCAAAAAGCACCACTCTGCCCCGTGTGAGGCTCGAACTCACGACCTTCAGATTATGAGACTGACGCGCTGCCTAACTGCGCCAACGAGGCCTGTGTTGTGACTAGGGTGAGCGGGGGACCACTAGCTTCTAGATCATCTGCTATTCGGAGTAGCTCCAAAAACGCTGCTCGCCAGTAGCTGCAACGTCAGGATGGCCGAGCGGTCTAAGGCGCTGCGTTCAGGTCGCAGTCTCCCCTGGAGGCGTGGGTTCGAATCCCACTTCTGACAAACCAAACCTTTGGCCGCGGGCTCAAGCTAGAGTCTTTAACCCTCTGGCAAGTTGACCCCGTGATATATTAATGTTGACAAAGCACTGCATTTCGGTTTCCGTCACAACTAGAGAAACACTACTGTAACGCTGGCCGTCATCACATGAACTTTAAAGTAACACTTTTGTGCCATGTATGGACTTCTATGGAATTTTCATGCAGTTTTCTTGGAATTTCATGCCATGACACTTTGTGAAATTGGACATGTTTTATCGAAGGGGATTCAATGGAATACCGCATTGCGATGTTTACCGGAATGAGAACTTGTTTGTGAAAGGGTATTCATGTTTTGTTTGGGGTTTCTTTGGAGGGATGCAATGTGATTCTTGGAGTTTGACTGTGATGTCATGGACTGACATTTTGGGGATGCAGTAGAATGTCATGGCAAGGAATTCCTGGAAATTTCTTGGAATGACATGTCATGGGTTTTTGGGGTGTGGGATGGAGTGTCATGGGATGAGATTCATGGAATGTCAAGCGAAACATTGCATTGCCGTTGACAAGAAACGTCATGAGAATGAAAGAATGATGTTAAACATTGACAAAACATTGCAGCAACGCTGCCACATATTACGTGAATATGAGAGGAATGCTATTACTGCATTTATTCAACATCAGTCCTACAAAAGCACTGCATTTCAATCGCATTGCTCATGAAGAAATGGACAATCACACGAAAGGGTATAAAGAAACCCTCACTTTCGCCTAAACGCTCTCGTGTGCCAAAAAGCACCACTCTGCCCCGTGTGAGGCTCGAACTCACGACCTTCAGATTATGAGACTGACGCGCTGCCTAACTGCGCCAACGAGGCCTGTGTTGTGACTAGGGTGAGCGGGGGACCACTAGCTTCTAGATCATCTGCCATTCGGAGTAGCTCCAAAAACGCTGCTCGCCAGTAGCTGCAACGTCAGGATGGCCGAGCGGTCTAAGGCGCTGCGTTCAGGTCGCAGTCTCCCCTGGAGGCGTGGGTTCGAATCCCACTTCTGACAAACCAAATCTTTGGCCGCGGGCTCAAGCTAGAGTCTTTAACCCTCTGGCAAGTTGACCCCGTGATATATTAATGTTGTCAAAGCACTGCATTTCGGTTTCCGTCACAACTAGAGAAACACTACTGTAACGCTGGCCGTCATCACATGAACTTTAAAGTAACACTTTTGTGCCATGTATGGACTTCTATGGAATTTTCATGCAGTTTTCTTGGAATTTCATGCCATGACACTTTGTGAAATTGGACATGTTTTATCGAAGGGGATTCAATGGAATACCGCATTGCGATGTTTACCGGAATGAGAACTTGTTTGTGAAAGGGTATTCATGTTTTGTTTGGGGTTTCTTTGGAGGGATGCAATGTGATTCTTGGAGTTTGACTGTGATGTCATGGACTGACATTTTGGGGATGCAGTAGAATGTCATGGCAAGGAATTCCTGGAAATTTCTTGGAATGACATGTCATGGGTTTTTGGGGTGTGGGATGGAGTGTCATGGGATGAGATTCATGGAATGTCAAGCGAAACATTGCATTGCCGTTGACAAGAAACGTCATGAGAATGAAAGAATGATGTTAAACATTGACAAAACATTGCAGCAACGCTGCCACATATTACGTGAATATGAGAGGAATGCTATTACTGCATTTATTCAACATAAGTCCTACAAAAGCATTGCATTTCAATCGCATTGCTCATGAAGAAATGGACAATCACACGAAAGGGTATAAAGAAACCCTCACTTTCGCCTAAACGCTCTCGTGTGCCAAAAAGCACCACTCTGCCCCGTGTGAGGCTCGAACTCACGACCTTCAGATTATGAGACTGACGCGCTGCCTAACTGCGCCAACGAGGCCTGTGTTGTGACTAGGGTGAGCGGGGGACCACTAGCTTCTAGATCATCTGCTATTCGGAGTAGCTCCAAAAACGCTGCTCGCCAGTAGCTGCAACGTCAGGATGGCCGAGCGGTCTAAGGCGCTGCGTTCAGGTCGCAGTCTCCCCTGGAGGCGTGGGTTCGAATCCCACTTCTGACAAACCAAACCTTTGGCCGCGGGCTCAAGCTAGAGTCTTTAACCCTCTGGCAAGTTGACCCCGTGATATATTAATGTTGACAAAGCACTGCATTTCGGTTTCCGTCACAACTAGAGAAACACTACTGTAACGCTGGCCGTCATCACATGAACTTTAAAGTAACACTTTTGTGCCATGTATGGACTTCTATGGAATTTTCATGCAGTTTTCTTGGAATTTCATGCCATGACACTTTGTGAAATTGGACATGTTTTATCGAAGGGGATTCAATGGAATACCGCATTGCGATGTTTACCGGAATGAGAACTTGTTTGTGAAAGGGTATTCATGTTTTGTTTGGGGTTTCTTTGGAGGGATGCAATGTGATTCTTGGAGTTTGACTGTGATGTCATGGACTGACATTTTGGGGATGCAGTAGAATGTCATGGCAAGGAATTCCTGGAAATTTCTTGGAATGACATGTCATGGGTTTTTGGGGTGTGGAATGGAGTGTCATGGGATGAGATTCATGGAATGTCAAGCGAAACATTGCATTGCCGTTGACAAGAAACGTCATGAGAATGAAAGAATGATGTTAAACATTGACAAAACATTGCAGCAACGCTGCCACATATTACGTGAATATGAGAGGAATGCTATTACTGCATTTATTCAACATCAGTCCTACAAAAGCACTGCATTTCAATCGCATTGCTCATGAAGAAATGGACAATCACACGAAAGGGTATAAAGAAACCCTCACTTTCACCTAAACGCTCTCGTGTGCCAAAAAGCACCACTCTGCCCCGTGTGAGGCTCGAACTCACGACCTTCAGATTATGAGACTGACGCGCTGCCTAACTGCGCCAACGAGGCCTGTGTTGTGACTAGGGTGAGTGGGGGACCACTAGCTTCTAGATCATCTGCCATTTGGAGTAGCTCCAAAAACGCTGCTCGCCAGTAGCTGCAATGTCAGGATGGCCGAGCGGTCTAAGGTGCTGCGTTCAGGTCGCAGTCTCCCCTGGAGGCGTGGGTTCGAATCCCACTTCTGACAAACCAAACCTTTGGCCGCGGGCTCAAGCTAGAGTCTTTAACCCTCTGGCAAGTTGACCCCGTGATATATTAATGTTGACAAAGCACTGCATTTCGGTTTCCGTCACAACTAGAGAAACACTACTGTAACGCTGGCCGTCATCACATGAACTTTAAAGTAACACTTTTGTGCCATGTATGGACTTCTATGGAATTTTCATGCAGTTTTCTTGGAATTTCATGCCATGACACTTTGTGAAATTGGACATGTTTTATCGAAGGGGATTCAATGGAATACCGCATTGCCATGTTTACCGGAATGAGAACTTGTTTGTGAAAGGGTATTCATGTTTTGTTTGGGGTTTCTTTGGAGGGATGCAATGTGATTCTTGGAGTTTGACTGTGATGTCATGGACTGACATTTTGGGGATGCAGTAGAATGTCATGGCAAGGAATTCCTGGATATTTCTTGGAATTACATGTCATGGGTTTTTGGGGTGTGGGATGGAGTGTCATGGGATGAGATTCATGGAATGTCAAGCGAAACATTGCATTGCCGTTGACAAGAAACGTCATGAGAATGAAAGAATGATGTTAAACATTGACAAAACATTGCAGCAACGCTGCCACATATTACGTGAATATGAGAGGAATGCTATTACTGCATTTATTCAACATAAGTCCTACAAAAGCATTGCATTTCAATCGCATTGCTCATGAAGAAATGGACAATCACACGAAAGGGTATAAAGAAACCCTCACTTTCGCCTAAACGCTCTCGTGTGCCAAAAAGCACCACTCTGCCCCGTGTGAGGCTCGAACTCACGACCTTCAGATTATGAGACTGACGCACTGCCTAACTGCGCCAACAAGGCCTGTGTTGCGCCTAGGGTGAGTGGGGGACCACTAGCTTCTAGATCATCTGCCATTTGGAGTAGCTCCAAAAACGCTGCTCGCCAGTAGCTGCAATGTCAGGATGGCCGAGCGGTCTAAGGCGCTGCGTTCAGGTTGCAGTCTCCCCTGGAGGCGTGGGTTCGAATCCCACTTCTGACAAACCAAACCTTTGGCTGCGGGCTCAAGCTAGAGTCTTTAACCCTCTGGCAAGTTGACCCCGTGATATATTAATGTTGACAAAGCACTGCATTTCGGTTTCCGTCACAACTAGAGAAACACTACTGTAACGCTGGCCGTCATCACATGAACTTTAAAGTAACACTTTTGTGCCATGTATGGACTTCTATGGAATTTTCATGCAGTTTTCTTGGAATTTCATGCCATGACACTTTGTGAAATTGGACATGTTTTATCGAAGGGGATTCAATGGAATACCGCATTGCGATGTTTACCGGAATGAGAACTTGTTTGTGAAAGGGTATTCATGTTTTGTTTGGGGTTTCTTTGGAGGGATGCAATGTGATTCTTGGAGTTTGACTGTGATGTCATGGACTGACATTTTGGGGATGCAGTAGAATGTCATGGCAAGGAATTCCTGGATATTTCTTGGAATTACATGTCATGGGTTTTTGGGGTGTGGGATGGAGTGTCATGGGATGAGATTCATGGAATGTCAAGCGAAACATTGCATTGCCGTTGACAAGAAACGTCATGAGAATGAAAGAATGATGTTAAACATTGACAAAACATTGCAGCAACGCTGCCACATATTACGTGAATATGAGAGGAATGCTATTACTGCATTTATTCAACATAAGTCCTACAAAAGCATTGCATTTCAATCGCATTGCTCATGAAGAAATGGACAATCACACGAAAGGGTATAAAGAAACCCTCACTTTCGCCTAAACGCTCTCGTGTGCCAAAAAGCACCACTCTGCCCCGTGTGAGGCTCGAACTCACGACCTTCAGATTATGAGACTGACGCGCTGCCTAACTGCGCCAACGAGGCCTGTGTTGTGACTAGGGTGAGCGGGGGACCACTAGCTTCTAGATCATCTGCTATTCGGAGTAGCTCCAAAAACGCTGCTCGCCAGTAGCTGCAACGTCAGGATGGCCGAGCGGTCTAAGGCGCTGCGTTCAGGTCGCAGTCTCCCCTGGAGGCGTGGGTTCGAATCCCACTTCTGACAAACCAAACCTTTGGCCGCGGGCTCAAGCTAGAGTCTTTAACCCTCTGGCAAGTTGACCCCGTGATATATTAATGTTGACAAAGCACTGCATTTCGGTTTCCGTCACAACTAGAGAAACACTACTGTAACGCTGGCCGTCATCACATGAACTTTAAAGTAACACTTTTGTGCCATGTATGGACTTCTATGGAATTTTCATGCAGTTTTCTTGGAATTTCATGCCATGACACTTTGTGAAATTGGACATGTTTTATCGAAGGGGATTCAATGGAATACCGCATTGCCATGTTTACCGGAATGAGAACTTGTTTGTGAAAGGGTATTCATGTTTTGTTTGGGGTTTCTTTGGAGGGATGCAATGTGATTCTTGGAGTTTGACTGTGATGTCATGGACTGACATTTTGGGGATGCAGTAGAATGTCATGGCAAGGAATTCCTGGATATTTCTTGGAATTACATGTCATGGGTTTTTGGGGTGTGGGATGGAGTGTCATGGGATGAGATTCATGGAATGTCAAGCGAAACATTGCATTGCCGTTGACAAGAAACGTCATGAGAATGAAAGAATGATGTTAAACATTGACAAAACATTGCAGCAACGCTGCCACATATTACGTGAATATGAGAGGAATGCTATTACTGCATTTATTCAACATCAGTCCTACAAAAGCACTGCATTTCAATCGCATTGCTCATGAAGAAATGGACAATCACACGAAAGGGTATAAAGAAACCCTCACTTTCGCCTAAACGCTCTCGTGTGCCAAAAAGCACCACTCTGCCCCGTGTGAGGCTCGAACTCACGACCTTCAGATTATGAGACTGACGCGCTGCCTAACTGCGCCAACGAGGCCTGTGTTGTGACTAGGGTGAGCGGGGGACCACTAGCTTCTAGATCATCTGCCATTTGGAGTAGCTCCAAAAACGCTGCTCGCCAGTAGCTGCAATGTCAGGATGGCCGAGCGGTCTAAGGCGCTGCGTTCAGGTCGCAGTCTCCCCTGGAGGCGTGGGTTCGAATCCCACTTCTGACACACCAAACCTTTGGCCGCGGGCTCAAGCTAGAGTCTTTAACCCTCTGGCAAGTTGACCCCGTGATATATTAATGTTGACAAAGCATTGCATTTCGGTTTCCGTCACAACTAGAGAAACACTACTGTAACGCTGGCCGTCATCACATGAACTTTAAAGTAACACTTTTGTGCCATGTATGGACTTCTATGGAATTTTCATGCAGTTTTCTTGGAATTTCATGCCATGACACTTTGTGAAATTGGACATGTTTTATCGAAGGGGATTCAATGGAATACCGCATTGCGATGTTTACCGGAATGAGAACTTGTTTGTGAAAGGGTATTCATGTTTTGTTTGGGGTTTCTTTGGAGGGATGCAATGTGATTCTTGGAGTTTGACTGTGATGTCATGGACTGACATTTTGGGGATGCAGTAGAATGTCATGGCAAGGAATTCCTGGATATTTCTTGGAATGACATGTCATGGGTTTTTGGGGTGTGGGATGGAGTGTCATGGGATGAGATTCATGGAATGTCAAGCGAAACATTGCATTGCCGTTGACAAGAAACGTCATGAGAATGAAAGAATGATGTTAAACATTGACAAAACATTGCAGCAACGCTGCCACATATTACGTGAATATGAGAGGAATGCTATTACTGCATTTATTCAACATCAGTCCTACAAAAGCACTGCATTTCAATCGCATTGCTCATGAAGAAATGGACAATCACACGAAAGGGTATAAAGAAACCCTCACTTTCGCCTAAACGCTCTCGTGTGCCAAAAAGCACCACTCTGCCCCGTGTGAGGCTCGAACTCACGACCTTCAGATTATGAGACTGACGCGCTGCCTAACTGCGCCAACGAGGCCTGTGTTGTGACTAGGGTGAGCGGGGGACCACTAGCTTCTAGATCATCTGCCATTCGGAGTAGCTCCAAAAACGCTGCTCACCAGTAGCTGGAATGTCAGGATGGCCGAGCGGTCTAAGGCGCTGCGTTCAGGTCGCAGTCTCCCCTGGAGGCGTGGATTCGAATCCCACTTCTGACAAACCAAACCTTTGGCCGCGGGCTCAAGCTAGAGTCTTTAACCCTCTGGCAAGTTGACCCCGTGATATATTAATGTTGACAAAGCACTGCATTTCGGTTTCCGTCACAACTAGAGAAACACTACTGTAACGCTGGCCGTCATCACATGAACTTTAAAGTAACACTTTTGTGCCATGTATGGACTTCTATGGAATTTTCATGCAGTTTTCTTGGAATTTCATGCCATGACACTTTGTGAAATTGGACATGTTTTATCGAAGGGGATTCAATGGAATACCGCATTGCGATGTTTACCGGAATGAGAACTTGTTTGTGAAAGGGTATTCATGTTTTGTTTGGGGTTTCTTTGGAGGGATGCAATGTGATTCTTGGAGTTTGACTGTGATGTCATGGACTGACATTTTGGGGATGCAGTAGAATGTCATGGCAAGGAATTCCTGGATATTTCTTGGAATTACATGTCATGGGTTTTTGGGGTGTGGGATGGAGTGTCATGGGATGAGATTCATGGAATGTCAAGCGAAACATTGCATTGCCGTTGACAAGAAACGTCATGAGAATGAAAGAATGATGTTAAACATTGACAAAACATTGCAGCAACGCTGCCACATATTACGTGAATATGAGAGGAATGCTATTACTGCATTTATTCAACATAAGTCCTACAAAAGCATTGCATTTCAATCGCATTGCTCATGAAGAAATGGACAATCACACGAAAGGGTATAAAGAAACCCTCACTTTCGCCTAAACGCTCTCGTGTGCCAAAAAGCACCACTCTGCCCCGTGTGAGGCTCGAACTCACGACCTTCAGATTATGAGACTGACGCGCTGCCTAACTGCGCCAACGAGGCCTGTGTTGTGACTAGGGTGAGCGGGGGACCACTAGCTTCTAGATCATCTGCTATTCGGAGTAGCTCCAAAAACGCTGCTCGCCAGTAGCTGCAACGTCAGGATGGCCGAGCGGTCTAAGGCGCTGCGTTCAGGTCGCAGTCTCCCCTGGAGGCGTGGGTTCGAATCCCACTTCTGACAAACCAAACCTTTGGCCGCGGGCTCAAGCTAGAGTCTTTAACCCTCTGGCAAGTTGACCCCGTGATATATTAATGTTGACAAAGCACTGCATTTCGGTTTCCGTCACAACTAGAGAAACACTACTGTAACGCTGGCCGTCATCACATGAACTTTAAAGTAACACTTTTGTGCCATGTATGGACTTCTATGGAATTTTCATGCAGTTTTCTTGGAATTTCATGCCATGACACTTTGTGAAATTGGACATGTTTTATCGAAGGGGATTCAATGGAATACCGCATTGCCATGTTTACCGGAATGAGAACTTGTTTGTGAAAGGGTATTCATGTTTTGTTTGGGGTTTCTTTGGAGGGATGCAATGTGATTCTTGGAGTTTGACTGTGATGTCATGGACTGACATTTTGGGGATGCAGTAGAATGTCATGGCAAGGAATTCCTGGATATTTCTTGGAATTACATGTCATGGGTTTTTGGGGTGTGGGATGGAGTGTCATGGGATGAGATTCATGGAATGTCAAGCGAAACATTGCATTGCCGTTGACAAGAAACGTCATGAGAATGAAAGAATGATGTTAAACATTGACAAAACATTGCAGCAACGCTGCCACATATTACGTGAATATGAGAGGAATGCTATTACTGCATTTATTCAACATAAGTCCTACAAAAGCATTGCATTTCAATCGCATTGCTCATGAAGAAATGGACAATCACACGAAAGGGTATAAAGAAACCCTCACTTTCGCCTAAACGCTCTCGTGTGCCAAAAAGCACCACTCTGCCCCGTGTGAGGCTCGAACTCACGACCTTCAGATTATGAGACTGACGCGCTGCCTAACTGCGCCAACGAGGCCTGTGTTGCGCCTAGGGTGAGTGGGGGACCACTAGCTTCTAGATCATCTGCCATTTGGAGTAGCTCCAAAAACGCTGCTCGCCAGTAGCTGCAATGTCAGGATGGCCGAGCGGTCTAAGGCGCTGCGTTCAGGTTGCAGTCTCCCCTGGAGGCGTGGGTTCGAATCCCACTTCTGACAAACCAAACCTTTGGCCGCGGGCTCAAGCTAGAGTCTTTAACCCTCTGGCAAGTTGACCCCGTGATATATTAATGTTGACAAAGCACTGCATTTCGGTTTCCGTCACAACTAGAGAAACACTACTATAACGCTGGCCGTCATCACATGAACTTTAAAGTAACACTTTTGTGCCATGTATGGACTTCTATGGAATTTTCATGCAGTTTTCTTGGAATTTCATTCCATGACACTTTGTGAAATTGGACATGTTTTATCGAAGGGGATTCAATGGAATACCGCATTGCGATGTTTACCGGAATGAGAACTTGTTTGTGAAAGGGTATTCATGTTTTGTTTGGGGTTTCTTTGGAGGGATGCAATGTGATTCTTGGAGTTTGACTGTGATGTCATGGACTGACATTTTGGGGATGCAGTAGAATGTCATGGCAAGGAATTCCTGGATATTTCTTGGAATTACATGTCATGGGTTTTTGGGGTGTGGGATGGAGTGTCATGGGATGAGATTCATGGAATGTCAAGCGAAACATTGCATTGCCGTTGACAAGAAACGTCATGAGAATGAAAGAATGATGTTAAACATTGACAAAACATTGCAGCAACGCTGCCACATATTACGTGAATATGAGAGGAATGCTATTACTGCATTTATTCAACATAAGTCCTACAAAAGCATTGCATTTCAATCGCATTGCTCATGAAGAAATGGACAATCACACGAAAGGGTATAAAGAAACCCTCACTTTCGCCTAAACGCTCTCGTGTGCCAAAAAGCACCACTCTGCCCCGTGTGAGGCTCGAACTCACGACCTTCAGATTATGAGACTGACGCGCTGCCTAACTGCGCCAACGAGGCCTGTGTTGCGCCTAGGGTGAGTGGGGGACCACTAGCTTCTAGATCATCTGCCATTTGGAGTAGCTCCAAAAACGCTGCTCGCCAGTAGCTGCAATGTCAGGATGGCCGAGCGGTCTAAGGCGCTGCGTTCAGGTTGCAGTCTCCCCTGGAGGCGTGGGTTCGAATCCCACTTCTGACAAACCAAACCTTTGGCCGCGGGCTCAAGCTAGAGTCTTTAACCCTCTGGCAAGTTGACCCCGTGATATATTAATGTTGACAAAGCACTGCATTTCGGTTTCCGTCACAACTAGAGAAACACTACTATAACGCTGGCCGTCATCACATGAACTTTAAAGTAACACTTTTGTGCCATGTATGGACTTCTATGGAATTTTCATGCAGTTTTCTTGGAATTTCATGCCATGACACTTTGTGAAATTGGACATGTTTTATCGAAGGGGATTCAATGGAATACCGCATTGCCATGTTTACCGGAATGAGAACTTGTTTGTGAAAGGGTATTCATGTTTTGTTTGGGGTTTCTTTGGAGGGATGCAATGTGATTCTTGGAGTTTGACTGTGATGTCATGGACTGACATTTTGGGGATGCAGTAGAATGTCATGGCAAGGAATTCCTGGAAATTTCTTGGAATGACATGTCATGGGTTTTTGGGGTGTGGGATGGAGTGTCATGGGATGAGATTCATGGAATGTCAAGCGAAACATTGCATTGCCGTTGACAAGAAACGTCATGAGAATGAAAGAATGATGTTAAACATTGACAAAACATTGCAGCAACGCTGCCACATATTACGTGAATATGAGAGGAATGCTATTACTGCATTTATTCAACATCAGTCCTACAAAAGCACTGCATTTCAATCGCATTGCTCATGAAGAAATGGACAATCACACGAAAGGGTATAAAGAAACCCTCACTTTCGCCTAAACGCTCTCGTGTGCCAAAAAGCACCACTAAGCCCGTGTGAGGCTCGAACTCACGACCTTCAGATTATGAGACTGACGCGCTGCCTAACTGCGCCAACGAGGCCTGTGTTGCGACTAGGGTGAGTGGGGGACCACTAGCTTCTAGATCATCTGCCATTTGGAGTAGCTCCAAAAACGCTGCTCGCCAGTAGCTGCAATGTCAGGATGGCCGAGCGGTCTAAGGCGCTGCGTTCAGGTCGCAGTCTCCCCTGGAGGCGTGTGTTCGAATCCCACTTCTGACAAACCAAACCTTTGGCCGCGGGCTCAAGCTAGAGTCTTTAACCCTCTGGCAAGTTGACCCCGTGATATATTAATGTTGACAAAGCACTGCATTTCGGTTTCCGTCACAACTAGAGAAACACTACTGGAACGCTGGCCGTCATCACATGAACTTTAAAGTAACACTTTTGTGCCATGTATGGACTTCTATGGAATTTTCATGCAGTTTTCTTGGAATTTCATTCCATGACACTTTGTGAAATTGGACATGTTTTATCGAAGGGGATTCAATGGAATACCGCATTGCGATGTTTACCGGAATGAGAACTTGTTTGTGAAAGGGTATTCATGTTTTGTGTGGGGTTTCTTTGGAGGGATGCAATGTGATTCTTGGAGTTTGACTGTGATGTCATGGACTGACATTTTGGGGATGCAGTAGAATGTCATGGCAAGGAATTCCTAGATATTTCTTGGAATTACATGTCATGGGTTTTTGGGGTGTGGGATGGAGTGTCATGGGATGAGATTCATGGAATGTCAAGCGAAACATTGCATTGCCGTTGACAAGAAACGTCATGAGAATGAAAGAATGATGTTAAACATTGACAAAACATTGCAGCAACGCTGCCACATATTACGTGAATATGAGAGGAATGCTATTACTGCATTTATTCAACATAAGTCCTACAAAAGCATTGCATTTCAATCGCATTGCTCATGAAGAAATGGACAATCACACGAAAGGGTATAAAGAAACCCTCACTTTCGCCTAAACGCTCTCGTGTGCCAAAAAGCACCACTCTGCCCCGTGTGAGGCTCGAACTCACGACCTTCAGATTATGAGACTGACGCGCTGCCTAACTGCGCCAACGAGGCCTGTGTTGTGACTAGGGTGAGCGGGGGACCACTAGCTTCTAGATCATCTGCTATTCGGAGTAGCTCCAAAAACGCTGCTCGCCAGTAGCTGCAACGTCAGGATGGCCGAGCGGTCTAAGGCGCTGCGTTCAGGTCGCAGTCTCCCCTGGAGGCGTGGGTTCGAATCCCACTTCTGACAAACCAAACCTTTGGCCGCGGGCTCAAGCTAGAGTCTTTAACCCTCTGGCAAGTTGACCCCGTGATATATTAATGTTGACAAAGCACTGCATTTCGGTTTCCGTCACAACTAGAGAAACACTACTGTAACGCTGGCCGTCATCACATGAACTTTAAAGTAACACTTTTGTGCCATGTATGGACTTCTATGGAATTTTCATGCAGTTTTCTTGGAATTTCATGCCATGACACTTTGTGAAATTGGACATGTTTTATCGAAGGGGATTCAATGGAATACCGCATTGCGATGTTTACCGGAATGAGAACTTGTTTGTGAAAGGGTATTCATGTTTTGTTTGGGGTTTCTTTGGAGGGATGCAATGTGATTCTTGGAGTTTGACTGTGATGTCATGGACTGACATTTTGGGGATGCAGTAGAATGTCATGGCAAGGAATTCCTGGAAATTTCTTGGAATGACATGTCATGGGTTTTTGGGGTGTGGGATGGAGTGTCATGGGATGAGATTCATGGAATGTCAAGCGAAACATTGCATTGCCGTTGACAAGAAACGTCATGAGAATGAAAGAATGATGTTAAACATTGACAAAACATTGCAGCAACGCTGCCACATATTACGTGAATATGAGAGGAATGCTATTACTGCATTTATTCAACATCAGTCCTACAAAAGCACTGCATTTCAATCGCATTGCTCATGAAGAAATGGACAATCACACGAAAGGGTATAAAGAAACCCTCACTTTCGCCTAAACGCTCTCGTGTGCCAAAAAGCACCACTCTGCCCCGTATGAGGCTCGAACTCACGACCTTCAGATTATGAGACTGACGCGCTGCCTAACTGCGCCAACGAGGCCTGTGTTGTGACTAGGGTGAGCGGGGGACCACTAGCTTCTAGATCATCTGCCATTCGGAGTAGCTCCAAAAACGCTGCTCGCCAGTAGCTGCAATGTCAGGATGGCCGAGCGGTCTAAGGCGCTGCGTTCAGGTCGCAGTCTCCCCTGGAGGCGTGGGTTCGAATCCCACTTCTGACAAACCAAATCTTTGGCCGCGGGCTCAAGCTAGAGTCTTTAACCCTCTGGCAAGTTGACCCCGTGATATATTAATGTTGTCAAAGCACTGCATTTCGGTTTCCGTCACAACTAGAGAAACACTACTGTAACGCTGGCCGTCATCACATGAACTTTAAAGTAACACTTTTGTGCCATGTATGGACTTCTATGGAATTTTCATGCAGTTTTCTTGGAATTTCATGCCATGACACTTTGTGAAATTGGACATGTTTTATCGAAGGGGATTCAATGGAATACCGCATTGCGATGTTTACCGGAATGAGAACTTGTTTGTGAAAGGGTATTCATGTTTTGTTTGGGGTTTCTTTGGAGGGATGCAATGTGATTCTTGGAGTTTGACTGTGATGTCATGGACTGACATTTTGGGGATGCAGTAGAATGTCATGGCAAGGAATTCCTGGATATTTCTTGGAATTACATGTCATGGGTTTTTGGGGTGTGGGATGGAGTGTCATGGGATGAGATTCATGGAATGTCAAGCGAAACATTGCATTGCCGTTGACAAGAAACGTCATGAGAATGAAAGAATGGTGTTAAACATTGACAAAACATTGCAGCAACGCTGCCACATATTACGTGAATATGAGAGGAATGCTATTACTGCATTTATTCAACATAAGTCCTACAAAAGCATTGCATTTCAATCGCATTGCTCATGAAGAAATGGACAATCACACGAAAGGGTATAAAGAAACCCTCACTTTCGCCTAAACGCTCTCGTGTGCCAAAAAGCACCACTCTGCCCCGTGTGAGGCTCGAACTCACGACCTTCAGATTATGAGACTGACGCGCTGCCTAACTGCGCCAACGAGGCCTGTGTTGTGACTAGGGTGAGCGGGGGACCACTAGCTTCTAGATCATCTGCTATTCGGAGTAGCTCCAAAAACGCTGCTCGCCAGTAGCTGCAACGTCAGGATGGCCGAGCGGTCTAAGGCGCTGCGTTCAGGTCGCAGTCTCCCCTGGAGGCGTGGGTTCGAATCCCACTTCTGACAAACCAAACCTTTGGCCGCGGGCTCAAGCTAGAGTCTTTAACCCTCTGGCAAGTTGACCCCGTGATATATTAATGTTGACAAAGCACTGCATTTCGGTTTCCGTCACAACTAGAGAAACACTACTGTAACGCTGGCCGTCATCACATGAACTTTAAAGTAACACTTTTGTGCCATGTATGGACTTCTATGGAATTTTCATGCAGTTTTCTTGGAATTTCATGCCATGACACTTTGTGAAATTGGACATGTTTTATCGAAGGGGATTCAATGGAATACCGCATTGCGATGTTTACCGGAATGAGAACTTGTTTGTGAAAGGGTATTCATGTTTTGTTTGGGGTTTCTTTGGAGGGATGCAATGTGATTCTTGGAGTTTGACTGTGATGTCATGGACTGACATTTTGGGGATGCAGTAGAATCTCATGGCAAGGAATTCCTGGAAATTTCTTGGAATGACATGTCATGGGTTTTTGGGGTGTGGGATGGAGTGTCATGGGATGAGATTCATGGAATGTCAAGCGAAACATTGCATTGCCGTTGACAAGAAACGTCATGAGAATGAAAGAATGATGTTAAACATTGACAAAACATTGCAGCAACGCTGCCACATATTACGTGAATATGAGAGGAATGCTATTACTGCATTTATTCAACATCAGTCCTACAAAAGCACTGCATTTCAATCGCATTGCTCATGAAGAAATGGACAATCACACGAAAGGGTATAAATAAACCCTCACTTTCGCCTAAACGCTCTCGTGTGCCAAAAAGCACCACTCTGCCCCGTGTGAGGCTCGAACTCACGACCTTCAGATTATGAGACTGACGCGCTGCCTAACTGCGCCAACGAGGCCTGTGTTGTGACTAGGGTGAGCGGGGGACCACTAGCTTCTAGATCATCTGCCATTCGGAGTAGCTCCAAAAACGCTGCTCGCCAGTAGCTGCAATGTCAGGATTGCCGAGCGGTCTAAGGCGCTGTGTTCAGGTCGCAGTCTCCCCTGGAGGCGTGGGTTCGAATCCCACTTCTGACAAACCAAATCTTTGGCCGCGGGCTCAAGCTAGAGTCTTTAACCCTCTGGCAAGTTGACCCCGTGATATATTAATGTTGTCAAAGCACTGCATTTCGGTTTCCGTCACAACTAGAGAAACACTACTGTAACGCTGGCCGTCATCACATGAACTTTAAAGTAACACTTTTGTGCCATGTATGGACTTCTATGGAATTTTCATGCAGTTTTCTTGGAATTTCATGCCATGACACTTTGTGAAATTGGACATGTTTTATCGAAGGGGATTCAATGGAATACCGCATTGCGATGTTTACCGGAATGAGAACTTGTTTGTGAAAGGGTATTCATGTTTTGTTTGGGGTTTCTTTGGAGGGATGCAATGTGATTCTTGGAGTTTGACTGTGATGTCATGGACTGACATTTTGGGGATGCAGTAGAATGTCATGGCAAGGAATTCCTGGATATTTCTTGGAATTACATGTCATGGGTTTTTGGGGTGTGGGATGGAGTGTCATGGGATGAGATTCATGGAATGTCAAGCGAAACATTGCATTGCCGTTGACAAGAAACGTCATGAGAATGAAAGAATGATGTTAAACATTGACAAAACATTGCAGCAACGCTGCCACATATTACGTGAATATGAGAGGAATGCTATTACTGCATTTATTCAACATAAGTCCTACAAAAGCATTGCATTTCAATCGCATTGCTCATGAAGAAATGGACAATCACACGAAAGGGTATAAAGAAACCCTCACTTTTGCCTAAACGCTCTCGTGTGCCAAAAAGCACCACTCTGCCCCGTGTGAGGCTCGAACTCACGACCTTCAGATTATGAGACTGACGCGCTGCCTAACTGCGCCAACGAGGCCTGTGTTGTGACTAGGGTGAGCGGGGGACCACTAGCTTCTAGATCATCTGCTATTCGGAGTAGCTCCAAAAACGCTGCTCGCCAGTAGCTGCAACGTCAGGATGGCCGAGCGGTCTAAGGCGCTGCGTTCAGGTCGCAGTCTCCCCTGGAGGCGTGGGTTCGAATCCCACTTCTGACAAACCAAACCTTTGGCCGCGGGCTCAAGCTAGAGTCTTTAACCCTCTGGCAAGTTGACCCCGTGATATATTAATGTTGACAAAGCACTGCATTTCGGTTTCCGTCACAACTAGAGAAACACTACTGTAACGCTGGCCGTCATCACATGAACTTTAAAGTAACACTTTTGTGCCATGTATGGACTTCTATGGAATTTTCATGCAGTTTTCTTGGAATTTCATGCCATGACACTTTGTGAAATTGGACATGTTTTATCGAAGGGGATTCAATGGAATACCGCATTGCGATGTTTACCGGAATGAGAACTTGTTTGTGAAAGGGTATTCATGTTTTGTTTGGGGTTTCTTTGGAGGGATGCAATGTGATTCTTGGAGTTTGACTGTGATGTCATGGACTGACATTTTGGGTATGCAGTAGAATGTCATGGCAAGGAATTCCTGGAAATTTCTTGGAATGACATGTCATGGGTTTTTGGGGTGTGGGATGGAGTGTCATGGGATGAGATTCATGGAATGTCAAGCGAAACATTGCATTGCCGTTGACAAGAAACGTCATGAGAATGAAAGAATGATGTTAAACATTGACAAAACATTGCAGCAACGCTGCCACATATTACGTGAATATGAGAGGAATGCTATTACTGCATTTATTCAACATCAGTCCTACAAAAGCACTGCATTTCAATCGCATTGCTCATGAAGAAATGGACAATCACACGAAAGGGTATAAAGAAACCCTCACTTTCGCCTAAACGCTCTCGTGTGCCAAAAAGCACCACTCTGCCCCGTGTGAGGCTCGAACTCACGACCTTCAGATTATTAGACTGACGCGCTGCCTAACTGCACCAACGAGGCCTGTGTTGTGACTAGGGTGAGCGGGGGACCACTAGCTTCTAGATCATCTGCCATTCGGAGTAGCTCCAAAAACGCTGCTCGCCAGTAGCTGCAATGTCAGGATGGCCGAGCGGTCTAAGGCGCTGCGTTCAGGTCGCAGTCTCCCCTGGAGGCGTGGGTTCGAATCCCACTTCTGACAAACCAAACCTTTGGCCGCGGGCTCAAGCTAGAGTCTTTAACCCTCAGGCAAGTTGACCCCGTGATATATTAATGTTGACAAAGCACTGTATTTCGGTTTCCGTCACAACTAGAGAAACACTACTGTAACGCTGGCCGTCATCACATGAACTTTAAAGTAACACTTTTGTGCCATGTATGGACTTCTATGGAATTTTCATGCAGTTTTCTTGGAATTTCATGCCATGACACTTTGTGAAATTGGACATGTTTTATCGAAGGGGATTCAATGGAATACCGCATTGCCATGTTTACCGGAATGAGAACTTGTTTGTGAAAGGGTATTCATGTTTTGTTTGGGGTTTCTTTGGAGGGATGCAATGTGATTCTTGGAGTTTGACTGTGATGTCATGGACTGACATTTTGGGGATGCAGTAGAATGTCATGGCAAGGAATTCCTGGAAATTTCTTGGAATGACATGTCATGGGTTTTTGGGGTGTGGGATGGAGTGTCATGGGATGAGATTCATGGAATGTCAAGCGAAACATTGCATTGCCGTTGACAAGAAACGTCATGAGAATGAAAGAATGATGTTAAACATTGACAAAACATTGCAGCAACGCTGCCACATATTACGTGAATATGAGAGGAATGCTATTACTGCATTTATTCAACATCAGTCCTACAAAAGCACTGCATTTCAATCGCATTGCTCATGAAGAAATGGACAATCACACGAAAGGGTATAAAGAAACCCTCACTTTCGCCTAAACGCTCTCGTGTGCCAAAAAGCACCACTCTGCCCCGTGTGAGGCTCGAACTCACGACCTTCAGATTATGAGACTGACGCGCTGCCTAACTGCACCAACGAGGCCTGTGTTGTGACTAGGGTGAGCGGGGGACCACTAGCTTCTAGATCATCTGCCATTCGGAGTTGCTCCAAAAACGCTGCTCGCCAGTAGCTGCAATGTCAGGATGGCCGAGCGGTCTAAGGCGCTGCGTTCAGGTCGCAGTCTCCCCTGGAGGCGTGGGTTCGAATCCCACTTCTGACAAACCAAAACCTTTGGCCGCGGGCTCAAGCTAGAGTCTTTAACCCTCAGGCAAGTTGACCCCGTGATATATTAATGTTGACAAAGCACTGTATTTCGGTTTCCGTCACAACTAGAGAAACACTACTGTAACGCTGGCCGTCATCACATGAACTTTAAAGTAACACTTTTGTGCCATGTATGGACTTCTATGGAATTTTCATGCAGTTTTCTTGGAATTTCATGCCATGACACTTTGTGAAATTGGACATGTTTTATCGAAGGGGATTCAATGGAATACCGCATTGCCATGTTTACCGGAATGAGAACTTGTTTGTGAAAGGGTATTCATGTTTTGTTTGGGGTTTCTTTGGAGGGATGCAATGTGATTCTTGGAGTTTGACTGTGATGTCATGGACTGACATTTTGGGGATGCAGTAGAATGTCATGGCAAGGAATTCCTGGAAATTTCTTGGAATGACATGTCATGGGTTTTTGGGGTGTGGGATGGAGTGTCATGGGATGAGATTCATGGAATGTCAAGCGAAACATTGCATTGCCGTTGACAAGAAACGTCATGAGAATGAAAGAATGATGTTAAACATTGACAAAACATTGCAGCAACGCTGCCACATATTACGTGAATATGAGAGGAATGCTATTACTGCATTTATTCAACATAAGTCCTACAAAAGCATTGCATTTCAATCGCATTGCTCATGAAGAAATGGACAATCACACGAAAGGGTATAAAGAAACCCTCACTTTCGCCTAAACGCTCTCGTGTGCCAAAAAGCACCACTCTGCCCCGTGTGAGGCTCGAACTCACGACCTTCAGATTATGAGACTGACGCGCTGCCTAACTGCGCCAACGAGGCCTGTGTTGTGACTAGGGTGAGCGGGGGACCACTAGCTTCTAGATCATCTGCTATTCGGAGTAGCTCCAAAAACGCTGCTCGCCAGTAGCTGCAACGTCAGGATGGCCGAGCGGTCTAAGGCGCTGCGTTCAGGTCGCAGTCTCCCCTGGAGGCGTGGGTTCGAATCCCACTTCTGACAAACCAAACCTTTGGCCGGGGGCTCAAGCTAGAGTCTTTAACCCTCTGGCAAGTTGACCCCGTGATATATTAATGTTGACAAAGCACTGCATTTCGGTTTCCGTCACAACTAGAGAAACACTACTGTAACGCTGGCCGTCATCACATGAACTTTAAAGTAACACTTTTGTGCCATGTATGGACTTCTATGGAATTTTCATGCAGTTTTCTTGGAATTTCATGCCATGACACTTTGTGAAATTGGACATGTTTTATCGAAGGGAATTCAATGGAATACCGCATTGCGATGTTTACCGGAATGAGAACTTGTTTGTGAAAGGGTATTCATGTTTTGTTTGGGGTTTCTTTGGAGGGATGCAATGTGATTCTTGGAGTTTGACTGTGATGTCATGGACTGACATTTTGGGGATGCAGTAGAATGTCATGGCAAGGAATTCCTGGAAATTTCTTGGAATGACATGTCATGGGTTTTTGGGGTGTGGGATGGAGTGTCATGGGATGAGATTCATGGAATGTCAAGCGAAACATTGCATTGCCGTTGACAAGAAACGTCATGAGAATGAAAGAATGATGTTAAACATTGACAAAACATTGCAGCAACGCTGCCACATATTACGTGAATATGAGAGGAATGCTATTACTGCATTTATTCAACATAAGTCCTACAAAAGCATTGCATTTCAATCGCATTGCTCATGAAGAAATGGACAATCACACGAAAGGGTATAAAGAAACCCTCACTTTCGCCTAAACGCTCTCGTGTGCCAAAAAGCACCACTCTGCCCCGTGTGAGGCTCGAACTCACGACCTTCAGATTATGAGACTGACGCGCTGCCTAACTGCGCCAACGAGGCCTGTGTTGTGACTAGGGTGAGCGGGGGACCACTAGCTTCTAGATCATCTGCTATTCGGAGTAGCTCCAAAAACGCTGCTCGCCAGTAGCTGCAACGTCAGGATGGCCGAGCGGTCTAAGGCGCTGCGTTCAGGTCGCAGTCTCCCCTGGAGGCGTGGGTTCGAATCCCACTTCTGACAAACCAAACCTTTGGCCGGGGGCTCAAGCTAGAGTCTTTAACCCTCTGGCAAGTTGACCCCGTGATATATTAATGTTGACAAAGCACTGCATTTCGGTTTCCGTCACAACTAGAGAAACACTACTGTAACGCTGGCCGTCATCACATGAACTTTAAAGTAACACTTTTGTGCCATGTATGGACTTCTATGGAATTTTCATGCAGTTTTCTTGGAATTTCATGCCATGACACTTTGTGAAATTGGACATGTTTTATCGAAGGGGATTCAATGGAATACCGCATTGCGATGTTTACCGGAATGAGAACTTGTTTGTGAAAGGGTATTCATGTTTTGTTTGGGGTTTCTTTGGAGGGATGCAATGTGATTCTTGGAGTTTGACTGTGATGTCATGGACTGACATTTTGGGGATGCAGTAGAATGTCATGGCAAGGAATTCCTGGAAATTTCTTGGAATGACATGTCATGGGTTTTTGGGGTGTGGGATGGAGTGTCATGGGATGAGATTCATGGAATGTCAAGCGAAACATTGCATTGCCGTTGACAAGAAACGTCATGAGAATGAAAGAATGATGTTAAACATTGACAAAACATTGCAGCAACGCTGCCACATATTACGTGAATATGAGAGGAATGCTATTACTGCATTTATTCAACATAAGTCCTACAAAAGCATTGCATTTCAATCGCATTGCTCATGAAGAAATGGACAATCACACGAAAGGGTATAAAGAAACCCTCACTTTCGCCTAAACGCTCTCGTGTGCCAAAAAGCACCACTCTGCCCCGTGTGAGGCTCGAACTCACGACCTTCAGATTATGAGACTGACGCGCTGCCTAACTGCGCCAACGAGGCCTGTGTTGTGACTAGGGTGAGCGGGGGACCACTAGCTTCTAGATCATCTGCTATTCGGAGTAGCTCCAAAAACGCTGCTCGCCAGTAGCTGCAACGTCAGGATGGCCGAGCGGTCTAAGGCGCTGCGTTCAGGTCGCAGTCTCCCCTGGAGGCGTGGGTTCGAATCCCACTTCTGACAAACCAAACCTTTGGCCGCGGGCTCAAGCTAGAGTCTTTAACCCTCTGGCAAGTTGACCCCGTGATATATTAATGTTGACAAAGCACTGCATTTCGGTTTCCGTCACAACTAGAGAAACACTACTGTAACGCTGGCCGTCATCACATGAACTTTAAAGTAACACTTTTGTGCCATGTATGGACTTCTATGGAATTTTCATGCAGTTTTCTTGGAATTTCATGCCATGACACTTTGTGAAATTGGACATGTTTTATCGAAGGGGATTCAATGGAATACCGCATTGCGATGTTTACCGGAATGAGAACTTGTTTGTGAAAGGGTATTCATGTTTTGTTTGGGGTTTCTTTGGAGGGATGCAATGTGATTCTTGGAGTTTGACTGTGATGTCATGGACTGACATTTTGGGGATGCAGTAGAATGTCATGGCAAGGAATTCCTGGAAATTTCTTGGAATGACATGTCATGGGTTTTTGGGGTGTGGAATGGAGTGTCATGGGATGAGATTCATGGAATGTCAAGCGAAACATTGCATTGCCGTTGACAAGAAACGTCATGAGAATGAAAGAATGATGTTAAACATTGACAAAACATTGCAGCAACGCTGCCACATATTACGTGAATATGAGAGGAATGCTATTACTGCATTTATTCAACATCAGTCCTACAAAAGCACTGCATTTCAATCGCATTGCTCATGAAGAAATGGACAATCACACGAAAGGGTATAAAGAAACCCTCACTTTCGCCTAAACGCTCTCGTGTGCCAAAAAGCACCACTCTGCCCCGTGTGAGGCTCGAACTCACGACCTTCAGATTATGAGACTGACGCGCTGCCTAACTGCGCCAACGAGGCCTGTGTTGTGACTAGGGTGAGTGGGGGACCACTAGCTTCTAGATCATCTGCCATTTGGAGTAGCTCCAAAAACGCTGCTCGCCAGTAGCTGCAATGTCAGGATGGCCGAGCGGTCTAAGGTGCTGCGTTCAGGTCGCAGTCTCCCCTGGAGGCGTGGGTTCGAATCCCACTTCTGACAAACCAAACCTTTGGCCGCGGGCTCAAGCTAGAGTCTTTAACCCTCTGGCAAGTTGACCCCGTGATATATTAATGTTGACAAAGCACTGCATTTCGGTTTCCGTCACAACTAGAGAAACACTACTGTAACGCTGGCCGTCATCACATGAACTTTAAAGTAACACTTTTGTGCCATGTATGGACTTCTATGGAATTTTCATGCAGTTTTCTTGGAATTTCATGCCATGACACTTTGTGAAATTGGACATGTTTTATCGAAGGGGATTCAATGGAATACCGCATTGCCATGTTTACCGGAATGAGAACTTGTTTGTGAAAGGGTATTCATGTTTTGTTTGGGGTTTCTTTGGAGGGATGCAATGTGATTCTTGGAGTTTGACTGTGATGTCATGGACTGACATTTTGGGGATGCAGTAGAATGTCATGGCAAGGAATTCCTGGATATTTCTTGGAATTACATGTCATGGGTTTTTGGGGTGTGGGATGGAGTGTCATGGGATGAGATTCATGGAATGTCAAGCGAAACATTGCATTGCCGTTGACAAGAAACGTCATGAGAATGAAAGAATGATGTTAAACATTGACAAAACATTGCAGCAACGCTGCCACATATTACGTGAATATGAGAGGAATGCTATTACTGCATTTATTCAACATAAGTCCTACAAAAGCATTGCATTTCAATCGCATTGCTCATGAAGAAATGGACAATCACACGAAAGGGTATAAAGAAACCCTCACTTTCGCCTAAACGCTCTCGTGTGCCAAAAAGCACCACTCTGCCCCGTGTGAGGCTCGAACTCACGACCTTCAGATTATGAGACTGACGCACTGCCTAACTGCGCCAACAAGGCCTGTGTTGCGCCTAGGGTGAGTGGGGGACCACTAGCTTCTAGATCATCTGCCATTTGGAGTAGCTCCAAAAACGCTGCTCGCCAGTAGCTGCAATGTCAGGATGGCCGAGCGGTCTAAGGCGCTGCGTTCAGGTTGCAGTCTCCCCTGGAGGCGTGGGTTCGAATCCCACTTCTGACAAACCAAACCTTTGGCTGCGGGCTCAAGCTAGAGTCTTTAACCCTCTGGCAAGTTGACCCCGTGATATATTAATGTTGACAAAGCACTGCATTTCGGTTTCCGTCACAACTAGAGAAACACTACTGTAACGCTGGCCGTCATCACATGAACTTTAAAGTAACACTTTTGTGCCATGTATGGACTTCTATGGAATTTTCATGCAGTTTTCTTGGAATTTCATGCCATGACACTTTGTGAAATTGGACATGTTTTATCGAAGGGGATTCAATGGAATACCGCATTGCGATGTTTACCGGAATGAGAACTTGTTTGTGAAAGGGTATTCATGTTTTGTTTGGGGTTTCTTTGGAGGGATGCAATGTGATTCTTGGAGTTTGACTGTGATGTCATGGACTGACATTTTGGGGATGCAGTAGAATGTCATGGCAAGGAATTCCTGGAAATTTCTTGGAATGACATGTCATGGGTTTTTGGGGTGTGGAATGGAGTGTCATGGGATGAGATTCATGGAATGTCAAGCGAAACATTGCATTGCCGTTGACAAGAAACGTCATGAGAATGAAAGAATGATGTTAAACATTGACAAAACATTGCAGCAACGCTGCCACATATTACGTGAATATGAGAGGAATGCTATTACTGCATTTATTCAACATCAGTCCTACAAAAGCACTGCATTTCAATCGCATTGCTCATGAAGAAATGGACAATCACACGAAAGGGTATAAAGAAACCCTCACTTTCGCCTAAACGCTCTCGTGTGCCAAAAAGCACCACTCTGCCCCGTGTGAGGCTCGAACTCACGACCTTCAGATTATGAGACTGACGCGCTGCCTAACTGCGCCAACGAGGCCTGTGTTGTGACTAGGGTGAGTGGGGGACCACTAGCTTCTAGATCATCTGCCATTTGGAGTAGCTCCAAAAACGCTGCTCGCCAGTAGCTGCAATGTCAGGATGGCCGAGCGGTCTAAGGTGCTGCGTTCAGGTCGCAGTCTCCCCTGGAGGCGTGGGTTCGAATCCCACTTCTGACAAACCAAACCTTTGGCCGCGGGCTCAAGCTAGAGTCTTTAACCCTCTGGCAAGTTGACCCCGTGATATATTAATGTTGACAAAGCACTGCATTTCGGTTTCCGTCACAACTAGAGAAACACTACTGTAACGCTGGCCGTCATCACATGAACTTTAAAGTAACACTTTTGTGCCATGTATGGACTTCTATGGAATTTTCATGCAGTTTTCTTGGAATTTCATGCCATGACACTTTGTGAAATTGGACATGTTTTATCGAAGGGGATTCAATGGAATACCGCATTGCCATGTTTACCGGAATGAGAACTTGTTTGTGAAAGGGTATTCATGTTTTGTTTGGGGTTTCTTTGGAGGGATGCAATGTGATTCTTGGAGTTTGACTGTGATGTCATGGACTGACATTTTGGGGATGCAGTAGAATGTCATGGCAAGGAATTCCTGGATATTTCTTGGAATTACATGTCATGGGTTTTTGGGGTGTGGGATGGAGTGTCATGGGATGAGATTCATGGAATGTCAAGCGAAACATTGCATTGCCGTTGACAAGAAACGTCATGAGAATGAAAGAATGATGTTAAACATTGACAAAACATTGCAGCAACGCTGCCACATATTACGTGAATATGAGAGGAATGCTATTACTGCATTTATTCAACATAAGTCCTACAAAAGCATTGCATTTCAATCGCATTGCTCATGAAGAAATGGACAATCACACGAAAGGGTATAAAGAAACCCTCACTTTCGCCTAAACGCTCTCGTGTGCCAAAAAGCACCACTCTGCCCCGTGTGAGGCTCGAACTCACGACCTTCAGATTATGAGACTGACGCACTGCCTAACTGCGCCAACAAGGCCTGTGTTGCGCCTAGGGTGAGTGGGGGACCACTAGCTTCTAGATCATCTGCCATTTGGAGTAGCTCCAAAAACGCTGCTCGCCAGTAGCTGCAATGTCAGGATGGCCGAGCGGTCTAAGGCGCTGCGTTCAGGTTGCAGTCTCCCCTGGAGGCGTGGGTTCGAATCCCACTTCTGACAAACCAAACCTTTGGCTGCGGGCTCAAGCTAGAGTCTTTAACCCTCTGGCAAGTTGACCCCGTGATATATTAATGTTGACAAAGCACTGCATTTCGGTTTCCGTCACAACTAGAGAAACACTACTGTAACGCTGGCCGTCATCACATGAACTTTAAAGTAACACTTTTGTGCCATGTATGGACTTCTATGGAATTTTCATGCAGTTTTCTTGGAATTTCATGCCATGACACTTTGTGAAATTGGACATGTTTTATCGAAGGGGATTCAATGGAATACCGCATTGCGATGTTTACCGGAATGAGAACTTGTTTGTGAAAGGGTATTCATGTTTTGTTTGGGGTTTCTTTGGAGGGATGCAATGTGATTCTTGGAGTTTGACTGTGATGTCATGGACTGACATTTTGGGGATGCAGTAGAATGTCATGGCAAGGAATTCCTGGATATTTCTTGGAATTACATGTCATGGGTTTTTGGGGTGTGGGATGGAGTGTCATGGGATGAGATTCATGGAATGTCAAGCGAAACATTGCATTGCCGTTGACAAGAAACGTCATGAGAATGAAAGAATGATGTTAAACATTGACAAAACATTGCAGCAACGCTGCCACATATTACGTGAATATGAGAGGAATGCTATTACTGCATTTATTCAACATAAGTCCTACAAAAGCATTGCATTTCAATCGCATTGCTCATGAAGAAATGGACAATCACACGAAAGGGTATAAAGAAACCCTCACTTTCGCCTAAACGCTCTCGTGTGCCAAAAAGCACCACTCTGCCCCGTGTGAGGCTCGAACTCACGACCTTCAGATTATGAGACTGACGCGCTGCCTAACTGCGCCAACGAGGCCTGTGTTGTGACTAGGGTGAGCGGGGGACCACTAGCTTCTAGATCATCTGCTATTCGGAGTAGCTCCAAAAACGCTGCTCGCCAGTAGCTGCAACGTCAGGATGGCCGAGCGGTCTAAGGCGCTGCGTTCAGGTCGCAGTCTCCCCTGGAGGCGTGGGTTCGAATCCCACTTCTGACAAACCAAACCTTTGGCCGCGGGCTCAAGCTAGAGTCTTTAACCCTCTGGCAAGTTGACCCCGTGATATATTAATGTTGACAAAGCACTGCATTTCGGTTTCCGTCACAACTAGAGAAACACTACTGTAACGCTGGCCGTCATCACATGAACTTTAAAGTAACACTTTTGTGCCATGTATGGACTTCTATGGAATTTTCATGCAGTTTTCTTGGAATTTCATGCCATGACACTTTGTGAAATTGGACATGTTTTATCGAAGGGGATTCAATGGAATACCGCATTGCCATGTTTACCGGAATGAGAACTTGTTTGTGAAAGGGTATTCATGTTTTGTTTGGGGTTTCTTTGGAGGGATGCAATGTGATTCTTGGAGTTTGACTGTGATGTCATGGACTGACATTTTGGGGATGCAGTAGAATGTCATGGCAAGGAATTCCTGGAAATTTCTTGGAATGACATGTCATGGGTTTTTGGGGTGTGGGATGGAGTGTCATGGGATGAGATTCATGGAATGTCAAGCGAAACATTGCATTGCCGTTGACAAGAAACGTCATGAGAATGAAAGAATGATGTTAAACATTGACAAAACATTGCAGCAACGCTGCCACATATTACGTGAATATGAGAGGAATGCTATTACTGCATTTATTCAACATCAGTCCTACAAAAGCACTGCATTTCAATCGCATTGCTCATGAAGAAATGGACAATCACACGAAAGGGTATAAAGAAACCCTCACTTTCGCCTAAACGCTCTCGTGTGCCAAAAAGCACCACTCTGCCCCGTGTGAGGCTCGAACTCACGACCTTCAGATTATGAGACTGACGCGCTGCCTAACTGCGCCAACGAGGCCTGTGTTGTGACTAGGGTGAGCGGGGGACCACTAGCTTCTAGATCATCTGCCATTCGGAGTAGCTCCAAAAACGCTGCTCGCCAGTAGCTGGAATGTCAGGATGGCCGAGCGGTCTAAGGCGCTGCGTTCAGGTCGCAGTCTCCCCTGGAGGCGTGGGTTCGAATCCCACTTCTGACAAACCAAACCTTTGGCCGCGGGCTCAAGCTAGAGTCTTTAACCCTCTGGCAAGTTGACCCCGTGATATATTAATGTTGACAAAGCACTGCATTTCGGTTTCCGTCACAACTAGAGAAACACTACTGTAACGCTGGCCGTCATCACATGAACTTTAAAGTAACACTTTTGTGCCATGTATGGACTTCTATGGAATTTTCATGCAGTTTTCTTGGAATTTCATGCCATGACACTTTGTGAAATTGGACATGTTTTATCGAAGGGGATTCAATGGAATACCGCATTGCGATGTTTACCGGAATGAGAACTTGTTTGTGAAAGGGTATTCATGTTTTGTTTGGGGTTTCTTTGGAGGGATGCAATGTGATTCTTGGAGTTTGACTGTGATGTCATGGACTGACATTTTGGGGATGCAGTAGAATGTCATGGCAAGGAATTCCTGGATATTTCTTGGAATTACATGTCATGGGTTTTTGGGGTGTGGGATGGAGTGTCATGGGATGAGATTCATGGAATGTCAAGCGAAACATTGCATTGCCGTTGACAAGAAACGTCATGAGAATGAAAGAATGATGTTAAACATTGACAAAACATTGCAGCAACGCTGCCACATATTACGTGAATATGAGAGGAATGCTATTACTGCATTTATTCAACATAAGTCCTACAAAAGCATTGCATTTCAATCGCATTGCTCATGAAGAAATGGACAATCACACGAAAGGGTATAAAGAAACCCTCACTTTCGCCTAAACGCTCTCGTGTGCCAAAAAGCACCACTCTGCCCCGTGTGAGGCTCGAACTCACGACCTTCAGATTATGAGACTGACGCGCTGCCTAACTGCGCCAACGAGGCCTGTGTTGTGACTAGGGTGAGCGGGGGACCACTAGCTTCTAGATCATCTGCTATTCGGAGTAGCTCCAAAAACGCTGCTCGCCAGTAGCTGCAACGTCAGGATGGCCGAGCGGTCTAAGGCGCTGCGTTCAGGTCGCAGTCTCCCCTGGAGGCGTGGGTTCGAATCCCACTTCTGACAAACCAAACCTTTGGCCGCGGGCTCAAGCTAGAGTCTTTAACCCTCTGGCAAGTTGACCCCGTGATATATTAATGTTGACAAAGCACTGCATTTCGGTTTCCGTCACAACTAGAGAAACACTACTGTAACGCTGGCCGTCATCACATGAACTTTAAAGTAACACTTTTGTGCCATGTATGGACTTCTATGGAATTTTCATGCAGTTTTCTTGGAATTTCATGCCATGACACTTTGTGAAATTGGACATGTTTTATCGAAGGGGATTCAATGGAATACCGCATTGCGATGTTTACCGGAATGAGAACTTGTTTGTGAAAGGGTATTCATGTTTTGTTTGGGGTTTCTTTGGAGGGATGCAATGTGATTCTTGGAGTTTGACTGTGATGTCATGGACTGACATTTTGGGGATGCAGTAGAATGTCATGGCAAGGAATTCCTGGAAATTTCTTGGAATGACATGTCATGGGTTTTTGGGGTGTGGGATGGAGTGTCATGGGATGAGATTCATGGAATGTCAAGCGAAACATTGCATTGCCGTTGACAAGAAACGTCATGAGAATGAAAGAATGATGTTAAACATTGACAAAACATTGCAGCAACGCTGCCACATATTACGTGAATATGAGAGGAATGCTATTACTGCATTTATTCAACATCAGTCCTACAAAAGCACTGCATTTCAATCGCATTGCTCATGAAGAAATGGACAATCACACGAAAGGGTATAAAGAAACCCTCACTTTCGCCTAAACGCTCTCGTGTGCCAAAAAGCACCACTCTGCCCCGTGTGAGGCTCGAACTCACGACCTTCAGATTATGAGACTGACGCGCTGCCTAACTGCGCCAACGAGGCCTGTGTTGTGACTAGGGTGAGCGGGGGACCACTAGCTTCTAGATCATCTGCCATTTGGAGTAGCTCCAAAAACGCTGCTCGCCAGTAGCTGCAATGTCAGGATGGCCGAGCGGTCTAAGGCGCTGCGTTCAGGTCGCAGTCTCCCCTGGAGGCGTGGGTTTGAATCCCACTTCTGACAAACCAAATCTTTGGCCGCGGGCTCAAGCTAGAGTCTTTAACCCTCTGGCAAGTTGACCCCGTGATATATTAATGTTGTCAAAGCACTGCATTTCGGTTTCCGTCACAACTAGAGAAACACTACTGTAACGCTGGCCGTCATCACATGAACTTTAAAGTAACACTTTTGTGCCATGTATGGACTTCTATGGAATTTTCATGCAGTTTTCTTGGAATTTCATGCCATGACACTTTGTGAAATTGGACATGTTTTATCGAAGGGGATTCAATGGAATACCGCATTGCGATGTTTACCGGAATGAGAACTTGTTTGTGAAAGGGTATTCATGTTTTGTTTGGGGTTTCTTTGGAGGGATGCAATGTGATTCTTGGAGTTTGACTGTGATGTCATGGACTGACATTTTGGGGATGCAGTAGAATGTCATGGCAAGGAATTCCTGGATATTTCTTGGAATTACATGTCATGGGTTTTTGGGGTGTGGGATGGAGTGTCATGGGATGAGATTCATGGAATGTCAAGCGAAACATTGCATTGCCGTTGACAAGAAACGTCATGAGAATGAAAGAATGATGTTAAACATTGACAAAACATTGCAGCAACGCTGCCACATATTACGTGAATATGAGAGGAATGCTATTACTGCATTTATTCAACATAAGTCCTACAAAAGCATTGCATTTCAATCGCATTGCTCATGAAGAAATGGACAATCACACGAAAGGGTATAAAGAAACCCTCACTTTCGCCTAAACGCTCTCGTGTGCCAAAAAGCACCACTCTGCCCCGTGTGAGGCTCGAACTCACGACCTTCAGATTATGAGACTGACGCGCTGCCTAACTGCGCCAACGAGGCCTGTGTTGTGACTAGGGTGAGCGGGGGACCACTAGCTTCTAGATCATCTGCTATTCGGAGTAGCTCCAAAAACGCTGCTCGCCAGTAGCTGCAACGTCAGGATGGCCGAGCGGTCTAAGGCGCTGCGTTCAGGTCGCAGTCTCCCCTGGAGGCGTGGGTTCGAATCCCACTTCTGACAAACCAAACCTTTGGCCGCGGGCTCAAGCTAGAGTCTTTAACCCTCTGGCAAGTTGACCCCGTGATATATTAATGTTGACAAAGCACTGCATTTCGGTTTCCGTCACAACTAGAGAAACACTACTGTAACGCTGGCCGTCATCACATGAACTTTAAAGTAACACTTTTGTGCCATGTATGGACTTCTATGGAATTTTCATGCAGTTTTCTTGGAATTTCATGCCATGACACTTTGTGAAATTGGACATGTTTTATCGAAGGGGATTCAATGGAATACCGCATTGCCATGTTTACCGGAATGAGAACTTGTTTGTGAAAGGGTATTCATGTTTTGTTTGGGGTTTCTTTGGAGGGATGCAATGTGATTCTTGGAGTTTGACTGTGATGTCATGGACTGACATTTTGGGGATGCAGTAGAATGTCATGGCAAGGAATTCCTGGATATTTCTTGGAATTACATGTCATGGGTTTTTGGGGTGTGGGATGGAGTGTCATGGGATGAGATTCATGGAATGTCAAGCGAAACATTGCATTGCCGTTGACAAGAAACGTCATGAGAATGAAAGAATGATGTTAAACATTGACAAAACATTGCAGCAACGCTGCCACATATTACGTGAATATGAGAGGAATGCTATTACTGCATTTATTCAACATAAGTCCTACAAAAGCATTGCATTTCAATCGCATTGCTCATGAAGAAATGGACAATCACACGAAAGGGTATAAAGAAACCCTCACTTTCGCCTAAACGCTCTCGTGTGCCAAAAAGCACCACTCTGCCCCGTGTGAGGCTCGAACTCACGACCTTCAGATTATGAGACTGACGCGCTGCCTAACTGCGCCAACGAGGCCTGTGTTGCGCCTAGGGTGAGTGGGGGACCACTAGCTTCTAGATCATCTGCCATTTGGAGTAGCTCCAAAAACGCTGCTCGCCAGTAGCTGCAATGTCAGGATGGCCGAGCGGTCTAAGGCGCTGCGTTCAGGTTGCAGTCTCCCCTGGAGGCGTGGGTTCGAATCCCACTTCTGACAAACCAAACCTTTGGCCGCGGGCTCAAGCTAGAGTCTTTAACCCTCTGGCAAGTTGACCCCGTGATATATTAATGTTGACAAAGCACTGCATTTCGGTTTCCGTCACAACTAGAGAAACACTACTATAACGCTGGCCGTCATCACATGAACTTTAAAGTAACACTTTTGTGCCATGTATGGACTTCTATGGAATTTTCATGCAGTTTTCTTGGAATTTCATTCCATGACACTTTGTGAAATTGGACATGTTTTATCGAAGGGGATTCAATGGAATACCGCATTGCGATGTTTACCGGAATGAGAACTTGTTTGTGAAAGGGTATTCATGTTTTGTTTGGGGTTTCTTTGGAGGGATGCAATGTGATTCTTGGAGTTTGACTGTGATGTCATGGACTGACATTTTGGGGATGCAGTAGAATGTCATGGCAAGGAATTCCTGGATATTTCTTGGAATTACATGTCATGGGTTTTTGGGGTGTGGGATGGAGTGTCATGGGATGAGATTCATGGAATGTCAAGCGAAACATTGCATTGCCGTTGACAAGAAACGTCATGAGAATGAAAGAATGATGTTAAACATTGACAAAACATTGCAGCAACGCTGCCACATATTACGTGAATATGAGAGGAATGCTATTACTGCATTTATTCAACATAAGTCCTACAAAAGCATTGCATTTCAATCGCATTGCTCATGAAGAAATGGACAATCACACGAAAGGGTATAAAGAAACCCTCACTTTCGCCTAAACGCTCTCGTGTGCCAAAAAGCACCACTCTGCCCCGTGTGAGGCTCGAACTCACGACCTTCAGATTATGAGACTGACGCGCTGCCTAACTGCGCCAACGAGGCCTGTGTTGTGACTAGGGTGAGTGGGGGACCACTAGCTTCTAGATCATCTGCCATTCGGAGTAGCTCCAAAAACGCTGCTCGCCAGTAGCTGGAATGTCAGGATGGCCGAGCGGTCTAAGGCGCTGCGTTCAGGTCGCAGTCTCCCCTGGAGGCGTGGGTTCGAATCCCACTTCTGACAAACCAAACCTTTGGCCGCGGGCTCAAGCTAGAGTCTTTAACCCTCAGACAAGTTGACCCCGTGATATATTAATGTTGACAAAGCACTGCATTTCGGTTTCCGTCACAACTAGAGAAACACTACTGTAACGCTGGCCGTCATCACATGAACTTTAAAGTAACACTTTTGTGCCATGTATGGACTTCTATGGAATTTTCATGCAGTTTTCTTGGAATTTCATGCCATGACACTTTGTGAAATTGGACATGTTTTATCGAAGGGGATTCAATGGAATACCGCATTGCCATGTTTACCGGAATGAGAACTTGTTTGTGAAAGGGTATTCATGTTTTGTTTGGGGTTTCTTTGGAGGGATGCAATGTGATTCTTGGAGTTTGACTGTGATGTCATGGACTGACATTTTGGGGATGCAGTAGAATGTCATGGCAAGGAATTCCTGGAAATTTCTTGGAATGACATGTCATGGGTTTTTGGGGTGTGGGATGGAGTGTCATGGGATGAGATTCATGGAATGTCAAGCGAAACATTGCATTGCCGTTGACAAGAAACGTCATGAGAATGAAAGAATGATGTTAAACATTGACAAAACATTGCAGCAACGCTGCCACATATTACGTGAATATGAGAGGAATGCTATTACTGCATTTATTCAACATCAGTCCTACAAAAGCACTGCATTTCAATCGCATTGCTCATGAAGAAATGGACAATCACACGAAAGGGTATAAAGAAACCCTCACTTTCGCCTAAACGCTCTCGTGTGCCAAAAAGCACCACTAAGCCCGTGTGAGGCTCGAACTCACGACCTTCAGATTATGAGACTGACGCGCTGCCTAACTGCGCCAACGAGGCCTGTGTTGCGACTAGGGTGAGTGGGGGACCACTAGCTTCTAGATCATCTGCCATTTGGAGTAGCTCCAAAAACGCTGCTCGCCAGTAGCTGCAATGTCAGGATGGCCGAGCGGTCTAAGGCGCTGCGTTCAGGTCGCAGTCTCCCCTGGAGGCGTGTGTTCGAATCCCACTTCTGACAAACCAAACCTTTGGCCGCGGGCTCAAGCTAGAGTCTTTAACCCTCTGGCAAGTTGACCCCGTGATATATTAATGTTGACAAAGCACTGCATTTCGGTTTCCGTCACAACTAGAGAAACACTACTGGAACGCTGGCCGTCATCACATGAACTTTAAAGTAACACTTTTGTGCCATGTATGGACTTCTATGGAATTTTCATGCAGTTTTCTTGGAATTTCATTCCATGACACTTTGTGAAATTGGACATGTTTTATCGAAGGGGATTCAATGGAATACCGCATTGCGATGTTTACCGGAATGAGAACTTGTTTGTGAAAGGGTATTCATGTTTTGTGTGGGGTTTCTTTGGAGGGATGCAATGTGATTCTTGGAGTTTGACTGTGATGTCATGGACTGACATTTTGGGGATGCAGTAGAATGTCATGGCAAGGAATTCCTAGATATTTCTTGGAATTACATGTCATGGGTTTTTGGGGTGTGGGATGGAGTGTCATGGGATGAGATTCATGGAATGTCAAGCGAAACATTGCATTGCCGTTGACAAGAAACGTCATGAGAATGAAAGAATGATGTTAAACATTGACAAAACATTGCAGCAACGCTGCCACATATTACGTGAATATGAGAGGAATGCTATTACTGCATTTATTCAACATAAGTCCTACAAAAGCATTGCATTTCAATCGCATTGCTCATGAAGAAATGGACAATCACACGAAAGGGTATAAAGAAACCCTCACTTTCGCCTAAACGCTCTCGTGTGCCAAAAAGCACCACTCTGCCCCGTGTGAGGCTCGAACTCACGACCTTCAGATTATGAGACTGACGCGCTGCCTAACTGCGCCAACGAGGCCTGTGTTGTGACTAGGGTGAGCGGGGGACCACTAGCTTCTAGATCATCTGCTATTCGGAGTAGCTCCAAAAACGCTGCTCGCCAGTAGCTGCAACGTCAGGATGGCCGAGCGGTCTAAGGCGCTGCGTTCAGGTCGCAGTCTCCCCTGGAGGCGTGGGTTCGAATCCCACTTCTGACAAACCAAACCTTTGGCCGCGGGCTCAAGCTAGAGTCTTTAACCCTCTGGCAAGTTGACCCCGTGATATATTAATGTTGACAAAGCACTGCATTTCGGTTTCCGTCACAACTAGAGAAACACTACTGTAACGCTGGCCGTCATCACATGAACTTTAAAGTAACACTTTTGTGCCATGTATGGACTTCTATGGAATTTTCATGCAGTTTTCTTGGAATTTCATGCCATGACACTTTGTGAAATTGGACATGTTTTATCGAAGGGGATTCAATGGAATACCGCATTGCGATGTTTACCGGAATGAGAACTTGTTTGTGAAAGGGTATTCATGTTTTGTTTGGGGTTTCTTTGGAGGGATGCAATGTGATTCTTGGAGTTTGACTGTGATGTCATGGACTGACATTTTGGGGATGCAGTAGAATGTCATGGCAAGGAATTCCTGGAAATTTCTTGGAATGACATGTCATGGGTTTTTGGGGTGTGGGATGGAGTGTCATGGGATGAGATTCATGGAATGTCAAGCGAAACATTGCATTGCCGTTGACAAGAAACGTCATGAGAATGAAAGAATGATGTTAAACATTGACAAAACATTGCAGCAACGCTGCCACATATTACGTGAATATGAGAGGAATGCTATTACTGCATTTATTCAACATCAGTCCTACAAAAGCACTGCATTTCAATCGCATTGCTCATGAAGAAATGGACAATCACACGAAAGGGTATAAAGAAACCCTCACTTTCGCCTAAACGCTCTCGTGTGCCAAAAAGCACCACTCTGCCCCGTGTGAGGCTCGAACTCACGACCTTCAGATTATGAGACTGACGCGCTGCCTAACTGCGCCAACGAGGCCTGTGTTGTGACTAGGGTGAGCGGGGGACCACTAGCTTCTAGATCATCTGCCATTCGGAGTAGCTCCAAAAACGCTGCTCGCCAGTAGCTGCAATGTCAGGATGGCCGAGCGGTCTAAGGCGCTGCGTTCAGGTCGCAGTCTCCCCTGGAGGCGTGGGTTCGAATCCCACTTCTGACAAACCAAATCTTTGGCCGCGGGCTCAAGCTAGAGTCTTTAACCCTCTGGCAAGTTGACCCCGTGATATATTAATGTTGTCAAAGCACTGCATTTCGGTTTCCGTCACAACTAGAGAAACACTACTGTAACGCTGGCCGTCATCACATGAACTTTAAAGTAACACTTTTGTGCCATGTATGGACTTCTATGGAATTTTCATGCAGTTTTCTTGGAATTTCATGCCATGACACTTTGTGAAATTGGACATGTTTTATCGAAGGGGATTCAATGGAATACCGCATTGCGATGTTTACCGGAATGAGAACTTGTTTGTGAAAGGGTATTCATGTTTTGTTTGGGGTTTCTTTGGAGGGATGCAATGTGATTCTTGGAGTTTGACTGTGATGTCATGGACTGACATTTTGGGGATGCAGTAGAATGTCATGGCAAGGAATTCCTGGATATTTCTTGGAATTACATGTCATGGGTTTTTGGGGTGTGGGATGGAGTGTCATGGGATGAGATTCATGGAATGTCAAGCGAAACATTGCATTGCCGTTGACAAGAAACGTCATGAGAATGAAAGAATGATGTTAAACATTGACAAAACATTGCAGCAACGCTGCCACATATTACGTGAATATGAGAGGAATGCTATTACTGCATTTATTCAACATAAGTCCTACAAAAGCATTGCATTTCAATCGCATTGCTCATGAAGAAATGGACAATCACACGAAAGGGTATAAAGAAACCCTCACTTTCGCCTAAACGCTCTCGTGTGCCAAAAAGCACCACTCTGCCCCGTGTGAGGCTCGAACTCACGACCTTCAGATTATGAGACTGACGCGCTGCCTAACTGCGCCAACGAGGCCTGTGTTGTGACTAGGGTGAGCGGGGGACCACTAGCTTCTAGATCATCTGCTATTCGGAGTAGCTCCAAAAACGCTGCTCGCCAGTAGCTGCAACGTCAGGATGGCCGAGCGGTCTAAGGCGCTGCGTTCAGGTCGCAGTCTCCCCTGGAGGCGTGGGTTCGAATCCCACTTCTGACAAACCAAACCTTTGGCCGCGGGCTCAAGCTAGAGTCTTTAACCCTCTGGCAAGTTGACCCCGTGATATATTAATGTTGACAAAGCACTGCATTTCGGTTTCCGTCACAACTAGAGAAACACTACTGTAACGCTGGCCGTCATCACATGAACTTTAAAGTAACACTTTTGTGCCATGTATGGACTTCTATGGAATTTTCATGCAGTTTTCTTGGAATTTCATGCCATGACACTTTGTGAAATTGGACATGTTTTATCGAAGGGGATTCAATGGAATACCGCATTGCCATGTTTACCGGAATGAGAACTTGTTTGTGAAAGGGTATTCATGTTTTGTTTGGGGTTTCTTTGGAGGGATGCAATGTGATTCTTGGAGTTTGACTGTGATGTCATGGACTGACATTTTGGGGATGCAGTAGAATGTCATGGCAAGGAATTCCTGGATATTTCTTGGAATTACATGTCATGGGTTTTTGGGGTGTGGGATGGAGTGTCATGGGATGAGATTCATGGAATGTCAAGCGAAACATTGCATTGCCGTTGACAAGAAACGTCATGAGAATGAAAGAATGATGTTAAACATTGACAAAACATTGCAGCAACGCTGCCACATATTACGTGAATATGAGAGGAATGCTATTACTGCATTTATTCAACATAAGTCCTACAAAAGCATTGCATTTCAATCGCATTGCTCATGAAGAAATGGACAATCACACGAAAGGGTATAAAGAAACCCTCACTTTCGCCTAAACGCTCTCGTGTGCCAAAAAGCACCACTCTGCCCCGTGTGAGGCTCGAACTCACGACCTTCAGATTATGAGACTGACGCGCTGCCTAACTGCGCCAACGAGGCCTGTGTTGCGCCTAGGGTGAGTGGGGGACCACTAGCTTCTAGATCATCTGCCATTTGGAGTAGCTCCAAAAACGCTGCTCGCCAGTAGCTGCAATGTCAGGATGGCCGAGCGGTCTAAGGCGCTGCGTTCAGGTTGCAGTCTCCCCTGGAGGCGTGGGTTCGAATCCCACTTCTGACAAACCAAACCTTTGGCCGCGGGCTCAAGCTAGAGTCTTTAACCCTCTGGCAAGTTGACCCCGTGATATATTAATGTTGACAAAGCACTGCATTTCGGTTTCCGTCACAACTAGAGAAACACTACTATAACGCTGGCCGTCATCACATGAACTTTAAAGTAACACTTTTGTGCCATGTATGGACTTCTATGGAATTTTCATGCAGTTTTCTTGGAATTTCATTCCATGACACTTTGTGAAATTGGACATGTTTTATCGAAGGGGATTCAATGGAATACCGCATTGCGATGTTTACCGGAATGAGAACTTGTTTGTGAAAGGGTATTCATGTTTTGTTTGGGGTTTCTTTGGAGGGATGCAATGTGATTCTTGGAGTTTGACTGTGATGTCATGGACTGACATTTTGGGGATGCAGTAGAATGTCATGGCAAGGAATTCCTGGATATTTCTTGGAATTACATGTCATGGGTTTTTGGGGTGTGGGATGGAGTGTCATGGGATGAGATTCATGGAATGTCAAGCGAAACATTGCATTGCCGTTGACAAGAAACGTCATGAGAATGAAAGAATGATGTTAAACATTGACAAAACATTGCAGCAACGCTGCCACATATTACGTGAATATGAGAGGAATGCTATTACTGCATTTATTCAACATAAGTCCTACAAAAGCATTGCATTTCAATCGCATTGCTCATGAAGAAATGGACAATCACACGAAAGGGTATAAAGAAACCCTCACTTTCGCCTAAACGCTCTCGTGTGCCAAAAAGCACCACTCTGCCCCGTGTGAGGCTCGAACTCACGACCTTCAGATTATGAGACTGACGCGCTGCCTAACTGCGCCAACGAGGCCTGTGTTGCGCCTAGGGTGAGTGGGGGACCACTAGCTTCTAGATCATCTGCCATTTGGAGTAGCTCCAAAAACGCTGCTCGCCAGTAGCTGCAATGTCAGGATGGCCGAGCGGTCTAAGGCGCTGCGTTCAGGTTGCAGTCTCCCCTGGAGGCGTGGGTTCGAATCCCACTTCTGACAAACCAAACCTTTGGCCGCGGGCTCAAGCTAGAGTCTTTAACCCTCTGGCAAGTTGACCCCGTGATATATTAATGTTGACAAAGCACTGCATTTCGGTTTCCGTCACAACTAGAGAAACACTACTATAACGCTGGCCGTCATCACATGAACTTTAAAGTAACACTTTTGTGCCATGTATGGACTTCTATGGAATTTTCATGCAGTTTTCTTGGAATTTCATTCCATGACACTTTGTGAAATTGGACATGTTTTATCGAAGGGGATTCAATGGAATACCGCATTGCGATGTTTACCGGAATGAGAACTTGTTTGTGAAAGGGTATTCATGTTTTGTTTGGGGTTTCTTTGGAGGGATGCAATGTGATTCTTGGAGTTTGACTGTGATGTCATGGACTGACATTTTGGGGATGCAGTAGAATGTCATGGCAAGGAATTCCTGGATATTTCTTGGAATGACATGTCATGGGTTTTTGGGGTGTGGGATGGAGTGTCATGGGATGAGATTCATGGAATGTCAAGCGAAACATTGCATTGCCGTTGACAAGAAACGTCATGAGAATGAAAGAATGATGTTAAACATTGACAAAACATTGCAGCAACGCTGCCACATATTACGTGAATATGAGAGGAATGCTATTACTGCATTTATTCAACATAAGTCCTACAAAAGCATTGCATTTCAATCGCATTGCTCATGAAGAAATGGACAATCACACGAAAGGGTATAAAGAAACCCTCACTTTCGCCTAAACGCTCTCGTGTGCCAAAAAGCACCACTCTGCCCCGTGTGAGGCTCGAACTCACGACCTTCAGATTATGAGACTGACGCGCTGCCTAACTGCGCCAACGAGGCCTGTGTTGTGACTAGGGTGAGTGGGGGACCACTAGCTTCTAGATCATCTGCCATTCGGAGTAGCTCCAAAAACGCTGCTCGCCAGTAGCTGGAATGTCAGGATGGCCGAGCGGTCTAAGGCGCTGCGTTCAGGTCACAGTCTCCCCTGGAGGCGTGGGTTCGAATCCCACTTCTGACAAACCAAACCTTTGGCCGCGGGCTCAAGCTAGAGTCTTTAACCCTCAGACAAGTTGACCCCGTGATATATTAATGTTGACAAAGCACTGCATTTCGGTTTCCGTCACAACTAGAGAAACACTACTGTAACGCTGGCCGTCATCACATGAACTTTAAAGTAACACTTTTGTGCCATGTATGGACTTCTATGGAATTTTCATGCAGTTTTCTTGGAATTTCATGCCATGACACTTTGTGAAATTGGACATGTTTTATCGAAGGGGATTCAATGGAATACCGCATTGCCATGTTTACCGGAATGAGAACTTGTTTGTGAAAGGGTATTCATGTTTTGTTTGGGGTTTCTTTGGAGGGATGCAATGTGATTCTTGGAGTTTGACTGTGATGTCATGGACTGACATTTTGGGGATGCAGTAGAATGTCATGGCAAGGAATTCCTGGAAATTTCTTGGAATGACATGTCATGGGTTTTTGGGGTGTGGGATGGAGTGTCATGGGATGAGATTCATGGAATGTCAAGCGAAACATTGCATTGCCGTTGACAAGAAACGTCATGAGAATGAAAGAATGATGTTAAACATTGACAAAACATTGCAGCAACGCTGCCACATATTACGTGAATATGAGAGGAATGCTATTACTGCATTTATTCAACATCAGTCCTACAAAAGCACTGCATTTCAATCGCATTGCTCATGAAGAAATGGACAATCACACGAAAGGGTATAAAGAAACCCTCACTTTCGCCTAAACGCTCTCGTGTGCCAAAAAGCACCACTAAGCCCGTGTGAGGCTCGAACTCACGACCTTCAGATTATGAGACTGACGCGCTGCCTAACTGCGCCAACGAGGCCTGTGTTGCGACTAGGGTGAGTGGGGGACCACTAGCTTCTAGATCATCTGCCATTTGGAGTAGCTCCAAAAACGCTGCTCGCCAGTAGCTGCAATGTCAGGATGGCCGAGCGGTCTAAGGCGCTGCGTTCAGGTCGCAGTCTCCCCTGGAGGCGTGTGTTCGAATCCCACTTCTGACAAACCAAACCTTTGGCCGCGGGCTCAAGCTAGAGTCTTTAACCCTCTGGCAAGTTGACCCCGTGATATATTAATGTTGACAAAGCACTGCATTTCGGTTTCCGTCACAACTAGAGAAACACTACTGGAACGCTGGCCGTCATCACATGAACTTTAAAGTAACACTTTTGTGCCATGTATGGACTTCTATGGAATTTTCATGCAGTTTTCTTGGAATTTCATTCCATGACACTTTGTGAAATTGGACATGTTTTATCGAAGGGGATTCAATGGAATACCGCATTGCGATGTTTACCGGAATGAGAACTTGTTTGTGAAAGGGTATTCATGTTTTGTGTGGGGTTTCTTTGGAGGGATGCAATGTGATTCTTGGAGTTTGACTGTGATGTCATGGACTGACATTTTGGGGATGCAGTAGAATGTCATGGCAAGGAATTCCTAGATATTTCTTGGAATTACATGTCATGGGTTTTTGGGGTGTGGGATGGAGTGTCATGGGATGAGATTCATGGAATGTCAAGCGAAACATTGCATTGCCGTTGACAAGAAACGTCATGAGAATGAAAGAATGATGTTAAACATTGACAAAACATTGCAGCAACGCTGCCACATATTACGTGAATATGAGAGGAATGCTATTACTGCATTTATTCAACATAAGTCCTACAAAAGCATTGCATTTCAATCGCATTGCTCATGAAGAAATGGACAATCACACGAAAGGGTATAAAGAAACCCTCACTTTCGCCTAAACGCTCTCGTGTGCCAAAAAGCACCACTCTGCCCCGTGTGAGGCTCGAACTCACGACCTTCAGATTATGAGACTGACGCGCTGCCTAACTGCGCCAACGAGGCCTGTGTTGTGACTAGGGTGAGCGGGGGACCACTAGCTTTTAGATCATCTGCTATTCGGAGTAGCTCCAAAAACGCTGCTCGCCAGTAGCTGCAACGTCAGGATGGCCGAGCGGTCTAAGGCGCTGCGTTCAGGTCGCAGTCTCCCCTGGAGGCGTGGGTTCGAATCCCACTTCTGACAAACCAAACCTTTGGCCGCGGGCTCAAGCTAGAGTCTTTAACCCTCTGGCAAGTTGACCCCGTGATATATTAATGTTGACAAAGCACTGCATTTCGGTTTCCGTCACAACTAGAGAAACACTACTGTAACGCTGGCCGTCATCACATGAACTTTAAAGTAACACTTTTGTGCCATGTATGGACTTCTATGGAATTTTCATGCAGTTTTCTTGGAATTTCATGCCATGACACTTTGTGAAATTGGACATGTTTTATCGAAGGGGATTCAATGGAATACCGCATTGCCATGTTTACCGGAATGAGAACTTGTTTGTGAAAGGGTATTCATGTTTTGTTTGGGGTTTCTTTGGAGGGATGCAATGTGATTCTTGGAGTTTGACTGTGATGTCATGGACTGACATTTTGGGGATGCAGTAGAATGTCATGGCAAGGAATTCCTGGATATTTCTTGGAATTACATGTCATGGGTTTTTGGGGTGTGGGATGGAGTGTCATGGGATGAGATTCATGGAATGTCAAGCGAAACATTGCATTGCCGTTGACAAGAAACGTCATGAGAATGAAAGAATGATGTTAAACATTGACAAAACATTGCAGCAACGCTGCCACATATTACGTGAATATGAGAGGAATGCTATTACTGCATTTATTCAACATAAGTCCTACAAAAGCATTGCATTTCAATCGCATTGCTCATGAAGAAATGGACAATCACACGAAAGGGTATAAAGAAACCCTCACTTTCGCCTAAACGCTCTCGTGTGCCAAAAAGCACCACTCTGCCCCGTGTGAGGCTCGAACTCACGACCTTCAGATTATGAGACTGACGCGCTGCCTAACTGCGCCAACGAGGCCTGTGTTGCGCCTAGGGTGAGTGGGGGACCACTAGCTTCTAGATCATCTGCCATTTGGAGTAGCTCCAAAAACGCTGCTCGCCAGTAGCTGCAATGTCAGGATGGCCGAGCGGTCTAAGGCGCTGCGTTCAGGTTGCAGTCTCCCCTGGAGGCGTGGGTTCGAATCCCACTTCTGACAAACCAAACCTTTGGCCGCGGGCTCAAGCTAGAGTCTTAACCCTCTGGCAAGTTGACCCCGTGATATATTAATGTTGACAAAGCACTGCATTTCGGTTTCCGTCACAACTAGAGAAACACTACTATAACGCTGGCCGTCATCACATGAACTTTAAAGTAACACTTTTGTGCCATGTATGGACTTCTATGGAATTTTCATGCAGTTTTCTTGGAATTTCATTCCATGACACTTTGTGAAATTGGACATGTTTTATCGAAGGGGATTCAATGGAATACCGCATTGCGATGTTTACCGGAATGAGAACTTGTTTGTGAAAGGGTATTCATGTTTTGTTTGGGGTTTCTTTGGAGGGATGCAATGTGATTCTTGGAGTTTGACTGTGATGTCATGGACTGACATTTTGGGGATGCAGTAGAATGTCATGGCAAGGAATTCCTGGATATTTCTTGGAATTACATGTCATGGGTTTTTGGGGTGTGGGATGGAGTGTCATGGGATGAGATTCATGGAATGTCAAGCGAAACATTGCATTGCCGTTGACAAGAAACGTCATGAGAATGAAAGAATGATGTTAAACATTGACAAAACATTGCAGCAACGCTGCCACATATTACGTGAATATGAGAGGAATGCTATTACTGCATTTATTCAACATAAGTCCTACAAAAGCATTGCATTTCAATCGCATTGCTCATGAAGAAATGGACAATCACACGAAAGGGTATAAAGAAACCCTCACTTTCGCCTAAACGCTCTCGTGTGCCAAAAAGCACCACTCTGCCCCGTGTGAGGCTCGAACTCACGACCTTCAGATTATGAGACTGACGCGCTGCCTAACTGCGCCAACGAGGCCTGTGTTGCGCCTAGGGTGAGTGGGGGACCACTAGCTTCTAGATCATCTGCCATTTGGAGTAGCTCCAAAAACGCTGCTCGCCAGTAGCTGCAATGTCAGGATGGCCGAGCGGTCTAAGGCGCTGCGTTCAGGTTGCAGTCTCCCCTGGAGGCGTGGGTTCGAATCCCACTTCTGACAAACCAAACCTTTGGCCGCGGGCTCAAGCTAGAGTCTTTAACCCTCTGGCAAGTTGACCCCGTGATATATTAATGTTGACAAAGCACTGCATTTCGGTTTCCGTCACACTAGAGAAACACTACTATAACGCTGGCCGTCATCACATGAACTTTAAAGTAACACTTTTGTGCCATGTATGGACTTCTATGGAATTTTCATGCAGTTTTCTTGGAATTTCATTCCATGACACTTTGTGAAATTGGACATGTTTTATCGAAGGGGATTCAATGGAATACCGCATTGCGATGTTTACCGGAATGAGAACTTGTTTGTGAAAGGGTATTCATGTTTTGTTTGGGGTTTCTTTGGAGGGATGCAATGTGATTCTTGGAGTTTGACTGTGATGTCATGGACTGACATTTTGGGGATGCAGTAGAATGTCATGGCAAGGAATTCCTGGATATTTCTTGGAATTACATGTCATGGGTTTTTGGGGTGTGGGATGGAGTGTCATGGGATGAGATTCATGGAATGTCAAGCGAAACATTGCATTGCCGTTGACAAGAAACGTCATGAGAATGAAAGAATGATGTTAAACATTGACAAAACATTGCAGCAACGCTGCCACATATTACGTGAATATGAGAGGAATGCTATTACTGCATTTATTCAACATAAGTCCTACAAAAGCATTGCATTTCAATCGCATTGCTCATGAAGAAATGGACAATCACACGAAAGGGTATAAAGAAACCCTCACTTTCGCCTAAACGCTCTCGTGTGCCAAAAAGCACCACTCTGCCCCGTGTGAGGCTCGAACTCACGACCTTCAGATTATGAGACTGACGCGCTGCCTAACTGCGCCAACGAGGCCTGTGTTGTGACTAGGGTGAGTGGGGGACCACTAGCTTCTAGATCATCTGCCATTCGGAGTAGCTCCAAAAACGCTGCTCGCCAGTAGCTGGAATGTCAGGATGGCCGAGCGGTCTAAGGCGCTGCGTTCAGGTCGCAGTCTCCCCTGGAGGCGTGGGTTCGAATCCCACTTCTGACAAACCAAACCTTTGGCCGCGGGCTCAAGCTAGAGTCTTTAACCCTCAGACAAGTTGACCCCGTGATATATTAATGTTGACAAAGCACTGCATTTCGGTTTCCGTCACAACTAGAGAAACACTACTGTAACGCTGGCCGTCATCACATGAACTTTAAAGTAACACTTTTGTGCCATGTATGGACTTCTATGGAATTTTCATGCAGTTTTCTTGGAATTTCATGCCATGACACTTTGTGAAATTGGACATGTTTTATCGAAGGGGATTCAATGGAATACCGCATTGCCATGTTTACCGGAATGAGAACTTGTTTGTGAAAGGGTATTCATGTTTTGTTTGGGGTTTCTTTGGAGGGATGCAATGTGATTCTTGGAGTTTGACTGTGATGTCATGGACTGACATTTTGGGGATGCAGTAGAATGTCATGGCAAGGAATTCCTGGAAATTTCTTGGAATGACATGTCATGGGTTTTTGGGGTGTGGGATGGAGTGTCATGGGATGAGATTCATGGAATGTCAAGCGAAACATTGCATTGCCGTTGACAAGAAACGTCATGAGAATGAAAGAATGATGTTAAACATTGACAAAACATTGCAGCAACGCTGCCACATATTACGTGAATATGAGAGGAATGCTATTACTGCATTTATTCAACATCAGTCCTACAAAAGCACTGCATTTCAATCGCATTGCTCATGAAGAAATGGACAATCACACGAAAGGGTATAAAGAAACCCTCACTTTCGCCTAAACGCTCTCGTGTGCCAAAAAGCACCACTAAGCCCGTGTGAGGCTCGAACTCACGACCTTCAGATTATGAGACTGACGCGCTGCCTAACTGCGCCAACGAGGCCTGTGTTGCGACTAGGGTGAGTGGGGGACCACTAGCTTCTAGATCATCTGCCATTTGGAGTAGCTCCAAAAACGCTGCTCGCCAGTAGCTGCAATGTCAGGATGGCCGAGCGGTCTAAGGCGCTGCGTTCAGGTCGCAGTCTCCCCTGGAGGCGTGTGTTCGAATCCCACTTCTGACAAACCAAACCTTTGGCCGCGGGCTCAAGCTAGAGTCTTTAACCCTCTGGCAAGTTGACCCCGTGATATATTAATGTTGACAAAGCACTGCATTTCGGTTTCCGTCACAACTAGAGAAACACTACTGGAACGCTGGCCGTCATCACATGAACTTTAAAGTAACACTTTTGTGCCATGTATGGACTTCTATGGAATTTTCATGCAGTTTTCTTGGAATTTCATTCCATGACACTTTGTGAAATTGGACATGTTTTATCGAAGGGGATTCAATGGAATACCGCATTGCGATGTTTACCGGAATGAGAACTTGTTTGTGAAAGGGTATTCATGTTTTGTGTGGGGTTTCTTTGGAGGGATGCAATGTGATTCTTGGAGTTTGACTGTGATGTCATGGACTGACATTTTGGGGATGCAGTAGAATGTCATGGCAAGGAATTCCTAGATATTTCTTGGAATTACATGTCATGGGTTTTTGGGGTGTGGGATGGAGTGTCATGGGATGAGATTCATGGAATGTCAAGCGAAACATTGCATTGCCGTTGACAAGAAACGTCATGAGAATGAAAGAATGATGTTAAACATTGACAAAACATTGCAGCAACGCTGCCACATATTACGTGAATATGAGAGGAATGCTATTACTGCATTTATTCAACATAAGTCCTACAAAAGCATTGCATTTCAATCGCATTGCTCATGAAGAAATGGACAATCACACGAAAGGGTATAAAGAAACCCTCACTTTCGCCTAAACGCTCTCGTGTGCCAAAAAGCACCACTCTGCCCCGTGTGAGGCTCGAACTCACGACCTTCAGATTATGAGACTGACGCGCTGCCTAACTGCGCCAACGAGGCCTGTGTTGTGACTAGGGTGAGCGGGGGACCACTAGCTTTTAGATCATCTGCTATTCGGAGTAGCTCCAAAAACGCTGCTCGCCAGTAGCTGCAACGTCAGGATGGCCGAGCGGTCTAAGGCGCTGCGTTCAGGTCGCAGTCTCCCCTGGAGGCGTGGGTTCGAATCCCACTTCTGACAAACCAAACCTTTGGCCGCGGGCTCAAGCTAGAGTCTTTAACCCTCTGGCAAGTTGACCCCGTGATATATTAATGTTGACAAAGCACTGCATTTCGGTTTCCGTCACAACTAGAGAAACACTACTGTAACGCTGGCCGTCATCACATGAACTTTAAAGTAACACTTTTGTGCCATGTATGGACTTCTATGGAATTTTCATGCAGTTTTCTTGGAATTTCATGCCATGACACTTTGTGAAATTGGACATGTTTTATCGAAGGGGATTCAATGGAATACCGCATTGCCATGTTTACCGGAATGAGAACTTGTTTGTGAAAGGGTATTCATGTTTTGTTTGGGGTTTCTTTGGAGGGATGCAATGTGATTCTTGGAGTTTGACTGTGATGTCATGGACTGACATTTTGGGGATGCAGTAGAATGTCATGGCAAGGAATTCCTGGATATTTCTTGGAATTACATGTCATGGGTTTTTGGGGTGTGGGATGGAGTGTCATGGGATGAGATTCATGGAATGTCAAGCGAAACATTGCATTGCCGTTGACAAGAAACGTCATGAGAATGAAAGAATGATGTTAAACATTGACAAAACATTGCAGCAACGCTGCCACATATTACGTGAATATGAGAGGAATGCTATTACTGCATTTATTCAACATAAGTCCTACAAAAGCATTGCATTTCAATCGCATTGCTCATGAAGAAATGGACAATCACACGAAAGGGTATAAAGAAACCCTCACTTTCGCCTAAACGCTCTCGTGTGCCAAAAAGCACCACTCTGCCCCGTGTGAGGCTCGAACTCACGACCTTCAGATTATGAGACTGACGCGCTGCCTAACTGCGCCAACGAGGCCTGTGTTGTGACTAGGGTGAGCGGGGGACCACTAGCTTCTAGATCATCTGCTATTCGGAGTAGCTCCAAAAACGCTGCTCGCCAGTAGCTGCAACGTCAGGATGGCCGAGCGGTCTAAGGCGCTGCGTTCAGGTCGCAGTCTCCCCTGGAGGCGTGGGTTCGAATCCCACTTCTGACAAACCAAACCTTTGGCCGCGGGCTCAAGCTAGAGTCTTTAACCCTCTGGCAAGTTGACCCCGTGATATATTAATGTTGACAAAGCACTGCATTTCGGTTTCCGTCACAACTAGAGAAACACTACTGTAACGCTGGCCGTCATCACATGAACTTTAAAGTAACACTTTTGTGCCATGTATGGACTTCTATGGAATTTTCATGCAGTTTTCTTGGAATTTCATGCCATGACACTTTGTGAAATTGGACATGTTTTATCGAAGGGGATTCAATGGAATACCGCATTGCGATGTTTACCGGAATGAGAACTTGTTTGTGAAAGGGTATTCATGTTTTGTTTGGGGTTTCTTTGGAGGGATGCAATGTGATTCTTGGAGTTTGACTGTGATGTCATGGACTGACATTTTGGGGATGCAGTAGAATGTCATGGCAAGGAATTCCTGGAAATTTCTTGGAATGACATGTCATGGGTTTTTGGGGTGTGGGATGGAGTGTCATGGGATGAGATTCATGGAATGTCAAGCGAAACATTGCATTGCCGTTGACAAGAAACGTCATGAGAATGAAAGAATGATGTTAAACATTGACAAAACATTGCAGCAACGCTGCCACATATTACGTGAATATGAGAGGAATGCTATTACTGCATTTATTCAACATCAGTCCTACAAAAGCACTGCATTTCAATCGCATTGCTCATGAAGAAATGGACAATCACACGAAAGGGTATAAAGAAACCCTCACTTTCGCCTAAACGCTCTCGTGTGCCAAAAAGCACCACTCTGCCCCGTATGAGGCTCGAACTCACGACCTTCAGATTATGAGACTGACGCGCTGCCTAACTGCGCCAACGAGGCCTGTGTTGTGACTAGGGTGAGCGGGGGACCACTAGCTTCTAGATCATCTGCCATTCGGAGTAGCTCCAAAAACGCTGCTCGCCAGTAGCTGCAATGTCAGGATGGCCGAGCGGTCTAAGGCGCTGCGTTCAGGTCGCAGTCTCCCCTGGAGGCGTGGGTTCGAATCCCACTTCTGACAAACCAAATCTTTGGCCGCGGGCTCAAGCTAGAGTCTTTAACCCTCTGGCAAGTTGACCCCGTGATATATTAATGTTGTCAAAGCACTGCATTTCGGTTTCCGTCACAACTAGAGAAACACTACTGTAACGCTGGCCGTCATCACATGAACTTTAAAGTAACACTTTTGTGCCATGTATGGACTTCTATGGAATTTTCATGCAGTTTTCTTGGAATTTCATGCCATGACACTTTGTGAAATTGGACATGTTTTATCGAAGGGGATTCAATGGAATACCGCATTGCGATGTTTACCGGAATGAGAACTTGTTTGTGAAAGGGTATTCATGTTTTGTTTGGGGTTTCTTTGGAGGGATGCAATGTGATTCTTGGAGTTTGACTGTGATGTCATGGACTGACATTTTGGGGATGCAGTAGAATGTCATGGCAAGGAATTCCTGGATATTTCTTGGAATTACATGTCATGGGTTTTTGGGGTGTGGGATGGAGTGTCATGGGATGAGATTCATGGAATGTCAAGCGAAACATTGCATTGCCGTTGACAAGAAACGTCATGAGAATGAAAGAATGGTGTTAAACATTGACAAAACATTGCAGCAACGCTGCCACATATTACGTGAATATGAGAGGAATGCTATTACTGCATTTATTCAACATAAGTCCTACAAAAGCATTGCATTTCAATCGCATTGCTCATGAAGAAATGGACAATCACACGAAAGGGTATAAAGAAACCCTCACTTTCGCCTAAACGCTCTCGTGTGCCAAAAAGCACCACTCTGCCCCGTGTGAGGCTCGAACTCACGACCTTCAGATTATGAGACTGACGCGCTGCCTAACTGCGCCAACGAGGCCTGTGTTGTGACTAGGGTGAGCGGGGGACCACTAGCTTCTAGATCATCTGCTATTCGGAGTAGCTCCAAAAACGCTGCTCGCCAGTAGCTGCAACGTCAGGATGGCCGAGCGGTCTAAGGCGCTGCGTTCAGGTCGCAGTCTCCCCTGGAGGCGTGGGTTCGAATCCCACTTCTGACAAACCAAACCTTTGGCCGCGGGCTCAAGCTAGAGTCTTTAACCCTCTGGCAAGTTGACCCCGTGATATATTAATGTTGACAAAGCACTGCATTTCGGTTTCCGTCACAACTAGAGAAACACTACTGTAACGCTGGCCGTCATCACATGAACTTTAAAGTAACACTTTTGTGCCATGTATGGACTTCTATGGAATTTTCATGCAGTTTTCTTGGAATTTCATGCCATGACACTTTGTGAAATTGGACATGTTTTATCGAAGGGGATTCAATGGAATACCGCATTGCGATGTTTACCGGAATGAGAACTTGTTTGTGAAAGGGTATTCATGTTTTGTTTGGGGTTTCTTTGGAGGGATGCAATGTGATTCTTGGAGTTTGACTGTGATGTCATGGACTGACATTTTGGGGATGCAGTAGAATGTCATGGCAAGGAATTCCTGGAAATTTCTTGGAATGACATGTCATGGGTTTTTGGGGTGTGGGATGGAGTGTCATGGGATGAGATTCATGGAATGTCAAGCGAAACATTGCATTGCCGTTGACAAGAAACGTCATGAGAATGAAAGAATGATGTTAAACATTGACAAAACATTGCAGCAACGCTGCCACATATTACGTGAATATGAGAGGAATGCTATTACTGCATTTATTCAACATCAGTCCTACAAAAGCACTGCATTTCAATCGCATTGCTCATGAAGAAATGGACAATCACACGAAAGGGTATAAAGAAACCCTCACTTTCGCCTAAACGCTCTCGTGTGCCAAAAAGCACCACTCTGCCCCGTGTGAGGCTCGAACTCACGACCTTCAGATTATGAGACTGACGCGCTGCCTAACTGCGCCAACGAGGCCTGTGTTGTGACTAGGGTGAGCGGGGGACCACTAGCTTCTAGATCATCTGCCATTCGGAGTAGCTCCAAAAACGCTGCTCGCCAGTAGCTGCAATGTCAGGATGGCCGAGCGGTCTAAGGCGCTGCGTTCAGGTCGCAGTCTCCCCTGGAGGCGTGGGTTCGAATCCCACTTCTGACAAACCAAATCTTTGGCCGCGGGCTCAAGCTAGAGTCTTTAACCCTCTGGCAAGTTGACCCCGTGATATATTAATGTTGTCAAAGCACTGCATTTCGGTTTCCGTCACAACTAGAGAAACACTACTGTAACGCTGGCCGTCATCACATGAACTTTAAAGTAACACTTTTGTGCCATGTATGGACTTCTATGGAATTTTCATGCAGTTTTCTTGGAATTTCATGCCATGACACTTTGTGAAATTGGACATGTTTTATCGAAGGGGATTCAATGGAATACCGCATTGCGATGTTTACCGGAATGAGAACTTGTTTGTGAAAGGGTATTCATGTTTTGTTTGGGGTTTCTTTGGAGGGATGCAATGTGATTCTTGGAGTTTGACTGTGATGTCATGGACTGACATTTTGGGGATGCAGTAGAATGTCATGGCAAGGAATTCCTGGATATTTCTTGGAATTACATGTCATGGGTTTTTGGGGTGTGGGATGGAGTGTCATGGGATGAGATTCATGGAATGTCAAGCGAAACATTGCATTGCCGTTGACAAGAAACGTCATGAGAATGAAAGAATGATGTTAAACATTGACAAAACATTGCAGCAACGCTGCCACATATTACGTGAATATGAGAGGAATGCTATTACTGCATTTATTCAACATAAGTCCTACAAAAGCATTGCATTTCAATCGCATTGCTCATGAAGAAATGGACAATCACACGAAAGGGTATAAAGAAACCCTCACTTTTGCCTAAACGCTCTCGTGTGCCAAAAAGCACCACTCTGCCCCGTGTGAGGCTCGAACTCACGACCTTCAGATTATGAGACTGACGCGCTGCCTAACTGCGCCAACGAGGCCTGTGTTGTGACTAGGGTGAGCGGGGGACCACTAGCTTCTAGATCATCTGCTATTCGGAGTAGCTCCAAAAACGCTGCTCGCCAGTAGCTGCAACGTCAGGATGGCCGAGCGGTCTAAGGCGCTGCGTTCAGGTCGCAGTCTCCCCTGGAGGCGTGGGTTCGAATCCCACTTCTGACAAACCAAACCTTTGGCCGCGGGCTCAAGCTAGAGTCTTTAACCCTCTGGCAAGTTGACCCCGTGATATATTAATGTTGACAAAGCACTGCATTTCGGTTTCCGTCACAACTAGAGAAACACTACTGTAACGCTGGCCGTCATCACATGAACTTTAAAGTAACACTTTTGTGCCATGTATGGACTTCTATGGAATTTTCATGCAGTTTTCTTGGAATTTCATGCCATGACACTTTGTGAAATTGGACATGTTTTATCGAAGGGGATTCAATGGAATACCGCATTGCGATGTTTACCGGAATGAGAACTTGTTTGTGAAAGGGTATTCATGTTTTGTTTGGGGTTTCTTTGGAGGGATGCAATGTGATTCTTGGAGTTTGACTGTGATGTCATGGACTGACATTTTGGGGATGCAGTAGAATGTCATGGCAAGGAATTCCTGGAAATTTCTTGGAATGACATGTCATGGGTTTTTGGGGTGTGGGATGGAGTGTCATGGGATGAGATTCATGGAATGTCAAGCGAAACATTGCATTGCCGTTGACAAGAAACGTCATGAGAATGAAAGAATGATGTTAAACATTGACAAAACATTGCAGCAACGCTGCCACATATTACGTGAATATGAGAGGAATGCTATTACTGCATTTATTCAACATCAGTCCTACAAAAGCACTGCATTTCAATCGCATTGCTCATGAAGAAATGGACAATCACACGAAAGGGTATAAAGAAACCCTCACTTTCGCCTAAACGCTCTCGTGTGCCAAAAAGCACCACTCTGCCCCGTGTGAGGCTCGAACTCACGACCTTCAGATTATGAGACTGACGCGCTGCCTAACTGCACCAACGAGGCCTGTGTTGTGACTAGGGTGAGCGGGGGACCACTAGCTTCTAGATCATCTGCCATTCGGAGTTGGTCCAAAAACGCTGCTCGCCAGTAGCTGCAATGTCAGGATGGCCGAGCGGTCTAAGGCGCTGCGTTCAGGTCGCAGTCTCCCCTGGAGGCGTGGGTTCGAATCCCACTTCTGACAAACCAAAACCTTTGGCCGCGGGCTCAAGCTAGAGTCTTTAACCCTCAGGCAAGTTGACCCCGTGATATATTAATGTTGACAAAGCACTGTATTTCGGTTTCCGTCACAACTAGAGAAACACTACTGTAACGCTGGCCGTCATCACATGAACTTTAAAGTAACACTTTTGTGCCATGTATGGACTTCTATGGAATTTTCATGCAGTTTTCTTGGAATTTCATGCCATGACACTTTGTGAAATTGGACATGTTTTATCGAAGGGGATTCAATGGAATACCGCATTGCCATGTTTACCGGAATGAGAACTTGTTTGTGAAAGGGTATTCATGTTTTGTTTGGGGTTTCTTTGGAGGGATGCAATGTGATTCTTGGAGTTTGACTGTGATGTCATGGACTGACATTTTGGGGATGCAGTAGAATGTCATGGCAAGGAATTCCTGGAAATTTCTTGGAATGACATGTCATGGGTTTTTGGGGTGTGGGATGGAGTGTCATGGGATGAGATTCATGGAATGTCAAGCGAAACATTGCATTGCCGTTGACAAGAAACGTCATGAGAATGAAAGAATGATGTTAAACATTGACAAAACATTGCAGCAACGCTGCCACATATTACGTGAATATGAGAGGAATGCTATTACTGCATTTATTCAACATCAGTCCTACAAAAGCACTGCATTTCAATCGCATTGCTCATGAAGAAATGGACAATCACACGAAAGGGTATAAAGAAACCCTCACTTTCGCCTAAACGCTCTCGTGTGCCAAAAAGCACCACTCTGCCCCGTGTGAGGCTCGAACTCACGACCTTCAGATTATGAGACTGACGCGCTGCCTAACTGCGCCAACGAGGCCTGTGTTCTGACTAGGGTGAGCGGGGGACCACTAGCTTCTAGATCATCTGCCATTCGGAGTAGCTCCAAAAACGCTGCTCGCCAGTAGGTGCAACGTCAGGATGGCTGAGCGGTCTAAGGCGCTGCGTTCAGGTCGCAGTCTCCCCTGGAGGCGTGGGTTCGAATCCCACTTCTGACAAACCAAATCTTTGGCCGCGGGCTCAAGCTAGAGTCTTTAACCCTCTGGCAAGTTGACCCCGTGATATATTAATGTTGTCAAAGCACTGCATTTCGGTTTCCGTCACAACTAGAGAAACACTACTGTAACGCTGGCCGTCATCACATGAACTTTAAAGTAACACTTTTGTGCCATGTATGGACTTCTATGGAATTTTCATGCAGTTTTCTTGGAATTTCATGCCATGACACTTTGTGAAATTGGACATGTTTTATCGAAGGGGATTCAATGGAATACCGCATTGCCATGTTTACCGGAATGAGAACTTGTTTGTGAAAGGGTATTCATGTTTTGTTTGGGGTTTCTTTGGAGGGATGCAATGTGATTCTTGGAGTTTGACTGTGATGTCATGGACTGACATTTTGGGGATGCAGTAGAATGTCATGGCAAGGAATTCCTGGAAATTTCTTGGAATGACATGTCATGGGTTTTTGGGGTGTGGGATGGAGTGTCATGGGATGAGATTCATGGAATGTCAAGCGAAACATTGCATTGCCGTTGACAAGAAACGTCATGAGAATGAAAGAATGATGTTAAACATTGACAAAACATTGCAGCAACGCTGCCACATATTACGTGAATATGAGAGGAATGCTATTACTGCATTTATTCAACATCAGTCCTACAAAAGCACTGCATTTCAATCGCATTGCTCATGAAGAAATGGACAATCACACGAAAGGGTATAAAGAAACCCTCACTTTCGCCTAAACGCTCTCGTGTGCCAAAAAGCACCACTCTGCCCCGTGTGAGGCTCGAACTCACGACCTTCAGATTATGAGACTGACGCGCTGCCTAACTGCGCCAACGAGGCCTGTGTTCTGACTAGGGTGAGCGGGGGACCACTAGCTTCTAGATCATCTGCCATTCGGAGTAGCTCCAAAAACGCTGCTCGCCAGTAGGTGCAACGTCAGGATGGCTGAGCGGTCTAAGGCGCTGCGTTCAGGTCGCAGTCTCCCCTGGAGGCGTGGGTTCGAATCCCACTTCTGACAAACCAAATCTTTGGCCGCGGGCTCAAGCTAGAGTCTTTAACCCTCTGGCAAGTTGACCCCGTGATATATTAATGTTGTCAAAGCACTGCATTTCGGTTTCCGTCACAACTAGAGAAACACTACTGTAACGCTGGCCGTCATCACATGAACTTTAAAGTAACACTTTTGTGCCATGTATGGACTTCTATGGAATTTTCATGCAGTTTTCTTGGAATTTCATGCCATGACACTTTGTGAAATTGGACATGTTTTATCGAAGGGGATTCAATGGAATACCGCATTGCGATGTTTACCGGAATGAGAACTTGTTTGTGAAAGGGTATTCATGTTTTGTTTGGGGTTTCTTTGGAGGGATGCAATGTGATTCTTGGAGTTTGACTGTGATGTCATGGACTGACATTTTGGGGATGCAGTAGAATGTCATGGCAAGGAATTCCTGGATATTTCTTGGAATTACATGTCATGGGTTTTTGGGGTGTGGGATGGAGTGTCATGGGATGAGATTCATGGAATGTCAAGCGAAACATTGCATTGCCGTTGACAAGAAACGTCATGAGAATGAAAGAATGATGTTAAACATTGACAAAACATTGCAGCAACGCTGCCACATATTACGTGAATATGAGAGGAATGCTATTACTGCATTTATTCAACATAAGTCCTACAAAAGCATTGCATTTCAATCGCATTGCTCATGAAGAAATGGACAATCACACGAAAGGGTATAAAGAAACCCTCACTTTCGCCTAAACGCTCTCGTGTGCCAAAAAGCACCACTCTGCCCCGTGTGAGGCTCGAACTCACAACCTTCAGATTATGAGACTGACGCGCTGCCTAACTGCGCCAACGAGGCCTGTGTTGTGACTAGGGTGAGCGGGGGACCACTAGCTTCTAGATCATCTGCTATTCGGAGTAGCTCCAAAAACGCTGCTCGCCAGTAGCTGCAACGTCAGGATGGCCGAGCGGTCTAAGGCGCTGCGTTCAGGTCGCAGTCTCCCCTGGAGGCGTGGGTTCGAATCCCACTTCTGACAAACCAAACCTTTGGCCGCGGGCTCAAGCTAGAGTCTTTAACCCTCTGGCAAGTTGACCCCGTGATATATTAATGTTGACAAAGCACTGCATTTCGGTTTCCGTCACAACTAGAGAAACACTACTGTAACGCTGGCCGTCATCACATGAACTTTAAAGTAACACTTTTGTGCCATGTATGGACTTCTATGGAATTTTCATGCAGTTTTCTTGGAATTTCATGCCATGACACTTTGTGAAATTGGACATGTTTTATCGAAGGGGATTCAATGGAATACCGCATTGCGATGTTTACCGGAATGAGAACTTGTTTGTGAAAGGGTATTCATGTTTTGTTTGGGGTTTCTTTGGAGGGATGCAATGTGATTCTTGGAGTTTGACTGTGATGTCATGGACTGACATTTTGGGGATGCAGTAGAATGTCATGGCAAGGAATTCCTGGATATTTCTTGGAATTACATGTCATGGGTTTTTGGGGTGTGGGATGGAGTGTCATGGGATGAGATTCATGGAATGTCAAGCGAAACATTGCATTGCCGTTGACAAGAAACGTCATGAGAATGAAAGAATGATGTTAAACATTGACAAAACATTGCAGCAACGCTGCCACATATTACGTGAATATGAGAGGAATGCTATTACTGCATTTATTCAACATAAGTCCTACAAAAGCATTGCATTTCAATCGCATTGCTCATGAAGAAATGGACAATCACACGAAAGGGTATAAAGAAACCCTCACTTTTGCCTAAACGCTCTCGTGTGCCAAAAAGCACCACTCTGCCCCGTGTGAGGCTCGAACTCACGACCTTCAGATTATGAGACTGACGCGCTGCCTAACTGCGCCAACGAGGCCTGTGTTGTGACTAGGGTGAGCGGGGGACCACTAGCTTCTAGATCATCTGCTATTCGGAGTAGCTCCAAAAACGCTGCTCGCCAGTAGCTGCAACGTCAGGATGGCCGAGCGGTCTAAGGCGCTGCGTTCAGGTCGCAGTCTCCCCTGGAGGCGTGGGTTCGAATCCCACTTCTGACAAACCAAACCTTTGGCCGCGGGCTCAAGCTAGAGTCTTTAACCCTCTGGCAAGTTGACCCCGTGATATATTAATGTTGACAAAGCACTGCATTTCGGTTTCCGTCACAACTAGAGAAACACTACTGTAACGCTGGCCGTCATCACATGAACTTTAAAGTAACACTTTTGTGCCATGTATGGACTTCTATGGAATTTTCATGCAGTTTTCTTGGAATTTCATGCCATGACACTTTGTGAAATTGGACATGTTTTATCGAAGGGGATTCAATGGAATACCGCATTGCGATGTTTACCGGAATGAGAACTTGTTTGTGAAAGGGTATTCATGTTTTGTTTGGGGTTTCTTTGGAGGGATGCAATGTGATTCTTGGAGTTTGACTGTGATGTCATGGACTGACATTTTGGGGATGCAGTAGAATGTCATGGCAAGGAATTCCTGGAAATTTCTTGGAATGACATGTCATGGGTTTTTGGGGTGTGGGATGGAGTGTCATGGGATGAGATTCATGGAATGTCAAGCGAAACATTGCATTGCCGTTGACAAGAAACGTCATGAGAATGAAAGAATGATGTTAAACATTGACAAAACATTGCAGCAACGCTGCCACATATTACGTGAATATGAGAGGAATGCTATTACTGCATTTATTCAACATCAGTCCTACAAAAGCACTGCATTTCAATCGCATTGCTCATGAAGAAATGGACAATCACACGAAAGGGTATAAAGAAACCCTCACTTTCGCCTAAACGCTCTCGTGTGCCAAAAAGCACCACTCTGCCCCGTGTGAGGCTCGAACTCACGACCTTCAGATTATGAGACTGACGCGCTGCCTAACTGCACCAACGAGGCCTGTGTTGTGACTAGGGTGAGCGGGGGACCACTAGCTTCTAGATCATCTGCCATTCGGAGTTGGTCCAAAAACGCTGCTCGCCAGTAGCTGCAATGTCAGGATGGCCGAGCGGTCTAAGGCGCTGCGTTCAGGTCGCAGTCTCCCCTGGAGGCGTGGGTTCGAATCCCACTTCTGACAAACCAAAACCTTTGGCCGCGGGCTCAAGCTAGAGTCTTTAACCCTCAGGCAAGTTGACCCCGTGATATATTAATGTTGACAAAGCACTGTATTTCGGTTTCCGTCACAACTAGAGAAACACTACTGTAACGCTGGCCGTCATCACATGAACTTTAAAGTAACACTTTTGTGCCATGTATGGACTTCTATGGAATTTTCATGCAGTTTTCTTGGAATTTCATGCCATGACACTTTGTGAAATTGGACATGTTTTATCGAAGGGGATTCAATGGAATACCGCATTGCCATGTTTACCGGAATGAGAACTTGTTTGTGAAAGGGTATTCATGTTTTGTTTGGGGTTTCTTTGGAGGGATGCAATGTGATTCTTGGAGTTTGACTGTGATGTCATGGACTGACATTTTGGGGATGCAGTAGAATGTCATGGCAAGGAATTCCTGGAAATTTCTTGGAATGACATGTCATGGGTTTTTGGGGTGTGGGATGGAGTGTCATGGGATGAGATTCATGGAATGTCAAGCGAAACATTGCATTGCCGTTGACAAGAAACGTCATGAGAATGAAAGAATGATGTTAAACATTGACAAAACATTGCAGCAACGCTGCCACATATTACGTGAATATGAGAGGAATGCTATTACTGCATTTATTCAACATCAGTCCTACAAAAGCACTGCATTTCAATCGCATTGCTCATGAAGAAATGGACAATCACACGAAAGGGTATAAAGAAACCCTCACTTTCGCCTAAACGCTCTCGTGTGCCAAAAAGCACCACTCTGCCCCGTGTGAGGCTCGAACTCACGACCTTCAGATTATGAGACTGACGCGCTGCCTAACTGCGCCAACGAGGCCTGTGTTCTGACTAGGGTGAGCGGGGGACCACTAGCTTCTAGATCATCTGCCATTCGGAGTAGCTCCAAAAACGCTGCTCGCCAGTAGGTGCAACGTCAGGATGGCTGAGCGGTCTAAGGCGCTGCGTTCAGGTCGCAGTCTCCCCTGGAGGCGTGGGTTCGAATCCCACTTCTGACAAACCAAATCTTTGGCCGCGGGCTCAAGCTAGAGTCTTTAACCCTCTGGCAAGTTGACCCCGTGATATATTAATGTTGTCAAAGCACTGCATTTCGGTTTCCGTCACAACTAGAGAAACACTACTGTAACGCTGGCCGTCATCACATGAACTTTAAAGTAACACTTTTGTGCCATGTATGGACTTCTATGGAATTTTCATGCAGTTTTCTTGGAATTTCATGCCATGACACTTTGTGAAATTGGACATGTTTTATCGAAGGGGATTCAATGGAATACCGCATTGCCATGTTTACCGGAATGAGAACTTGTTTGTGAAAGGGTATTCATGTTTTGTTTGGGGTTTCTTTGGAGGGATGCAATGTGATTCTTGGAGTTTGACTGTGATGTCATGGACTGACATTTTGGGGATGCAGTAGAATGTCATGGCAAGGAATTCCTGGAAATTTCTTGGAATGACATGTCATGGGTTTTTGGGGTGTGGGATGGAGTGTCATGGGATGAGATTCATGGAATGTCAAGCGAAACATTGCATTGCCGTTGACAAGAAACGTCATGAGAATGAAAGAATGATGTTAAACATTGACAAAACATTGCAGCAACGCTGCCACATATTACGTGAATATGAGAGGAATGCTATTACTGCATTTATTCAACATCAGTCCTACAAAAGCACTGCATTTCAATCGCATTGCTCATGAAGAAATGGACAATCACACGAAAGGGTATAAAGAAACCCTCACTTTCGCCTAAACGCTCTCGTGTGCCAAAAAGCACCACTCTGCCCCGTGTGAGGCTCGAACTCACGACCTTCAGATTATGAGACTGACGCGCTGCCTAACTGCGCCAACGAGGCCTGTGTTCTGACTAGGGTGAGCGGGGGACCACTAGCTTCTAGATCATCTGCCATTCGGAGTAGCTCCAAAAACGCTGCTCGCCAGTAGGTGCAACGTCAGGATGGCTGAGCGGTCTAAGGCGCTGCGTTCAGGTCGCAGTCTCCCCTGGAGGCGTGGGTTCGAATCCCACTTCTGACAAACCAAATCTTTGGCCGCGGGCTCAAGCTAGAGTCTTTAACCCTCTGGCAAGTTGACCCCGTGATATATTAATGTTGTCAAAGCACTGCATTTCGGTTTCCGTCACAACTAGAGAAACACTACTGTAACGCTGGCCGTCATCACATGAACTTTAAAGTAACACTTTTGTGCCATGTATGGACTTCTATGGAATTTTCATGCAGTTTTCTTGGAATTTCATGCCATGACACTTTGTGAAATTGGACATGTTTTATCGAAGGGGATTCAATGGAATACCGCATTGCGATGTTTACCGGAATGAGAACTTGTTTGTGAAAGGGTATTCATGTTTTGTTTGGGGTTTCTTTGGAGGGATGCAATGTGATTCTTGGAGTTTGACTGTGATGTCATGGACTGACATTTTGGGGATGCAGTAGAATGTCATGGCAAGGAATTCCTGGATATTTCTTGGAATTACATGTCATGGGTTTTTGGGGTGTGGGATGGAGTGTCATGGGATGAGATTCATGGAATGTCAAGCGAAACATTGCATTGCCGTTGACAAGAAACGTCATGAGAATGAAAGAATGATGTTAAACATTGACAAAACATTGCAGCAACGCTGCCACATATTACGTGAATATGAGAGGAATGCTATTACTGCATTTATTCAACATAAGTCCTACAAAAGCATTGCATTTCAATCGCATTGCTCATGAAGAAATGGACAATCACACGAAAGGGTATAAAGAAACCCTCACTTTCGCCTAAACGCTCTCGTGTGCCAAAAAGCACCACTCTGCCCCGTGTGAGGCTCGAACTCACAACCTTCAGATTATGAGACTGACGCGCTGCCTAACTGCGCCAACGAGGCCTGTGTTGTGACTAGGGTGAGCGGGGGACCACTAGCTTCTAGATCATCTGCTATTCGGAGTAGCTCCAAAAACGCTGCTCGCCAGTAGCTGCAACGTCAGGATGGCCGAGCGGTCTAAGGCGCTGCGTTCAGGTCGCAGTCTCCCCTGGAGGCGTGGGTTCGAATCCCACTTCTGACAAACCAAACCTTTGGCCGCGGGCTCAAGCTAGAGTCTTTAACCCTCTGGCAAGTTGACCCCGTGATATATTAATGTTGACAAAGCACTGCATTTCGGTTTCCGTCACAACTAGAGAAACACTACTGTAACGCTGGCCGTCATCACATGAACTTTAAAGTAACACTTTTGTGCCATGTATGGACTTCTATGGAATTTTCATGCAGTTTTCTTGGAATTTCATGCCATGACACTTTGTGAAATTGGACATGTTTTATCGAAGGGGATTCAATGGAATACCGCATTGCGATGTTTACCGGAATGAGAACTTGTTTGTGAAAGGGTATTCATGTTTTGTTTGGGGTTTCTTTGGAGGGATGCAATGTGATTCTTGGAGTTTGACTGTGATGTCATGGACTGACATTTTGGGGATGCAGTAGAATGTCATGGCAAGGAATTCCTGGAAATTTCTTGGAATGACATGTCATGGGTTTTTGGGGTGTGGGATGGAGTGTCATGGGATGAGATTCATGGAATGTCAAGCGAAACATTGCATTGCCGTTGACAAGAAACGTCATGAGAATGAAAGAATGATGTTAAACATTGACAAAACATTGCAGCAACGCTGCCACATATTACGTGAATATGAGAGGAATGCTATTACTGCATTTATTCAACATCAGTCCTACAAAAGCACTGCATTTCAATCGCATTGCTCATGAAGAAATGGACAATCACACGAAAGGGTATAAAGAAACCCTCACTTTCGCCTAAACGCTCTCGTGTGCCAAAAAGCACCACTCTGCCCCGTGTGAGGCTCGAACTCACGACCTTCAGATTATGAGACTGACGCGCTGCCTAACTGCGCCAACGAGGCCTGTGTTGTGACTAGGGTGAGCGGGGGACCACTAGCTTCTAGATCATCTGCCATTCGGAGTAGCTCCAAAAACGCTGCTCGCCAGTAGCTGCAACGTCAGGATGGCCGAGCGGTCTAAGGCGCTGCGTTCAGGTCGCAGTCTCCCCTGGAGGCGCGGGTTCGAATCCCACTTCTGACAAACCAAATCTTTGGCCGCGGGCTCAAGCTAGAGTCTTTAACCCTCTGGCAAGTTGACCCCGTGATATATTAATGTTGTCAAAGCACTGCATTTCGGTTTCCGTCACAACTAGAGAAACACTACTGTAACGCTGGCCGTCATCACATGAACTTTAAAGTAACACTTTTGTGCCATGTATGGACTTCTATGGAATTTTCATGCAGTTTTCTTGGAATTTCATGCCATGACACTTTGTGAAATTGGACATGTTTTATCGAAGGGGATTCAATGGAATACCGCATTGCGATGTTTACCGGAATGAGAACTTGTTTGTGAAAGGGTATTCATGTTTTGTTTGGGGTTTCTTTGGAGGGATGCAATGTGATTCTTGGAGTTTGACTGTGATGTCATGGACTGACATTTTGGGGATGCAGTAGAATGTCATGGCAAGGAATTCCTGGAAATTTCTTGGAATGACATGTCATGGGTTTTTGGGGTGTGGGATGGAGTGTCATGGGATGAGATTCATGGAATGTCAAGCGAAACATTGCATTGCCGTTGACAAGAAACGTCATGAGAATGAAAGAATGATGTTAAACATTGACAAAACATTGCAGCAACGCTGCCACATATTACGTGAATATGAGAGGAATGCTATTACTGCATTTATTCAACATAAGTCCTACAAAAGCATTGCATTTCAATCGCATTGCTCATGAAGAAATGGACAATCACACGAAAGGGTATAAAGAAACCCTCACTTTCGCCTAAACGCTCTCGTGTGCCAAAAAGCACCACTCTGCCCCGTGTGAGGCTCGAACTCACGACCTTCAGATTATGAGACTGACGCGCTGCCTAACTGCGCCAACGAGGCCTGTGTTGTGACTAGGGTGAGCGGGGGACCACTAGCTTCTAGATCATCTGCTATTCGGAGTAGCTCCAAAAACGCTGCTCGCCAGTAGCTGCAACGTCAGGATGGCCGAGCGGTCTAAGGTGCTGCGTTCAGGTCGCAGTCTCCCCTGGAGGCGTGGGTTCGAATCCCACTTCTGACAAACCAAACCTTTGGCCGCGGGCTCAAGCTAGAGTCTTTAACCCTCTGGCAAGTTGACCCCGTGATATATTAATGTTGACAAAGCACTGCATTTCGGTTTCCGTCACAACTAGAGAAACACTACTGTAACGCTGGCCGTCATCACATGAACTTTAAAGTAACACTTTTGTGCCATGTATGGACTTCTATGGAATTTTCATGCAGTTTTCTTGGAATTTCATGCCATGACACTTTGTGAAATTGGACATGTTTTATCGAAGGGGATTCAATGGAATACCGCATTGCGATGTTTACCGGAATGAGAACTTGTTTGTGAAAGGGTATTCATGTTTTGTTTGGGGTTTCTTTGGAGGGATGCAATGTGATTCTTGGAGTTTGACTGTGATGTCATGGACTGACATTTTGGGGATGCAGTAGAATGTCATGGCAAGGAATTCCTGGAAATTTCTTGGAATGACATGTCATGGGTTTTTGGGGTGTGGGATGGAGTGTCATGGGATGAGATTCATGGAATGTCAAGCGAAACATTGCATTGCCGTTGACAAGAAACGTCATGAGAATGAAAGAATGATGTTAAACATTGACAAAACATTGCAGCAACGCTGCCACATATTACGTGAATATGAGAGGAATGCTATTACTGCATTTATTCAACATCAGTCCTACAAAAGCACTGCATTTCAATCGCATTGCTCATGAAGAAATGGACAATCACACGAAAGGGTATAAAGAAACCCTCACTTTCGCCTAAACGCTCTCGTGTGCCAAAAAGCACCACTCTGCCCCGTGTGAGGCTCGAACTCACAACCTTCAGATTATGAGACTGACGCGCTGCCTAACTGCGCCAACGAGGCCTGTGTTGTGACTAGGGTGAGCGGGGGACCACTAGCTTCTAGATCATCTGCTATTCGGAGTAGCTCCAAAAACGCTGCTCGCCAGTAGCTGCAACGTCAGGATGGCCGAGCGGTCTAAGGCGCTGCGTTCAGGTCGCAGTCTCCCCTGGAGGCGTGGGTTCGAATCCCACTTCTGACAAACCAAACCTTTGGCCGCGGGCTCAAGCTAGAGTCTTTAACCCTCTGGCAAGTTGACCCCGTGATATATTAATGTTGACAAAGCACTGCATTTCGGTTTCCGTCACAACTAGAGAAACACTACTGTAACGCTGGCCGTCATCACATGAACTTTAAAGTAACACTTTTGTGCCATGTATGGACTTCTATGGAATTTTCATGCAGTTTTCTTGGAATTTCATGCCATGACACTTTGTGAAATTGGACATGTTTTATCGAAGGGGATTCAATGGAATACCGCATTGCGATGTTTACCGGAATGAGAACTTGTTTGTGAAAGGGTATTCATGTTTTGTTTGGGGTTTCTTTGGAGGGATGCAATGTGATTCTTGGAGTTTGACTGTGATGTCATGGACTGACATTTTGGGGATGCAGTAGAATGTCATGGCAAGGAATTCCTGGAAATTTCTTGGAATGACATGTCATGGGTTTTTGGGGTGTGGGATGGAGTGTCATGGGATGAGATTCATGGAATGTCAAGCGAAACATTGCATTGCCGTTGACAAGAAACGTCATGAGAATGAAAGAATGATGTTAAACATTGACAAAACATTGCAGCAACGCTGCCACATATTACGTGAATATGAGAGGAATGCTATTACTGCATTTATTCAACATCAGTCCTACAAAAGCACTGCATTTCAATCGCATTGCTCATGAAGAAATGGACAATCACACGAAAGGGTATAAAGAAACCCTCACTTTCGCCTAAACGCTCTCGTGTGCCAAAAAGCACCACTCTGCCCCGTGTGAGGCTCGAACTCACGACCTTCAGATTATGAGACTGACGCGCTGCCTAACTGCGCCAACGAGGCCTGTGTTGTGACTAGGGTGAGCGGGGGACCACTAGCTTCTAGATCATCTGCCATTCGGAGTAGCTCCAAAAACGCTGCTCGCCAGTAGCTGCAACGTCAGGATGGCCGAGCGGTCTAAGGCGCTGCGTTCAGGTCGCAGTCTCCCCTGGAGGCGTGGGTTCGAATCCCACTTCTGACAAACCAAATCTTTGGCCGCGGGCTCAAGCTAGAGTCTTTAACCCTCTGGCAAGTTGACCCCGTGATATATTAATGTTGTCAAAGCACTGCATTTCGGTTTCCGTCACAACTAGAGAAACACTACTGTAACGCTGGCCGTCATCACATGAACTTTAAAGTAACACTTTTGTGCCATGTATGGACTTCTATGGAATTTTCATGCAGTTTTCTTGGAATTTCATGCCATGACACTTTGTGAAATTGGACATGTTTTATCGAAGGGGATTCAATGGAATACCGCATTGCGATGTTTACCGGAATGAGAACTTGTTTGTGAAAGGGTATTCATGTTTTGTTTGGGGTTTCTTTGGAGGGATGCAATGTGATTCTTGGAGTTTGACTGTGATGTCATGGACTGACATTTTGGGGATGCAGTAGAATGTCATGGCAAGGAATTCCTGGAAATTTCTTGGAATGACATGTCATGGGTTTTTGGGGTGTGGGATGGAGTGTCATGGGATGAGATTCATGGAATGTCAAGCGAAACATTGCATTGCCGTTGACAAGAAACGTCATGAGAATGAAAGAATGATGTTAAACATTGACAAAACATTGCAGCAACGCTGCCACATATTACGTGAATATGAGAGGAATGCTATTACTGCATTTATTCAACATAAGTCCTACAAAAGCATTGCATTTCAATCGCATTGCTCATGAAGAAATGGACAATCACACGAAAGGGTATAAAGAAACCCTCACTTTCGCCTAAACGCTCTCGTGTGCCAAAAAGCACCACTCTGCCCCGTGTGAGGCTCGAACTCACGACCTTCAGATTATGAGACTGACGCGCTGCCTAACTGCGCCAACGAGGCCTGTGTTGTGACTAGGGTGAGCGGGGGACCACTAGCTTCTAGATCATCTGCTATTCGGAGTAGCTCCAAAAACGCTGCTCGCCAGTAGCTGCAACGTCAGGATGGCCGAGCGGTCTAAGGTGCTGCGTTCAGGTCGCAGTCTCCCCTGGAGGCGTGGGTTCGAATCCCACTTCTGACAAACCAAACCTTTGGCCGCGGGCTCAAGCTAGAGTCTTTAACCCTCTGGCAAGTTGACCCCGTGATATATTAATGTTGACAAAGCACTGCATTTCGGTTTCCGTCACAACTAGAGAAACACTACTGTAACGCTGGCCGTCATCACATGAACTTTAAAGTAACACTTTTGTGCCATGTATGGACTTCTATGGAATTTTCATGCAGTTTTCTTGGAATTTCATGCCATGACACTTTGTGAAATTGGACATGTTTTATCGAAGGGGATTCAATGGAATACCGCATTGCGATGTTTACCGGAATGAGAACTTGTTTGTGAAAGGGTATTCATGTTTTGTTTGGGGTTTCTTTGGAGGGATGCAATGTGATTCTTGGAGTTTGACTGTGATGTCATGGACTGACATTTTGGGGATGCAGTAGAATGTCATGGCAAGGAATTCCTGGAAATTTCTTGGAATGACATGTCATGGGTTTTTGGGGTGTGGGATGGAGTGTCATGGGATGAGATTCATGGAATGTCAAGCGAAACATTGCATTGCCGTTGACAAGAAACGTCATGAGAATGAAAGAATGATGTTAAACATTGACAAAACATTGCAGCAACGCTGCCACATATTACGTGAATATGAGAGGAATGCTATTACTGCATTTATTCAACATCAGTCCTACAAAAGCACTGCATTTCAATCGCATTGCTCATGAAGAAATGGACAATCACACGAAAGGGTATAAAGAAACCCTCACTTTCGCCTAAACGCTCTCGTGTGCCAAAAAGCACCACTCTGCCCCGTGTGAGGCTCGAACTCACGACCTTCAGATTATGAGACTGACGCGCTGCCTAACTGCGCCAACGAGGCCTGTGTTGTGACTAGGGTGAGCGGGGGACCACTAGCTTCTAGATCATCTGCCATTCGGAGTAGCTCCAAAAACGCTGCTCGCCAGTAGCTGCAACGTCAGGATGGCCGAGCGGTCTAAGGCGCTGCGTTCAGGTCGCAGTCTCCCCTGGAGGCGTGGGTTCGAATCCCACTTCTGACAAACCAAATCTTTGGCCGCGGGCTCAAGCTAGAGTCTTTAACCCTCTGGCAAGTTGACCCCGTGATATATTAATGTTGTCAAAGCACTGCATTTCGGTTTCCGTCACAACTAGAGAAACACTACTGTAACGCTGGCCGTCATCACATGAACTTTAAAGTAACACTTTTGTGCCATGTATGGACTTCTATGGAATTTTCATGCAGTTTTCTTGGAATTTCATGCCATGACACTTTGTGAAATTGGACATGTTTTATCGAAGGGGATTCAATGGAATACCGCATTGCGATGTTTACCGGAATGAGAACTTGTTTTTGAAAGGGTATTCATGTTTTGTTTGGGGTTTCTTTGGAGGGATGCAATGTGATTCTTGGAGTTTGACTGTGATGTCATGGACTGACATTTTGGGGATGCAGTAGAATGTCATGGCAAGGAATTCCTGGAAATTTCTTGGAATGACATGTCATGGGTTTTTGGGGTGTGGGATGGAGTGTCATGGGATGAGATTCATGGAATGTCAAGCGAAACATTGCATTGCCGTTGACAAGAAACGTCATGAGAATGAAAGAATGATGTTAAACATTGACAAAACATTGCAGCAACGCTGCCACATATTACGTGAATATGAGAGGAATGCTATTACTGCATTTATTCAACATAAGTCCTACAAAAGCATTGCATTTCAATCGCATTGCTCATGAAGAAATGGACAATCACACGAAAGGGTATAAAGAAACCCTCACTTTCGCCTAAACGCTCTCGTGTGCCAAAAAGCACCACTCTGCCCCGTGTGAGGCTCGAACTCACGACCTTCAGATTATGAGACTGACGCGCTGCCTAACTGCGCCAACGAGGCCTGTGTTGTGACTAGGGTGAGCGGGGGACCACTAGCTTCTAGATCATCTGCTATCCGGAGTAGCTCCAAAAACGCTGCTCGCCAGTAGCTGCAACGTCAGGATGGCCGAGCGGTCTAAGGCGCTGCGTTCAGGTCGCAGTCTCCCCTGGAGGCGTGGGTTCGAATCCCACTTCTGACAAACCAAACCTTTGGCCGCGGGCTCAAGCTAGAGTCTTTAACCCTCTGGCAAGTTGACCCCGTGATATATTAATGTTGACAAAGCACTGCATTTCGGTTTCCGTCACAACTAGAGAAACACTACTGTAACGCTGGCCGTCATCACATGAACTTTAAAGTAACACTTTTGTGCCATGTATGGACTTCTATGGAATTTTCATGCAGTTTTCTTGGAATTTCATGCCATGACACTTTGTGAAATTGGACATGTTTTATCGAAGGGGATTCAATGGAATACCGCATTGCGATGTTTACCGGAATGAGAACTTGTTTGTGAAAGGGTATTCATGTTTTGTTTGGGGTTTCTTTGGAGGGATGCAATGTGATTCTTGGAGTTTGACTGTGATGTCATGGACTGACATTTTGGGGATGCAGTAGAATGTCATGGCAAGGAATTCCTGGAAATTTCTTGGAATGACATGTCATGGGTTTTTGGGGTGTGGGATGGAGTGTCATGGGATGAGATTCATGGAATGTCAAGCGAAACATTGCATTGCCGTTGACAAGAAACGTCATGAGAATGAAAGAATGATGTTAAACATTGACAAAACATTGCAGCAACGCTGCCACATATTACGTGAATATGAGAGGAATGCTATTACTGCATTTATTCAACATAAGTCCTACAAAAGCATTGCATTTCAATCGCATTGCTCATGAAGAAATGGACAATCACACGAAAGGGTATAAAGAAACCCTCACTTTCGCCTAAACGCTCTCGTGTGCCAAAAAGCACCACTCTGCCCCGTGTGAGGCTCGAACTCACGACCTTCAGATTATGAGACTGACGCGCTGCCTAACTGCGCCAACGAGGCCTGTGTTGTGACTAGGGTGAGCGGGGGACCACTAGCTTCTAGATCATCTGCTATTCGGAGTAGCTCCAAAAACGCTGCTCGCCAGTAGCTGCAACGTCAGGATGGCCGAGCGGTCTAAGGCGCTGCGTTCAGGTCGCAGTCTCCCCTGGAGGCGTGGGTTCGAATCCCACTTCTGACAAACCAAACCTTTGGCCGCGGGCTCAAGCTAGAGTCTTTAACCCTCTGGCAAGTTGACCCCGTGATATATTAATGTTGACAAAGCACTGCATTTCGGTTTCCGTCACAACTAGAGAAACACTACTGTAACGCTGGCCGTCATCACATGAACTTTAAAGTAACACTTTTGTGCCATGTATGGACTTCTATGGAATTTTCATGCAGTTTTCTTGGAATTTCATGCCATGACACTTTGTGAAATTGGACATGTTTTATCGAAGGGGATTCAATGGAATACCGCATTGCGATGTTTACCGGAATGAGAACTTGTTTGTGAAAGGGTATTCATGTTTTGTTTGGGGTTTCTTTGGAGGGATGCAATGTGATTCTTGGAGTTTGACTGTGATGTCATGGACTGACATTTTGGGGATGCAGTAGAATGTCATGGCAAGGAATTCCTGGAAATTTCTTGGAATGACATGTCATGGGTTTTTGGGGTGTGGAATGGAGTGTCATGGGATGAGATTCATGGAATGTCAAGCGAAACATTGCATTGCCGTTGACAAGAAACGTCATGAGAATGAAAGAATGATGTTAAACATTGACAAAACATTGCAGCAACGCTGCCACATATTACGTGAATATGAGAGGAATGCTATTACTGCATTTATTCAACATCAGTCCTACAAAAGCACTGCATTTCAATCGCATTGCTCATGAAGAAATGGACAATCACACGAAAGGGTATAAAGAAACCCTCACTTTCGCCTAAACGCTCTCGTGTGCCAAAAAGCACCACTCTGCCCCGTGTGAGGCTCGAACTCACGACCTTCAGATTATGAGACTGACGCGCTGCCTAACTGCGCCAACGAGGCCTGTGTTGTGACTAGGGTGAGTGGGGGACCACTAGCTTCTAGATCATCTGCCATTTGGAGTAGCTCCAAAAACGCTGCTCGCCAGTAGCTGCAATGTCAGGATGGCCGAGCGGTCTAAGGTGCTGCATTCAGGTCGCAGTCTCCCCTGGAGGCGTGGGTTCGAATCCCACTTCTGACAAACCAAACCTTTGGCCGCGGGCTCAAGCTAGAGTCTTTAACCCTCTGGCAAGTTGACCCCGTGATATATTAATGTTGACAAAGCACTGCATTTCGGTTTCCGTCACAACTAGAGAAACACTACTGTAACGCTGGCCGTCATCACATGAACTTTAAAGTAACACTTTTGTGCCATGTATGGACTTCTATGGAATTTTCATGCAGTTTTCTTGGAATTTCATGCCATGACACTTTGTGAAATTGGACATGTTTTATCGAAGGGGATTCAATGGAATACCGCATTGCCATGTTTACCGGAATGAGAACTTGTTTGTGAAAGGGTATTCATGTTTTGTTTGGGGTTTCTTTGGAGGGATGCAATGTGATTCTTGGAGTTTGACTGTGATGTCATGGACTGACATTTTGGGGATGCAGTAGAATGTCATGGCAAGGAATTCCTGGATATTTCTTGGAATTACATGTCATGGGTTTTTGGGGTGTGGGATGGAGTGTCATGGGATGAGATTCATGGAATGTCAAGCGAAACATTGCATTGCCGTTGACAAGAAACGTCATGAGAATGAAAGAATGATGTTAAACATTGACAAAACATTGCAGCAACGCTGCCACATATTACGTGAATATGAGAGGAATGCTATTACTGCATTTATTCAACATAAGTCCTACAAAAGCATTGCATTTCAATCGCATTGCTCATGAAGAAATGGACAATCACACGAAAGGGTATAAAGAAACCCTCACTTTCGCCTAAACGCTCTCGTGTGCCAAAAAGCACCACTCTGCCCCGTGTGAGGCTCGAACTCACGACCTTCAGATTATGAGACTGACGCACTGCCTAACTGCGCCAACAAGGCCTGTGTTGCGCCTAGGGTGAGTGGGGGACCACTAGCTTCTAGATCATCTGCCATTTGGAGTAGCTCCAAAAACGCTGCTCGCCAGTAGCTGCAATGTCAGGATGGCCGAGCGGTCTAAGGCGCTGCGTTCAGGTTGCAGTCTCCCCTGGAGGCGTGGGTTCGAATCCCACTTCTGACAAACCAAACCTTTGGCTGCGGGCTCAAGCTAGAGTCTTTAACCCTCTGGCAAGTTGACCCCGTGATATATTAATGTTGACAAAGCACTGCATTTCGGTTTCCGTCACAACTAGAGAAACACTACTATAACGCTGGCCGTCATCACATGAACTTTAAAGTAACACTTTTGTGCCATGTATGGACTTCTATGGAATTTTCATGCAGTTTTCTTGGAATTTCATTCCATGACACTTTGTGAAATTGGACATGTTTTATCGAAGGGGATTCAATGGAATACCGCATTGCGATGTTTACCGGAATGAGAACTTGTTTGTGAAAGGGTATTCATGTTTTGTTTGGGGTTTCTTTGGAGGGATGCAATGTGATTCTTGGAGTTTGACTGTGATGTCATGGACTGACATTTTGGGGATGCAGTAGAATGTCATGGCAAGGAATTCCTGGATATTTCTTGGAATTACATGTCATGGGTTTTTGGGGTGTGGGATGGAGTGTCATGGGATGAGATTCATGGAATGTCAAGCGAAACATTGCATTGCCGTTGACAAGAAACGTCATGAGAATGAAAGAATGATGTTAAACATTGACAAAACATTGCAGCAACGCTGCCACATATTACGTGAATATGAGAGGAATGCTATTACTGCATTTATTCAACATAAGTCCTACAAAAGCATTGCATTTCAATCGCATTGCTCATGAAGAAATGGACAATCACACGAAAGGGTATAAAGAAACCCTCACTTTCGCCTAAACGCTCTCGTGTGCCAAAAAGCACCACTCTGCCCCGTGTGAGGCTCGAACTCACGACCTTCAGATTATGAGACTGACGCGCTGCCTAACTGCGCCAACGAGGCCTGTGTTGTGACTAGGGTGAGCGGGGGACCACTAGCTTCTAGATCATCTGCTATTCGGAGTAGCTCCAAAAACGCTGCTCGCCAGTAGCTGCAACGTCAGGATGGCCGAGCGGTCTAAGGCGCTGCGTTCAGGTCGCAGTCTCCCCTGGAGGCGTGGGTTCGAATCCCACTTCTGACAAACCAAACCTTTGGCCGCGGGCTCAAGCTAGAGTCTTTAACCCTCTGGCAAGTTGACCCCGTGATATATTAATGTTGACAAAGCACTGCATTTCGGTTTCCGTCACAACTAGAGAAACACTACTGTAACGCTGGCCGTCATCACATGAACTTTAAAGTAACACTTTTGTGCCATGTATGGACTTCTATGGAATTTTCATGCAGTTTTCTTGGAATTTCATGCCATGACACTTTGTGAAATTGGACATGTTTTATCGAAGGGGATTCAATGGAATACCGCATTGCGATGTTTACCGGAATGAGAACTTGTTTGTGAAAGGGTATTCATGTTTTGTTTGGGGTTTCTTTGGAGGGATGCAATGTGATTCTTGGAGTTTGACTGTGATGTCATGGACTGACATTTTGGGGATGCAGTAGAATGTCATGGCAAGGAATTCCTGGAAATTTCTTGGAATGACATGTCATGGGTTTTTGGGGTGTGGGATGGAGTGTCATGGGATGAGATTCATGGAATGTCAAGCGAAACATTGCATTGCCGTTGACAAGAAACGTCATGAGAATGAAAGAATGATGTTAAACATTGACAAAACATTGCAGCAACGCTGCCACATATTACGTGAATATGAGAGGAATGCTATTACTGCATTTATTCAACATCAGTCCTACAAAAGCACTGCATTTCAATCGCATTGCTCATGAAGAAATGGACAATCACACGAAAGGGTATAAAGAAACCCTCACTTTCGCCTAAACGCTCTCGTGTGCCAAAAAGCACCACTCTGCCCCGTGTGAGGCTCGAACTCACGACCTTCAGATTATGAGACTGACGCGCTGCCTAACTGCGCCAACGAGGCCTGTGTTGTGACTAGGGTGAGCGGGGGACCACTAGCTTCTAGATCATCTGCCATTTGGAGTAGCTCCAAAAACGCTGCTCGCCAGTAGCTGCAATGTCAGGATGGCCGAGCGGTCTAAGGCGCTGCGTTCAGGTCGCAGTCTCCCCTGGAGGCGTGGGTTCGAATCCCACTTCTGACAAACCAAATCTTTGGCCGCGGGCTCAAGCTAGAGTCTTTAACCCTCTGGCAAGTTGACCCCGTGATATATTAATGTTGTCAAAGCACTGCATTTCGGTTTCCGTCACAACTAGAGAAACACTACTGTAACGCTGGCCGTCATCACATGAACTTTAAAGTAACACTTTTGTGCCATGTATGGACTTCTATGGAATTTTCATGCAGTTTTCTTGGAATTTCATGCCATGACACTTTGTGAAATTGGACATGTTTTATCGAAGGGGATTCAATGGAATACCGCATTGCGATGTTTACCGGAATGAGAACTTGTTTGTGAAAGGGTATTCATGTTTTGTTTGGGGTTTCTTTGGAGGGATGCAATGTGATTCTTGGAGTTTGACTGTGATGTCATGGACTGACATTTTGGGGATGCAGTAGAATGTCATGGCAAGGAATTCCTGGATATTTCTTGGAATTACATGTCATGGGTTTTTGGGGTGTGGGATGGAGTGTCATGGGATGAGATTCATGGAATGTCAAGCGAAACATTGCATTGCCGTTGACAAGAAACGTCATGAGAATGAAAGAATGATGTTAAACATTGACAAAACATTGCAGCAACGCTGCCACATATTACGTGAATATGAGAGGAATGCTATTACTGCATTTATTCAACATAAGTCCTACAAAAGCATTGCATTTCAATCGCATTGCTCATGAAGAAATGGACAATCACACGAAAGGGTATAAAGAAACCCTCACTTTCGCCTAAACGCTCTCGTGTGCCAAAAAGCACCACTCTGCCCCGTGTGAGGCTCGAACTCACGACCTTCAGATTATGAGACTGACGCGCTGCCTAACTGCGCCAACGAGGCCTGTGTTGTGACTAGGGTGAGCGGGGGACCACTAGCTTCTAGATCATCTGCTATTCGGAGTAGCTCCAAAAACGCTGCTCGCCAGTAGCTGCAACGTCAGGATGGCCGAGCGGTCTAAGGCGCTGCGTTCAGGTCGCAGTCTCCCCTGGAGGCGTGGGTTTGAATCCCACTTCTGACAAACCAAACCTTTGGCCGCGGGCTCAAGCTAGAGTCTTTAACCCTCTGGCAAGTTGACCCCGTGATATATTAATGTTGACAAAGCACTGCATTTCGGTTTCCGTCACAACTAGAGAAACACTACTGTAACGCTGGCCGTCATCACATGAACTTTAAAGTAACACTTTTGTGCCATATATGGACTTCTATGGAATTTTCATGCAGTTTTCTTGGAATTTCATGCCATGACACTTTGTGAAATTGGACATGTTTTATCGAAGGGGATTCAATGGAATACCGCATTGCGATGTTTACCGGAATGAGAACTTGTTTGTGAAAGGGTATTCATGTTTTGTTTGGGGTTTCTTTGGAGGGATGCAATGTGATTCTTGGAGTTTGACTGTGATGTCATGGACTGACATTTTGGGGATGCAGTAGAATGTCATGGCAAGGAATTCCTGGAAATTTCTTGGAATGACATGTCATGGGTTTTTGGGGTGTGGGATGGAGTGTCATGGGATGAGATTCATGGAATGTCAAGCGAAACATTGCATTGCCGTTGACAAGAAACGTCATGAGAATGAAAGAATGATGTTAAACATTGACAAAACATTGCAGCAACGCTGCCACATATTACGTGAATATGAGAGGAATGCTATTACTGCATTTATTCAACATCAGTCCTACAAAAGCACTGCATTTCAATCGCATTGCTCATGAAGAAATGGACAATCACACGAAAGGGTATAAAGAAACCCTCACTTTCGCCTAAACGCTCTCGTGTGCCAAAAAGCACCACTCTGCCCCGTGTGAGGCTCGAACTCACGACCTTCAGATTATGAGACTGACGCGCTGCCTAACTGCGCCAACGAGGCCTGTGTTGTGACTAGGGTGAGCGGGGGACCACTAGCTTCTAGATCATCTGCCATTTGGAGTAGCTCCAAAAACGCTGCTCGCCAGTAGCTGCAATGTCAGGATGGCCGAGCGGTCTAAGGCGCTGCGTTCAGGTCGCAGTCTCCCCTGGAGGCGTGGGTTCGAATCCCACTTCTGACAAACCAAACCTTTGGCCGCGGGCTCAAGCTAGAGTCTTTAACCCTCTGGCAAGTTGACCCCGTGATATATTAATGTTGTCAAAGCACTGCATTTCGGTTTCCGTCACAACTAGAGAAACACTACTGTAACGCTGGCCGTCATCACATGAACTTTAAAGTAACACTTTTGTGCCATGTATGGACTTCTATGGAATTTTCATGCAGTTTTCTTGGAATTTCATGCCATGACACTTTGTGAAATTGGACATGTTTTATCGAAGGGGATTCAATGGAATACCGCATTGCGATGTTTACCGGAATGAGAACTTGTTTGTGAAAGGGTATTCATGTTTTGTTTGGGGTTTCTTTGGAGGGATGCAATGTGATTCTTGGAGTTTGACTGTGATGTCATGGACTGACATTTTGGGGATGCAGTAGAATGTCATGGCAAGGAATTCCTGGATATTTCTTGGAATTACATGTCATGGGTTTTTGGGGTGTGGGATGGAGTGTCATGGGATGAGATTCATGGAATGTCAAGCGAAACATTGCATTGCCGTTGACAAGAAACGTCATGAGAATGAAAGAATGATGTTAAACATTGACAAAACATTGCAGCAACGCTGCCACATATTACGTGAATATGAGAGGAATGCTATTACTGCATTTATTCAACATAAGTCCTACAAAAGCATTGCCTTTCAATCGCATTGCTCATGAAGAAATGGACAATCACACGAAAGGGTATAAAGAAACCCTCACTTTCGCCTAAACGCTCTCGTGTGCCAAAAAGCACCACTCTGCCCCGTGTGAGGCTCGAACTCACGACCTTCAGATTATGAGACTGACGCGCTGCCTAACTGCGCCAACGAGGCCTGTGTTGTGACTAGGGTGAGCGGGGGACCACTAGCTTCTAGATCATCTGCTATTCGGAGTAGCTCCAAAAACGCTGCTCGCCAGTAGCTGCAACGTCAGGATGGCCGAGCGGTCTAAGGCGCTGCGTTCAGGTCGCAGTCTCCCCTGGAGGCGTGGGTTCGAATCCCACTTCTGACAAACCAAACCTTTGGCCGCGGGCTCAAGCTAGAGTCTTTAACCCTCTGGCAAGTTGACCCCGTTATATATTAATGTTGACAAAGCACTGCATTTCGGTGTCCGTCACAACTAGAGAAACACTACTGTAACGCTGGCCGTCATCACATGAACTTTAAAGTAACACTTTTGTGCCATGTATGGACTTCTATGGAATTTTCATGCAGTTTTCTTGGAATTTCATGCCATGACACTTTGTGAAATTGGACATGTTTTATCGAAGGGGATTCAATGGAATACCGCATTGCCATGTTTACCGGAATGAGAACTTGTTTGTGAAAGGGTATTCATGTTTTGTTTGGGGTTTCTTTGGAGGGATGCAATGTGATTCTTGGAGTTTGACTGTGATGTCATGGACTGACATTTTGGGGATGCAGTAGAATGTCATGGCAAGGAATTCCTGGATATTTCTTGGAATTACATGTCATGGGTTTTTGGGGTGTGGGATGGAGTGTCATGGGATGAGATTCATGGAATGTCAAGCGAAACATTGCATTGCCGTTGACAAGAAACGTCATGAGAATGAAAGAATGATGTTAAACATTGACAAAACATTGCAGCAACGCTGCCACATATTACGTGAATATGAGAGGAATGCTATTACTGCATTTATTCAACATAAGTCCTACAAAAGCATTGCATTTCAATCGCATTGCTCATGAAGAAATGGACAATCACACGAAAGGGTATAAAGAAACCCTCACTTTCGCCTAAACGCTCTCGTGTGCCAAAAAGCACCACTCTGCCCCGTGTGAGGCTCGAACTCACGACCTTCAGATTATGAGACTGACGCGCTGCCTAACTGCGCCAACGAGGCCTGTGTTGCGCCTAGGGTGAGTGGGGGACCACTAGCTTCTAGATCATCTGCCATTTGGAGTAGCTCCAAAAACGCTGCTCGCCAGTAGCTGCAATGTCAGGATGGCCGAGCGGTCTAAGGCGCTGCGTTCAGGTTGCAGTCTCCCCTGGAGGCGTGGGTTCGAATCCCACTTCTGACAAACCAAACCTTTGGCCGCGGGCTCAAGCTAGAGTCTTTAACCCTCTGGCAAGTTGACCCCGTGATATATTAATGTTGACAAAGCACTGCATTTCGGTTTCCGTCACAACTAGAGAAACACTACTATAACGCTGGCCGTCATCACATGAACTTTAAAGTAACACTTTTGTGCCATGTATGGACTTCTATGGAATTTTCATGCAGTTTTCTTGGAATTTCATTCCATGACACTTTGTGAAATTGGACATGTTTTATCGAAGGGGATTCAATGGAATACCGCATTGCGATGTTTACCGGAATGAGAACTTGTTTGTGAAAGGGTATTCATGTTTTGTTTGGGGTTTCTTTGGAGGGATGCAATGTGATTCTTGGAGTTTGACTGTGATGTCATGGACTGACATTTTGGGGATGCAGTAGAATGTCATGGCAAGGAATTCCTGGATATTTCTTGGAATTACATGTCATGGGTTTTTGGGGTGTGGGATGGAGTGTCATGGGATGAGATTCATGGAATGTCAAGCGAAACATTGCATTGCCGTTGACAAGAAACGTCATGAGAATGAAAGAATGATGTTAAACATTGACAAAACATTGCAGCAACGCTGCCACATATTACGTGAATATGAGAGGAATGCTATTACTGCATTTATTCAACATCAGTCCTACAAAAGCACTGCATTTCAATCGCATTGCTCATGAAGAAATGGACAATCACACGAAAGGGTATAAAGAAACCCTCACTTTCGCCTAAACGCTCTCGTGTGCCAAAAAGCACCACTCTGCCCCGTGTGAGGCTCGAACTCACGACCTTCAGATTATGAGACTGACGCGCTGCCTAACTGCGCCAACGAGGCCTGTGTTGTGACTAGGGTGAGCGGGGGACCACTAGCTTCTAGATCATCTGCCATTCGGAGTAGCTCCAAAAACGCTGCTCGCCAGTAGCTGCAATGTCAGGATGGCCGAGCGGTCTAAGGCGCTGCGTTCAGGTCGCAGTCTCCCCTGGAGGTGTGGGTTCGAATCCCACTTCTGACAAACCAAACCTTTGGCCGCGGGCTCAAGCTAGAGTCTTTAACCCTCTGGCAAGTTGACCCCGTGATATATTAATGTTGACAAAGCACTGCATTTCGGTTTCCGTCACAACTAGAGAAACACTACTGTAACGCTGGCCGTCATTACATGAACTTTAAAGTAACACTTTTGTGCCATGTATGGACTTCTATGGAATTTTCATGCAGTTTTCTTGGAATTTCATGCCATGACACTTTGTGAAATTGGACATGTTTTATCGAAGGGGATTCAATGGAATACCGCATTGCGATGTTTACCGGAATGAGAACTTGTTTGTGAAAGGGTATTCATGTTTTGTTTGGGGTTTCTTTGGAGGGATGCAATGTGATTCTTGGAGTTTGACTGTGATGTCATGGACTGACATTTTGGGGATGCAGTAGAATGTCATGGCAAGGAATTCCTGGAAATTTCTTGGAATGACATGTCATGGGTTTTTGGGGTGTGGGATGGAGTGTCATGGGATGAGATTCATGGAATGTCAAGCGAAACATTGCATTGCCGTTGACAAGAAACGTCATGAGAATGAAAGAATGATGTTAAACATTGACAAAACATTGCAGCAACGCTGCCACATATTACGTGAATATGAGAGGAATGCTATTACTGCATTTATTCAACATCAGTCCTACAAAAGCACTGCATTTCAATCGCATTGCTCATGAAGAAATGGACAATCACACGAAAGGGTATAAAGAAACCCTCACTTTCGCCTAAACGCTCTCGTGTGCCAAAAAGCACCACTCTGCCCCGTGTGAGGCTCAAACTCACGACCTTCAGATTATGAGACTGACGCGCTGCCTAACTGCGCCAACGAGGCCTGTGTTGTGACTAGGGTGAGCGGGGGACCACTAGCTTCTAGATCATCTGCCATTCGGAGTAGCTCCAAAAACGCTGCTCGCCAGTAGCTGCAATGTCAGGATGGCCGAGCGGTCTAAGGCGCTGCGTTCAGGTCGCAAGCTGGGGAACAATAGTCCAACAAAGGTGGGGAAGAAGGGAAGAAAAGGGGGAAGAGAGAAGGGGAAGAAGGAAAAGAAAAAATGAAGAAAAGAAAGGGTGAAATGTGACTTTTGGAGATATTCCATCCTTAGCATATGTCTTGTGATAACTTTCCCAGTTTCTTTGTGTGGGAAAATCGCGCATTTACATTACACTGTTTTCTATTGCAGGTGATCACCAAGACCGGGGTTCGAATCCAGCTAAAGACAACTTTTTGTAATATTTATATTTTAATTAAATAAACACTTTTTTGAATGCATAATGTTCCAGTGTTAATAAAATATACATATGTAATTAGTTACCAATGGAACAGTGTTATTATTATTTAGTAGTTGTATTATTTTTGATCTGAATAAGCATTTTTAGGTTATATTCAAACAAGACATTTGCAAATCTGTTATTTGTAATGAACAAAGATGCAACCCATTAAACAGTAACCATTTTGCTGAAAAATGTCTGTCACAAGAATAAGAATTTTTTTTTTTATATATATATATACAAAGTTTTTATTGTTGCAGTGTTATGTGAAAGTAAAAAAGTCAAAATGCAATCACTTGTCATGTCAAATTGTTTTTATTTTACAATTATGTAAACAGAACAGTAATGAATATTAAATAAAATGTTAAATAAGTTTTCAAAAATAAAAGGTCAATTAAATTAAAATTTTAAATAACAATTTTAAAATGTTAAATAATGTTTAAAAACAAAATTAAAATGTTAAATATTACTGCACTCTATATACACAATACTATATACAAAAAAAAAATAATACTATATACAAAAAATATATATATATACATTATTTAGAAGTTGTTCTCCTCATTTCTTTTAACCACTCCTCTTTTGTAATGGTCTCTGTCTGTGGGCAATACACCCTGCCCCTGTACTGGCTGTGCCCAGTTGCAATTGTTTTAAATTGCCCACATTTTTTGCACTTGTTCGCCTCTACGGTTCTCCTGTAGGGTCTCTTGGGCATGGCAGCTGGTGTAGTAGGCTGTGAGCTGGTGCCCTGCACCACTGCAGGCTGTAACAGTGGCTGCATCATTGGCATGCCCTGGACCATCTGGACTCCTTGGACCATTGGCATGCCCTGGAACATTGGCACAGCCTGAAACATTGGCACACCCTGGAAACCTGGTGCTGCCGGTATAATAATATTCGGCAGCATCTGCAGTGATGATCCAGGTGCTGATGGTGTAACCAACATCTGACTCTGTGCTGGTGCCTTGGGCCTGAGAGGGGGTCGCCCAACAGCAGTCTGCCTCTGCTTTGCCTGACCTGCTGTGCTCTCTGGTAGCTTGTACTGGTGCAGCTCCCCTGGTTGTTCTGACTCTGTGCGTAGGCGCTTGGCAACCTGGAGAGGCTCCTGAGCTTCAGGGAGGGGCTGAGGCAACTGAATGCCCTGGAGCAGCACAGACAGTTCCTGCTTTTTCTGTCTGTTGTTGTGCCACTGAATCAGGGTGTTCTGGTTAACCTCCATCAGCTGTATTGACGTCCCTCCCATCACCAAGCCGTTGCCCAGTACAAGCTGCCTTATCCTGCGATAGTCTTGCAGGATCAGAGACCATCTTGACAGGGCTCCCTTGCCTTTTCTTTTGGGGCTAGGGTGAGCAGTGCAAAGTCTTATGAAGATGGTCTCCACCAGACGGCAACAGTCAGGCCACTGAGCAGCTATGCCACTTGCACCCAGCACACATCTGGTGGTGCTTTCTAGTCCAGGGGTTTGAGTGGGCCTCTGCGGTACCCTGAAGCGTCCACTCAGCAGTCTTTTTTTGTGTCGAGCTGCTGTCACCACCCCTGTCTTGTCCCGGTCATCAAGGTTCTGCCAAAGAGCAATTATGGTGTTGGCTTCCTGGTTGGTCAGACTGAGGGCTGTGTGACCCCGGAGCTCCACCAGATATTCTGCCAGCCTGTCCACATGTTGGTAACCCGGGATATTTTGGTAGTCAACAGCCTATTAAAAAATACAAACAAACAATGAAATTACTACATCACATCTGTTTAAAGCATAATTCTATTATTTTCCTGTTTATCATCATAAAGCTCTTTTGACACAATCTGTTTAGTACAAAGCACTATAGAAATAAAGCTGACTTAATGCATATTTGCTGTTTATGACTTTAGGCTGTATTTGTAAATTTAGAATATGTGGAAAGTCTGGATTCAAAGCACTGGATGTTAATTCATCACTGTTTGAATTATTCTACTTGATTTGAAAGAAATACAAAGGAGTGGTATTTACCATCTCTCCATCATCATCATCATCATCATCATCATCCTGCCCAGCATCTTCTGGCTCTGAGGGGAGAGGAGAGACAGCAGTCCCTGAGGGTCCAGCTTCAGCTGATGAAGGAGACTGTGTGAGGCCATGTGTGGGGTCAGGGACCAGTGAAGGGGATGTGGAGCCCAGTACAGATTCAGCACTGCAGGTGACCAGGGTGGCAGAACCCAGTGTCTGTGTGGAGGAGGATGGTGACAGAACAGCTTCAGGATCTGTAATGGTGTGATCCTCGCTGATGTCACAGAAGCCCTCATCTTCATCTCGCTCCTCCACACTGAGGTCCTCAATGAGCTCTGCGGTCTGCTCAGAGTCTGGATTCATGTCCTGCAGTGACTGACCAGTCTGCTGGAACAGATACTGCACTCCAATGAGCTCACCTGAAACAAACACAATAAACAAGCAGAAATTAAATACAATGTTGTGTATGATATTTGATAAAGTAGGCTTTTGTAGTAGCTCATATAGTGTAATGTTGTGAGAATATGGAGCTCATAGTTGAGGAGAAGGGAAAAAATGAAGAATTTTTTTATTTTTATTCAGAGGCCCAAAACCTTTACAGTTCTTTTTTTTACGATTGCTTAAGCACAATTTTAAAAACAAGGCTCATTTTGAGCTCATTATTTTTCTAATCAATTAAACCTGTGTTGCTTCAGTCCAGTAAATGTTAATCAAATATTACTAACAATATAAAAGTTATTCTTTAGAATTACTTTCTAAAAATCAGTGCAGATTTCACAGCAGAAAGACACGTGAAGCACGAGCTGAAGGAGGTTGTTTGTACAATTATAATAAAAGGCCTTTTACTTGCTAAAAAAAATATGGAATATCAATCAGATGACAGAGGGCATGTTTCCAGAAAAGTTTTGATCATGTTTAAAATTTAGAGGCCTTTAGAAATTTGCATATCAAATATGATACAGTAGACTGTAGGGTAAAATCTAATATATAGACTGAGATTACACAGAAATGGCAAATTTATAAACAATAACAAATTCACTCACCGGTGTAACATGCAGGGGCACAAAATGTGGGGACCACTTTCCTGCCAAACAGCTTTTCATAATTGCCGTTTACACAGTGAACTAGTTCTCCTGTGTAGCTGCGCAAAGCTGATTGCTCCGATGACAGGGAAGCAGCCTCCCGGTCCTGGTTCCACCGGTGTAGACCCTCCAGCAGATAAATCTGAAAATTCAGACTGTTTGCACTGGTCCCTGTAAATAGACACAACCGCGTGTTAAAGATGAAGGTGTTAAAGAAACATACAAAGACACATAATGCTCTTTCTTTACAGATGCACAAGTTGTGTGACAAAGACTTACCTGGGATGAAACGGTTCAGATGTAAATGAAAGGACTCAAGAGAAGTGGAGCCTCTTGCACATCTGTAAGTCTTCAGAAGCATGCCACCCTTGGTTAAGCTCCCCGTCTCTGTGTAAAGCACAAGACCAGGGGGATCTTGAATGCATTTGACATGCTTCTTCTGGACATTCCAGATGTGCTCCATCCTTTCTCTGTCCAGGAGAGGAACACCCAGGGAGTCATTGCCCTTGCTGCTCAGGAGCTCTGTAAGCAGCTGCTCATGGAGAAGGATGGTAGTCTCCACTCCACGGGTCCTCCTCCGGCAATGGAGAGCCAGCTCCATCCTGGTAAGATGCTTGTTGACATCTTCATCTGTCAGCGCAGGCCAACCCTGAGATATCAACTGCTCTCTCTTTGCTTTGCGAAGCTCAGAAACATCAGCCGCATCCCACTCAAAAATGCATGCTGACAGCCGTGACATAAAGATGGGATACAGCTGATGGGCATCAGTTGTACACCCCAAGGCAATCCTGCGCATAAAATGCCAGATGTCCAAGCGAACCATGAGATCTGGCCAACCTCTGAATCTTGTTTTCAGCTTGGTCTCGCCCACCTCAGTGCAGCAGCCACAGTCCACGTACAACACAGCAGGTGGGTCCACACCAGCCTTCTGGTACCGTTTCACCAGACCATCTACCATTATGTCCAGTCCTGCTCCTTCCTGGGCTGTAAGCACACTTATGAGCACCTGACCAAACTCATTGCCAACAGAGGTAAGCCAGAGTCCCGTTCCCCTCGCCGTCCCAGCCAGCTTCTTGGTGATCTGTAATAGACATGATATGAAGCATGCTGTGAATGTAATGAAACTGCACACCACAGAGTGCCATGCTGTGATATAATAAACAGCATCATAAATGAACAAAAATCCACCACTAACCTTTTTAGTGGAATCCATCTTCAAGACAGAGCCATAGGTGGATGTTATCTTGGCATGGATTTCATCCAGCCTTGTCAGGATGTCTTGACTGTACACTGTGAGCAGCCACTTGCAGCTTGGCACCACTGTAGGCTCTGGGGGTTCCTGAAATTTTACCGGCAACACCCCAGGTGCATTGCGGAAGTCCAAACACTGCGTGGTGTACCGGGCCAGACGCTGGAGCCACTCCTCACTGTGGTTCTCACGCAGCTGTTTAATTATCCGCGTGGGACTGTTGCCTAGGCCACGTTCGCGCAGGAACCGAATGACCCTCATATCACAGGCATACCTAAGGAAAAGCAAAATCCAATTTACATATTTGTTTTGTAAAGTATTTGAAAATAAATGTGATGAAGGGCTATCAAGTGGATGTGGAATGAAAGTGTACTTACTTCCGCGTGAGGATGACCCGAAACTCCGATCGATGGCCCAGATCCAGCTGTTGCAGGACAGTCTGACTCCAAGACACATGCGTGGCTTTACACTTGGCACAGATTAGGGTTTCTGTGACCATGTTGTACATCCTATCGATGTCCAGAACCTGCCGTGCCCTTTTGTGCAGACCTCCACCTGTCAGCTGATGCTGTCTACAGGCAGGATTGGGACAGATAACCTTTACCCTCCACAGCTTGTACGGCATCCACAGCAACAGAGCATGACAAAAAAATCTGTCTGGAGCTGGAGCCTGGTTGTAGGTAAGTGCTGGCTGTGGTGGGTAATACCAGAGCTGTAAGTTTTCACGAAGCTCTGGTTTCCCCTTGGGCCCCGTTTTAAAAAGTCTGTTTGCAATCCACCTGTGGTCTTCCTGTGGCAAGGTCTCCGACCACAAACGATGCAGTCGAACTGCAGATGGAGCTTGCAATATTGCCCCAGAAGGAGCAGTCTGTGAAAGAAAAAGAAAAAACATTAAGTCTAGCAAGATCATTTGATCAATAAGCGCTTTATTTTTCCAAGACTACCCTCACATGAAACAGTGATTATTGCTACAATAAAACTGGTAACTTTGTATTAGTCACTACTGTCATCCAAAAAGGAATGAATATTCTTAAAGCCAGTTTAATATATAAAATATCAACAGCAGGTAAGCTTATTTTCTAACTAATTTTGCAAACATCATCTCTTTATTTTAAATATCTGATTATGTTGACAACCATAAATATTTCTTTACATTTATTATCAAGTTGATTCTCTGAGGAGCCAAGCACAAACATTATGACTTTGCTTGGTTAGTGTTTATTAAGCTTGAAAGTGTTTAAGGAAGCTACTGGTTATCACATTCAAAATGTCAGGGTATGTAAGCCCCATCCCATAAAATATTGGATATCAAGTACTTACTTTACATTAATAGAATAAAACTGATGGTAAATTTGTTCCAAATGTTTTCAGAACTGTGTCAGCGGCCAGCACTGTTTTGTGTTAAGTTAGGGTTAATATGCCAGTTTAGTTACCTTTATAGACCAACAGAATTTGAAATGACTTACCGAGACAATACTGCAAGACTCGGCAGGACTGGGCACATCTGCAGTGGTTCTGGAGACAGAGGCTGGAACTCCAGGGTCTTGTGTCTGTACAATCACGCAGTGAAATATAATAGATGTTTTATAACAGGAGAAACAGTCAAACATAACTGTCTAATAATTTTAACTCATCCTAGATGCAGTTACAAAACTGTATACTATAGCCTTTGTTTTTTGAAAGAAGATTGAAGATTAATATACAGACAAAAACAGTAATACCAGGAAATATAATTGCATTTTAATATCATTCGCTGCTTATTATAATCTATTTTCAAATTATTTAGTGCATCAATTGCTGAATAAAAGTGTACTATTTCTTTAAAAAAAAAAAAACCAACTTTTGTACTGCATTGTATATAAAATCTATTTAATTCAAACATTATATTGTACTGTTCTTCTGTACTGTTAGAGTTAAATATGTCACTAAAAAGTGCACAGGAGTGGAGTGTGTCTTCATACAATGCAATGTGGATTATACCAGTACTTACAGAGACAGTGGTGCTTGTAATGGGACCACTGGACACTGCTGCACTGGGCTTGTCAACAACCTGAGATGGTTTCCTAGCCATAATTAGGTTGGGCTTTGCTGCAGCGATGTGGGACCCACTAAATCTTGGCTTGGTAAACTAAAATAAGGAAAAACAATTTCAATGAAAAGACTAAATGTGCTGTAACAAATATATAATTAAATTTTTGGAAAATTACAAAATATCTATTGTTCCTATATGTTATTGTTCAACTAGTTAAATACAATATGCCAATTGGTTTCTGTAGAATGGTTTCCCTAAAGTTCATGATGTAAGATTGCTGAATAACTGAGAGAAAGCAGGACAATGGTATATAAGTAGCATTTTAGTGTCCCTCTTCTACTTATACAGATTGAAATAAGCACAGTTAGAATATACAAATATGTGGGAAGGCATTGCTATAATGTGAGTATATTGTAATTCAGCAGGTACCTTTTTAAAATTACTTAAAATCAAAAGTAGTTTGAGCATAGAATCTAAGAGAAGGTATTTATTAACAGTAATCACGATTACACTTTAAATGGCCACAAGTAGATGCATGATGACTGAATTAATAATGTGTGTATAATTCATTGTGCATAAGTGGAATGTTACCTGAGCAATACAGAAAGAGATCAAGAAAAAGATCAAGAGAGATGCCATGAAGGACTTGAGAAGAGAAGAAAGAGAGCACATAGGTTACTTTGTTCTTTTATCATTGACCATGTGACATGGCATTCAAACTAACCAATCAGCACACCCCTGTACAAGGTGTGACAATTGGCAGGTAGGTGTGAAAAACATACCAGCCAACAACACAGCCTTTTACTTTCTGCACTTCATTACATTTCAACTTAACTTTTAAACTTAAAATTGAAATTCCTTTAAATTGTATTACCCTTGACAAACTTGGAATTATCCTAGATGTCACAGATGGAGTGGTCTGGGGCTGGAGCCGAGGCTGGAGCTGAGGCTGAGGCAGACTCTGCTCCATGACCTGCTGTGCTGGTCCAGTAGCGGCAGTGGCCTGTTTAAGACAACCACAAAAATACATACAATCATTTTTGAATGAGAAAATTTTTTTTTTTAGTAAAATATATATATAAAAATAAATACTTGCAACATCTTCACATTGTTACCTTTTGAGTGTGAAAACCACACATACACTTTGGGACTGCTCCAAGTAAGGTTGTCTGGCCGCGAGACTGCATCGGACATTTTTCAATCTGTAAACATTATAACATGTAATACACAATACATGCATTTCTAACTAAACAGGTATGGCACATTTATTCACTGTCATTTTCCAGGATGCGTGTCATATTTATTTTGTATTAATTCATGTTCTTTGATGGGGAAAATGTAAAATTAGAGAAAGAGTGAATGAGTGAGTTTGTTTCCCCCACTAAAAGAACAAGAGATGAACATCTCACACCTTCAAACCATCCCCCAACATCCCTGCCCCCTCTCTCTCAACCCCAGAACAAACCCCCAGAACAAACAAGTCTAGTAGTTTTTTTATAGTACAGTTCACACTGTAGTTTTTTTATAGTATGACATAAATCTCAAATACCTGCAACATCATTTATATGCAGCATATAGATATTCATAAACATCTATAAATAATAATGATACCTGGTTTACATTGGTGTAAACCATAAGTAACAAACCATTGTTCTAATGAATGAGATCAGGTACATGTTTGTACTGACCACTAATATGTTCTTCTGTTATGCAAATACATTTAACAAACAATTCTAATGTTCAATTATGCAAGTCAACAAACACTTAAGTTGTTTATTTCATGAAAAGGTCACAAAAGCACACACTCACCCTTTGATACACGTCATGCCACTTTTTCTGTCGTGGTGCTGGTCTGTTACCCTCAGATGATGGCCAAACTCCTGTGCTGGCAAACTTTTTTAGACGTGCTATCCATTCAGAGTCCGACATGCCTTTATGGGATTTTTTTCCAGACATTTTTTTTGCCCAGGATTAAACTGTTTTGGACAAAACTACCCTTAATAAAATGATTTCTTTGGGAAAAAAAACACACAACACAACATGTCATTCAAATATGTCATTCGTTTTCTTACCTGCTGTCCGAAATATCGTTGTGTATGTTTTCTATAAATAAACTTGACCTCCGTGAAAATGCTGACCTCCGTGTCCGTGATGCTCGTCTGCTGAACTATTTTTGAACTCTGACACACCCCCTGAGGACTATGTCATCACTTCGTAAACCTTCGGCTCAGTTCGGAAACTTGATTGACATCTGGCTTGCCGCTTCAACTAGCGGTGAAAGGCGTAAACGTGCTCGTGACAGTTCCTGAACTCTGATTGGTCAAATGTCGAAAATGTCAAGAATTCATTGAACTCTGATTGGTCAAATGTCGAAAATGTCGAGATAATGTTAAGAATGGGGCTTTCTGATTGGTTGCAAATGTTATAGTGCTTCGACGTGATTGGCTGTGGAGTTCAACATTGTTCAACATCTGCCCCAAAATGTTGGACGATCCTTCGGCAGCTGGCGTTCAGGTCGCAGTCTCCCCTGGAGGCGTGGGTTCGAATCCCACTTCTGACAAACCAAACCTTTGGCCGCGGGCTCAAGCTAGAGTCTTTAACCCTCTGGCAAGTTGACCCCGTGATATATTAATGTTGACAAAGCACTGCATTTCGGTTTCCGTCACAACTAGAGAAACACTACTGTAACGCTGGCCGTCATCACATGAACTTTAAAGTAACACTTTTGTGCCATGTATGGACTTCTATGGAATTTTCATGCAGTTTTCTTGGAATTTCATGCCATGACACTTTGTGAAATTGGACATGTTTTATCGAAGGGGATTCAATGGAATACCGCATTGCGATGTTTACCGGAATGAGAACTTGTTTGTGAAAGGGTATTCAAGTTTTGTTTGGGGTTTCTTTGGAGGGATGCAATGTGATTCTTGGAGTTTGACTGTGATGTCATGGACTGACATTTTGGGGATGCAGTAGAATGTCATGGCAAGGAATTCCTGGATATTTCTTGGAATTACATGTCATGGGTTTTTGGGGTGTGGGATGGAGTGTCATGGGATGAGATTCATGGAATGTCAAGCGAAACATTGCATTGCCGTTGACAAGAAACGTCATGAGAATGAAAGAATGATGTTAAACATTGACAAAACATTGCAGCAACGCTGCCACATATTACGTGAATATGAGAGGAATGCTATTACTGCATTTATTCAACATAAGTCCTACAAAAGCATTGCATTTCAATCGCATTGCTCATGAAGAAATGGACAATCACACGAAAGGGTATAAAGAAACCCTCACTTTCGCCTAAACGCTCTCGTGTGCCAAAAAGCACCACTCTGCCCCGTGTGAGGCTCGAACTCACGACCTTCAGATTATGAGACTGACGCGCTGCCTAACTGCGCCAACGAGGCCTGTGTTGTGACTAGGGTGACCTGAGGGGACCTGAGGGGACCACTAGCTTCTAGATCATCTGCTATTCGGAGTAGCTCCAAAAACGCTGCTCGCCAGTAGCTGCAACGTCAGGATGGCCGAGCGGTCTAAGGCGCTGCGTTCAGGTCGCAGTCTCCCCTGGAGGCGTGGGTTCGAATCCCACTTCTGACAAACCAAACCTTTGGCCGCGGGCTCAAGCTAGAGTCTTTAACCCTCTGGCAAGTTGACCCCGTGATATATTAATGTTGACAAAGCACTGCATTTCGGTTTCCGTCACAACTAGAAAAACACTACTGTAACGCTGGCCGTCATCACATGAACTTTAAAGTAACACTTTTGTGCCATGTATGGACTTCTATGGAATTTTCATGCAGTTTTCTTGGAATTTCATGCCATGACACTTTGTGAAATTGGACATGTTTTATCGAAGGGGATTCAATGGAATACCGCATTGCGATGTTTACCGGAATGAGAACTTGTTTGTGAAAGGGTATTCATGTTTTGTTTGGGGTTTCTTTGGAGGGATGCAATGTGATTCTTGGAGTTTGACTGTGATGTCATGGACTGACATTTTGGGGATGCAGTAGAATGTCATGGCAAGGAATTCCTGGAAATTTCTTGGAATGACATGTCATGGGTTCTTGGGGTGTGGGATGGAGTGTCATGGGATGAGATTCATGGAATGTCAAGCGAAACATTGCATTGCCGTTGACAAGAAACGTCATGAGAATGAAAGAATGATGTTAAACATTGACAAAACATTGCAGCAACGCTGCCACATATTACGTGAATATGAGAGGAATGCTATTACTGCATTTATTCAACATCAGTCCTACAAAAGCACTGCATTTCAATCGCATTGCTCATGAAGAAATGGACAATCACACGAAAGGGTATAAAGAAACCCTCACTTTCGCCTAAACGCTCTCGTGTGCCAAAAAGCACCACTCTGCCCCGTGTGAGGCTCGAACTCACGACCTTCAGATTATGAGACTGACGCGCTGCCTAACTGCGCCAACGAGGCCTGTGTTGTGACTAGGGTGAGTGGGGGACCACTAGCTTCTAGATCATCTGCCATTTGGAGTAGCTCCAAAAACGCTGCTCGCCAGTAGCTGCAATGTCAGGATGGCCGAGCGGTCTAAGGCGCTGCGTTCAGGTCGCAGTCTCCCCTGGAGGCGTGGGTTCGAATCCCACTTCTGACAAACCAAACCTTTGGCCGCGGGCTCAAGCTAGAGTCTTTAACCCTCTGGCAAGTTGACCCCGTGATATATTAATGTTGACAAAGCACTGCATTTCGGTTTCCGTCACAACTAGAGAAACACTACTGTAACGCTGGCCGTCATCACATGAACTTTAAAGTAACACTTTTGTGCCATGTATGGACTTCTATGGAATTTTCATGCAGTTTTCTTGGAATTTCATGCCATGACACTTTGTGAAATTGGACATGTTTTATCGAAGGGGATTCAATGGAATACCGCATTGCCATGTTTACCGGAATGAGAACTTGTTTGTGAAAGGGTATTCATGTTTTGTTTGGGGTTTCTTTGGAGGGATGCAATGTGATTCTTGGAGTTTGACTGTGATGTCATGGACTGACATTTTGGGGATGCAGTAGAATGTCATGGCAAGGCATTCCTGGATATTTCTTGGAATTACATGTCATGGGTTTTTGGGGTGTGGGATGGAGTGTCATGGGATGAGATTCATGGAATGTCAAGCGAAACATTGCATTGCCGTTGACAAGAAACGTCATGAGAATGAAAGAATGATGTTAAACATTGACAAAACATTGCAGCAACGCTGCCACATATTACGTGAATATGAGAGGAATGCTATTACTGCATTTATTCAACATAAGTCCTACAAAAGCATTGCATTTCAATCGCATTGCTCATGAAGAAATGGACAATCACACGAAAGGGTATAAAGAAACCCTCACTTTCGCCTAAACGCTCTCGTGTGCCAAAAAGCACCACTCTGCCCCGTGTGAGGCTCGAACTCACGACCTTCAGATTATGAGACTGACGCGCTGCCTAACTGCGCCAACGAGGCCTGTGTTGCGACTAGGGTGAGTGGGGGACCACTAGCTTCTAGATCATCTGCCATTTGGAGTAGCTCCAAAAACGCTGCTCGCCAGTAGCTGCAACGTCAGGATGGCCGAGCGGTCTAAGGCGCTGCGTTCAGGTCGCCAGCTGCCGAAGGATCGTCCAACATTTTGGGGCAGATGTTGAACAATGTTGAACTCCACAGCCAATCACGTCGAAGCACTATAACATTTGCAACCAATCAGAAAGCCCCATTCTTAACATTATCTCGACATTTTCGACATTTGACCAATCAGAGTTCAGGAACTGTCACGAGCACGTTTACGCCTTTCACCGCTAGTTGAAGCGGCAAGCCAGATGTCAATCAAGTTTCCGAACTGAGCCGAAGGTTTACGAAGTGATGACATAGTCCTCAGGGGGTGTGTCAGAGTTCAAAAATAGTTCAGCAGACGAGCATCACGGACACGGAGGTCAGCATTTTCACGGAGGTCAAGTTTATTTATAGAAAACATACACAACGATATTTCGGACAGCAGGTAAGAAAACGAATGACATATTTGAATGACATGTTGTGTTGTGTGGTTTTTTCCCCAAAGAAATCATTTTATTAAGGGTAGTTTTGTCCAAAACAGTTTAATCCTGGGCAAAAAAAATGTCTGGAAAAAAATCCCATAAAGGCATGTCGGACTCTGAATGGATAGCACGTCTAAAAAAGTTTGCCAGCACAGGAGTTTGGCCATCATCTGAGGGTAACAGACCAGCACCACGACAGAAAAAGTGGCATGACGTGTATCAAAGAGTGAGTGTGTGCTTTTGTGACCTTTTCATGAAATAAACAACTTAAGTGTTTGTTGACTTGCATAATTGAACATTAGAATTGTTTGTTAAATGTATTTGCATAACAGAAGAACATATTAGTGGTCAGTACAAACATGTACCTGATCTCATTCATTAGAACAATGGTTTGTTACTTATGGTTTACACCAATGTAAACCAGGTATCATTATTATTTATAGATGTTTATGAATATCTATATGCTGCATATAAATGATGTTGCAGGTATTTGAGATTTATGTCATACTATAAAAAAACTACAGTGTGAACTGTACTATAAAAAAACTACTAGACTTGTTTGTTCTGGGGGTTTGTTCTGGGGTTGAGAGAGAGGGGGCAGGGATGTTGGGGGATGGTTTGAAGGTGTGAGATGTTCATCTCTTGTTCTTTTAGTGGGGGAAACAAACTCACTCATTCACTCTTTCTCTAATTTTACATTTTCCCCATCAAAGAACATTAATTAATACAAAATAAATATGACACGCATCCTGGAAAATGACAGTGAATAAATGTGCCATACCTGTTTAGTTAGAAATGCATGTATTGTGTATTACATGTTATAATGTTTACAGATTGAAAAATGTCCGATGCAGTCTCGCGGCCAGACAACCTTACTTGGAGCAGTCCCAAAGTGTATGTGTGGTTTTCACACTCAAAAGGTAACAATGTGAAGATGTTGCAAGTATTTATTTTTATATATATATTTTACAAAAAAAAAAAAATTTCTCATTCAAAAATGATTGTATGTATTTTTGTGGTTGTCTTAAACAGGCCACTGCCGCTACTGGACCAGCACAGCAGGTCATGGAGCAGAGTCTGCCTCAGCCTCAGCTCCAGCCTCGGCTCCAGCCCCAGACCACTCCATCTGTGACATCTAGGATAATTCCAAGTTTGTCAAGGGTAATACAATTTAAAGGAATTTCAATTTTAAGTTTAAAAGTTAAGTTGAAATGTAATGAAGTGCAGAAAGTAAAAGGCTGTGTTGTTGGCTGGTATGTTTTTCACACCTACCTGCCAATTGTCACACCTTGTACAGGGGTGTGCTGATTGGTTAGTTTGAATGCCATGTCACATGGTCAATGATAAAAGAACAATGTAACCTATGTGCTCTCTTTCTTCTCTTCTCAAGTCCTTCATGGCATCTCTCTTGATCTTTTTCTTGATCTCTTTCTGTATTGCTCAGGTAACATTCCACTTATGCACAATGAATGATACACACATTATTAATTCAGTCATCATGCATCTACTTGTGGCCATTTAAAGTGTAATCGTGATTACTGTTAATAAATACCTTCTCTTAGAATCTATGCTCAAACTACTTTAGATTTTAAGTAATTTTAAAAAGGTACCTGCTGAATTACAATATACTCAGATTATAGCAATGCCTTCCCACATATTTGTATATTCTAACTGTGCTTATTTCCATCTGTATAAGTAGAAGAGGGACACTAAAATGCTACTTATATACCATTGTCCTGCTTTCTCTCAGTTATTCAGCAATCTTACATCATGAACTTTAGGGAAACCATTCTACAGAAACCAATTGGCATATTGTATTTAACTAGTTGAACAATAACATATAGGAACAATAGATATTTTGTAATTTTCCAAAAATTCAATTATATATTTGTTACAGCACATTTAGTCTTTTCATTGAAATTGTTTTTCCTTATTTTAGTTTACCAAGCCAAGATTTAGTGGGTCCCACATCGCTGCAGCAAAGCCCAACCTAATTATGGCTAGGAAACCATCTCAGGTTGTTGACAAGCCCAGTGCAGCAGTGTCCAGTGGTCCCATTACAAGCACCACTGTCTCTGTAAGTACTGGTATAATCCACATTGCATTGTATGAAGACACACTCCACTCCTGTGCACTTTTTAGTGACATATTTAACTCTAACAGTACAGAAGAACAGTACAATATAATGTTTGAATTAAATAGATTTTATATACACTGCAGTACAAAAGTTGGTATTTTTTTTTAAAGAAATAGTACACTTTTATTCAGCAATTGATGCACTAAATAATTTGAAAATAGATTATAATAAGCAGCGAATGATATTAAAATGCAATTATATTTCCTTGTATTACTGTTTTTGTCTGTATATTAATCTTCAATCTTCTTTCAAAAAACAAAGGCTATAGTATACAGTTTTGTAACTGCATCTAGGATGAGTTAAAATTATTAGACAGTTATGTTTGACTGTTTCTCCTGTTATAAAACATCTATTATATTTCACTGCGTGATTGTACAGACACAAGACCCTGGAGTTCCAGCCTCTGTCTCCAGAACCACTGCAGATGTGCCCAGTCCTGCCGAGTCTTGCAGTATTGTCTCGGTAAGTCATTTCAAATTCTGTTGGTCTATAAAGGTAACTAAACTGGCATATTAACCCTAACTTAACACAAAACAGTGCTGGCCGCTGACACAGTTCTGAAAACATTTGGAACAAATTTACCATCAGTTTTATTCTATTAATGTAAAGTAAGTACTTGATATCCAATATTTTATGGGATGGGGCTTACATACCCTGACATTTTGAATGTGATAACCAGTAGCTTCCTTAAACACTTTCAAGCTTAATAAACACTAACCAAGCAAAGTCATAATGTTTGTGCTTGGCTCCTCAGAGAATCAACTTGATAATAAATGTAAATAAATATTTATGGTTGTCAACATAATCAGATATTTAAAATAAAGAGATGATGTTTGCAAAATTAGTTAGAAAATAAGCTTACCTGCTGTTGATATTTTATATATTAAACTGGCTTTAAGAATATTCATTCCTTTTTGGATGACAGTAGTGACTAATACAAAGTAACCAGTTTTATTGTAGCAATAATCACTGTTTCATGTGAGGGTAGTCTTGGAAAAATAAAGCGCTTATTGATCAAATGATCTTGCTAGACTTAATGTTTTTTCTTTTTCTTTCACAGACTGCTCCTTCTGGGGCAATATTGCAAGCTCCATCTGCAGTTCGACTGCATCGTTTGTGGTCGGAGACCTTGCCACAGGAAGACCACAGGTGGATTGCAAACAGACTTTTTAAAACGGGGCCCAAGGGGAAACCAGAGCTTCGTGAAAACTTACAGCTCTGGTATTACCCACCACAGCCAGCACTTACCTACAACCAGGCTCCAGCTCCAGACAGATTTTTTTGTCATGCTCTGTTGCTGTGGATGCCGTACAAGCTGTGGAGGGTAAAGGTTATCTGTCCCAATCCTGCCTGTAGACAGCATCAGCTGACAGGTGGAGGTCTGCACAAAAGGGCACGGCAGGTTCTGGACATCGATAGGATGTACAACATGGTGACAGAAACCCTAATCTGTGCCAAGTGTAAAGCCACGCATGTGTCTTGGAGTCAGACTGTCCTGCAACAGCTGGATCTGGGCCATCGATCGGAGTTTCGGGTCATCCTCACGCGGAAGTAAGTACACTTTCATTCCACATCCACTTGATAGCCCTTCATCACATTTATTTTCAAATACTTTACAAAACAAATATGTAAATTGGATTTTGCTTTTCCTAAGGTATGCCTGTGATATGAGGGTCATTCGGTTCCTGCGCGAACGTGGCCTAGGCAACAGTCCCACGCGGATAATTAAACAGCTGCGTGAGAACCACAGTGAGGAGTGGCTCCAGCGTCTGGCCCGGTACACCACGCAGTGTTTGGACTTCCGCAATGCACCTGGGGTGTTGCCGGTAAAATTTCAGGAACCCCCAGAGCCTACAGTGGTGCCAAGCTGCAAGTGGCTGCTCACAGTGTACAGTCAAGACATCCTGACAAGGCTGGATGAAATCCATGCCAAGATAACATCCACCTATGGCTCTGTCTTGAAGATGGATTCCACTAAAAAGGTTAGTGGTGGATTTTTGTTCATTTATGATGCTGTTTATTATATCACAGCATGGCACTCTGTGGTGTGCAGTTTCATTACATTCACAGCATGCTTCATATCATGTCTATTACAGATCACCAAGAAGCTAGCTGGGACGGCGAGGGGAACGGGACTCTGGCTTACCTCTGTTGGCAATGAGTTTGGTCAGGTGCTCATAAGTGTGCTTACAGCCCAGGAAGGAGCAGGACTGGACATAATGGTAGATGGTCTGGTGAAACGGTACCAGAAGGCTGGTGTGGACCCACCTGCTGTGTTGTACGTGGACTGTGGCTGCTGCACTGAGGTGGGCGAGACCAAGCTGAAAACAAGATTCAGAGGTTGGCCAGATCTCATGGTTCGCTTGGACATCTGGCATTTTATGCGCAGGATTGCCTTGGGGTGTACAACTGATGCCCATCAGCTGTATCCCATCTTTATGTCACGGCTGTCAGCATGCATTTTTGAGTGGGATGCGGCTGATGTTTCTGAGCTTCGCAAAGCAAAGAGAGAGCAGTTGATATCTCAGGGTTGGCCTGCGCTGACAGATGAAGATGTCAACAAGCATCTTACCAGGATGGAGCTGGCTCTCCATTGCCGGAGGAGGACCCGTGGAGTGGAGACTACCATCCTTCTCCATGAGCAGCTGCTTACAGAGCTCCTGAGCAGCAAGGGCAATGACTCCCTGGGTGTTCCTCTCCTGGACAGAGAAAGGATGGAGCACATCTGGAATGTCCAGAAGAAGCATGTCAAATGCATTCAAGATCCCCCTGGTCTTGTGCTTTACACAGAGACGGGGAGCTTAACCAAGGGTGGCATGCTTCTGAAGACTTACAGATGTGCAAGAGGCTCCACTTCTCTTGAGTCCTTTCATTTACATCTGAACCGTTTCATCCCAGGTAAGTCTTTGTCACACAACTTGTGCATCTGTAAAGAAAGAGCATTATGTGTCTTTGTATGTTTCTTTAACACCTTCATCTTTAACACGCGGTTGTGTCTATTTACAGGGACCAGTGCAAACAGTCTGAATTTTCAGATTTATCTGCTGGAGGGTCTACACCGGTGGAACCAGGACCGGGAGGCTGCTTCCCTGTCATCGGAGCCATCAGCTTTGCGCAGCTACACAGGAGAACTAGTTCACTGTGTAAACGGCAATTATGAAAAGCTGTTTGGCAGGAAAGTGGTCCCCACATTTTGTGCCCCTGCATGTTACACCGGTGAGTGAATTTGTTATTGTTTATAAATTTGCCATTTCTGTGTAATCTCAGTCTATATATTAGATTTTACCCTACAGTCTACTGTATCATATTTGATATGCAAATTTCTAAAGGCCTCTAAATTTTAAACATGATCAAAACTTTTCTGGAAACATGCCCTCTGTCATCTGATTGATATTCCATATTTTTTTTAGCAAGTAAAAGGCCTTTTATTATAATTGTACAAACAACCTCCTTCAGCTCGTGCTTCACGTGTCTTTCTGCTGTGAAATCTGCACTGATTTTTAGAAAGTAATTCTAAAGAATAACTTTTATATTGTTAGTAATATTTGATTAACATTTACTGGACTGAAGCAACACAGGTTTAATTGATTAGAAAAATAATGAGCTCAAAATGAGCCTTGTTTTTAAAATTGTGCTTAAGCAATCGTAAAAAAAAAAACTGTAAAGGTTTTGGGCCTCTGAATAAAAATAAAAAAATTCTTCATTTTTTCCCTTCTCCTCAACTATGAGCTCCATATTCTCACAACATTACACTATATGAGCTACTACAAAAGCCTACTTTATCAAATATCATACACAACATTGTATTTAATTTCTGCTTGTTTATTGTGTTTGTTTCAGGTGAGCTCATTGGAGTGCAGTATCTGTTCCAGCAGACTGGTCAGTCACTGCAGGACATGAATCCAGACTCTGAGCAGACCGCAGAGCTCATTGAGGACCTCAGTGTGGAGGAGCGAGATGAAGATGAGGGCTTCTGTGACATCAGCGAGGATCACACCATTACAGATCCTGAAGCTGTTCTGTCACCATCCTCCTCCACACAGACACTGGGTTCTGTCATCCTGGTCACCTGCAGTGCTGAATCTGTACTGGGCTCCACATCCCCTTCACTGGTCCCTGACCCCACACATGGCCTCACACAGTCTCCTTCATCAGCTGAAGCTGGACCCTCAGGGACTGCTGTCTCTCCTCTCCCCTCAGAGCCAGAAGATGCTGGGCAGGATGATGATGATGATGATGATGATGATGATGGAGAGATGGTAAATACCACTCCTTTGTATTTCTTTCAAATCAAGTAGAATAATTCAAACAGTGATGAATTAACATCCAGTGCTTTGAATCCAGACTTTCCACATATTCTAAATTTACAAATACAGCCTAAAGTCATAAACAGCAAATATGCATTAAGTCAGCTTTATTTCTATAGTGCTTTGTACTAAACAGATTGTGTCAAAAGAGCTTTATGATGATAAACAGGAAAATAATAGAATTATGCTTTAAACAGATGTGATGTAGTAATTTCATTGTTTGTTTGTATTTTTTAATAGGCTGTTGACTACCAAAATATCCCGGGTTACCAACATGTGGACAGGCTGGCAGAATATCTGGTGGAGCTCCGGGGTCACACAGCCCTCAGTCTGACCAACCAGGAAGCCAACACCATAATTGCTCTTTGGCAGAACCTTGATGACCGGGACAAGACAGGGGTGGTGACAGCAGCTCGACACAAAAAAAGACTGCTGAGTGGACGCTTCAGGGTACCGCAGAGGCCCACTCAAACCCCTGGACTAGAAAGCACCACCAGATGTGTGCTGGGTGCAAGTGGCATAGCTGCTCAGTGGCCTGACTGTTGCCGTCTGGTGGAGACCATCTTCATAAGACTTTGCACTGCTCACCCTAGCCCCAAAAGAAAAGGCAAGGGAGCCCTGTCAAGATGGTCTCTGATCCTGCAAGACTATCGCAGGATAAGGCAGCTTGTACTGGGCAACGGCTTGGTGATGGGAGGGACGTCAATACAGCTGATGGAGGTTAACCAGAACACCCTGATTCAGTGGCACAACAACAGACAGAAAAAGCAGGAACTGTCTGTGCTGCTCCAGGGCATTCAGTTGCCTCAGCCCCTCCCTGAAGCTCAGGAGCCTCTCCAGGTTGCCAAGCGCCTACGCACAGAGTCAGAACAACCAGGGGAGCTGCACCAGTACAAGCTACCAGAGAGCACAGCAGGTCAGGCAAAGCAGAGGCAGACTGCTGTTGGGCGACCCCCTCTCAGGCCCAAGGCACCAGCACAGAGTCAGATGTTGGTTACACCATCAGCACCTGGATCATCACTGCAGATGCTGCCGAATATTATTATACCGGCAGCACCAGGTTTCCAGGGTGTGCCAATGTTTCAGGCTGTGCCAATGTTCCAGGGCATGCCAATGGTCCAAGGAGTCCAGATGGTCCAGGGCATGCCAATGATGCAGCCACTGTTACAGCCTGCAGTGGTGCAGGGCACCAGCTCACAGCCTACTACACCAGCTGCCATGCCCAAGAGACCCTACAGGAGAACCGTAGAGGCGAACAAGTGCAAAAAATGTGGGCAATTTAAAACAATTGCAACTGGGCACAGCCAGTACAGGGGCAGGGTGTATTGCCCACAGACAGAGACCATTACAAAAGAGGAGTGGTTAAAAGAAATGAGGAGAACAACTTCTAAATAATGTATATATATATATTTTTTGTATATAGTATTATTTTTTTTTTGTATATAGTATTGTGTATATAGAGTGCAGTAATATTTAACATTTTAATTTTGTTTTTAAACATTATTTAACATTTTAAAATTGTTATTTAAAATTTTAATTTAATTGACCTTTTATTTTTGAAAACTTATTTAACATTTTATTTAATATTCATTACTGTTCTGTTTACATAATTGTAAAATAAAAACAATTTGACATGACAAGTGATTGCATTTTGACTTTTTTACTTTCACATAACACTGCAACAATAAAAACTTTGTATATATATATATAAAAAAAAAAATTCTTATTCTTGTGACAGACATTTTTCAGCAAAATGGTTACTGTTTAATGGGTTGCATCTTTGTTCATTACAAATAACAGATTTGCAAATGTCTTGTTTGAATATAACCTAAAAATGCTTATTCAGATCAAAAATAATACAACTACTAAATAATAATAACACTGTTCCATTGGTAACTAATTACATATGTATATTTTATTAACACTGGAACATTATGCATTCAAAAAAGTGTTTATTTAATTAAAATATAAATATTACAAAAAGTTGTCTTTAGCTGGATTCGAACCCCGGTCTTGGTGATCACCTGCAATAGAAAACAGTGTAATGTAAATGCGCGATTTTCCCACACAAAGAAACTGGGAAAGTTATCACAAGACATATGCTAAGGATGGAATATCTCCAAAAGTCACATTTCACCCTTTCTTTTCTTCATTTTTTCTTTTCCTTCTTCCCCTTCTCTCTTCCCCCTTTTCTTCCCTTCTTCCCCACCTTTGTTGGACTATTGTTCCCCAGCTTGCGACCTGAACGCAGCGCCTTAGACCGCTCGGCCATCCTGACATTGCAGCTACTGGCGAGCAGCGATTTTGGAGCTACTCCGAATGGCAGATGATCTAGAAGCTAGTGGTCCCCCGCTCACCCTAGTCACAACACAGGCCTCGTTGGCGCAGTTAGGCAGCGCGTCAGTCTCATAATCTGAAGGTCGTGAGTTTGAGCCTCACACGGGGCAGAGTGGTGCTTTTTGGCACACGAGAGCGTTTAGGCGAAAGTGAGGGTTTCTTTATACCCTTTCGTGTGATTGTCCATTTCTTCATGAGCAATGCGATTGAAATGCAGTGCTTTTGTAGGACTGATGTTGAATAAATGCAGTAATAGCATTCCTCTCATATTCACGTAATATGTGGCAGCGTTGCTGCAATGTTTTGTCAATGTTTAACATCATTCTTTCATTCTCATGACGTTTCTTGTCAACGGCAATGCAATGTTTCGCTTGACATTCCATGAATCTCATCCCATGACACTCCATCCCACACCCCAAAAACCCATGACATGTCATTCCAAGAAATTTCCAGGAATTCCTTGCCATGACATTCTACTGCATCCCCAAAATGTCAGTCCATGACATCACAGTCAAACTCCAAGAATCACATTGCATCCCTCCAAAGAAACCCCAAACAAAACATGAATACCCTTTCACAAACAAGTTCTCATTCCGGTAAACATCGCAATGCGGTATTCCATTGAATCCCCTTCGATAAAACATGTCCAATTTCACAAAGTGTCATGGCATGAAATTCCAAGAAAACTGCATGAAAATTCCATAGAAGTCCATACATGGCACAAAAGTGTTACTTTAAAGTTCATGTAATGACGGCCAGCGTTACAGTAGTGTTTCTCTAGTTGTGACGGAAACCGAAATGCAGTGCTTTGTCAACATTAATATATCACGGGGTCAACTTGCCAGAGGGTTAAAGACTCTAGCTTGAGCCCGCGGCCAAAGGTTTGGTTTGTCAGAAGTGGGATTCGAACCCACACCTCCAGGGGAGACTGCGACCTGAACGCAGCGCCTTAGACCGCTCGGCCATCCTGACATTGCAGCTACTGGCGAGCAGCGTTTTTGGAGCTACTCCGAATGGCAGATGATCTAGAAGCTAGTGGTCCCCCGCTCACCCTAGTCACAACACAGGCCTCGTTGGCGCAGTTAGGCAGCGCGTCAGTCTCATAATCTGAAGGTCGTGAGTTCGAGCCTCACACGGGGCAGAGTGGTGCTTTTTGGCACACGAGAGCGTTTAGGCGAAAGTGAGGGTTTCTTTATACCCTTTCGTGTGATTGTCCATTTCTTCATGAGCAATGCGATTGAAATGCAGTGCTTTTGTAGGACTGATGTTGAATAAATGCAGTAATAGCATTCCTCTCATATTCACGTAATATGTGGCAGCGTTGCTGCAATGTTTTGTCAATGTTTAACATCATTCTTTCATTCTCATGACGTTTCTTGTCAACGGCAATGCAATGTTTCGCTTGACATTCCATGAATCTCATCCCATGACACTCCATCCCACACCCCAAAAACCCATGACATGTAATTCCAAGAAATATCCAGGAATTCCTTGCCATGACATTCTACTGCATCCCCAAAATGTCAGTCCATGACATCACAGTCAAACTCCAAGAATCACATTGCATCCCTCCAAAGAAACCCCAAACAAAACATGAATACCCTTTCACAAACAAGTTCTCATTCCGGTAAACATCGCAATGCGGTATTCCATTGAATCCCCTTCGATAAAACATGTCCAATTTCACAAAGTGTCATGGCATGAAATTCCAAGAAAACTGCATGAAAATTCCATAGAAGTCCATACATGGCACAAAAGTGTTACTTTAAAGTTCATGTGATGACGGCCAGCGTTACAGTAGTGTTTCTCTAGTTGTGACGGAAACCGAAATGCAGTGCTTTGTCAACATTAATATATCACGGGGTCAACTTGCCAGAGGGTTAAAGACTCTAGCTTGAGCCCGCGGCCAAAGGTTTGGTTTGTCAGAAGTGGGATTCGAACCCACGCCTCCAGGGGAGACTGCGACCTGAACGCAGCGCCTTAGACCGCTCAGCCATCCTGACGTTGCAGCTACTGGCGAGCAGCGTTTTTGGAGCTACTCCGAATAGCAGATGATCTAGAAGCTAGTGGTCCCCCGCTCACCCTAGTCACAACACAGGCCTCGTTGGCACAGTTAGGCAGCGCGTCAGTCTCATAATCTGAAGGTCGTGAGTTCGAGCCTCACACGGGGCAGAGTGGTGCTTTTTGGCACACGAGAGCGTTTAGGCGAAAGTGAGGGTTTCTTTATACCCTTTCGTGTGATTGTCCATTTCTTCATGAGCAATGCGATTGAAATGCAGTGCTTTTGTAGGACTGATGTTGAATAAATGCAGTAATAGCATTCCTCTCATATTCACGTAATATGTGGCAGCGTTGCTGCAATGTTTTGTCAATGTTTAACATCATTCTTTCATTCTCATGACGTTTCTTGTCAACGGCAATGCAATGTTTCGCTTGACATTCCATGAATCTCATCCCATGACACTCCATCCCACACCCCAAAAACCCATGACATGTCATTCCAAGAAATTTCCAGGAATTCCTTGCCATGACATTCTACTGCATCCCCAAAATGTCAGTCCATGACATCACAGTCAAACTCCAAGAATCACATTGCATCCCTCCAAAGAAACCTCAAACAAAACATGAATACCCTTTCACAAACAAGTTCTCATTCCGGTAAACATCGCAATGCGGCATTCCATTGAATCCCCTTCGATAAAACATGTCCAATTTCACAAAGTGTCATGGCATGAAATTCCAAGAAAACTGCATGAAAATTCCATAGAAGTCCATACATGGCACAAAAGTGTTACTTTAAAGTTCATGTGATGACGGCCAGTGTTACAGTAGTGTTTCTCTAGTTGTGACGGAAACCGAAATGCAGTGCTTTGTCAACATTAATATATCACGGGGTCAACTTGCCAGAGGGTTAAAGACTCTAGCTTGAGCCCGCGGCCAAAGGTTTGGTTTGTCAGAAGTGGGATTCGAACCCACGCCTCCAGGGGAGACTGCGACCTGAACGCAGCGCCTTAGACCGCTCGGCCATCCTGACATTGCAGCTACTGGCGAGCAGCGTTTTTGGAGCTACTCCAAATGGCAGATGATCTAGAAGCTAGTGGTCCCCCACTCACCCTAGTCACAACACAGGCCTCTTTGGCGCAGTTAGGCAGCGCGTCAGTCTCATAATCTGAAGGTCGTGAGTTCGAGCCTCACACTGGGCAGAGTGGTGCTTTTTGGCACACGAGAGCGTTTAGGCGAAAGTGAGGGTTTCTTTATACCCTTTCGTGTGATTGTCCATTTCTTCATGAGCAATGCGATTGAAATGCAGTGCTTTTGTAGGACTGATGTTGAATAAATGCAGTAATAGCATTCCTCTCATATTCACGTAATATGTGGCAGCGTTGCTGCAATGTTTTGTCAATGTTTAACATCATTCTTTCATTCTCATGACGTTTCTTGTCAACGGCAATGCAATGTTTCGCTTGACATTCCATGAATCTCATCCCATGACACTCCATCCCACACCCCAAAAACCCATGACATGTCATTCCAAGAAATTTCCAGGAATTCCTTGCCATGACATTCTACTGCATCCCCAAAATGTCAGTCCATGACATCACAGTCAAACTCCAAGAATCACATTGCATCCCTCCAAAGAAACCCCAAACAAAACATGAATACCCTTTCACAAACAAGTTCTCATTCCGGTAAACATCGCAATGCGGTATTCCATTGAATCCCCTTCGATAAAACATGTCCAATTTCACAAAGTGTCATGGCATGAAATTCCAAGAAAACTGCATGAAAATTCCATAGAAGTCCATACATGGCACAAAAGTGTTACTTTAAAGTTCATGTGATGATGGCCAGCGTTACAGTAGTGTTTCTCTAGTTGTGACGGAAACCGAAATGCAGTGCTTTGTCAACATTAATATATCACAGGGTCAACTTGCCAGAGGGTTAAAGACTCTAGCTTGAGCCCGCGGCCAAAGGTTTGGTTTGTCAGAAGTGGGATTCGAACCCACGCCTCCAGGGGAGACTGCGACCTGAACGCAGCACCTTAGACCGCTCGGCCATCCTGACGTTGCAGCTACTGGCGAGCAGCGTTTTTGGAGCTACTCCAAATGGCAGATGATCTAGAAGCTAGTGGTCCCCCACTCACCCTAGTCGCAACACAGGCCTCGTTGGCGCAGTTAGGCAGCGCGTCAGTCTCATAATCTGAAGGTCGTGAGTTCGAGCCTCACACGGGGCAGAGTGGTGCTTTTTGGCACACGAGAGCGTTTAGGCGAAAGTGAGGGTTTCTTTATACCCTTTCGTGTGATTGTCCATTTCTTCATGAGCAATGCGATTGAAATGCAGTGCTTTTGTAGGACTGATGTTGAATAAATGCAGTAATAGCATTCCTCTCATATTCACGTAATATGTGGCAGCGTTGCTGCAATGTTTTGTCAATGTTTAACATCATTCTTTCATTCTCATGACGTTTCTTGTCAACGGCAATGCAATGTTTCGCTTGACATTCCATGAATCTCATCCCATGACACTCCATCCCACACCCCAAAAACCCATGACATGTCATTCCAAGAAATTTCCAGGAATTCCTTGCCATGACATTCTACTGCATCCCCAAAATGTCAGTCCATGACATCACAGTCAAACTCCAAGAATCACATTGCATCCCTCCAAAGAAACCCCAAACAAAACATGAATACCCTTTCACAAACAAGTTCTCATTCCGGTAAACATCGCAATGCGGTATTCCATTGAATCCCCTTCGATAAAACATGTCCAATTTCACAAAGTGTCATGGCATGAAATTCCAAGAAAACTGCATGAAAATTCCATAGAAGTCCATACATGGCACAAAAGTGTTACTTTAAAGTTCATGTGATGACGGCCAGCGTTACAGTAGTGTTTCTCTAGTTGTGACGGAAACCGAAATGCAGTGCTTTGTCAACATTAATATATCACGGGGTCAACTTGCCAAAGGGTTAAAGACTCTAGCTTGAGCCCGCGGCCAAAGGTTTGGTTTGTCAGAAGTGGGATTCGAACCCACGCCTCCAGGGGAGACTGCGACCTGAACGCAGCGCCTTAGACCGCTCGGCCATCCTGACGTTGCAGCTACTGGCGAGCAGCGTTTTTGGAGCTACTCCAAATGGCAGATGATCTAGAAGCTAGTGGTCCCCCACTCACCCTAGTCGCAACACAGGCCTCGTTGGCGCAGTTAGGCAGCGCGTCAGTCTCATAATCTGAAGGTCGTGAGTTCGAGCCTCACACGGGGCAGAGTGGTGCTTTTTGGCACACGAGAGCGTTTAGGCGAAAGTGAGGGTTTCTTTATACCCTTTCGTGTGATTGTCCATTTCTTCATGAGCAATGCGATTGAAATGCAATGCTTTTGTAGGACTTATGTTGAATAAATGCAGTAATAGCATTCCTCTCATATTCACGTAATATGTGGCAGCGTTGCTGCAATGTTTTGTCAATGTTTAACATCATTCTTTCATTCTCATGACGTTTCTTGTCAACGGCAATGCAATGTTTCGCTTGACATTCCATGAATCTCATCCCATGACACTCCATCCCACACCCCAAAAACCCATGACATGTAATTCCAAGAAATATCCAGGAATTCCTTGCCATGACATTCTACTGCATCCCCAAAATGTCAGTCCATGACATCACAGTCAAACTCCAAGAATCACATTACATCCCTCCAAAGAAACCCCAAACAAAACATGAATACCCTTTCACAAACAAGTTCTCATTCCGGTAAACATCGCAATGCGGTATTCCATTGAATCCCCTTCGATAAAACATGTCCAATTTCACAAAGTGTCATGGCATGAAATTCCAAGAAAACTGCATGAAAATTCCATAGAAGTCCATACATGGCACAAAAGTGTTACTTTAAAGTTCATGTGATGACGGCCAGCGTTACAGTAGTGTTTCTCTAGTTGTGACGGAAACCGAAATGCAGTGCTTTGTCAACATTAATATATCACGGGGTCAACTTGCCAGAGGGTTAAAGACTCTAGCTTGAGCCCGCGGCCAAAGGTTTGGTTTGTCAGAAGTGGGATTCGAACCCACGCCTCCAGGGGAGACTGCGACCTGAACGCAGCGCCTTAGACCGCTCGGCCATCCTGACATTGCAGCTACTGGCGAGCAGCGTTTTTGGAGCTACTCCAAATGGCAGATGATCTAGAAGCTAGTGGTCCCCCACTCACCCTAGACACAACACAGGCCTCGTTGGCGCAGTTAGGCAGCGTGTCAGTCTCATAATCTGAAGGTCGTGAGTTCGAGCCTCACACGGGGCAGAGTGGTGCTTTTTGGCACACGAGAGCGTTTAGGCGAAAGTGAGGGTTTCTTTATACCCTTTCGTGTGATTGTCCATTTCTTCATGAGCAATGCGATTGAAATGCAATGCTTTTGTAGGACTTATGTTGAATAAATGCAGTAATAGCATTCCTCTCATATTCACGTAATATGTGGCAGCGTTGCTGCAATGTTTTGTCAATGTTTAACATCATTCTTTCATTCTCATGACGTTTCTTGTCAACGGCAATGCAATGTTTCGCTTGACATTCCATGAATCTCATCCCATGACACTCCATCCCACACCCCAAAAACCCATGACATGTAATTCCAAGAAATATCCAGGAATTCCTTGCCATGACATTCTACTGCATCCCCAAAATGTCAGTCCATGACATCACAGTCAAACTCCAAGAATCACATTGCATCCCTCCAAAGAAACCCCAAACAAAACATGAATACCCTTTCACAAACAAGTTCTAATTCCGGTAAACATCGCAATGCGGTATTCCATTGAATCTCCTTCGATAAAACATGTCCAATTTCACAAAGTGTCATGGCATGAAATTCCAAGAAAACTGCATGAAAATTCCATAGAAGTCCATACATGGCACAAAAGTGTTACTTTAAAGTTCATGTAATGACGGCCAGCGTTACAGTAGTGTTTCTCTAGTTGTGACGGAAACCGAAATGCAGTGCTTTGTCAACATTAATATATCACGGGGTCAACTTGCCAGAGGGTTAAAGACTCTAGCTTGAGCCCGCGGCCAAAGGTTTGGTTTGTCAGAAGTGGGATTCGAACCCACGCCTCCAGGGGAGACTGCGACCTGAACGCAGCGCCTTAGACCGCTCGGCCATCCTGACGTTGCAGCTACTGGCGAGCAGCGTTTTTGGAGCTACTCCAAATGGCAGATGATCTAGAAGCTAGTGGTCCCCCACTCACCCTAGTCGCAACACAGGCCTCGTTGGCGCAGTTAGGCAGCGCGTCAGTCTCATAATCTGAAGGTCGTGAGTTCGAGCCTCACACGGGGCAGAGTGGTGCTTTTTGGCACACGAGAGCGTTTAGGCGAAAGTGAGGGTTTCTTTATACCCTTTCGTGTGATTGTCCATTTCTTCATGAGCAATGCGATTGAAATGCAATGCTTTTGTAGGACTTATGTTGAATAAATGCAGTAATAGCATTCCTCTCATATTCACGTAATATGTGGCAGCGTTGCTGCAATGTTTTGTCAATGTTTAACATCATTCTTTCATTCTCATGACGTTTCTTGTCAACGGCAATGCAATGTTTCGCTTGACATTCCATGAATCTCATCCCATGACACTCCATCCCACACCCCAAAAACCCATGACATGTAATTCCAAGAAATATCCAGGAATTCCTTGCCATGACATTCTACTGCATCCCCAAAATGTCAGTCCATGACATCACAGTCAAACTCCAAGAATCACATTGCATCCCTCCAAAGAAACCCCAAACAAAACATGAATACCCTTTCACAAACAAGTTCTCATTCCGGTAAACATGGCAATGCGGTATTCCATTGAATCCCCTTCGATAAAACATGTCCAATTTCACAAAGTGTCATGGCATGAAATTCCAAGAAAACTGCATGAAAATTCCATAGAAGTCCATACATGGCACAAAAGTGTTACTTTAAAGTTCATGTAATGACGGCCAGCGTTACAGTAGTGTTTCTCTAGTTGTGACGGAAACCGAAATGCAGTGCTTTGTCAACATTAATATATCACGGGGTCAACTTGCCAGAGGGTTAAAGACTCTAGCTTGAGCCTGCGGCCAAAGGTTTGGTTTGTCAGAAGTGGGATTCGAACCCACACCTCCAGGGGAGACTGCGACCTGAACGCAGCGCCTTAGACCGCTCGGCCATCCTGACATTGCAGCTACTGGCGAGCAGCGTTTTTAGAGCTACTCCAAATGGCAGATGATCTAGAAGCTAGTGGTCCCCCGCTCACCCTAGTCACAACACAGGCCTCGTTGGCGCAGTTAGGCAGCGCGTCAGTCTCATAATCTGAAGGTCGTGAGTTCGAGCCTCACACGGGGCAGAGTGGTGCTTTTTGGCACACGAGAGCGTTTAGGCGAAAGTGAGGGTTTCTTTATACCCTTTCGTGTGATTGTCCATTTCTTCATGAGCAATGCGATTGAAATGCAGTGCTTTTGTAGGACTGATGTTGAATAAATGCAGTAATAGCATTCCTCTCATATTCACGTAATATGTGGCAGCGTTGCTGCAATGTTTTGTCAATGTTTAACATCATTCTTTCATTCTCATGACGTTTCTTGTCAACGGCAATGCAATGTTTCGCTTGACATTCCATGAATCTCATCCCATGACACTCCATCCCACACCCCAAAAACCCATGACATGTAATTCCAAGAAATATCCAGGAATTCCTTGCCATGACATTCTACTGCATCCCCAAAATGTCAGTCCATGACATCACAGTCAAACTCCAAGAATCACATTGCATCCCTCCAAAGAAACCCCAAACAAAACATGAATACCCTTTCACAAACAAGTTCTCATTCCGGTAAACATCGCAATGCGGTATTCCATTGAATCCCCTTCGATAAAACATGTCCAATTTCACAAAGTGTCATGGCATGAAATTCCAAGAAAACTGCATGAAAATTCCATAGAAGTCCATACATGGCACAAAAGTGTTACTTTAAAGTTCATGTGATGACGGCCAGCGTTACAGTAGTGTTTCTCTAGTTGTGACGGAAACCGAAATGCAGTGCTTTGTCAACATTAATATATCACGGGGTCAACTTGCCAGAGGGTTAAAGACTCTAGCTTGAGCCCGCGGCCAAAGGTTTGGTTTGTCAGAAGTGGGGTTCGAACCCACGCCTCCAGGGGAGACTGCGACCTGAACGCAGCGCCTTAGACCGCTCGGCCATCCTGACATTCCAGCTACTGGCGAGCAGCGTTTTTGGAGCTACTCCGAATGGCAGATGATCTAGAAGCTAGTGGTCCCCCGCTCACCCTAGTCACAACACAGGCCTCGTTGGCGCAGTTAGGCAGCGCGTCAGTCTCATAATCTGAAGGTCGTGAGTTCGAGCCTCACACGGGGCAGAGTGGTGCTTTTTGGCACACGAGAGCGTTTAGGCGAAAGTGAGGGTTTCTTTATACCCTTTCGTGTGATTGTCCATTTCTTCATGAGCAATGCGATTGAAATGCAATGCTTTTGTAGGACTGATGTTGAATAAATGCAGTAATAGCATTCCTCTCATATTCACGTAATATGTGGCAGCGTTGCTGCAATGTTTTGTCAATGTTTAACATCATTCTTTCATTCTCATGACGTTTCTTGTCAACGGCAATGCAATGTTTCGCTTGACATTCCATGAATCTCATCCCATGACACTCCATCCCACACCCCAAAAACCCATGACATGTCATTCCAAGAAATTTCCAGGAATTCCTTGCCATGACATTCTACTGCATCCCCAAAATGTCAGTCCATGACATCACAGTCAAACTCCAAGAATCACATTGCATCCCTCCAAAGAAACCCCAAACAAAACATGAATACCCTTTCACAAACAAGTTCTCATTCCGGTAAACATCGCAATGCGGTATTCCATTGAATCCCCTTCGATAAAACATGTCCAATTTCACAAAGTGTCATGGCATGAAATTCCAAGAAAACTGCATGAAAATTCCATAGAAGTCCATACATGGCACAAAAGTGTTACTTTAAAGTTCATGTGATGACGGCCAGCGTTACAGTAGTGTTTCTCTAGTTGTGACGGAAACCGAAATGCAGTGCTTTGTCAACATTAATATATCACGGGGTCAACTTGCCAGAGGGTTAAAGACTCTAGCTTGAGCCCGCGGCCAAAGGTTTGGTTTGTCAGAAGTGGGGTTCGAACCCACGCCTCCAGGGGAGACTGCGACCTGAACGCAGCGCCTTAGACCGCTCGGCCATCCTGACATTCCAGCTACTGGCGAGCAGCGTTTTTGGAGCTACTCCGAATGGCAGATGATCTAGAAGCTAGTGGTCCCCCGCTCACCCTAGTCACAACACAGGCCTCGTTGGCGCAGTTAGGCAGCGCGTCAGTCTCATAATCTGAAGGTCGTGAGTTCGAGCCTCACACGGGGCAGAGTGGTGCTTTTTGGCACACGAGAGCGTTTAGGCGAAAGTGAGGGTTTCTTTATACCCTTTCGTGTGATTGTCCATTTCTTCATGAGCAATGCGATTGAAATGCAATGCTTTTGTAGGACTTATGTTGAATAAATGCAGTAATAGCATTCCTCTCATATTCACGTAATATGTGGCAGCGTTGCTGCAATGTTTTGTCAATGTTTAACATCATTCTTTCATTCTCATGACGTTTCTTGTCAACGGCAATGCAATGTTTCGCTTGACATTCCATGAATCTCATCCCATGACACTCCATCCCACACCCCAAAAACCCATGACATGTCATTCCAAGAAATTTCCAGGAATTCCTTGCCATGACATTCTACTGCATCCCCAGAATGTCAGTCCATGACATCACAGTCAAACTCCAAGAATCACATTGCATCCCTCCAAAGAAACCCCAAACAAAACATGAATACCCTTTCACAAACAAGTTCTCATTCCGGTAAACATCGCAATGCGGTATTCCATTGAATCCCCTTCGATAAAACATGTCCAATTTCACAAAGTGTCATGGCATGAAATTCCAAGAAAACTGCATGAAAATTCCATAGAAGTCCATACATGGCACAAAAGTGTTACTTTAAAGTTCATGTGATGACGGCCAGCGTTACAGTAGTGTTTCTCTAGTTGTGACGGAAACCGAAATGCAGTGCTTTGTCAACATTAATATATCACGGGGTCAACTTGCCAGAGGGTTAAAGACTCTAGCTTGAGCCCGCGGCCAAAGGTTTGGTTTGTCAGAAGTGGGATTCGAACCCACGCCTCCAGGGGAGACTGCGACCTGAACGCAGCGCCTTAGACCGCTCGGCCATCCTGACGTTGCAGCTACTGGCGAGCAGCGTTTTTGGAGCTACTCCGAATAGCAGATGATCTAGAAGCTAGTGGTCCCCTCAGGTCACCCTAGTCACAACACAGGCCTCGTTGGCGCAGTTAGGCAGCGCGTCAGTCTCATAATCTGAAGGTCGTGAGTTCGAGCCTCACACGGGGCAGAGTGGTGCTTTTTGGCACACGAGAGCGTTTAGGCGAAAGTGAGGGTTTCTTTATACCCTTTCGTGTGATTGTCCATTTCTTCATGAGCAATGCGATTGAAATGCAATGCTTTTGTAGGACTTATGTTGAATAAATGCAGTAATAGCATTCCTCTCATATTCACGTAATATGTGGCAGCGTTGCTGCAATGTTTTGTCAATGTTTAACATCATTCTTTCATTCTCATGACGTTTCTTGTCAACGGCAATGCAATGTTTCGCTTGACATTCCATGAATCTCATCCCATGACACTCCATCCCACACCCCAAAAACCCATGACATGTAATTCCAAGAAATATCCAGGAATTCCTTGCCATGACATTCTACTGCATCCCCAAAATGTCAGTCCATGACATCACAGTCAAACTCCAAGAATCACATTGCATCCCTCCAAAGAAACCCCAAACAAATCTTGAATACCCTTTCACAAACAAGTTCTCATTCCGGTAAACATCGCAATGCGGTATTCCATTGAATCCCCTTCGATAAAACATGTCCAATTTCACAAAGTCTCATGGCATGAAATTCCAAGAAAACTGCATGAAAATTCCATTGAAGTCCATACATGGCACAAAAGTGTTACTTTAAAGTTCATGTGATGACGGCCAGCGTTACAGTAGTGTTTTTCTAGTTGTGACGGAAACCGAAATGCAGTGCTTTGTCAACATTAATATATCACGGGGTCAACTTGCCAGAGGGTTAAAGACTCTAGCTTGAGCCCGCGGCCAAAGGTTTGGTTTGTCAGAAGTGGGATTCGAACCCACGCCTCCAGGGGAGACTGCGACCTGAACGCAGCGCCTTAGACCGCTCGGCCATCCTGACATTGCAGCTACTGGCGAGCAGCGTTTTTGGAGCTACTCCGAATGGCAGATGATCTAGAAGCTAGTGGTCCCCCGCTCACCCTAGTCACAACACAGGCCTCGTTGGCGCAGTTAGGCAGCGCGTCAGTCTCATAATCTGAAGGTCGTGAGTTCGAGCCTCACACGGGGCAGAGTGGTGCTTTTTGGCACACGAGAGCGTTTAGGCGAAAGTGAGGGTTTCTTTATACCCTTTCGTGTGATTGTCCATTTCTTCATGAGCAATGCGATTGAAATGCAATGCTTTTGTAGGACTTATGTTGAATAAATGCAGTAATAGCATTCCTCTCATATTCACGTAATATGTGGCAGCGTTGCTGCAATGTTTTGTCAATGTTTAACATCATTCTTTCATTCTCATGACGTTTCTTGTCAACGGCAATGCAATGTTTCGCTTGACATTCCATGAATCTCATCCCATGACACTCCATCCCACACCCCAAAAACCCATGACATGTAATTCCAAGAAATATCCAGGAATTCCTTGCCATGACATTCTACTGCATCCCCAAAATGTCAGTCCATGACATCACAGTCAAACTCCAAGAATCACATTGCATCCCTCCAAAGAAACCCCAAACAAAACATGAATACCCTTTCACAAACAAGTTCTCATTCCGGTAAACATGGCAATGCGGTATTCCATTGAATCCCCTTCGATAAAACATGTCCAATTTCACAAAGTGTCATGGCATGAAATTCCAAGAAAACTGCATGAAAATTCCATAGAAGTCCATACATGGCACAAAAGTGTTACTTTAAAGTTCATGTGATGACGGCCAGCGTTACAGTAGTGTTTCTCTAGTTGTGACGGAAACCGAAATGCAGTGCTTTGTCAACATTATTATATCACGGGGTCAACTTGCCAGAGGGTTAAAGACTCTAGCTTGAGCCCGCGGCCAAAGGTTTGGTTTGTCAGAAGTGGGATTCGAACCCACGCCTCCAGAGGAGACTGCGACCTGAACGCAGCGCCTTAGACCGCTCGGCCATCCTGACATTGCAGCTACTGGCGAGCAGCGTTTTTGGAGCTACTCCAAATGGCAGATGATCTAGAAGCTAGTGGTCCCCCACTCACCCTAGTCACAACACAGGCCTCGTTGGCGCAGTTAGGCAGCGCGTCAGTCTCATAATCTGAAGGTCGTGAGTTCGAGCCTCACACGGGGCAGAGTGGTGCTTTTTGGCACACGAGAGCGTTTAGGCGAAAGTGAGGGTTTCTTTATACCCTTTCGTGTGATTGTCCATTTCTTCATGAGCAATGCGATTGAAATGCAGTGCTTTTGTAGGACTGATGTTGAATAAATGCAGTAATAGCATTCCTCTCATATTCACGTAATATGTGGCAGCGTTGCTGCAATGTTTTGTCAATGTTTAACATCATTCTTTCATTCTCATGACGTTTCTTGTCAACGGCAATGCAATGTTTCGCTTGACATTCCATGAATCTCATCCCATGACACTCCATCCCACACCCCAAGAACCCATGACATGTCATTCCAAGAAATTTCCAGGAATTCCTTGCCATGACATTCTACTGCATCCCCAAAATGTCAGTCCATGACATCACAGTCAAACTCCAAGAATCACATTGCATCCCTCCAAAGAAACCCCAAACAAAACATGAATACCCTTTCACAAACAAGTTCTCATTCCGGTAAACATCGCAATGCGGTATTCCATTGAATCCCCTTCGATAAAACATGTCCAATTTCACAAAGTGTCATGGCATGAAATTCCAAGAAAACTGCATGAAAATTCCATAGAAGTCCATACATGGCACAAAAGTGTTACTTTAAAGTTCATGTGATGACGGCCAGCGTTACAGTAGTGTTTCTCTAGTTGTGACGGAAACCGAAATGCAGTGCTTTGTCAACATTAATATATCACGGGGTCAACTTGCCAGAGGGTTAAAGACTCTAGCTTGAGCCCGCGGCCAAAGGTTTGGTTTGTCAGAAGTGGGATTCGAACCCACGCCTCCAGGGGAGACTGCGACCTGAACGCAGCGCCTTAGACCGCTCGGCCATCCTGATGTTGCAGCTACTGGCGAGCAGCGTTTTTGGAGCTACTCCGAATAGCAGATGATCTAGAAGCTAGTGGTCCCCCGCTCACCCTAGTCACAACACAGGCCTCGTTGGCGCAGTTAGGCAGCGCGTCAGTCTCATAATCTGAAGGTCGTGAGTTCGAGCCTCACACGGGGCAGAGTGGTGCTTTTTGGCACACGAGAGCGTTTAGGCGAAAGTGAGGGTTTCTTTATACCCTTTCGTGTGATTGTCCATTTCTTCATGAGCAATGCGATTGAAATGCAATGCTTTTGTAGGACTTATGTTGAATAAATGCAGTAATAGCATTCCTCTCATATTCACGTAATATGTGGCAGCGTTGCTGCAATGTTTTGTCAATGTTTAACATCATTCTTTCATTCTCATGACGTTTCTTGTCAACGGCATGCAATGTTTCGCTTGACATTCCATGAATCTCATCCCATGACACTCCATCCCACACCCCAAAAACCCATGACATGTCATTCCAAGAAATTTCCAGGAATTCCTTGCCATGACATTCTACTGCATCCCCAAAATGTCAGTCCATGACATCACAGTCAAACTCCAAGAATCACATTGCATCCCTCCAAAGAAACCCCAAACAAAACATGAATACCCTTTCACAAACAAGTTCTCATTCCGGTAAACATCGCAATGCGGTATTCCATTGAATCCCCTTCGATAAAACATGTCCAATTTCACAAAGTGTCATGGCATGAAATTCCAAGAAAACTGCATGAAAATTCCATAGAAGTCCATACATGGCACAAAAGTGTTACTTTAAAGTTCATGTGATGACGGCCAGCGTTACAGTAGTGTTTCTCTAGTTGTGACGGAAACCGAAATGCAGTGCTTTGTCAACATTAATATATCACGGGGTCAACTTGCCAGAGGGTTAAAGACTCTAGCTTGAGCCCGCGGCCAAAGGTTTGGTTTGTCAGAAGTGGGATTCGAACCCACGCCTCCAGGGGAGACTGCGACCTGAACGCAGCGCCTTAGACCGCTCGGCCATCCTGACGTTGCAGCTACTGGCGAGCAGCGTTTTTGGAGCTACTCCGAATAGCAGATGATCTAGAAGCTAGTGGTCCCCTCAGGTCCCCTCAGGTCACCCTAGTCACAACACAGGCCTCGTTGGCGCAGTTAGGCAGCGCGTCAGTCTCATAATCTGAAGGTCGTGAGTTTGAGCCTCACACGGGGCAGAGTGGTGCTTTTTGGCACACGAGAGCGTTTAGGCGAAAGTGAGGGTTTCTTTATACCCTTTCGTGTGATTGTCCATTTCTTCATGAGCAATGCGATTGAAATGCAATGCTTTTGTAGGACTTATGTTGAATAAATGCAGTAATAGCATTCCTCTCATATTCACGTAATATGTGGCAGCGTTGCTGCAATGTTTTGTCAATGTTTAACATCATTCTTTCATTCTCATGACGTTTCTTGTCAACGGCAATGCAATGTTTCGCTTGACATTCCATGAATCTCATCCCATGACACTCCATCCCACACCCCAAAAACCCATGACATGTAATTCCAAGAAATATCCAGGAATTCCTTGCCATGACATTCTACTGCATCCCCAAAATGTCAGTCCATGACATCACAGTCAAACTCCAAGAATCACATTGCATCCCTCCAAAGAAACCCCAAACAAATCTTGAATACCCTTTCACAAACAAGTTCTCATTCCGGTAAACATCGCAATGCGGTATTCCATTGAATCCCCTTCGATAAAACATGTCCAATTTCACAAAGTGTCATGGCATGAAATTCCAAGAAAACTGCATGAAAATTCCATAGAAGTCCATACATGGCACAAAAGTGTTACTTTAAAGTTCATGTGATGACGGCCAGCGTTACAGTAGTGTTTCTCTAGTTGTGACGGAAACCGAAATGCAGTGCTTTGTCAACATTAATATATCACGGGGTCAACTTGCCAGAGGGTTAAAGACTCTAGCTTGAGCCCGCGGCCAAAGGTTTGGTTTGTCAGAAGTGGGATTCGAACCCACGCCTCCAGGGGAGACTGCGACCTGAACGCAGCGCCTTAGACCGCTCGGCCATCCTGACATTGCAGCTACTGGCGAGCAGCGTTTTTGGAGCTACTCCAAATGGCAGATGATCTAGAAGCTAGTGGTCCCCCGCTCACCCTAGTCACAACACAGGCCTCGTTGGCGCAGTTAGGCAGCGCGTCAGTCTCATAATCTGGAGGTCGTGAGTTCGAGCCTCACACGGGGCAGAGTGGTGCTTTTTGGCACACGAGAGCGTTTAGGCGAAAGTGAGGGTTTCTTTATACCCTTTCGTGTGATTGTCCATTTCTTCATGAGCAATGCGATTGAAATGCAGTGCTTTTGTAGGACTGATGTTGAATAAATGCAGTAATAGCATTCCTCTCATATTCACGTAATATGTGGCAGCGTTGCTGCAATGTTTTGTCAATGTTTAACATCATTCTTTCATTCTCATGACGTTTCTTGTCAACGGCAATGCAATGTTTCGCTTGACATTCCATGAATCTCATCCCATGACACTCCATCCCACACCCCAAAAACCCATGACATGTCATTCCAAGAAATTTCCAGGAATTCCTTGCCATGACATTCTACTGCATCCCCAAAATGTCAGTCCATGACATCACAGTCAAACTCCAAGAATCACATTGCATCCCTCCAAAGAAACCCCAAACAAAACATGAATACCCTTTCACAAACAAGTTCTCATTCCGGTAAACATCGCAATGCGGTATTCCATTGAATCCCCTTCGATAAAACATGTCCAATTTCACAAAGTGTCATGGCATGAAATTCCAAGAAAACTGCATGAAAATTCCATAGAAGTCCATACATGGCACAAAAGTGTTACTTTAAAGTTCATGTGATGACGGCCAGCGTTACAGTAGTGTTTCTCTAGTTGTGACGGAAACCGAAATGCAGTGCTTTGTCAACATTAATATATCACGGGGTCAACTTGCCAGAGGGTTAAAGACTCTAGCTTGAGCCCGCGGCCAAAGGTTTGGTTTGTCAGAAGTGGGGTTCGAACCCACGCCTCCAGGGGAGACTGCGACCTGAACGCAGCGCCTTAGACCGCTCGGCCATCCTGACATTCCAGCTACTGGCGAGCAGCGTTTTTGGAGCTACTCCGAATGGCAGATGATCTAGAAGCTAGTGGTCCCCCGCTCACCCTAGTCACAACACAGGCCTCGTTGGCGCAGTTAGGCAGCGCGTCAGTCTCATAATCTGAAGGTCGTGAGTTCGAGCCTCACACGGGGCAGAGTGGTGCTTTTTGGCACACGAGAGCGTTTAGGCGAAAGTGAGGGTTTCTTTATACCCTTTCGTGTGATTGTCCATTTCTTCATGAGCAATGCGATTGAAATGCAATGCTTTTGTAGGACTTATGTTGAATAAATGCAGTAATAGCATTCCTCTCATATTCACGTAATATGTGGCAGCGTTGCTGCAATGTTTTGTCAATGTTTAACATCATTCTTTCATTCTCATGACGTTTCTTGTCAACGGCAATGCAATGTTTCGCTTGACATTCCATGAATCTCATCCCATGACACTCCATCCCACACCCCAAAAACCCATGACATGTCATTCCAAGAAATTTCCAGGAATTCCTTGCCATGACATTCTACTGCATCCCCAGAATGTCAGTCCATGACATCACAGTCAAACTCCAAGAATCACATTGCATCCCTCCAAAGAAACCCCAAACAAAACATGAATACCCTTTCACAAACAAGTTCTCATTCCGGTAAACATCGCAATGCGGTATTCCATTGAATCCCCTTCGATAAAACATGTCCAATTTCACAAAGTGTCATGGCATGAAATTCCAAGAAAACTGCATGAAAATTCCATAGAAGTCCATACATGGCACAAAAGTGTTACTTTAAAGTTCATGTGATGACGGCCAGCGTTACAGTAGTGTTTCTCTAGTTGTGACGGAAACCGAAATGCAGTGCTTTGTCAACATTAATATATCACGGGGTCAACTTGCCAGAGGGTTAAAGACTCTAGCTTGAGCCCGCGGCCAAAGGTTTGGTTTGTCAGAAGTGGGATTCGAACCCACGCCTCCAGGGGAGACTGCGACCTGAACGCAGCGCCTTAGACCGCTCGGCCATCCTGACGTTGCAGCTACTGGCGAGCAGCGTTTTTGGAGCTACTCCGAATAGCAGATGATCTAGAAGCTAGTGGTCCCCTCAGGTCACCCTAGTCACAACACAGGCCTCGTTGGCGCAGTTAGGCAGCGCGTCAGTCTCATAATCTGAAGGTCGTGAGTTCGAGCCTCACACGGGGCAGAGTGGTGCTTTTTGGCACACGAGAGCGTTTAGGCGAAAGTGAGGGTTTCTTTATACCCTTTCGTGTGATTGTCCATTTCTTCATGAGCAATGCGATTGAAATGCAATGCTTTTGTAGGACTTATGTTGAATAAATGCAGTAATAGCATTCCTCTCATATTCACGTAATATGTGGCAGCGTTGCTGCAATGTTTTGTCAATGTTTAACATCATTCTTTCATTCTCATGACGTTTCTTGTCAACGGCAATGCAATGTTTCGCTTGACATTCCATGAATCTCATCCCATGACACTCCATCCCACACCCCAAAAACCCATGACATGTAATTCCAAGAAATATCCAGGAATTCCTTGCCATGACATTCTACTGCATCCCCAAAATGTCAGTCCATGACATCACAGTCAAACTCCAAGAATCACATTGCATCCCTCCAAAGAAACCCCAAACAAATCTTGAATACCCTTTCACAAACAAGTTCTCATTCCGGTAAACATCGCAATGCGGTATTCCATTGAATCCCCTTCGATAAAACATGTCCAATTTCACAAAGTCTCATGGCATGAAATTCCAAGAAAACTGCATGAAAATTCCATAGAAGTCCATACATGGCACAAAAGTGTTACTTTAAAGTTCATGTGATGACGGCCAGCGTTACAGTAGTGTTTTTCTAGTTGTGACGGAAACCGAAATGCAGTGCTTTGTCAACATTAATATATCACGGGGTCAACTTGCCAGAGGGTTAAAGACTCTAGCTTGAGCCCGCGGCCAAAGGTTTGGTTTGTCAGAAGTGGGATTCGAACCCACGCCTCCAGGGGAGACTGCGACCTGAACGCAGCGCCTTAGACCGCTCGGCCATCCTGACATTGCAGCTACTGGCGAGCAGCGTTTTTGGAGCTACTCCGAATGGCAGATGATCTAGAAGCTAGTGGTCCCCCGCTCACCCTAGTCACAACACAGGCCTCGTTGGCGCAGTTAGGCAGCGCGTCAGTCTCATAATCTGAAGGTCGTGAGTTCGAGCCTCACACGGGGCAGAGTGGTGCTTTTTGGCACACGAGAGCGTTTAGGCGAAAGTGAGGGTTTCTTTATACCCTTTCGTGTGATTGTCCATTTCTTCATGAGCAATGCGATTGAAATGCAATGCTTTTGTAGGACTTATGTTGAATAAATGCAGTAATAGCATTCCTCTCATATTCACGTAATATGTGGCAGCGTTGCTGCAATGTTTTGTCAATGTTTAACATCATTCTTTCATTCTCATGACGTTTCTTGTCAACGGCAATGCAATGTTTCGCTTGACATTCCATGAATCTCATCCCATGACACTCCATCCCACACCCCAAAAACCCATGACATGTAATTCCAAGAAATATCCAGGAATTCCTTGCCATGACATTCTACTGCATCCCCAAAATGTCAGTCCATGACATCACAGTCAAACTCCAAGAATCACATTGCATCCCTCCAAAGAAACCCCAAACAAAACATGAATACCCTTTCACAAACAAGTTCTCATTCCGGTAAACATGGCAATGCGGTATTCCATTGAATCCCCTTCGATAAAACATGTCCAATTTCACAAAGTGTCATGGCATGAAATTCCAAGAAAACTGCATGAAAATTCCATAGAAGTCCATACATGGCACAAAAGTGTTACTTTAAAGTTCATGTGATGACGGCCAGCGTTACAGTAGTGTTTCTCTAGTTGTGACGGAAACCGAAATGCAGTGCTTTGTCAACATTATTATATCACGGGGTCAACTTGCCAGAGGGTTAAAGACTCTAGCTTGAGCCCGCGGCCAAAGGTTTGGTTTGTCAGAAGTGGGATTCGAACCCACGCCTCCAGAGGAGACTGCGACCTGAACGCAGCGCCTTAGACCGCTCGGCCATCCTGACATTGCAGCTACTGGCGAGCAGCGTTTTTGGAGCTACTCCAAATGGCAGATGATCTAGAAGCTAGTGGTCCCCCACTCACCCTAGTCACAACACAGGCCTCGTTGGCGCAGTTAGGCAGCGCGTCAGTCTCATAATCTGAAGGTCGTGAGTTCGAGCCTCACACGGGGCAGAGTGGTGCTTTTTGGCACACGAGAGCGTTTAGGCGAAAGTGAGGGTTTCTTTATACCCTTTCGTGTGATTGTCCATTTCTTCATGAGCAATGCGATTGAAATGCAGTGCTTTTGTAGGACTGATGTTGAATAAATGCAGTAATAGCATTCCTCTCATATTCACGTAATATGTGGCAGCGTTGCTGCAATGTTTTGTCAATGTTTAACATCATTCTTTCATTCTCATGACGTTTCTTGTCAACGGCAATGCAATGTTTCGCTTGACATTCCATGAATCTCATCCCATGACACTCCATCCCACACCCCAAGAACCCATGACATGTCATTCCAAGAAATTTCCAGGAATTCCTTGCCATGACATTCTACTGCATCCCCAAAATGTCAGTCCATGACATCACAGTCAAACTCCAAGAATCACATTGCATCCCTCCAAAGAAACCCCAAACAAAACATGAATACCCTTTCACAAACAAGTTCTCATTCCGGTAAACATCGCAATGCGGTATTCCATTGAATCCCCTTCGATAAAACATGTCCAATTTCACAAAGTGTCATGGCATGAAATTCCAAGAAAACTGCATGAAAATTCCATAGAAGTCCATACATGGCACAAAAGTGTTACTTTAAAGTTCATGTGATGACGGCCAGCGTTACAGTAGTGTTTCTCTAGTTGTGACGGAAACCGAAATGCAGTGCTTTGTCAACATTAATATATCACGGGGTCAACTTGCCAGAGGGTTAAAGACTCTAGCTTGAGCCCGCGGCCAAAGGTTTGGTTTGTCAGAAGTGGGATTCGAACCCACGCCTCCAGGGGAGACTGCGACCTGAACGCAGCGCCTTAGACCGCTCGGCCATCCTGATGTTGCAGCTACTGGCGAGCAGCGTTTTTGGAGCTACTCCGAATAGCAGATGATCTAGAAGCTAGTGGTCCCCCGCTCACCCTAGTCACAACACAGGCCTCGTTGGCGCAGTTAGGCAGCGCGTCAGTCTCATAATCTGAAGGTCGTGAGTTCGAGCCTCACACGGGGCAGAGTGGTGCTTTTTGGCACACGAGAGCGTTTAGGCGAAAGTGAGGGTTTCTTTATACCCTTTCGTGTGATTGTCCATTTCTTCATGAGCAATGCGATTGAAATGCAATGCTTTTGTAGGACTTATGTTGAATAAATGCAGTAATAGCATTCCTCTCATATTCACGTAATATGTGGCAGCGTTGCTGCAATGTTTTGTCAATGTTTAACATCATTCTTTCATTCTCATGACGTTTCTTGTCAACGGCATGCAATGTTTCGCTTGACATTCCATGAATCTCATCCCATGACACTCCATCCCACACCCCAAAAACCCATGACATGTCATTCCAAGAAATTTCCAGGAATTCCTTGCCATGACATTCTACTGCATCCCCAAAATGTCAGTCCATGACATCACAGTCAAACTCCAAGAATCACATTGCATCCCTCCAAAGAAACCCCAAACAAAACATGAATACCCTTTCACAAACAAGTTCTCATTCCGGTAAACATCGCAATGCGGTATTCCATTGAATCCCCTTCGATAAAACATGTCCAATTTCACAAAGTGTCATGGCATGAAATTCCAAGAAAACTGCATGAAAATTCCATAGAAGTCCATACATGGCACAAAAGTGTTACTTTAAAGTTCATGTGATGACGGCCAGCGTTACAGTAGTGTTTCTCTAGTTGTGACGGAAACCGAAATGCAGTGCTTTGTCAACATTAATATATCACGGGGTCAACTTGCCAGAGGGTTAAAGACTCTAGCTTGAGCCCGCGGCCAAAGGTTTGGTTTGTCAGAAGTGGGATTCGAACCCACGCCTCCAGGGGAGACTGCGACCTGAACGCAGCGCCTTAGACCGCTCGGCCATCCTGACGTTGCAGCTACTGGCGAGCAGCGTTTTTGGAGCTACTCCGAATAGCAGATGATCTAGAAGCTAGTGGTCCCCTCAGGTCCCCTCAGGTCACCCTAGTCACAACACAGGCCTCGTTGGCGCAGTTAGGCAGCGCGTCAGTCTCATAATCTGAAGGTCGTGAGTTTGAGCCTCACACGGGGCAGAGTGGTGCTTTTTGGCACACGAGAGCGTTTAGGCGAAAGTGAGGGTTTCTTTATACCCTTTCGTGTGATTGTCCATTTCTTCATGAGCAATGCGATTGAAATGCAATGCTTTTGTAGGACTTATGTTGAATAAATGCAGTAATAGCATTCCTCTCATATTCACGTAATATGTGGCAGCGTTGCTGCAATGTTTTGTCAATGTTTAACATCATTCTTTCATTCTCATGACGTTTCTTGTCAACGGCAATGCAATGTTTCGCTTGACATTCCATGAATCTCATCCCATGACACTCCATCCCACACCCCAAAAACCCATGACATGTAATTCCAAGAAATATCCAGGAATTCCTTGCCATGACATTCTACTGCATCCCCAAAATGTCAGTCCATGACATCACAGTCAAACTCCAAGAATCACATTGCATCCCTCCAAAGAAACCCCAAACAAATCTTGAATACCCTTTCACAAACAAGTTCTCATTCCGGTAAACATCGCAATGCGGTATTCCATTGAATCCCCTTCGATAAAACATGTCCAATTTCACAAAGTGTCATGGCATGAAATTCCAAGAAAACTGCATGAAAATTCCATAGAAGTCCATACATGGCACAAAAGTGTTACTTTAAAGTTCATGTGATGACGGCCAGCGTTACAGTAGTGTTTCTCTAGTTGTGACGGAAACCGAAATGCAGTGCTTTGTCAACATTAATATATCACGGGGTCAACTTGCCAGAGGGTTAAAGACTCTAGCTTGAGCCCGCGGCCAAAGGTTTGGTTTGTCAGAAGTGGGATTCGAACCCACGCCTCCAGGGGAGACTGCGACCTGAACGCAGCGCCTTAGACCGCTCGGCCATCCTGACATTGCAGCTACTGGCGAGCAGCGTTTTTGGAGCTACTCCAAATGGCAGATGATCTAGAAGCTAGTGGTCCCCCGCTCACCCTAGTCACAACACAGGCCTCGTTGGCGCAGTTAGGCAGCGCGTCAGTCTCATAATCTGGAGGTCGTGAGTTCGAGCCTCACACGGGGCAGAGTGGTGCTTTTTGGCACACGAGAGCGTTTAGGCGAAAGTGAGGGTTTCTTTATACCCTTTCGTGTGATTGTCCATTTCTTCATGAGCAATGCGATTGAAATGCAGTGCTTTTGTAGGACTGATGTTGAATAAATGCAGTAATAGCATTCCTCTCATATTCACGTAATATGTGGCAGCGTTGCTGCAATGTTTTGTCAATGTTTAACATCATTCTTTCATTCTCATGACGTTTCTTGTCAACGGCAATGCAATGTTTCGCTTGACATTCCATGAATCTCATCCCATGACACTCCATCCCACACCCCAAAAACCCATGACATGTCATTCCAAGAAATTTCCAGGAATTCCTTGCCATGACATTCTACTGCATCCCCAAAATGTCAGTCCATGACATCACAGTCAAACTCCAAGAATCACATTGCATCCCTCCAAAGAAACCCCAAACAAAACATGAATACCCTTTCACAAACAAGTTCTCATTCCGGTAAACATCGCAATGCGGTATTCCATTGAATCCCCTTCGATAAAACATGTCCAATTTCACAAAGTGTCATGGCATGAAATTCCAAGAAAACTGCATGAAAATTCCATAGAAGTCCATACATGGCACAAAAGTGTTACTTTAAAGTTCATGTGATGACGGCCAGCGTTACAGTAGTGTTTTTCTAGTTGTGACGGAAACCGAAATGCAGTGCTTTGTCAACATTAATATATCACGGGGTCAACTTGCCAGAGGGTTAAAGACTCTAGCTTGAGCCCGCGGCCAAAGGTTTGGTTTGTCAGAAGTGGGATTCGAACCCACGCCTCCAGGGGAGACTGCGACCTGAACGCAGCGCCTTAGACCGCTCGGCCATCCTGACATTGCAGCTACTGGCGAGCAGCGTTTTTGGAGCTACTCCGAATGGCAGATGATCTAGAAGCTAGTGGTCCCCCGCTCACCCTAGTCACAACACAGGCCTCGTTGGCGCAGTTAGGCAGCGCGTCAGTCTCATAATCTGAAGGTCGTGAGTTCGAGCCTCACACGGGGCAGAGTGGTGCTTTTTGGCACACGAGAGCGTTTAGGCGAAAGTGAGGGTTTCTTTATACCCTTTCGTGTGATTGTCCATTTCTTCATGAGCAATGCGATTGAAATGCAATGCTTTTGTAGGACTTATGTTGAATAAATGCAGTAATAGCATTCCTCTCATATTCACGTAATATGTGGCAGCGTTGCTGCAATGTTTTGTCAATGTTTAACATCATTCTTTCATTCTCATGACGTTTCTTGTCAACGGCAATGCAATGTTTCGCTTGACATTCCATGAATCTCATCCCATGACACTCCATCCCACACCCCAAAAACCCATGACATGTAATTCCAAGAAATATCCAGGAATTCCTTGCCATGACATTCTACTGCATCCCCAAAATGTCAGTCCATGACATCACAGTCAAACTCCAAGAATCACATTGCATCCCTCCAAAGAAACCCCAAACAAAACATGAATACCCTTTCACAAACAAGTTCTCATTCCGGTAAACATGGCAATGCGGTATTCCATTGAATCCCCTTCGATAAAACATGTCCAATTTCACAAAGTGTCATGGCATGAAATTCCAAGAAAACTGCATGAAAATTCCATAGAAGTCCATACATGGCACAAAAGTGTTACTTTAAAGTTCATGTGATGACGGCCAGCGTTACAGTAGTGTTTCTCTAGTTGTGACGGAAACCGAAATGCAGTGCTTTGTCAACATTATTATATCACGGGGTCAACTTGCCAGAGGGTTAAAGACTCTAGCTTGAGCCCGCGGCCAAAGGTTTGGTTTGTCAGAAGTGGGATTCGAACCCACGCCTCCAGGGGAGACTGCGACCTGAACGCAGCGCCTTAGACCGCTCGGCCATCCTGACATTGCAGCTACTGGCGAGCAGCGTTTTTGGAGCTACTCCAAATGGCAGATGATCTAGAAGCTAGTGGTCCCCCACTCACCCTAGTCACAACACAGGCCTCGTTGGCGCAGTTAGGCAGCGCGTCAGTCTCATAATCTGAAGGTCGTGAGTTCGAGCCTCACACGGGGCAGAGTGGTGCTTTTTGGCACACGAGAGCGTTTAGGCGAAAGTGAGGGTTTCTTTATACCCTTTCGTGTGATTGTCCATTTCTTCATGAGCAATGCGATTGAAATGCAATGCTTTTGTAGGACTTATGTTGAATAAATGCAGTAATAGCATTCCTCTCATATTCACGTAATATGTGGCAGCGTTGCTGCAATGTTTTGTCAATGTTTAACATCATTCTTTCATTCTCATGACGTTTCTTGTCAACGGCATGCAATGTTTCGCTTGACATTCCATGAATCTCATCCCATGACACTCCATCCCACACCCCAAAAACCCATGACATGTCATTCCAAGAAATTTCCAGGAATTCCTTGCCATGACATTCTACTGCATCCCCAAAATGTCAGTCCATGACATCACAGTCAAACTCCAAGAATCACATTGCATCCCTCCAAAGAAACCCCAAACAAAACATGAATACCCTTTCACAAACAAGTTCTCATTCCGGTAAACATCGCAATGCGGTATTCCATTGAATCCCCTTCGATAAAACATGTCCAATTTCACAAAGTGTCATGGCATGAAATTCCAAGAAAACTGCATGAAAATTCCATAGAAGTCCATACATGGCACAAAAGTGTTACTTTAAAGTTCATGTGATGACGGCCAGCGTTACAGTAGTGTTTCTCTAGTTGTGACGGAAACCGAAATGCAGTGCTTTGTCAACATTAATATATCACGGGGTCAACTTGCCAGAGGGTTAAAGACTCTAGCTTGAGCCCGCGGCCAAAGGTTTGGTTTGTCAGAAGTGGGATTCGAACCCACGCCTCCAGGGGAGACTGCGACCTGAACGCAGCGCCTTAGACCGCTCGGCCATCCTGACGTTGCAGCTACTGGCGAGCAGCGTTGTTGGAGCTACTCCGAATAGCAGATGATCTAGAAGCTAGTGGTCCCCTCAGGTCCCCTCAGGTCACCCTAGTCACAACACAGGCCTCGTTGGCGCAGTTAGGCAGCGCGTCAGTCTCATAATCTGAAGGTCGTGAGTTCGAGCCTCACACGGGGCAGAGTGGTGCTTTTTGGCACACGAGAGCGTTTAGGCGAAAGTGAGGGTTTCTTTATACCCTTTCGTGTGATTGTCCATTTCTTCATGAGCAATGCGATTGAAATGCAATGCTTTTGTAGGACTTATGTTGAATAAATGCAGTAATAGCATTCCTCTCATATTCACGTAATATGTGGCAGCGTTGCTGCAATGTTTTGTCAATGTTTAACATCATTCTTTCATTCTCATGACGTTTCTTGTCAACGGCAATGCAATGTTTCGCTTGACATTCCATGAATCTCATCCCATGACACTCCATCCCACACCCCAAAAACCCATGACATGTAATTCCAAGAAATATCCAGGAATTCCTTGCCATGACATTCTACTGCATCCCCAAAATGTCAGTCCATGACATCACAGTCAAACTCCAAGAATCACATTGCATCCCTCCAAAGAAACCCCAAACAAATCTTGAATACCCTTTCACAAACAAGTTCTCATTCCGGTAAACATCGCAATGCGGTATTCCATTGAATCCCCTTCGATAAAACATGTCCAATTTCACAAAGTGTCATGGCATGAAATTCCAAGAAAACTGCATGAAAATTCCATAGAAGTCCATACATGGCACAAAAGTGTTACTTTAAAGTTCATGTGATGACGGCCAGCGTTACAGTAGTGTTTCTCTAGTTGTGACGGAAACCGAAATGCAGTGCTTTGTCAACATTAATATATCACAGGGTCAACTTGCCAGAGGGTTAAAGACTCTAGCTTGAGCCCGCGGCCAAAGGTTTGGTTTGTCAGAAGTGGGATTCGAACCCACGCCTCCAGGGGAGACTGCGACCTGAACGCAGCGCCTTAGACCGCTCGGCCATCCTGACATTGCAGCTACTGGCGAGCAGCGTTTTTGGAGCTACTCCAAATGGCAGATGATCTAGAAGCTAGTGGTCCCCCGCTCACCCTAGTCACAACACAGGCCTCGTTGGCGCAGTTAGGCAGCGCGTCAGTCTCATAATCTGAAGGTCGTGAGTTCGAGCCTCACACGGGGCAGAGTGGTGCTTTTTGGCACACGAGAGCGTTTAGGCGAAAGTGAGGGTTTCTTTATACCCTTTCGTGTGATTGTCCATTTCTTCATGAGCAATGCGATTGAAATGCAGTGCTTTTGTAGGACTGATGTTGAATAAATGCAGTAATAGCATTCCTCTCATATTCACGTAATATGTGGCAGCGTTGCTGCAATGTTTTGTCAATGTTTAACATCATTCTTTCATTCTCATGACGTTTCTTGTCAACGGCAATGCAATGTTTCGCTTGACATTCCATGAATCTCATCCCATGACACTCCATCCCACACCCCAAAAACCCATGACATGTCATTCCAAGAAATTTCCAGGAATTCCTTGCCATGACATTCTACTGCATCCCCAAAATGTCAGTCCATGACATCACAGTCAAACTCCAAGAATCACATTGCATCCCTCCAAAGAAACCCCAAACAAAACATGAATACCCTTTCACAAACAAGTTCTCATTCCGGTAAACATCGCAATGCGGTATTCCATTGAATCCCCTTCGATAAAACATGTCCAATTTCACAAAGTCTCATGGCATGAAATTCCAAGAAAACTGCATGAAAATTCCATAGAAGTCCATACATGGCACAAAAGTGTTACTTTAAAGTTCATGTGATGACGGCCAGCGTTACAGTAGTGTTTTTCTAGTTGTGACGGAAACCGAAATGCAGTGCTTTGTCAACATTAATATATCACGGGGTCAACTTGCCAGAGGGTTAAAGACTCTAGCTTGAGCCCGCGGCCAAAGGTTTGGTTTGTCAGAAGTGGGATTCGAACCCACGCCTCCAGGGGAGACTGCGACCTGAACGCAGCGGCTTAGACCGCTCGGCCATCCTGACATTGCAGCTACTGGCGAGCAGCGTTTTTGGAGCTACTCCGAATGGCAGATGATCTAGAAGCTAGTGGTCCCCCGCTCACCCTAGTCACAACACAGGCCTCGTTGGCGCAGTTAGGCAGCGCGTCAGTCTCATAATCTGAAGGTCGTGAGTTCGAGCCTCACACGGGGCAGAGTGGTGCTTTTTGGCACACGAGAGCGTTTAGGCGAAAGTGAGGGTTTCTTTATACCCTTTCGTGTGATTGTCCATTTCTTCATGAGCAATGCGATTGAAATGCAGTGCTTTTGTAGGACTGATGTTGAATAAATGCAGTAATAGCATTCCTCTCATATTCACGTAATATGTGGCAGCGTTGCTGCAATGTTTTGTCAATGTTTAACATCATTCTTTCATTCTCATGACGTTTCTTGTCAACGGCAATGCAATGTTTCGCTTGACATTCCATGAATCTCATCCCATGACACTCCATCCCACACCCCAAAAACCCATGACATGTCATTCCAAGAAATTTCCAGGAATTCCTTGCCATGACATTCTACTGCATCCCCAAAATGTCAGTCCATGACATCACAGTCAAACTCCAAGAATCACATTGCATCCCTCCAAAGAAACCCCAAACAAAACATGAATACCCTTTCACAAACAAGTTCTCATTCCGGTAAACATCGCAATGCGGTATTCCATTTAATCCCCTTCGATAAAACATGTCCAATTTCACAAAGTGTCATGGCATGAAATTCCAAGAAAACTGCATGAAAATTCCATAGAAGTCCATACATGGCACAAAAGTGTTACTTTAAAGTTCATGTGATGACGGCCAGCGTTACAGTAGTGTTTCTCTAGTTGTGACGGAAACCGAAATGCAGTGCTTTGTCAACATTAATATATCACGGGGTCAACTTGCCAGAGGGTTAAAGACTCTAGCTTGAGCCCGCGGCCAAAGGTTTGGTTTGTCAGAAGTGGGATTCGAACCCACACCTCCAGAGGAGACTACGACCTGAACGGAGCGCCTTAGACCGCTCGGCCATCCTGACATTGCAGCTACTGGCGAGCAGCGTTTCTGGAGCTACTCCGAATGGCAGATGATCTAGAAGCTAGTGGTCCCCCGCTCACCCTAGTCACAACACAGGCCTCGTTGGCGCAGTTAGGCAGCGCGTCAGTCTCATAATCTGAAGGTCGTGAGTTCGAGCCTCACACGGGGCAGAGTGGTGCTTTTTGGCACACGAGAGCGTTTAGGCGAAAGTGAGGGTTTCTTTATACCCTTTCGTGTGATTGTCCATTTCTTCATGAGCAATGCGATTGAAATGCAATGCTTTTGTAGGACTTATGTTGAATAAATGCAGTAATAGCATTCCTCTCATATTCACGTAATATGTGGCAGCGTTGCTGCAATGTTTTGTCAATGTTTAACATCATTCTTTCATTCTCATGACGTTTCTTGTCAACGGCAATGCAATGTTTCGCTTGACATTCCATGAATCTCATCCCATGACACTCCATCCCACACCCCAAAAACCCATGACATGTCATTCCAAGAAATTTCCAGGAATTCCTTGCCATGACATTCTACTGCATCCCCAAAATGTCAGTCCATGACATCACAGTCAAACTCCAAGAATCACATTGCATCCCTCCAAAGAAACCCCAAACAAAACATGAATACCCTTTCACAAACAAGTTCTCATTCCGGTAAACATCGCAATGCGGTATTCCATTGAATCCCCTTCGATAAAACATGTCCAATTTCACAAAGTGTCATGGCATGAAATTCCAAGAAAACTGCATGAAAATTCCATAGAAGTCCATACATGGCACAAAAGTGTTACTTTAAAGTTCATGTGATGACGGCCAGCGTTACAGTAGTGTTTCTCTAGTTGTGACGGAAACCGAAATGCAATGCTTTGTCAACATTAATATATCACGGGGTCAACTTGCCAGAGGGTTAAAGACTCTAGCTTGAGCCCGCGGCCAAAGGTTTGGTTTGTCAGAAGTGGGATTCGAACCCACGCCTCCAGGGGAGACTGCGACCTGAACGCAGCGCCTTAGACCGCTCGGCCATCCTGACATTGCAGCTACTGGCGAGCAGCGTTTTTGGAGCTACTCCAAATGGCAGATGATCTAGAAGCTAGTGGTCCCCCGCTCACCCTAGTCACAACACAGGCCTCGTTGGCGCAGTTAGGCAGCGCGTCAGTCTCATAATCTGAAGGTCGTGAGTTCGAGCCTCACACGGGGCAGAGTGGTGCTTTTTGGCACACGAGAGCGTTTAGGCGAAAGTGAGGGTTTCTTTATACCCTTTCGTGTGATTGTCCATTTCTTCATGAGCAATGCGATTGAAATGCAGTGCTTTTGTAGGACTGATGTTGAATAAATGCAGTAATAGCATTCCTCTCATATTCACGTAATATGTGGCAGCGTTGCTGCAATGTTTTGTCAATGTTTAACATCATTCTTTCATTCTCATGACGTTTCTTGTCAACGGCAATGCAATGTTTCGCTTGACATTCCATGAATCTCATCCCATGACACTCCATCCCACACCCCAAAAACCCATGACATGTCATTCCAAGAAATTTCCAGGAATTCCTTGCCATGACATTCTACTGCATCCCCAAAATGTCAGTCCATGACATCACAGTCAAACTCCAAGAATCACATTGCATCCCTCCAAAGAAACCCCAAACAAAACATGAATACCCTTTCACAAACAAGTTCTCATTCCGGTAAACATCGCAATGCGGTATTCCATTGAATCCCCTTCGATAAAACATGTCCAATTTCACAAAGTGTCATGGCATGAAATTCCAAGAAAACTGCATGAAAATTCCATAGAAGTCCATACATGGCACAAAAGTGTTACTTTAAAGTTCATGTGATGACGGCCAGCGTTACAGTAGTGTTTCTCTAGTTGTGACGGAAACCGAAATGCAGTGCTTTGTCAACATTAATATATCACGGGGTCAACTTGCCAGAGGGTTAAAGACTCTAGCTTGAGCCCGCGGCCAAAGGTTTGGTTTGTCAGAAGTGGGATTCGAACCCACGCCTCCAGGGGAGACTGCGACCTGAACGCAGCGCCTTAGACCGCTCGGCCATCCTGACATTGCAGCTACTGGCGAGCAGCGTTTTTGGAGCTACTCCAAATGGCAGATGATCTAGAAGCTAGTGGTCCCCCGCTAACCCTAGTCACAACACAGGCCTCGTTGGCGCAGTTAGGCAGCGCGTCAGTCTCATAATCTGAAGGTCGTGAGTTCGAGCCTCACACGGGGCAGAGTGGTGCTTTTTGGCACACGAGAGCGTTTAGGCGAAAGTGAGGGTTTCTTTATACCCTTTCGTGTGATTGTCCATTTCTTCATGAGCAATGCGATTGAAATGCAGTGCTTTTGTAGGACTGATGTTGAATAAATGCAGTAATAGCATTCCTCTCATATTCACGTAATATGTGGCAGCGTTGCTGCAATGTTTTGTCAATGTTTAACATCATTCTTTCATTCTCATGACGTTTCTTGTCAACGGCAATGCAATGTTTCGCTTGACATTCCATGAATCTCATCCCATGACACTCCATCCCACACCCCAAAAACCCATGACATGTCATTCCAAGAAATTTCCAGGAATTCCTTGCCATGACATTCTACTGCATCCCCAAAATGTCAGTCCATGACATCACAGTCAAACTCCAAGAATCACATTGCATCCCTCCAAAGAAACCCCAAACAAAACATGAATACCCTTTCACAAACAAGTTCTCATTCCGGTAAACATCGCAATGCGGTATTCCATTGAATCCCCTTCGATAAAACATGTCCAATTTCACAAAGTGTCATGGCATGAAATTCCAAGAAAACTGCATGAAAATTCCATAGAAGTCCATACATGGCACAAAAGTGTTACTTTAAAGTTCATGTGATGACGGCCAGCGTTACAGTAGTGTTTCTCTAGTTGTGACGGAAACCGAAATGCAGTGCTTTGACAACATTAATATATCACGGGGTCAACTTGCCAGAGGGTTAAAGACTCTAGCTTGAGCCCGCGGCCAAAGATTTGGTTTGTCAGAAGTGGGATTCGAACCCACGCCTCCAGGGGAGACTGCGACCTGAACGCAGCGCCTTAGACCGCTCGGCCATCCTGACATTCCAGCTACTGGCGAGCAGCGTTTTTGGAGCTACTCCGAATGGCAGATGATCTAGAAGCTAGTGGTCCCCCGCTCACCCTAGTCACAACACAGGCCTCGTTGGCGCAGTTAGGCAGCGCGTCAGTCTCATAATCTGAAGGTCGTGAGTTCGAGCCTCACACGGGGCAGAGTGGTGCTTTTTGGCACACGAGAGCGTTTAGGCGAAAGTGAGGGTTTCTTTATACCCTTTCGTGTGATTGTCCATTTCTTCATGAGCAATGCGATTGAAATGCAGTGCTTTTGTAGGACTGATATTGAATAAATGCAGTAATAGCATTCCTCTCATATTCACGTAATATGTGGCAGCGTTGCTGCAATGTTTTGTCAATGTTTAACATCATTCTTTCATTCTCATGACGTTTCTTGTCAACGGCAATGCAATGTTTCGCTTGACATTCCATGAATCTCATCCCATGACACTCCATCCCACACCCCAAAAACCCATGACATGTCATTCCAAGAAATTTCCAGGAATTCCTTGCCATGACATTCTACTGCATCCCCAAAATGTCAGTCCATGACATCACAGTCAAACTCCAAGAATCACATTGCATCCCTCCAAAGAAACCCCAAACAAAACATGAATACCCTTTCACAAACAAGTTCTCATTCCGGTAAACATGGCAATGCGGTATTCCATTGAATCCCCTTCGATAAAACATGTCCAATTTCACAAAGTGTCATGGCATGAAATTCCAAGAAAACTGCATGAAAATTCCATAGAAGTCCATACATGGCACAAAAGTGTTGCTTTAAAGTTCATGTGATGACGGCAAGCGTTACAGTAGTGTTTCTCTAGTTGTGACGGAAACCGAAATGCAGTGCTTTGTCAACATTAATATATCACGGGGTCAACTTGCCAGAGGGTTAAAGACTCTAGCTTGAGCCCGCGCCAAAGGTTTGGTTTGTCAGAAGTGGGATTCGAACCCACGCCTCCAGGGGAGACTGCGACCTGAACGCAGCGCCTTAGACCGCTCGGCCATCCTGACGTTGCAGCTACTGGCGAGCAGCGTTTTTGGAGCTACTCCGAATAGCAGATGATCTAGAAGCTAGTGGTCCCCCGCTCACCCTAGTCACAACACAGGCCTCGTTGGCGCAGTTAGGCAGCGCGTCAGTCTCATAATTTGAAGGTCGTGAGTTCGAGCCTCACACGGGGCAGAGTGGTGCTTTTTGGCACACGAGAGCGTTTAGGCGAAAGTGAGGGTTTCTTTATACCCTTTCGTGTGATTGTCCATTTCTTCATGAGCAATGCGATTGAAATGCAATGCTTTTGTAGGACTTATGTTGAATAAATGCAGTAATAGCATTCCTCTCATATTCACGTAATATGTGGCAGCGTTGCTGCAATGTTTTGTCAATGTTTAACATCATTCTTTCATTCTCATGACGTTTCTTGTCAACGGCAATGCAATGTTTCGCTTGACATTCCATGAATCTCATCCCATGACACTCCATCCCACACCCCAAAAACCCATGACATGTAATTCCAAGAAATATCCAGGAATTCCTTGCCATGACATTCTACTGCATCCCCAAAATGTCAGTCCATGACATCACAGTCAAACTCCAAGAATCACATTGCATCCCTCCAAAGAAACCCCAAACAAAACATGAATACCCTTTCACAAACAAGTTCTCATTCCGGTAAACATCGCAATGCGGTATTCCATTGAATCCCCTTCGATAAAACATGTCCAATTTCACAAAGTGTCATGGAATGAAATTCCAAGAAAACTGCATGAAAATTCCATAGAAGTCCATACATGGCACAAAAGTGTTACTTTAAAGTTCATGTGATGACGGCCAGCGTTATAGTAGTGTTTCTCTAGTTGTGACGGAAACCGAAATGCAGTGCTTTGTCAACATTAATATATCACGGGGTCAACTTAACAGAGGGTTAAAGACTCTAGCTTGAGCCCGCGGCCAAAGGTTTGGTTTGTCAGAAGTGGGATTCGAACCCACGCCTCCAGGGGAGACTGCAACCTGAACGCAGCGCCTTAGACCGCTCGGCCATCCTGACATTGAAGCTACTGGCGAGCAGCGTTTTTGGAGCTACTCCAAATGGCAGATGATCTAGAAGCTAGTGGTCCCCCACTCACCCTAGGCGCAACACAGGCCTCGTTGGCGCAGTTAGGCAGTGCGTCAGTCTCATAATCTGAAGGTCGTGAGATCGAGCCTCACACGGGGCAGAGTGGTGCTTTTTGGCACACGAGAGCGTTTAGGCGAAAGTGAGGGTTTCTTTATACCCTTTCGTGTGATTGTCCATTTCTTCATGAGCAATGCGATTGAAATGCAGTGCTTTTGTAGGACTGATGTTGAATAAATGCAGTAATAGCATTCCTCTCATATTCACGTAATATGTGGCAGCGTTGCTGCAATGTTTTGTCAATGTTTAACATCATTCTTTCATTCTCATGACGTTTCTTGTCAACGGCAATGCAATGTTTCGCTTGACATTCCATGAATCTCATCCCATGACACTCCATCCCACACCCCAAAAACCCATGACATGTCATTCCAAGAAATTTCCAGGAATTCCTTGCCATGACATTCTACTGCATCCCCAAAATGTCAGTCCATGACATCACAGTCAAACTCCAAGAATCACATTGCATCCCTCCAAAGAAACCCCAAACAAAACATGAATACCCTTTCACAAACAAGTTCTCATTCCGGTAAACATCGCAATGCGGTATTCCATTGAATCCCCTTCGATAAAACATGTCCAATTTCACAAAGTGTCATGGCATGAAATTCCAAGAAAACTGCATGAAAATTCCATAGAAGTCCATACATGGCACAAAAGTGTTACTTTAAAGTTCATGTGATGACGGCCAGCGTTACAGTAGTGTTTCTCTAGTTGTGACGGAAACCGAAATGCAGTGCTTTGTCAACATTAATATATCACGGGGTCAACTTGCCAGAGGGTTAAAGACTCTAGCTTGAGCCCGCGGCCAAAGGTTTGGTTTGTCAGAAGTGGGATTCGAACCCACGCCTCCAGGGGAGACTGCGACCTGAACGCAGCGCCTTAGACCGCTCGGCCATCCTGACATTGCAGCTGCTGGCGAGCAGCGTTTTTGGAGCTACTCCAAATGGCAGATGATCTAGAAGCTAGTGGTCCCCCGCTCACCCTAGTCACAACACAGGCCTCGTTGGCGCAGTTAGGCAGCGCGTCAGTCTCATAATCTGAAGGTCGTGAGTTCGAGCCTCACACGGGGCAGAGTGGTGCTTTTTGGCACACGAGAGCGTTTAGGCGAAAGTGAGGGTTTCTTTATACCCTTTCGTGTGATTGTCCATTTCTTCATGAGCAATGCGATTGAAATGCAGTGCTTTTGTAGGACTGATGTTGAATAAATGCAGTAATAGCATTCCTCTCATATTCACGTAATATGTGGCAGCGTTGCTGCAATGTTTTGTCAATGTTTAACATCATTCTTTCATTCTCATGACGTTTCTTGTCAACGGCAATGCAATGTTTCGCTTGACATTCCATGAATCTCATCCCATGACACTCCATCCCACACCCCAAAAACCCATGACATGTCATTCCAAGAAATTTCCAGGAATTCCTTGCCATGACATTCTACTGCATCCCCAAAATGTCAGTCCATGACATCACAGTCAAACTCCAAGAATCACATTGCATCCCTCCAAAGAAACCCCAAACAAAACATGAATACCCTTTCACAAACAAGTTCTCATTCCGGTAAACATCGCAATGCGGTATTCCATTGAATCCCCTTCGATAAAACATGTCCAATTTCACAAAGTGTCATGGCATGAAATTCCAAGAAAACTGCATGAAAATTCCATAGAAGTCCATACATGGCACAAAAGTGTTACTTTAAAGTTCATGTGATGACGGCCAGCGTTACAGTAGTGTTTCTCTAGTTGTGACGGAAACCGAAATGCAGTGCTTTGACAACATTAATATATCACGGGGTCAACTTGCCAGAGGGTTAAAGACTCTAGCTTGAGCCCGCGGCCAAAGATTTGGTTTGTCAGAAGTGGGATTCGAACCCACGCCTCCAGGGGAGACTGCGACCTGAACGCAGCGCCTTAGACCGCTCGGCCATCCTGACATTCCAGCTACTGGCGAGCAGCGTTTTTGGAGCTACTCCGAATGGCAGATGATCTAGAAGCTAGTGGTCCCCCGCTCACCCTAGTCACAACACAGGCCTCGTTGGCGCAGTTAGGCAGCGCGTCAGTCTCATAATCTGAAGGTCGTGAGTTCGAGCCTCACACGGGGCAGAGTGGTGCTTTTTGGCACACGAGAGCGTTTAGGCGAAAGTGAGGGTTTCTTTATACCCTTTCGTGTGATTGTCCATTTCTTCATGAGCAATGCGATTGAAATGCAGTGCTTTTGTAGGACTGATATTGAATAAATGCAGTAATAGCATTCCTCTCATATTCACGTAATATGTGGCAGCGTTGCTGCAATGTTTTGTCAATGTTTAACATCATTCTTTCATTCTCATGACGTTTCTTGTCAACGGCAATGCAATGTTTCGCTTGACATTCCATGAATCTCATCCCATGACACTCCATCCCACACCCCAAAAACCCATGACATGTCATTCCAAGAAATTTCCAGGAATTCCTTGCCATGACATTCTACTGCATCCCCAAAATGTCAGTCCATGACATCACAGTCAAACTCCAAGAATCACATTGCATCCCTCCAAAGAAACCCCAAACAAAACATGAATACCCTTTCACAAACAAGTTCTCATTCCGGTAAACATGGCAATGCGGTATTCCATTGAATCCCCTTCGATAAAACATGTCCAATTTCACAAAGTGTCATGGCATGAAATTCCAAGAAAACTGCATGAAAATTCCATAGAAGTCCATACATGGCACAAAAGTGTTGCTTTAAAGTTCATGTGATGACGGCAAGCGTTACAGTAGTGTTTCTCTAGTTGTGACGGAAACCGAAATGCAGTGCTTTGTCAACATTAATATATCACGGGGTCAACTTGCCAGAGGGTTAAAGACTCTAGCTTGAGCCCGCGCCAAAGGTTTGGTTTGTCAGAAGTGGGATTCGAACCCACGCCTCCAGGGGAGACTGCGACCTGAACGCAGCGCCTTAGACCGCTCGGCCATCCTGACGTTGCAGCTACTGGCGAGCAGCGTTTTTGGAGCTACTCCGAATAGCAGATGATCTAGAAGCTAGTGGTCCCCCGCTCACCCTAGTCACAACACAGGCCTCGTTGGCGCAGTTAGGCAGCGCGTCAGTCTCATAATTTGAAGGTCGTGAGTTCGAGCCTCACACGGGGCATAGTGGTGCTTTTTGGCACACGAGAGCGTTTAGGCGAAAGTGAGGGTTTCTTTATACCCTTTCGTGTGATTGTCCATTTCTTCATGAGCAATGCGATTGAAATGCAATGCTTTTGTAGGACTTATGTTGAATAAATGCAGTAATAGCATTCCTCTCATATTCACGTAATATGTGGCAGCGTTGCTGCAATGTTTTGTCAATGTTTAACATCATTCTTTCATTCTCATGACGTTTCTTGTCAACGGCAATGCAATGTTTCGCTTGACATTCCATGAATCTCATCCCATGACACTCCATCCCACACCCCAAAAACCCATGACATGTAATTCCAAGAAATATCCAGGAATTCCTTGCCATGACATTCTACTGCATCCCCAAAATGTCAGTCCATGACATCACAGTCAAACTCCAAGAATCACATTGCATCCCTCCAAAGAAACCCCAAACAAAACATGAATACCCTTTCACAAACAAGTTCTCATTCCGGTAAACATCGCAATGCGGTATTCCATTGAATCCCCTTCGATAAAACATGTCCAATTTCACAAAGTGTCATGGAATGAAATTCCAAGAAAACTGCATGAAAATTCCATAGAAGTCCATACATGGCACAAAAGTGTTACTTTAAAGTTCATGTGATGACGGCCAGCGTTATAGTAGTGTTTCTCTAGTTGTGACGGAAACCGAAATGCAGTGCTTTGTCAACATTAATATATCACGGGGTCAACTTAACAGAGGGTTAAAGACTCTAGCTTGAGCCCGCGGCCAAAGGTTTGGTTTGTCAGAAGTGGGATTCGAACCCACGCCTCCAGGGGAGACTGCAACCTGAACGCAGCGCCTTAGACCGCTCGGCCATCCTGACATTGAAGCTACTGGCGAGCAGCGTTTTTGGAGCTACTCCAAATGGCAGATGATCTAGAAGCTAGTGGTCCCCCACTCACCCTAGGCGCAACACAGGCCTCGTTGGCGCAGTTAGGCAGTGTGTCAGTCTCATAATCTGAAGGTCGTGAGATCGAGCCTCACACGGGGCAGAGTGGTGCTTTTTGGCACACGAGAGCGTTTAGGCGAAAGTGAGGGTTTCTTTATACCCTTTCGTGTGATTGTCCATTTCTTCATGAGCAATGCGATTGAAATGCAGTGCTTTTGTAGGACTGATGTTGAATAAATGCAGTAATAGCATTCCTCTCATATTCACGTAATATGTGGCAGCGTTGCTGCAATGTTTTGTCAATGTTTAACATCATTCTTTCATTCTCATGACGTTTCTTGTCAACGGCAATGCAATGTTTCGCTTGACATTCCATGAATCTCATCCCATGACACTCCATCCCACACCCCAAAAACCCATGACATGTCATTCCAAGAAATTTCCAGGAATTCCTTGCCATGACATTCTACTGCATCCCCAAAATGTCAGTCCATGACATCACAGTCAAACTCCAAGAATCACATTGCATCCCTCCAAAGAAACCCCAAACAAAACATGAATACCCTTTCACAAACAAGTTCTCATTCCGGTAAACATCGCAATGCGGTATTCCATTGAATCCCCTTCGATAAAACATGTCCAATTTCACAAAGTGTCATGGCATGAAATTCCAAGAAAACTGCATGAAAATTCCATAGAAGTCCATACATGGCACAAAAGTGTTACTTTAAAGTTCATGTGATGACGGCCAGCGTTACAGTAGTGTTTCTCTAGTTGTGACGGAAACCGAAATGCAGTGCTTTGTCAACATTAATATATCACGGGGTCAACTTGCCAGAGGGTTAAAGACTCTAGCTTGAGCCCGCGGCCAAAGGTTTGGTTTGTCAGAAGTGGGATTCGAACCCACGCCTCCAGGGGAGACTGCGACCTGAACGCAGCGCCTTAGACCGCTCGGCCATCCTGACATTGCAGCTGCTGGCGAGCAGCGTTTTTGGAGCTACTCCAAATGGCAGATGATCTAGAAGCTAGTGGTCCCCCGCTCACCCTAGTCACAACACAGGCCTCGTTGGCGCAGTTAGGCAGCGCGTCAGTCTCATAATCTGAAGGTCGTGAGTTCGAGCCTCACACGGGGCAGAGTGGTGCTTTTTGGCACACGAGAGCGTTTAGGCGAAAGTGAGGGTTTCTTTATACCCTTTCGTGTGATTGTCCATTTCTTCATGAGCAATGCGATTGAAATGCAGTGCTTTTGTAGGACTGATGTTGAATAAATGCAGTAATAGCATTCCTCTCATATTCACGTAATATGTGGCAGCGTTGCTGCAATGTTTTGTCAATGTTTAACATCATTCTTTCATTCTCATGACGTTTCTTGTCAACGGCAATGCAATGTTTCGCTTGACATTCCATGAATCTCATCCCATGACACTCCATCCCACACCCCAAAAACCCATGACATGTCATTCCAAGAAATTTCCAGGAATTCCTTGCCATGACATTCTACTGCATCCCCAAAATGTCAGTCCATGACATCACAGTCAAACTCCAAGAATCACATTGCATCCCTCCAAAGAAACCCCAAACAAAACATGAATACCCTTTCACAAACAAGTTCTCATTCCGGTAAACATCGCAATGCGGTATTCCATTGAATCCCCTTCGATAAAACATGTCCAATTTCACAAAGTGTCATGGCATGAAATTCCAAGAAAACTGCATGAAAATTCCATAGAAGTCCATACATGGCACAAAAGTGTTACTTTAAAGTTCATGTGATGACGGCCAGCGTTACAGTAGTGTTTCTCTAGTTGTGACGGAAACCGAAATGCAGTGCTTTGACAACATTAATATATCACGGGGTCAACTTGCCAGAGGGTTAAAGACTCTAGCTTGAGCCCGCGGCCAAAGATTTGGTTTGTCAGAAGTGGGATTCGAACCCACGCCTCCAGGGGAGACTGCGACCTGAACGCAGCGCCTTAGACCGCTCGGCCATCCTGACATTCCAGCTACTGGCGAGCAGCGTTTTTGGAGCTACTCCGAATGGCAGATGATCTAGAAGCTAGTGGTCCCCCGCTCACCCTAGTCACAACACAGGCCTCGTTGGCGCAGTTAGGCAGCGCGTCAGTCTCATAATCTGAAGGTCGTGAGTTCGAGCCTCACACGGGGCAGAGTGGTGCTTTTTGGCACACGAGAGCGTTTAGGCGAAAGTGAGGGTTTCTTTATACCCTTTCGTGTGATTGTCCATTTCTTCATGAGCAATGCGATTGAAATGCAGTGCTTTTGTAGGACTGATATTGAATAAATGCAGTAATAGCATTCCTCTCATATTCACGTAATATGTGGCAGCGTTGCTGCAATGTTTTGTCAATGTTTAACATCATTCTTTCATTCTCATGACGTTTCTTGTCAACGGCAATGCAATGTTTCGCTTGACATTCCATGAATCTCATCCCATGACACTCCATCCCACACCCCAAAAACCCATGACATGTCATTCCAAGAAATTTCCAGGAATTCCTTGCCATGACATTCTACTGCATCCCCAAAATGTCAGTCCATGACATCACAGTCAAACTCCAAGAATCACATTGCATCCCTCCAAAGAAACCCCAAACAAAACATGAATACCCTTTCACAAACAAGTTCTCATTCCGGTAAACATGGCAATGCGGTATTCCATTGAATCCCCTTCGATAAAACATGTCCAATTTCACAAAGTGTCATGGCATGAAATTCCAAGAAAACTGCATGAAAATTCCATAGAAGTCCATACATGGCACAAAAGTGTTGCTTTAAAGTTCATGTGATGACGGCAAGCGTTACAGTAGTGTTTCTCTAGTTGTGACGGAAACCGAAATGCAGTGCTTTGTCAACATTAATATATCACGGGGTCAACTTGCCAGAGGGTTAAAGACTCTAGCTTGAGCCCGCGCCAAAGGTTTGGTTTGTCAGAAGTGGGATTCGAACCCACGCCTCCAGGGGAGACTGCGACCTGAACGCAGCGCCTTAGACCGCTCGGCCATCCTGACGTTGCAGCTACTGGCGAGCAGCGTTTTTGGAGCTACTCCGAATAGCAGATGATCTAGAAGCTAGTGGTCCCCCGCTCACCCTAGTCACAACACAGGCCTCGTTGGCGCAGTTAGGCAGCGCGTCAGTCTCATAATCTGAAGGTCGTGAGTTCGAGCCTCACACGGGGCAGAGTGGTGCTTTTTGGCACACGAGAGCGTTTAGGCGAAAGTGAGGGTTTCTTTATACCCTTTCGTGTGATTGTCCATTTCTTCATGAGCAATGCGATTGAAATGCAATGCTTTTGTAGGACTTATGTTGAATAAATGCAGTAATAGCATTCCTCTCATATTCACGTAATATGTGGCAGCGTTGCTGCAATGTTTTGTCAATGTTTAACATCATTCTTTCATTCTCATGACGTTTCTTGTCAACGGCAATGCAATGTTTCGCTTGACATTCCATGAATCTCATCCCATGACACTCCATCCCACACCCCAAAAACCCATGACATGTAATTCCAAGAAATATCCAGGAATTCCTTGCCATGACATTCTACTGCATCCCCAAAATGTCAGTCCATGACATCACAGTCAAACTCCAAGAATCACATTGCATCCCTCCAAAGAAACCCCAAACAAAACATGAATACCCTTTCACAAACAAGTTCTCATTCCGGTAAACATCGCAATGCGGTATTCCATTGAATCCCCTTCGATAAAACATGTCCAATTTCACAAAGTGTCATGGAATGAAATTCCAAGAAAACTGCATGAAAATTCCATAGAAGTCCATACATGGCACAAAAGTGTTACTTTAAAGTTCATGTGATGACGGCCAGCGTTATAGTAGTGTTTCTCTAGTTGTGACGGAAACCGAAATGCAGTGCTTTGTCAACATTAATATATCACGGGGTCAACTTGACAGAGGGTTAAAGACTCTAGCTTGAGCCCGCGGCCAAAGGTTTGGTTTGTCAGAAGTGGGATTCGAACCCACGCCTCCAGGGGAGACTGCAACCTGAACGCAGCGCCTTAGACCGCTCGGCCATCCTGACATTGAAGCTACTGGCGAGCAGCGTTTTTGGAGCTACTCCAAATGGCAGATGATCTAGAAGCTAGTGGTCCCCCACTCACCCTAGGCGCAACACAGGCCTCGTTGGCGCAGTTAGGCAGTGCGTCAGTCTCATAATCTGAAGGTCGTGAGATCGAGCCTCACACGGGGCAGAGTGGTGCTTTTTGGCACACGAGAGCGTTTAGGCGAAAGTGAGGGTTTCTTTATACCCTTTCGTGTGATTGTCCATTTCTTCATGAGCAATGCGATTGAAATGCAATGCTTTTGTAGGACTTATGTTGAATAAATGCAGTAATAGCATTCCTCTCATATTCACGTAATATGTGGCAGCGTTGCTGCAATGTTTTGTCAATGTTTAACATCATTCTTTCATTCTCATGACGTTTCTTGTCAACGGCAATGCAATGTTTCGCTTGACATTCCATGAATCTCATCCCATGACACTCCATCCCACACCCCAAAAACCCATGACATGTAATTCCAAGAAATATCCAGGAATTCCTTGCCATGACATTCTACTGCATCCCCAAAATGTCAGTCCATGACATCACAGTCAAACTCCAAGAATCACATTGCATCCCTCCAAAGAAACCCCAAACAAAACATGAATACCCTTTCACAAACAAGTTCTCATTCCGGTAAACATGGCAATGCGGTATTCCATTGAATCCCCTTCGATAAAACATGTCCAATTTCACAAAGTGTCATGGCATGAAATTCCAAGAAAACTGCATGAAAATTCCATAGAAGTCCATACATGGCACAAAAGTGTTACTTTAAAGTTCATGTGATGACGGCCAGCGTTACAGTAGTGTTTCTCTAGTTGTGACGGAAACCGAAATGCAGTGCTTTGTCAACATTAATATATCACGGGGTCAACTTGCCAGAGGGTTAAAGACTCTAGCTTGAGCCCGCGGCCAAAGGTTTGGTTTGTCAGAAGTGGGATTCGAACCCACGCCTCCAGGGGAGACTGCGACCTGAATGCAGCGCCTTAGACCGCTCAGCCATCCTGACATTGCAGCTACTGGCGAGCAGCGTTTTTGGAGCTACTCCAAATGGCAGTTGATCTAGAAGCTAGTGGTCCCCCACTCACCCTAGTCACAACACAGGCCTCGTTGGCGCAGTTAGGCAGCGCGTCAGTCTCATAATCTGAAGGTCGTGAGTTCGAGCCTCACACGGGGCAGAGTGGTGCTTTTTGGCACACGAGAGCGTTTAGGCGAAAGTGAGGGTTTCTTTATACCCTTTCGTGTGATTGTCCATTTCTTCATGAGCAATGCGATTGAAATGCAGTGCTTTTGTAGGACTGATGTTGAATAAATGCAGTAATAGCATTCCTCTCATATTCACGTAATATGTGGCAGCGTTGCTGCAATGTTTTGTCAATGTTTAACATCATTCTTTCATTCTCATGACGTTTCTTGTCAACGGCAATGCAATGTTTCGCTTGACATTCCATGAATCTCATCCCATGACACTCCATCCCACACCCCAAAAACCCATGACATGTCATTCCAAGAAATTTCCAGGAATTCCTTGCCATGACATTCTACTGCATCCCCAAAATGTCAGTCCATGACATCACAGTCAAACTCCAAGAATCACATTGCATCCCTCCAAAGAAACCCCAAACAAAACATGAATACCCTTTCACAAACAAGTTCTCATTCCGGTAAACATCGCAATGCGGTATTCCATTGAATCCCCTTCGATAAAACATGTCCAATTTCACAAAGTGTCATGGCATGAAATTCCAAGAAAACTGCATGAAAATTCCATAGAAGTCCATACATGGCACAAAAGTGTTACTTTAAAGTTCATGTGATGACGGCCAGCGTTACAGTAGTGTTTCTCTAGTTGTGACGGAAACCGAAATGCAGTGCTTTGTCAACATTAATATATCACGGGGTCAACTTGCCAGAGGGTTAAAGACTCTAGCTTGAGCCCGCGGCCAAAGGTTTGGTTTGTCAGAAGTGGGATTCGAACCCACGCCTCCAGGGGAGACTGCGACCTGAATGCAGCGCCTTAGACCGCTCAGCCATCCTGACATTGCAGCTACTGGCGAGCAGCGTTTTTGGAGCTACTCCAAATGGCAGATGATCTAGAAGCTAGTGGTCCCCCACTCACCCTAGTCACAACACAGGCCTCGTTGGCGCAGTTAGGCAGCGCGTCAGTCTCATAATCTGAAGGTCGTGAGTTCGAGCCTCACACGGGGCAGAGTGGTGCTTTTTGGCACACGAGAGCGTTTAGGCGAAAGTGAGGGTTTCTTTATACCCTTTCGTGTGATTGTCCATTTCTTCATGAGCAATGCGATTGAAATGCAGTGCTTTTGTAGGACTGATGTTGAATAAATGCAGTAATAGCATTCCTCTCATATTCACGTAATATGTGGCAGCGTTGCTGCAATGTTTTGTCAATGTTTAACATCATTCTTTCATTCTCATGACGTTTCTTGTCAACGGCAATGCAATGTTTCGCTTGACATTCCATGAATCTCATCCCATGACACTCCATCCCACACCCCAAAAACCCATGACATGTCATTCCAAGAAATTTCCAGGAATTCCTTGCCATGACATTCTACTGCATCCCCAAAATGTCAGTCCATGACATCACAGTCAAACTCCAAGAATCACATTGCATCCCTCCAAAGAAACCCCAAACAAAACATGAATACCCTTTCACAAACAAGTTCTCATTCCGGTAAACATCGCAATGCGGTATTCCATTGAATCCCCTTCGATAAAACATGTCCAATTTCACAAAGTGTCATGGCATGAAATTCCAAGAAAACTGCATGAAAATTCCATAGAAGTCCATACATGGCACAAAAGTGTTACTTTAAAGTTCATGTGATGACGGCCAGCGTTACAGTAGTGTTTCTCTAGTTGTGACGGAAACCGAAATGCAGTGCTTTGTCAACATTAATATATCACGGGGTCAACATGCCAGAGGGTTAAAGACTCTAGCTTGAGCCCGCGGCCAAAGGTTTGGTTTGTCAGAAGTGGGGTTCGAACCCACGCCTCCAGGGGAGACTGCGACCTGAACGCAGCGCCTTAGACCGCTCGGCCATCCTGACATTGCAGCTACTGGCGAGCAGCGTTTTTGGAGCTACTCCAAATGGCAGATGATCTAGAAGCTAGTGGTCCCCCGCTCACCCTAGTCACAACACAGGCCTCGTTGGCGCAGTTAGGCAGCGCGTCAGTCTCATAATCTGAAGGTCGTGAGTTCGAGCCTCACACGGGGCAGAGTGGTGCTTTTTGGCACACGAGAGCGTTTAGGCGAAAGTGAGGGTTTCTTTATACCCTTTCGTGTGATTGTCCATTTCTTCATGAGCAATGCGATTGAAATGCAGTGCTTTTGTAGGACTGATGTTGAATAAATGCAGTAATAGCATTCCTCTCATATTCACGTAATATGTGGCAGCGTTGCTGCAATGTTTTGTCAATGTTTAACATCATTCTTTCATTCTCATGACGTTTCTTGTCAACGGCAATGCAATGTTTCGCTTGACATTCCATGAATCTCATCCCATGACACTCCATCCCACACCCCAAAAACCCATGACATGTCATTCCAAGAAATTTCCAGGAATTCCTTGCCATGACATTCTACTGCATCCCCAAAATGTCAGTCCATGACATCACAGTCAAACTCCAAGAATCACATTGCATCCCTCCAAAGAAACCCCAAACAAAACATGAATACCCTTTCACAAACAAGTTCTCATTCCGGTAAACATCGCAATGCGGTATTCCATTGAATCCCCTTCGATAAAACATGTCCAATTTCACAAAGTCTCATGGCATGAAATTCCAAGAAAACTGCATGAAAATTCCATAGAAGTCCATACATGGCACAAAAGTGTTACTTTAAAGTTCATGTGATGACGGCCAGCGTTACAGTAGTGTTTTTCTAGTTGTGACGGAAACCGAAATGCAGTGCTTTGTCAACATTAATATATCACGGGGTCAACTTGCCAGAGGGTTAAAGACTCTAGCTTGAGCCCGCGGCCAAAGGTTTGGTTTGTCAGAAGTGGGATTCGAACCCACGCCTCCAGGGGAGACTGCGACCTGAACGCAGCGGCTTAGACCGCTCGGCCATCCTGACATTGCAGCTACTGGCGAGCAGCGTTTTTGGAGCTACTCCGAATGGCAGATGATCTAGAAGCTAGTGGTCCCCCGCTCACCCTAGTCACAACACAGGCCTCGTTGGCGCAGTTAGGCAGCGCGTCAGTCTCATAATCTGAAGGTCGTGAGTTCGAGCCTCACACGGGGCAGAGTGGTGCTTTTTGGCACACGAGAGCGTTTAGGCGAAAGTGAGGGTTTCTTTATACCCTTTCGTGTGATTGTCCATTTCTTCATGAGCAATGCGATTGAAATGCAGTGCTTTTGTAGGACTGATGTTGAATAAATGCAGTAATAGCATTCCTCTCATATTCACGTAATATGTGGCAGCGTTGCTGCAATGTTTTGTCAATGTTTAACATCATTCTTTCATTCTCATGACGTTTCTTGTCAACGGCAATGCAATGTTTCGCTTGACATTCCATGAATCTCATCCCATGACACTCCATCCCACACCCCAAAAACCCATGACATGTCATTCCAAGAAATTTCCAGGAATTCCTTGCCATGACATTCTACTGCATCCCCAAAATGTCAGTCCATGACATCACAGTCAAACTCCAAGAATCACATTGCATCCCTCCAAAGAAACCCCAAACAAAACATGAATACCCTTTCACAAACAAGTTCTCATTCCGGTAAACATGGCAATGCGGTATTCCATTGAATCCCCTTCGATAAAACATGTCCAATTTCACAAAGTGTCATGGCATGAAATTCCAAGAAAACTGCATGAAAATTCCATAGAAGTCCATACATGGCACAAAAGTGTTGCTTTAAAGTTCATGTGATGACGGCAAGCGTTACAGTAGTGTTTCTCTAGTTGTGACGGAAACCGAAATGCAGTGCTTTGTCAACATTAATATATCACGGGGTCAACTTGCCAGAGGGTTAAAGACTCTAGCTTGAGCCCGCGCCAAAGGTTTGGTTTGTCAGAAGTGGGATTCGAACCCACGCCTCCAGGGGAGACTGCGACCTGAACGCAGCGCCTTAGACCGCTCGGCCATCCTGACGTTGCAGCTACTGGCGAGCAGCGTTTTTGGAGCTACTCCGAATAGCAGATGATCTAGAAGCTAGTGGTCCCCCGCTCACCCTAGTCACAACACAGGCCTCGTTGGCGCAGTTAGGCAGCGCGTCAGTCTCATAATCTGAAGGTCGTGAGTTCGAGCCTCACACGGGGCAGAGTGGTGCTTTTTGGCACACGAGAGCGTTTAGGCGAAAGTGAGGGTTTCTTTATACCCTTTCGTGTGATTGTCCATTTCTTCATGAGCAATGCGATTGAAATGCAATGCTTTTGTAGGACTTATGTTGAATAAATGCAGTAATAGCATTCCTCTCATATTCACGTAATATGTGGCAGCGTTGCTGCAATGTTTTGTCAATGTTTAACATCATTCTTTCATTCTCATGACGTTTCTTGTCAACGGCAATGCAATGTTTCGCTTGACATTCCATGAATCTCATCCCATGACACTCCATCCCACACCCCAAAAACCCATGACATGTAATTCCAAGAAATATCCAGGAATTCCTTGCCATGACATTCTACTGCATCCCCAAAATGTCAGTCCATGACATCACAGTCAAACTCCAAGAATCACATTGCATCCCTCCAAAGAAACCCCAAACAAAACATGAATACCCTTTCACAAACAAGTTCTCATTCCGGTAAACATCGCAATGCGGTATTCCATTGAATCCCCTTCGATAAAACATGTCCAATTTCACAAAGTGTCATGGAATGAAATTCCAAGAAAACTGCATGAAAATTCCATAGAAGTCCATACATGGCACAAAAGTGTTACTTTAAAGTTCATGTGATGACGGCCAGCGTTATAGTAGTGTTTCTCTAGTTGTGACGGAAACCGAAATGCAGTGCTTTGTCAACATTAATATATCACGGGGTCAACTTGACAGAGGGTTAAAGACTCTAGCTTGAGCCCGCGGCCAAAGGTTTGGTTTGTCAGAAGTGGGATTCGAACCCACGCCTCCAGGGGAGACTGCAACCTGAACGCAGCGCCTTAGACCGCTCGGCCATCCTGACATTGAAGCTACTGGCGAGCAGCGTTTTTGGAGCTACTCCAAATGGCAGATGATCTAGAAGCTAGTGGTCCCCCACTCACCCTAGGCGCAACACAGGCCTCGTTGGCGCAGTTAGGCAGTGCGTCAGTCTCATAATCTGAAGGTCGTGAGATCGAGCCTCACACGGGGCAGAGTGGTGCTTTTTGGCACACGAGAGCGTTTAGGCGAAAGTGAGGGTTTCTTTATACCCTTTCGTGTGATTGTCCATTTCTTCATGAGCAATGCGATTGAAATGCAATGCTTTTGTAGGACTTATGTTGAATAAATGCAGTAATAGCATTCCTCTCATATTCACGTAATATGTGGCAGCGTTGCTGCAATGTTTTGTCAATGTTTAACATCATTCTTTCATTCTCATGACGTTTCTTGTCAACGGCAATGCAATGTTTCGCTTGACATTCCATGAATCTCATCCCATGACACTCCATCCCACACCCCAAAAACCCATGACATGTAATTCCAAGAAATATCCAGGAATTCCTTGCCATGACATTCTACTGCATCCCCAAAATGTCAGTCCATGACATCACAGTCAAACTCCAAGAATCACATTGCATCCCTCCAAAGAAACCCCAAACAAAACATGAATACCCTTTCACAAACAAGTTCTCATTCCGGTAAACATGGCAATGCGGTATTCCATTGAATCCCCTTCGATAAAACATGTCCAATTTCACAAAGTGTCATGGCATGAAATTCCAAGAAAACTGCATGAAAATTCCATAGAAGTCCATACATGGCACAAAAGTGTTACTTTAAAGTTCATGTGATGACGGCCAGCGTTACAGTAGTGTTTCTCTAGTTGTGACGGAAACCGAAATGCAGTGCTTTGTCAACATTAATATATCACGGGGTCAACTTGCCAGAGGGTTAAAGACTCTAGCTTGAGCCCGCGGCCAAAGGTTTGGTTTGTCAGAAGTGGGATTCGAACCCACGCCTCCAGGGGAGACTGCGACCTGAATGCAGCGCCTTAGACCGCTCAGCCATCCTGACATTGCAGCTACTGGCGAGCAGCGTTTTTGGAGCTACTCCAAATGGCAGATGATCTAGAAGCTAGTGGTCCCCCACTCACCCTAGTCACAACACAGGCCTCGTTGGCGCAGTTAGGCAGCGCGTCAGTCTCATAATCTGAAGGTCGTGAGTTCGAGCCTCACACGGGGCAGAGTGGTGCTTTTTGGCACACGAGAGCGTTTAGGCGAAAGTGAGGGTTTCTTTATACCCTTTCGTGTGATTGTCCATTTCTTCATGAGCAATGCGATTGAAATGCAGTGCTTTTGTAGGACTGATGTTGAATAAATGCAGTAATAGCATTCCTCTCATATTCACGTAATATGTGGCAGCGTTGCTGCAATGTTTTGTCAATGTTTAACATCATTCTTTCATTCTCATGACGTTTCTTGTCAACGGCAATGCAATGTTTCGCTTGACATTCCATGAATCTCATCCCATGACACTCCATCCCACACCCCAAAAACCCATGACATGTCATTCCAAGAAATTTCCAGGAATTCCTTGCCATGACATTCTACTGCATCCCCAAAATGTCAGTCCATGACATCACAGTCAAACTCCAAGAATCACATTGCATCCCTCCAAAGAAACCCCAAACAAAACATGAATACCCTTTCACAAACAAGTTCTCATTCCGGTAAACATCGCAATGCGGTATTCCATTGAATCCCCTTCGATAAAACATGTCCAATTTCACAAAGTGTCATGGCATGAAATTCCAAGAAAACTGCATGAAAATTCCATAGAAGTCCATACATGGCACAAAAGTGTTACTTTAAAGTTCATGTGATGACGGCCAGCGTTACAGTAGTGTTTCTCTAGTTGTGACGGAAACCGAAATGCAGTGCTTTGTCAACATTAATATATCACGGGGTCAACTTGCCAGAGGGTTAAAGACTCTAGCTTGAGCCCGCGGCCAAAGGTTTGGTTTGTCAGAAGTGGGATTCGAACCCACGCCTCCAGGGGAGACTGCGACCTGAATGCAGCGCCTTAGACCGCTCAGCCATCCTGACATTGCAGCTACTGGCGAGCAGCGTTTTTGGAGCTACTCCAAATGGCAGATGATCTAGAAGCTAGTGGTCCCCCACTCACCCTAGTCACAACACAGGCCTCGTTGGCGCAGTTAGGCAGCGCGTCAGTCTCATAATCTGAAGGTCGTGAGTTCGAGCCTCACACGGGGCAGAGTGGTGCTTTTTGGCACACGAGAGCGTTTAGGCGAAAGTGAGGGTTTCTTTATACCCTTTCGTGTGATTGTCCATTTCTTCATGAGCAATGCGATTGAAATGCAGTGCTTTTGTAGGACTGATGTTGAATAAATGCAGTAATAGCATTCCTCTCATATTCACGTAATATGTGGCAGCGTTGCTGCAATGTTTTGTCAATGTTTAACATCATTCTTTCATTCTCATGACGTTTCTTGTCAACGGCAATGCAATGTTTCGCTTGACATTCCATGAATCTCATCCCATGACACTCCATCCCACACCCCAAAAACCCATGACATGTCATTCCAAGAAATTTCCAGGAATTCCTTGCCATGACATTCTACTGCATCCCCAAAATGTCAGTCCATGACATCACAGTCAAACTCCAAGAATCACATTGCATCCCTCCAAAGAAACCCCAAACAAAACATGAATACCCTTTCACAAACAAGTTCTCATTCCGGTAAACATCGCAATGCGGTATTCCATTGAATCCCCTTCGATAAAACATGTCCAATTTCACAAAGTGTCATGGCATGAAATTCCAAGAAAACTGCATGAAAATTCCATAGAAGTCCATACATGGCACAAAAGTGTTACTTTAAAGTTCATGTGATGACGGCCAGCGTTACAGTAGTGTTTCTCTAGTTGTGACGGAAACCGAAATGCAGTGCTTTGTCAACATTAATATATCACGGGGTCAACATGCCAGAGGGTTAAAGACTCTAGCTTGAGCCCGCGGCCAAAGGTTTGGTTTGTCAGAAGTGGGGTTCGAACCCACGCCTCCAGGGGAGACTGCGACCTGAACGCAGCGCCTTAGACCGCTCGGCCATCCTGACATTGCAGCTACTGGCGAGCAGCGTTTTTGGAGCTACTCCAAATGGCAGATGATCTAGAAGCTAGTGGTCCCCCGCTCACCCTAGTCACAACACAGGCCTCGTTGGCGCAGTTAGGCAGCGCGTCAGTCTCATAATCTGAAGGTCGTGAGTTCGAGCCTCACACGGGGCAGAGTGGTGCTTTTTGGCACACGAGAGCGTTTAGGCGAAAGTGAGGGTTTCTTTATACCCTTTCGTGTGATTGTCCATTTCTTCATGAGCAATGCGATTGAAATGCAGTGCTTTTGTAGGACTGATGTTGAATAAATGCAGTAATAGCATTCCTCTCATATTCACGTAATATGTGGCAGCGTTGCTGCAATGTTTTGTCAATGTTTAACATCATTCTTTCATTCTCATGACGTTTCTTGTCAACGGCAATGCAATGTTTCGCTTGACATTCCATGAATCTCATCCCATGACACTCCATCCCACACCCCAAAAACCCATGACATGTCATTCCAAGAAATTTCCAGGAATTCCTTGCCATGACATTCTACTGCATCCCCAAAATGTCAGTCCATGACATCACAGTCAAACTCCAAGAATCACATTGCATCCCTCCAAAGAAACCCCAAACAAAACATGAATACCCTTTCACAAACAAGTTCTCATTCCGGTAAACATCGCAATGCGGTATTCCATTGAATCCCCTTCGATAAAACATGTCCAATTTCACAAAGTCTCATGGCATGAAATTCCAAGAAAACTGCATGAAAATTCCATAGAAGTCCATACATGGCACAAAAGTGTTACTTTAAAGTTCATGTGATGACGGCCAGCGTTACAGTAGTGTTTTTCTAGTTGTGACGGAAACCGAAATGCAGTGCTTTGTCAACATTAATATATCACGGGGTCAACTTGCCAGAGGGTTAAAGACTCTAGCTTGAGCCCGCGGCCAAAGGTTTGGTTTGTCAGAAGTGGGATTCGAACCCACGCCTCCAGGGGAGACTGCGACCTGAACGCAGCGGCTTAGACCGCTCGGCCATCCTGACATTGCAGCTACTGGCGAGCAGCGTTTTTGGAGCTACTCCGAATGGCAGATGATCTAGAAGCTAGTGGTCCCCCGCTCACCCTAGTCACAACACAGGCCTCGTTGGCGCAGTTAGGCAGCGCGTCAGTCTCATAATCTGAAGGTCGTGAGTTCGAGCCTCACACGGGGCAGAGTGGTGCTTTTTGGCACACGAGAGCGTTTAGGCGAAAGTGAGGGTTTCTTTATACCCTTTCGTGTGATTGTCCATTTCTTCATGAGCAATGCGATTGAAATGCAGTGCTTTTGTAGGACTGATGTTGAATAAATGCAGTAATAGCATTCCTCTCATATTCACGTAATATGTGGCAGCGTTGCTGCAATGTTTTGTCAATGTTTAACATCATTCTTTCATTCTCATGACGTTTCTTGTCAACGGCAATGCAATGTTTCGCTTGACATTCCATGAATCTCATCCCATGACACTCCATCCCACACCCCAAAAACCCATGACATGTCATTCCAAGAAATTTCCAGGAATTCCTTGCCATGACATTCTACTGCATCCCCAAAATGTCAGTCCATGACATCACAGTCAAACTCCAAGAATCACATTGCATCCCTCCAAAGAAACCCCAAACAAAACATGAATACCCTTTCACAAACAAGTTCTCATTCCGGTAAACATCGCAATGCGGTATTCCATTGAATCCCCTTCGATAAAACATGTCCAATTTCACAAAGTGTCATGGCATGAAATTCCAAGAAAACTGCATGAAAATTCCATAGAAGTCCATACATGGCACAAAAGTGTTACTTTAAAGTTCATGTGATGACGGCCAGCGTTACAGTAGTGTTTCTCTAGTTGTGACGGAAACCGAAATGCAGTGCTTTGTCAACATTAATATATCACGGGGTCAACTTGCCAGAGGGTTAAAGACTCTAGCTTGAGCCCGCGGCCAAAGGTTTGGTTTGTCAGAAGTGGGATTCGAACCCACACCTCCAGAGGAGACTACGACCTGAACGGAGCGCCTTAGACCGCTCGGCCATCCTGACATTGCAGCTACTGGCGAGCAGCGTTTTTGGAGCTACTCCGAATGGCAGATGATCTAGAAGCTAGTGGTCCCCCGCTCACCCTAGTCACAACACAGGCCTCGTTGGCGCAGTTAGGCAGCGCGTCAGTCTCATAATCTGAAGGTCGTGAGTTCGAGCCTCACACGGGGCAGAGTGGTGCTTTTTGGCACACGAGAGCGTTTAGGCGAAAGTGAGGGTTTCTTTATACCCTTTCGTGTGATTGTCCATTTCTTCATGAGCAATGCGATTGAAATGCAATGCTTTTGTAGGACTTATGTTGAATAAATGCAGTAATAGCATTCCTCTCATATTCACGTAATATGTGGCAGCGTTGCTGCAATGTTTTGTCAATGTTTAACATCATTCTTTCATTCTCATGACGTTTCTTGTCAACGGCAATGCAATGTTTCGCTTGACATTCCATGAATCTCATCCCATGACACTCCATCCCACACCCCAAAAACCCATGACATGTCATTCCAAGAAATTTCCAGGAATTCCTTGCCATGACATTCTACTGCATCCCCAAAATGTCAGTCCATGACATCACAGTCAAACTCCAAGAATCACATTGCATCCCTCCAAAGAAACCCCAAACAAAACATGAATACCCTTTCACAAACAAGTTCTCATTCCGGTAAACATCGCAATGCGGTATTCCATTGAATCCCCTTCGATAAAACATGTCCAATTTCACAAAGTGTCATGGCATGAAATTCCAAGAAAACTGCATGAAAATTCCATAGAAGTCCATACATGGCACAAAAGTGTTACTTTAAAGTTCATGTGATGACGGCCAGCGTTACAGTAGTGTTTCTCTAGTTGTGACGGAAACCGAAATGCAATGCTTTGTCAACATTAATATATCACGGGGTCAACTTGCCAGAGGGTTAAAGACTCTAGCTTGAGCCCGCGGCCAAAGGTTTGGTTTGTCAGAAGTGGGATTCGAACCCACGCCTCCAGGGGAGACTGCGACCTGAACGCAGCGCCTTAGACCGCTCGGCCATCCTGACATTGCAGCTACTGGCGAGCAGCGTTTTTGGAGCTACTCCAAATGGCAGATGATCTAGAAGCTAGTGGTCCCCCGCTCACCCTAGTCACAACACAGGCCTCGTTGGCGCAGTTAGGCAGCGCGTCAGTCTCATAATCTGAAGGTCGTGAGTTCGAGCCTCACACGGGGCAGAGTGGTGCTTTTTGGCACACGAGAGCGTTTAGGCGAAAGTGAGGGTTTCTTTATACCCTTTCGTGTGATTGTCCATTTCTTCATGAGCAATGCGATTGAAATGCAGTGCTTTTGTAGGACTGATGTTGAATAAATGCAGTAATAGCATTCCTCTCATATTCACGTAATATGTGGCAGCGTTGCTGCAATGTTTTGTCAATGTTTAACATCATTCTTTCATTCTCATGACGTTTCTTGTCAACGGCAATGCAATGTTTCGCTTGACATTCCATGAATCTCATCCCATGACACTCCATCCCACACCCCAAAAACCCATGACATGTCATTCCAAGAAATTTCCAGGAATTCCTTGCCATGACATTCTACTGCATCCCCAAAATGTCAGTCCATGACATCACAGTCAAACTCCAAGAATCACATTGCATCCCTCCAAAGAAACCCCAAACAAAACATGAATACCCTTTCACAAACAAGTTCTCATTCCGGTAAACATCGCAATGCGGTATTCCATTGAATCCCCTTCGATAAAACATGTCCAATTTCACAAAGTGTCATGGCATGAAATTCCAAGAAAACTGCATGAAAATTCCATAGAAGTCCATACATGGCACAAAAGTGTTACTTTAAAGTTCATGTGATGACGGCCAGCGTTACAGTAGTGTTTCTCTAGTTGTGACGGAAACCGAAATGCAGTGCTTTGTCAACATTAATATATCACGGGGTCAACTTGCCAGAGGGTTAAAGACTCTAGCTTGAGCCCGCGGCCAAAGGTTTGGTTTGTCAGAAGTGGGATTCGAACCCACGCCTCCAGGGGAGACTGCGACCTGAACGCAGCGCCTTAGACCGCTCGGCCATCCTGACATTGCAGCTACTGGCGAGCAGCGTTTTTGGAGCTACTCCAAATGGCAGATGATCTAGAAGCTAGTGGTCCCCCGCTCACCCTAGTCACAACACAGGCCTCGTTGGCGCAGTTAGGCAGCGCGTCAGTCTCATAATCTGAAGGTCGTGAGTTCGAGCCTCACACGGGGCAGAGTGGTGCTTTTTGGCACACGAGAGCGTTTAGGCGAAAGTGAGGGTTTCTTTATACCCTTTCGTGTGATTGTCCATTTCTTCATGAGCAATGCGATTGAAATGCAGTGCTTTTGTAGGACTGATGTTGAATAAATGCAGTAATAGCATTCCTCTCATATTCACGTAATATGTGGCAGCGTTGCTGCAATGTTTTGTCAATGTTTAACATCATTCTTTCATTCTCATGACGTTTCTTGTCAACGGCAATGCAATGTTTCGCTTGACATTCCATGAATCTCATCCCATGACACTCCATCCCACACCCCAAAAACCCATGACATGTCATTCCAAGAAATTTCCAGGAATTCCTTGCCATGACATTCTACTGCATCCCCAAAATGTCAGTCCATGACATCACAGTCAAACTCCAAGAATCACATTGCATCCCTCCAAAGAAACCCCAAACAAAACATGAATACCCTTTCACAAACAAGTTCTCATTCCGGTAAACATCGCAATGCGGTATTCCATTGAATCCCCTTCGATAAAACATGTCCAATTTCACAAAGTGTCATGGCATGAAATTCCAAGAAAACTGCATGAAAATTCCATAGAAGTCCATACATGGCACAAAAGTGTTACTTTAAAGTTCATGTGATGACGGCCAGCGTTACAGTAGTGTTTCTCTAGTTGTGACGGAAACCGAAATGCAGTGCTTTGACAACATTAATATATCACGGGGTCAACTTGCCAGAGGGTTAAAGACTCTAGCTTGAGCCCGCGGCCAAAGATTTGGTTTGTCAGAAGTGGGATTCGAACCCACGCCTCCAGGGGAGACTGCGACCTGAACGCAGCGCCTTAGACCGCTCGGCCATCCTGACATTCCAGCTACTGGCGAGCAGCGTTTTTGGAGCTACTCCGAATGGCAGATGATCTAGAAGCTAGTGGTCCCCCGCTCACCCTAGTCACAACACAGGCCTCGTTGGCGCAGTTAGGCAGCGCGTCAGTCTCATTATCTGAAGGTCGTGAGTTCGAGCCTCACACGGGGCAGAGTGGTGCTTTTTGGCACACGAGAGCGTTTAGGCGAAAGTGAGGGTTTCTTTATACCCTTTCGTGTGATTGTCCATTTCTTCATGAGCAATGCGATTGAAATGCAGTGCTTTTGTAGGACTGATATTGAATAAATGCAGTAATAGCATTCCTCTCATATTCACGTAATATGTGGCAGCGTTGCTGCAATGTTTTGTCAATGTTTAACATCATTCTTTCATTCTCATGACGTTTCTTGTCAACGGCAATGCAATGTTTCGCTTGACATTCCATGAATCTCATCCCATGACACTCCATCCCACACCCCAAAAACCCATGACATGTCATTCCAAGAAATTTCCAGGAATTCCTTGCCATGACATTCTACTGCATCCCCAAAATGTCAGTCCATGACATCACAGTCAAACTCCAAGAATCACATTGCATCCCTCCAAAGAAACCCCAAACAAAACATGAATACCCTTTCACAAACAAGTTCTCATTCCGGTAAACATGGCAATGCGGTATTCCATTGAATCCCCTTCGATAAAACATGTCCAATTTCACAAAGTGTCATGGCATGAAATTCCAAGAAAACTGCATGAAAATTCCATAGAAGTCCATACATGGCACAAAAGTGTTGCTTTAAAGTTCATGTGATGACGGCAAGCGTTACAGTAGTGTTTCTCTAGTTGTGACGGAAACCGAAATGCAGTGCTTTGTCAACATTAATATATCACGGGGTCAACTTGCCAGAGGGTTAAAGACTCTAGCTTGAGCCCGCGCCAAAGGTTTGGTTTGTCAGAAGTGGGATTCGAACCCACGCCTCCAGGGGAGACTGCGACCTGAACGCAGCGCCTTAGACCGCTCGGCCATCCTGACGTTGCAGCTACTGGCGAGCAGCGTTTTTGGAGCTACTCCGAATAGCAGATGATCTAGAAGCTAGTGGTCCCCCGCTCACCCTAGTCACAACACAGGCCTCGTTGGCGCAGTTAGGCAGCGCGTCAGTCTCATAATCTGAAGGTCGTGAGTTCGAGCCTCACACGGGGCAGAGTGGTGCTTTTTGGCACACGAGAGCGTTTAGGCGAAAGTGAGGGTTTCTTTATACCCTTTCGTGTGATTGTCCATTTCTTCATGAGCAATGCGATTGAAATGCAATGCTTTTGTAGGACTTATGTTGAATAAATGCAGTAATAGCATTCCTCTCATATTCACGTAATATGTGGCAGCGTTGCTGCAATGTTTTGTCAATGTTTAACATCATTCTTTCATTCTCATGACGTTTCTTGTCAACGGCAATGCAATGTTTCGCTTGACATTCCATGAATCTCATCCCATGACACTCCATCCCACACCCCAAAAACCCATGACATGTAATTCCAAGAAATATCCAGGAATTCCTTGCCATGACATTCTACTGCATCCCCAAAATGTCAGTCCATGACATCACAGTCAAACTCCAAGAATCACATTGCATCCCTCCAAAGAAACCCCAAACAAAACATGAATACCCTTTCACAAACAAGTTCTCATTCCGGTAAACATCGCAATGCGGTATTCCATTGAATCCCCTTCGATAAAACATGTCCAATTTCACAAAGTGTCATGGAATGAAATTCCAAGAAAACTGCATGAAAATTCCATAGAAGTCCATACATGGCACAAAAGTGTTACTTTAAAGTTCATGTGATGACGGCCAGCGTTATAGTAGTGTTTCTCTAGTTGTGACGGAAACCGAAATGCAGTGCTTTGTCAACATTAATATATCACGGGGTCAACTTAACAGAGGGTTAAAGACTCTAGCTTGAGCCCGCGGCCAAAGGTTTGGTTTGTCAGAAGTGGGATTCGAACCCACGCCTCCAGGGGAGACTGCAACCTGAACGCAGCGCCTTAGACCGCTCGGCCATCCTGACATTGAAGCTACTGGCGAGCAGCGTTTTTGGAGCTACTCCAAATGGCAGATGATCTAGAAGCTAGTGGTCCCCCACTCACCCTAGGCGCAACACAGGCCTCGTTGGCGCAGTTAGGCAGTGCGTCAGTCTCATAATCTGAAGGTCGTGAGATCGAGCCTCACACGGGGCAGAGTGGTGCTTTTTGGCACACGAGAGCGTTTAGGCGAAAGTGAGGGTTTCTTTATACCCTTTCGTGTGATTGTCCATTTCTTCATGAGCAATGCGATTGAAATGCAGTGCTTTTGTAGGACTGATGTTGAATAAATGCAGTAATAGCATTCCTCTCATATTCACGTAATATGTGGCAGCGTTGCTGCAATGTTTTGTCAATGTTTAACATCATTCTTTCATTCTCATGACGTTTCTTGTCAACGGCAATGCAATGTTTCGCTTGACATTCCATGAATCTCATCCCATGACACTCCATCCCACACCCCAAAAACCCATGACATGTCATTCCAAGAAATTTCCAGGAATTCCTTGCCATGACATTCTACTGCATCCCCAAAATGTCAGTCCATGACATCACAGTCAAACTCCAAGAATCACATTGCATCCCTCCAAAGAAACCCCAAACAAAACATGAATACCCTTTCACAAACAAGTTCTCATTCCGGTAAACATCGCAATGCGGTATTCCATTGAATCCCCTTCGATAAAACATGTCCAATTTCACAAAGTGTCATGGCATGAAATTCCAAGAAAACTGCATGAAAATTCCATAGAAGTCCATACATGGCACAAAAGTGTTACTTTAAAGTTCATGTGATGACGGCCAGCGTTACAGTAGTGTTTCTCTAGTTGTGACGGAAACCGAAATGCAGTGCTTTGTCAACATTAATATATCACGGGGTCAACTTGCCAGAGGGTTAAAGACTCTAGCTTGAGCCCGCGGCCAAAGGTTTGGTTTGTCAGAAGTGGGATTCGAACCCACGCCTCCAGGGGAGACTGCGACCTGAACGCAGCGCCTTAGACCGCTCGGCCATCCTGACATTGCAGCTACTGGCGAGCAGCGTTTTTGGAGCTACTCCAAATGGCAGATGATCTAGAAGCTAGTCGTCCCCCGCTCACCCTAGTCACAACACAGGCCTCGTTGGCGCAGTTAGGCAGCGCGTCAGTCTCATTATCTGAAGGTCGTGAGTTCGAGCCTCACACGGGGCAGAGTGGTGCTTTTTGGCACACGAGAGCGTTTAGGCGAAAGTGAGGGTTTCTTTATACCCTTTCGTGTGATTGTCCATTTCTTCATGAGCAATGCGATTGAAATGCAGTGCTTTTGTAGGACTGATGTTGAATAAATGCAGTAATAGCATTCCTCTCATATTCACGTAATATGTGGCAGCGTTGCTGCAATGTTTTGTCAATGTTTAACATCATTCTTTCATTCTCATGACGTTTCTTGTCAACGGCAATGCAATGTTTCGCTTGACATTCCATGAATCTCATCCCATGACACTCCATCCCACACCCCAAAAACCCATGACATGTCATTCCAAGAAATTTCCAGGAATTCCTTGCCATGACATTCTACTGCATCCCCAAAATGTCAGTCCATGACATCACAGTCAAACTCCAAGAATCACATTGCATCCCTCCAAAGAAACCCCAAACAAAACATGAATACCCTTTCACAAACAAGTTCTCATTCCGGTAAACATCGCAATGCGGTATTCCATTGAATCCCCTTCGATAAAACATGTCCAATTTCACAAAGTGTCATGGCATGAAATTCCAAGAAAACTGCATGAAAATTCCATAGAAGTCCATACATGGCACAAAAGTGTTACTTTAAAGTTCATGTGATGACGGCCAGCGTTACAGTAGTGTTTCTCTAGTTGTGACGGAAACCGAAATGCAGTGCTTTGACAACATTAATATATCACGGGGTCAACTTGCCAGAGGGTTAAAGACTCTAGCTTGAGCCCGCGGCCAAAGATTTGGTTTGTCAGAAGTGGGATTCGAACCCACGCCTCCAGGGGAGACTGCGACCTGAACGCAGCGCCTTAGACCGCTCGGCCATCCTGACATTCCAGCTACTGGCGAGCAGCGTTTTTGGAGCTACTCCGAATGGCAGATGATCTAGAAGCTAGTGGTCCCCCGCTCACCCTAGTCACAACACAGGCCTCGTTGGCGCAGTTAGGCAGCGCGTCAGTCTCATAATCTGAAGGTCGTGAGTTCGAGCCTCACACGGGGCAGAGTGGTGCTTTTTGGCACACGAGAGCGTTTAGGCGAAAGTGAGGGTTTCTTTATACCCTTTCGTGTGATTGTCCATTTCTTCATGAGCAATGCGATTGAAATGCAGTGCTTTTGTAGGACTGATATTGAATAAATGCAGTAATAGCATTCCTCTCATATTCACGTAATATGTGGCAGCGTTGCTGCAATGTTTTGTCAATGTTTAACATCATTCTTTCATTCTCATGACGTTTCTTGTCAACGGCAATGCAATGTTTCGCTTGACATTCCATGAATCTCATCCCATGACACTCCATCCCACACCCCAAAAACCCATGACATGTCATTCCAAGAAATTTCCAGGAATTCCTTGCCATGACATTCTACTGCATCCCCAAAATGTCAGTCCATGACATCACAGTCAAACTCCAAGAATCACATTGCATCCCTCCAAAGAAACCCCAAACAAAACATGAATACCCTTTCACAAACAAGTTCTCATTCCGGTAAACATGGCAATGCGGTATTCCATTGAATCCCCTTCGATAAAACATGTCCAATTTCACAAAGTGTCATGGCATGAAATTCCAAGAAAACTGCATGAAAATTCCATAGAAGTCCATACATGGCACAAAAGTGTTGCTTTAAAGTTCATGTGATGACGGCAAGCGTTACAGTAGTGTTTCTCTAGTTGTGACGGAAACCGAAATGCAGTGCTTTGTCAACATTAATATATCACGGGGTCAACTTGCCAGAGGGTTAAAGACTCTAGCTTGAGCCCGCGCCAAAGGTTTGGTTTGTCAGAAGTGGGATTCGAACCCACGCCTCCAGGGGAGACTGCGACCTGAACGCAGCGCCTTAGACCGCTCGGCCATCCTGACGTTGCAGCTACTGGCGAGCAGCGTTTTTGGAGCTACTCCGAATAGCAGATGATCTAGAAGCTAGTGGTCCCCCGCTCACCCTAGTCACAACACAGGCCTCGTTGGCGCAGTTAGGCAGCGCGTCAGTCTCATAATCTGAAGGTCGTGAGTTCGAGCCTCACACGGGGCAGAGTGGTGCTTTTTGGCACACGAGAGCGTTTAGGCGAAAGTGAGGGTTTCTTTATACCCTTTCGTGTGATTGTCCATTTCTTCATGAGCAATGCGATTGAAATGCAATGCTTTTGTAGGACTTATGTTGAATAAATGCAGTAATAGCATTCCTCTCATATTCACGTAATATGTGGCAGCGTTGCTGCAATGTTTTGTCAATGTTTAACATCATTCTTTCATTCTCATGACGTTTCTTGTCAACGGCAATGCAATGTTTCGCTTGACATTCCATGAATCTCATCCCATGACACTCCATCCCACACCCCAAAAACCCATGACATGTAATTCCAAGAAATATCCAGGAATTCCTTGCCATGACATTCTACTGCATCCCCAAAATGTCAGTCCATGACATCACAGTCAAACTCCAAGAATCACATTGCATCCCTCCAAAGAAACCCCAAACAAAACATGAATACCCTTTCACAAACAAGTTCTCATTCCGGTAAACATCGCAATGCGGTATTCCATTGAATCCCCTTCGATAAAACATGTCCAATTTCACAAAGTGTCATGGAATGAAATTCCAAGAAAACTGCATGAAAATTCCATAGAAGTCCATACATGGCACAAAAGTGTTACTTTAAAGTTCATGTGATGACGGCCAGCGTTATAGTAGTGTTTCTCTAGTTGTGACGGAAACCGAAATGCAGTGCTTTGTCAACATTAATATATCACGGGGTCAACTTGACAGAGGGTTAAAGACTCTAGCTTGAGCCCGCGGCCAAAGGTTTGGTTTGTCAGAAGTGGGATTCGAACCCACGCCTCCAGGGGAGACTGCAACCTGAACGCAGCGCCTTAGACCGCTCGGCCATCCTGACATTGAAGCTACTGGCGAGCAGCGTTTTTGGAGCTACTCCAAATGGCAGATGATCTAGAAGCTAGTGGTCCCCCACTCACCCTAGGCGCAACACAGGCCTCGTTGGCGCAGTTAGGCAGTGCGTCAGTCTCATAATCTGAAGGTCGTGAGATCGAGCCTCACACGGGGCAGAGTGGTGCTTTTTGGCACACGAGAGCGTTTAGGCGAAAGTGAGGGTTTCTTTATACCCTTTCGTGTGATTGTCCATTTCTTCATGAGCAATGCGATTGAAATGCAATGCTTTTGTAGGACTTATGTTGAATAAATGCAGTAATAGCATTCCTCTCATATTCACGTAATATGTGGCAGCGTTGCTGCAATGTTTTTTCAATGTTTAACATCATTCTTTCATTCTCATGACGTTTCTTGTCAACGGCAATGCAATGTTTCGCTTGACATTCCATGAATCTCATCCCATGACACTCCATCCCACACCCCAAAAACCCATGACATGTAATTCCAAGAAATATCCAGGAATTCCTTGCCATGACATTCTACTGCATCCCCAAAATGTCAGTCCATGACATCACAGTCAAACTCCAAGAATCACATTGCATCCCTCCAAAGAAACCCCAAACAAAACATGAATACCCTTTCACAAACAAGTTCTCATTCCGGTAAACATGGCAATGCGGTATTCCATTGAATCCCCTTCGATAAAACATGTCCAATTTCACAAAGTGTCATGGCATGAAATTCCAAGAAAACTGCATGAAAATTCCATAGAAGTCCATACATGGCACAAAAGTGTTACTTTAAAGTTCATGTGATGACGGCCAGCGTTACAGTAGTGTTTCTCTAGTTGTGACGGAAACCGAAATGCAGTGCTTTGTCAACATTAATATATCACGGGGTCAACTTGCCAGAGGGTTAAAGACTCTAGCTTGAGCCCGCGGCCAAAGGTTTGGTTTGTCAGAAGTGGGATTCGAACCCACGCCTCCAGGGGAGACTGCGACCTGAATGCAGCGCCTTAGACCGCTCAGCCATCCTGACATTGCAGCTACTGGCGAGCAGCGTTTTTGGAGCTACTCCAAATGGCAGATGATCTAGAAGCTAGTGGTCCCCCACTCACCCTAGTCACAACACAGGCCTCGTTGGCGCAGTTAGGCAGCGCGTCAGTCTCATAATCTGAAGGTCGTGAGTTCGAGCCTCACACGGGGCAGAGTGGTGCTTTTTGGCACACGAGAGCGTTTAGGCGAAAGTGAGGGTTTCTTTATACCCTTTCGTGTGATTGTCCATTTCTTCATGAGCAATGCGATTGAAATGCAGTGCTTTTGTAGGACTGATGTTGAATAAATGCAGTAATAGCATTCCTCTCATATTCACGTAATATGTGGCAGCGTTGCTGCAATGTTTTGTCAATGTTTAACATCATTCTTTCATTCTCATGACGTTTCTTGTCAACGGCAATGCAATGTTTCGCTTGACATTCCATGAATCTCATCCCATGACACTCCATCCCACACCCCAAAAACCCATGACATGTCATTCCAAGAAATTTCCAGGAATTCCTTGCCATGACATTCTACTGCATCCCCAAAATGTCAGTCCATGACATCACAGTCAAACTCCAAGAATCACATTGCATCCCTCCAAAGAAACCCCAAACAAAACATGAATACCCTTTCACAAACAAGTTCTCATTCCGGTAAACATCGCAATGCGGTATTCCATTGAATCCCCTTCGATAAAACATGTCCAATTTCACAAAGTGTCATGGCATGAAATTCCAAGAAAACTGCATGAAAATTCCATAGAAGTCCATACATGGCACAAAAGTGTTACTTTAAAGTTCATGTGATGACGGCCAGCGTTACAGTAGTGTTTCTCTAGTTGTGACGGAAACCGAAATGCAGTGCTTTGTCAACATTAATATATCACGGGGTCAACTTGCCAGAGGGTTAAAGACTCTAGCTTGAGCCCGCGGCCAAAGGTTTGGTTTGTCAGAAGTGGGATTCGAACCCACGCCTCCAGGGGAGACTGCGACCTGAATGCAGCGCCTTAGACCGCTCAGCCATCCTGACATTGCAGCTACTGGCGAGCAGCGTTTTTGGAGCTACTCCAAATGGCAGATGATCTAGAAGCTAGTGGTCCCCCACTCACCCTAGTCACAACACAGGCCTCGTTGGCGCAGTTAGGCAGCGCGTCAGTCTCATAATCTGAAGGTCGTGAGTTCGAGCCTCACACGGGGCAGAGTGGTGCTTTTTGGCACACGAGAGCGTTTAGGCGAAAGTGAGGGTTTCTTTATACCCTTTCGTGTGATTGTCCATTTCTTCATGAGCAATGCGATTGAAATGCAGTGCTTTTGTAGGACTGATGTTGAATAAATGCAGTAATAGCATTCCTCTCATATTCACGTAATATGTGGCAGCGTTGCTGCAATGTTTTGTCAATGTTTAACATCATTCTTTCATTCTCATGACGTTTCTTGTCAACGGCAATGCAATGTTTCGCTTGACATTCCATGAATCTCATCCCATGACACTCCATCCCACACCCCAAAAACCCATGACATGTCATTCCAAGAAATTTCCAGGAATTCCTTGCCATGACATTCTACTGCATCCCCAAAATGTCAGTCCATGACATCACAGTCAAACTCCAAGAATCACATTGCATCCCTCCAAAGAAACCCCAAACAAAACATGAATACCCTTTCACAAACAAGTTCTCATTCCGGTAAACATCGCAATGCGGTATTCCATTGAATCCCCTTCGATAAAACATGTCCAATTTCACAAAGTGTCATGGCATGAAATTCCAAGAAAACTGCATGAAAATTCCATAGAAGTCCATACATGGCACAAAAGTGTTACTTTAAAGTTCATGTGATGACGGCCAGCGTTACAGTAGTGTTTCTCTAGTTGTGACGGAAACCGAAATGCAGTGCTTTGTCAACATTAATATATCACGGGGTCAACATGCCAGAGGGTTAAAGACTCTAGCTTGAGCCCGCGGCCAAAGGTTTGGTTTGTCAGAAGTGGGGTTCGAACCCACGCCTCCAGGGGAGACTGCGACCTGAACGCAGCGCCTTAGACCGCTCGGCCATCCTGACATTCCAGCTACTGGCGAGCAGCGTTTTTGGAGCTACTCCGAATGGCAGATGATCTAGAAGCTAGTGGTCCCCCGCTCACCCTAGTCACAACACAGGCCTCGTTGGCGCAGTTAGGCAGCGCGTCAGTCTCATAATCTGAAGGTCGTGAGTTCGAGCCTCACACGGGGCAGAGTGGTGCTTTTGAGCACACGAGAGCGTTTAGGCGAAAGTGAGGGTTTCTTTATACCCTTTCGTTTGATTGTCCATTTCTTCATGAGCAATGCGATTGAAATGCAGTGCTTTTGTAGGACTGATGTTGAATAAATGCAGTAATAGCATTCCTCTCATATTCACGTAATATGTGGCAGCGTTGCTGCAATGTTTTGTCAATGTTTAACATCATTCTTTCATTCTCATGACGTTTCTTGTCAACGGCATGCAATGTTTCGCTTGACATTCCATGAATCTCATCCCATGACACTCCATCCCACACCCCAAAAACCCATGACATGTCATTCCAAGAAATTTCCAGGAATTCCTTGCCATGACATTCTACTGCATCCCCAAAATGTCAGTCCATGACATCACAGTCAAACTCCAAGAATCACATTGCATCCCTCCAAAGAAACCCCAAACAAAACATGAATACCCTTTCACAAACAAGTTCTCATTCCGGTAAACATCGCAATGCGGTATTCCATTGAATCCCCTTCGATAAAACATGTCCAATTTCACAAAGTGTCATGGCATGAAATTCCAAGAAAACTGCATGAAAATTCCATAGAAGTCCATACATGGCACAAAAGTGTTACTTTAAAGTTCATGTGATGACGGCCAGCGTTACAGTAGTGTTTCTCTAGTTGTGACGGAAACCGAAATGCAGTGCTTTGTCAACATTAATATATCACGGGGTCAACTTGCCAGAGGGTTAAAGACTCTAGCTTGAGCCCGCGGCCAAAGGTTTGGTTTGTCAGAAGTGGGATTCGAACCCACGCCTCCAGGGGAGACTGCGACCTGAATGCAGCGCCTTAGACCGCTCAGCCATCCTGACATTGCAGCTACTGGCGAGCAGCGTTTTTGGAGCTACTCCAAATGGCAGATGATCTAGAAGCTAGTGGTCCCCCACTCACCCTAGTCACAACACTCGTTGGCGCAGTTAGGCAGCGCGTCAGTCTCATAATCTGAAGGTCGTGAGTTCGAGCCTCACACCGGGCAGAGTGGTGCTTTTTGGCACACGAGAGCGTTTAGGCGAAAGTGAGGGTTTCTTTATACCCTTTCGTGTGATTGTCCATTTCTTCATGAGCAATGCGATTGAAATGCAGTGCTTTTGTAGGACTGATGTTGAATAAATGCAGTAATAGCATTCCTCTCATATTCACGTAATATGTGGCAGCGTTGCTGCAATGTTTTGTCAATGTTTAACATCATTCTTTCATTCTCATGACGTTTCTTGTCAACGGCAATGCAATGTTTCGCTTGACATTCCATGAATCTCATCCCATGACACTCCATCCCACACCCCAAAAACCCATGACATGTCATTCCAAGAAATTTCCAGGAATTCCTTGCCATGACATTCTACTGCATCCCCAAAATGTCAGTCCATGACATCACAGTCAAACTCCAAGAATCACATTGCATCCCTCCAAAGAAACCCCAAACAAAACATGAATACCCTTTCACAAACAAGTTCTCATTCCGGTAAACATCGCAATGCGGTATTCCATTGAATCCCCTTCGATAAAACATGTCCAATTTCACAAAGTGTCATGGCATGAAATTCCAAGAAAACTGCATGAAAATTCCATAGAAGTCCATACATGGCACAAAAGTGTTACTTTAAAGTTCATGTGATGACGGCCAGCGTTACAGTAGTGTTTCTCTAGTTGTGACGGAAACCGAAATGCAGTGCTTTGTCAACATTAATATATCACGGGGTCAACTTGCCAGAGGGTTAAAGACTCTAGCTTGAGCCCGCGGCCAAAGGTTTGGTTTGTCAGAAGTGGGGTTCGAACCCACGCCTCCAGGGGAGACTGCGACCTGAACGCAGCGCCTTAGACCGCTCGGCCATCCTGACATTCCAGCTACTGGCGAGCAGCGTTTTTGGAGCTACTCCGAATGGCAGATGATCTAGAAGCTAGTGGTCCCCCGCTCACCCTAGTCACAACACAGGCCTCGTTGGCGCAGTTAGGCAGCGCGTCAGTCTCATAATCTGAAGGTCGTGAGTTCGAGCCTCACACGGGGCAGAGTGGTGCTTTTTGGCACACGAGAGCGTTTAGGCGAAAGTGAGGGTTTCTTTATACCCTTTCGTGTGATTGTCCATTTCTTCATGAGCAATGCGATTGAAATGCAGTGCTTTTGTAGGACTGATGTTGAATAAATGCAGTAATAGCATTCCTCTCATATTCACGTAATATGTGGCAGCGTTGCTGCAATGTTTTGTCAATGTTTAACATCATTCTTTCATTCTCATGACGTTTCTTGTCAACGGCAATGCAATGTTTCGCTTGACATTCCATGAATCTCATCCCATGACACTCCATCCCACACCCCAAAAACCCATGACATGTCATTCCAAGAAATTTCCAGGAATTCCTTGCCATGACATTCTACTGCATCCCCAAAATGTCAGTCCATGACATCACAGTCAAACTCCAAGAATCACATTGCATCCCTCCAAAGAAACCCCAAACAAAACATGAATACCCTTTCACAAACAAGTTCTCATTCCGGTAAACATCGCAATGCGGTATTCCATTAAATCCCCTTCGATAAAACATGTCCAATTTCACAAAGTGTCATGGCATGAAATTCCAAGAAAACTGCATGAAAATTCCATAGAAGTCCATACATGGCACAAAAGTGTTACTTTAAAGTTCATGTGATGACGGCCAGCGTTACAGTAGTGTTTCTCTAGTTGTGACGGAAACCGAAATGCAGTGCTTTGTCAACATTAATATATCACGGGGTCAACTTGCCAGAGGGTTAAAGACTCTAGCTTGAGCCCGCGGCCAAAGGTTTGGTTTGTCAGAAGTGGGATTCGAACCCACGCCTCCAGGGGAGACTGTGACCTGAACGCAGCGCCTTAGACTGCTCGGCCATCCTGACGTTGCAGCTACTGGCGAGCAGCGTTTTTGGAGCTACTCCGAATAGCAGATGATCTAGAAGCTAGTGGTCCCCCGCTCACCCTAGTCACAACACAGGCCTCGTTGGCGCAGTTAGGCAGCGCGTCAGTCTCATAATCTGAAGGTCGTGAGTTCGAGCCTCACACGGGGCAGAGTGGTGCTTTTTGGCACACGAGAGCGTTTAGGCGAAAGTGAGGGTTTCTTTATACCCTTTCGTGTGATTGTCCATTTCTTCATGAGCAATGCGATTGAAATGCAGTGCTTTTGTAGGACTGATGTTGAATAAATGCAGTAATAGCATTCCTCTCATATTCACGTAATATGTGGCAGCGTTGCTGCAATGTTTTGTCAATGTTTAACATAATTCTTTCATTCTCATGACGTTTCTTGTCAACGGCAATGCAATGTTTCGCTTGACATTCCATGAATCTCATCCCATGACACTCCATCCCACACCCCAAAAACCCATGACATGTCATTCCAAGAAATTTCCAGGAATTCCTTCCCATGACATTCTACTGCATACCCAAAATGTCAGTCCATGACATCACAGTCAAACTCCAAGAATCACATTGCATCCCTCCAAAGAAACCTCAAACAAAACATGAATACCCTTTCACAAACAAGTTCTCATTCCGGTAAACATCGCAATGCGGTATTCCATTGAATCCCCTTCGATAAAACATGTCCAATTTCACAAAGTGTCATGGCATGAAATTCCAAGAAAACTGCATGAAAATTCCATAGAAGTCCATACATGGCACAAAAGTGTTACTTTAAAGTTCATGTGATGACGGCCAGCGTTACAGTAGTGTTTCTCTAGTTGTGACGGAAACCGAAATGAAGTGCTTTGTCAACATTAATATATCACGGGGTCAACTTGCCAGAGGGTTAAAGACTCTAGCTTGAGCCCGCGGCCAAAGGTTTGGTTTGTCAGAAGTGGGATTCGAACCCACGCCTCCAGGGGAGACTGCGACCTGAACGCAGCGCCTTAGACCGCTCGGCCATCCTGACGTTGCAACTACTGGCGAGCAGCGTTTTTGGAGCTACTCCGAATAGCAGATGATCTAGAAGCTAGTGGTCCCCCGCTCACCCTAGTCACAACACAGGCCTCGTTGGCGCAGTTAGGCAGCGCGTCAGTCTCATAATCTGAAGGTCGTGAGTTCGAGCCTCACACGGGGCAGAGTGGTGCTTTTTGGCACACGAGAGCGTTTAGGCGAAAGTGAGGGTTTCTTTATACCCTTTCGTGTGATTGTCCATTTCTTCATGAGCAATGCGATTGAAATGCAGTGCTTTTGTAGGACTGATGTTGAATAAATGCAGTAATAGCATTCCTCTCATATTCACGTAATATGTGGCAGCGTTGCTGCAATGTTTTGTCAATGTTTAACATCATTCTCTCATTCTCATGACGTTTCTTGTCAACGGCAATGCAATGTTTCGCTTGACATTCCATGAATCTCATCCCATGACACTCCATCCCACACCCCAAAAACCCATGACATGTCATTCCAAGAAATTTCCAGGAATTCCTTGCCATGACATTCTACTGCATCCCCAAAATGTCAGTCCATGACATCACAGTCAAACTCCAAGAATCACATTGCATCCCTCCAAAGAAACCTCAAACAAAACATGAATACCCTTTCACAAACAAGTTCTCATTCCGGTAAACATCGCAATGCGGTATTCCATTGAATCCCCTTCGATAAAACATGTCCAATTTCACAAAGTGTCATGGCATGAAATTCCAAGAAAACTGCATGAAAATTCCATAGAAGTCCATACATGGCACAAAAGTGTTACTTTAAAGTTCATGTGATGACGGCCAGCGTTACAGTAGTGTTTCTCTAGTTGTGACGGAAACCGAAATGCAGTGCTTTGTCAACATTAATATATCACGGGGTCAACTTGCCAGAGGGTTAAAGACTCTAGCTTGAGCCCGCGGCCAAAGGTTTGGTTTGTCAGAAGTGGGATTCGAACCCACGCCTCCAGGGGAGACTGCGACCTGAACGCAGCGCCTTAGACCGCTCGGCCATCCTGACATTGCAGCTACTGGCGAGCAGCGTTTTTGGAGCTACTCCAAATGGCAGATGATCTAGAAGCTAGTGGTCCCCCACTCACCCTAGTCACAGCACAGGCCTCGTTGTCGCAGTTAGGCAGCGCGTCAGTCTCATAATCTGAAGGTCGTGAGTTCGAGCCTCACACGGGGCAGAGTGGTGCTTTTTGGCACACGAGAGCGTTTAGGCGAAAGTGAGGGTTTCTTTATACCCTTTCGTGTGATTGTCCATTTCTTCATGAGCAATGCGATTGAAATGCAGTGCTTTTGTAGGACTGATGTTGAATAAATGCAGTAATAGCATTCCTCTCATATTCACGTAATATGTGGCAGCGTTGCTGCAATGTTTTGTCAATGTTTAACATCATTCTTTCATTCTCATGACGTTTCTTGTCAACGGCAATGCAATGTTTCGCTTGACATTCCATGAATCTCATCCCATGACACTCCATCCCACACCCCAAAAACCCATGACATATCATTCCAAGAAATTTCCAGGAATTCCTTGCCATGACATTCTACTGCATCCCCAAAATGTCAGTCCATGACATCACAGTCAAACTCCAAGAATCACATTGCATCCCTCCAAAGAAACCCCAAACAAAACATGAATACCCTTTCACAAACAAGTTCTCATTCCGGTAAACATCGCAATGCGGTATTCCATTGAATCCCCTTCGATAAAACATGTCCAATTTCACAAAGTGTCATGGCATGAAATTCCAAGAAAACTGCATGAAAATTCCATAGAAGTCCATACATGGCACAAAAGTGTTACTTTAAAGTTCATGTGATGACGGCCAGCGTTACAGTAGTGTTTCTCTAGTTGTGACGGAAACCGAAATGCAGTGCTTTGACAACATTAATATATCACGGGGTGAACTTGCCAGAGGGTTAAAGACTCTAGCTTGAGCCCGCGGCCAAAGATTTGGTTTGTCAGAAGTGGGATTCGAACCCACGCCTCCAGGGGAGACTGCGACCTGAACGCAGCGCCTTAGACCGCTCGGCCATCCTGACATTGCAGCTACTGGCGAGCAGCGTTTTTGGAGCTACTCCAAATGGCAGATGATCTAGAAGCTAGTGGTCCCCCACTCACCCTAGTCACAACACAGGCTTCGTTGGCGCAGTTAGGCAGCGCGTCAGTCTCATAATCTGAAGGTCGTGAGTTCGAGCCTCACACTGGGCAGAGTGGTGCTTTTTGGCACACGAGAGCGTTTAGGCGAAAGTGAGGGTTTCTTTATACCCTTTCGTGTGATTGTCCATTTCTTCATGAGCAATGCGATTGAAATGCAGTGCTTTTGTAGGACTGATGTTGAATAAATGCAGTAATAGCATTCCTCTCATATTCACGTAATATGTGGCAGCGTTGCTGCAATGTTTTGTCAATGTTTAACATCATTCTTTCATTCTCATGACGTTTCTTGTCAACGGCAATGCAATGTTTCGCTTGACATTCCATGAATCTCATCTCATGACACTCCATCCCACACCCCAAAAACCCATGACATGTCATTCCAAGAAATTTCCAGGAATTCCTTGCCATGACATTCTACTGCATCCCCAAAATGTCAGTCCATGACATCACAGTCAAACTCCAAGAATCACATTGCATCCCTCCAAAGAAACCCCAAACAAAACATGAATACCCTTTCACAAACAAGTTCTCATTCCGGTAAACATGGCAATGCGGTATTCCATTGAATCCCCTTCGATAAAACATGTCCAATTTCACAAAGTGTCATGGCATGAAATTCCAAGAAAACTGCATGAAAATTCCATAGAAGTCCATACATGGCACAAAAGTGTTACTTTAAAGTTCATGTGATGACGGCCAGCGTTACAGTAGTGTTTCTCTAGTTGTGACGGAAACCGAAATGCAGTGCTTTGTCAACATTAATATATCACGGGGTCAACTTGCCAGAGGGTTAAAGACTCTAGCTTGAGCCCGCGGCCAAAGGTTTGGTTTGTCAGAAGTGGGATTCGAACCCACGCCTCCAGGGGAGACTGCGACCTGAACGCAGCGCCTTAGACCGCTCGGCCATCCTGACATTGCAGCTACTGGCGAGCAGCGTTTTTGGAGCTACTCCAAATGGCAGATGATCTAGAAGCTAGTGGTCCCCCACTCACCCTAGTCACAATACAGGCCTCGTTGGCGCAGTTAGGCAGCGCGTCAGTCTCATAATCTGAAGGTCCTGAGTTCGAGCCTCACACGGGGCAGAGTGGTGCTTTTTGGCACACGAGAGCGTTTAGGCGAAAGTGAGGGTTTCTTTATACCCTTTCGTGTGATTGTCCATTTCTTCATGAGCAATGCGATTGAAATGCAGTGCTTTTGTAGGACTGATGTTGAATAAATGCAGTAATAGCATTCCTCTCATATTCACGTAATATGTGGCAGCGTTGCTGCAATGTTTTGTCAATGTTTAACATCATTCTTTCATTCTCATGACGTTTCTTGTCAACGGCAATGCAATGTTTCGCTTGACATTCCATGAATCTCATCCCAAGACACTCCATCCCACACCCCAAGAACCCATGACATGTCATTCCAAGAAATTTCCAGGAATTCCTTGTCATTACATTCTACTGCATCCCCAAAATGTCAGTCCATGACATCACAGTCAAACTCCAAGAATCACATTGCATCCCTCCAAAGAAACCCCAAACAAAACATGAATACCCTTTCACAAACAAGTTCTCATTCCGGTAAACATCGCAATGCGGTATTCCATTGAATCCCCTTCGATAAAACATGTCCAATTTCACAAAGTGTCATGGCATGAAATTCCAAGAAAACTGCATGAAAATTCCATAGAAGTCCATACATGGCACAAAAGTGTTACTTTAAAGTTCATGTGATGACGGCCAGCGTTACAGTAGTGTTTCTCTAGTTGTGACGGAAACCGAAATGCAGTGCTTTGTCAACATTAATATATCACGGGGTCAACTTGCCAGAGGGTTAAAGACTCTAGCTTGAGCCCGCGGCCAAAGGTTTGGTTTGTCAGAAGTGGGATTCGAACCAACACCTCCAGGGGAGACTGCGACCTGAACGCAGCGCCTTAGACCGCTCGGCCATCCTGACATTGCAGCTACTGGCGAGCAGCGTTTTTGGAGCTACTCCAAATGGCAGATGATCTAGAAGCTAGTGGTCCCCCACTCACCCTAGTCACAACACAGGCCTCGTTGGCGCAGTTAGGCAGCGCGTCAGTCTCATAATCTGAAGGTCGTGAGTTCGAGCCTCACACTGGGCAGAGTGGTGCTTTTTGGCACACGAGAGCGTTTAGGCGAAAGTGAGGGTTTCTTTATACCCTTTCGTGTGATTGTCCATTTCTTCATGAGCAATGCGATTGAAATGCAATGCTTTTGTAGGACTTATGTTGAATAAATGCAGTAATAGCATTCCTCTCATATTCACGTAATATGTGGCAGCGTTGCTGCAATGTTTTGTCAATGTTTAACATCATTCTTTCATTCTCATGACGTTTCTTTTCAACGGCAATGCAATGTTTCGCTTGACATTCCATGAATCTCATCCCATGACACTCCATCCCACACCCCAAAAACCCATGACATGTAATTCCAAGAAATATCCAGGAATTCCTTGCCATGACATTCTACTGCATCCCCAAAATGTCAGTCCATGACATCACAGTCAAACTCCAAGAATCACATTGCATCCCTCCAAAGAAACCCCAAACAAAACATGAATACCCTTTCACAAACAAGTTCTCATTCCGGTAAACATCGCAATGCGGTATTCCATTGAATCCCCTTCGATAAAACATGTCCAATTTCACAAAGTGTCATGGAATGAAATTCCAAGAAAACTGCATGAAAATTCCATAGAAGTCCATACATGGCACAAAAGTGTTACTTTAAAGTTCATGTGATGACGGCCAGCGTTATAGTAGTGTTTCTCTAGTTGTGACGGAAACCGAAATGCAGTGCTTTGTCAACATTAATATATCACGGGGTCAACTTGCCAGAGGGTTAAAGACTCTAGCTTGAGCCCGCGGCCAAAGGTTTGGTTTGTCAGAAGTGGGATTCGAACCCACGTCTCCAGGGGAGACTGCGACCTGAACGCAGCGCCTTAGACCGCTCGGCCATCCTGACGTTGCAGCTACTGGCGAGCAGCGTTTTTGGAGCTACTCCGAATAGCAGATGATCTAGAAGCTAGTGGTCCCCCGCTCACCCTAGTCACAACACAGGCCTCGTTGGCGCAGTTAGGCAGCGCGTCAGTCTCATAATCTGAAGGTCGTGAGTTCGAGCCTCACACGGGGCAGAGTGGTGCTTTTTGGCACACGAGAGCGTTTAGGCGAAAGTGAGGGTTTCTTTATACCCTTTCGTGTGATTGTCCATTTCTTCATGAGCAATGCGATTGAAATGCAGTGCTTTTGTAGGACTGATGTTGAATAAATGCAGTAATAGCATTCCTCTCATATTCACGTAATATGTGGCAGCGTTGCTGCAATGTTTTGTCAATGTTTAACATAATTCTTTCATTCTCATGACGTTTCTTGTCAACGGCAATGCAATGTTTCGCTTGACATTCCATGAATCTCATCCCATGACACTCCATCCCACACCCCAAAAACCCATGACATGTCATTCCAAGAAATTTCCAGGAATTCCTTGCCATGACATTCTACTGCATCCCCAAAATGTCAGTCCATGACATCACAGTCAAACTCCAAGAATCACATTGCATCCCTCCAAAGAAACCTCAAACAAAACATGAATACCCTTTCACAAACAAGTTCTCATTCCGGTAAACATCGCAATGCGGTATTCCATTGAATCCCCTTCGATAAAACATGTCCAATTTCACAAAGTGTCATGGCATGAAATTCCAAGAAAACTGCATGAAAATTCCATAGAAGTCCATACATGGCACAAAAGTGTTACTTTAAAGTTCATGTGATGACGGCCAGCGTTACAGTAGTGTTTCTCTAGTTGTGACGGAAACCGAAATGCAGTGCTTTGTCAACATTAATATATCAACTTGCCAGAGGGTTAAAGACTCTAGCTTGAGCCCGCGGCCAAAGGTTTGGTTTGTCAGAAGTGGGATTCGAACCCACGCCTACAGGGGAGACTGCGACCTGAACGCAGCGCCTTAGACCGCTCGGCCATCCTGACATTGCAGCTACTGGCGAGCAGCGTTTTTGGAGCTACTCCAAATGGCAGATGATCTAGAAGCTAGTGGTCCCCCACTCACCCTAGTCACAGCACAGGCCTCGTTGTCGCAGTTAGGCAGCGCGTCAGTCTCATAATCTGAAGGTCGTGAGTTCGAGCCTCACACGGGGCAGAGTGGTGCTTTTTGGCACACGAGAGCGTTTAGGCGAAAGTGAGGGTTTCTTTATACCCTTTCGTGTGATTGTCCATTTCTTCATGAGCAATGCGATTGAAATGCAGTGCTTTTGTAGGACTGATGTTGAATAAATGCAGTAATAGCATTCCTCTCATATTCACGTAATATGTGGCAGCGTTGCTGCAATGTTTTGTCAATGTTTAACATCATTCTTTCATTCTCATGACGTTTCTTGTCAACGGCAATGCAATGTTTCGCTTGACATTCCATGAATCTCATCCCATGACACTCCATCCCACACCCCAAAAACCCATGACATGTCATTCCAAGAAATTTCCAGGAATTCCTTGCCATGACATTCTACTGCATCCCCAAAATGTCAGTCCATGACATCACAGTCAAACTCCAAGAATCACATTGCATCCCTCCAAAGAAACCCCAAACAAAACATGAATACCCTTTCACAAACAAGTTCTCATTCCGGTAAACATCGCAATGCGGTATTCCATTGAATCCCCTTCGATAAAACATGTCCAATTTCACAAAGTGTCATGGCATGAAATTCCAAGAAAACTGCATGAAAATTCCATAGAAGTCCATACATGGCACAAAAGTGTTACTTTAAAGTTCATGTGATGACGGCCAGCGTTACAGTAGTGTTTCTCTAGTTGTGACGGAAACCGAAATGCAGTGCTTTGACAACATTAATATATCACGGGGTCAACTTGCCAGAGGGTTAAAGACTCTAGCTTGAGCCCGCGGCCAAAGATTTGGTTTGTCAGAAGTGGGATTCGAACCCACGCCTCCAGGGGAGACTGCGACCTGAACGCAGCGCCTTAGACCGCTCGGCCATCCTGACATTGCAGCTACTGGCGAGCAGCGTTTTTGGAGCTACTCCAAATGGCAGATGATCTAGAAGCTAGTGGTCCCCCACTCACCCTAGTCACAACACAGGCCTCGTTGGCGCAGTTAGGCAGCGCGTCAGTCTCATAATCTGAAGGTCGTGAGTTCGAGCCTCACACTGGGCAGAGTGGTGCTTTTTGGCACACGAGAGCGTTTAGGCGAAAGTGAGGGTTTCTTTATACCCTTTCGTGTGATTGTCCATTTCTTCATGAGCAATGCGATTGAAATGCAGTGCTTTTGTAGGACTGATGTTGAATAAATGCAGTAATAGCATTCCTCTCATATTCACGTAATATGTGGCAGCGTTGCTGCAATGTTTTGTCAATGTTTAACATCATTCTTTCATTCTCATGACGTTTCTTGTCAACGGCAATGCAATGTTTCGCTTGACATTCCATGAATCTCATCCCATGACACTCCATCCCACACCCCAAGAACCCATGACATGTCATTCCAAGAAATTTCCAGGAATTCCTTGTCATGACATTCTACTGCATCCCCAAAATGTCAGTCCATGACATCACAGTCAAACTCCAAGAATCACATTGCATCCCTCCAAAGAAACCCCAAACAAAACATGAATACCCTTTCACAAACAAGTTCTCATTCCGGTAAACATCGCAATGCGGTATTCCATTGAATCCCCTTCGATAAAACATGTCCAATTTCACAAAGTGTCATGGCATGAAATTCCAAGAAAACTGCATGAAAATTCCATAGAAGTCCATACATGGCACAAAAGTGTTACTTTAAAGTTCATGTGATGACGGCCAGCGTTACAGTAGTGTTTCTCTAGTTGTGACGGAAACCGAAATGCAGTGCTTTGTCAACATTAATATATCACGGGGTCAACTTGCCAGAGGGTTAAAGACTCTAGCTTGAGCCCGCGGCCAAAGGTTTGGTTTGTCAGAAGTGGGATTCGAACCCACGCCTCCAGGGGAGACTGCGACCTGAACGCAGCGCCTTAGACCGCTCGGCCATCCTGACGTTGCAGCTACTGGCGAGCAGCGTTTTTGGAGCTACTCCGAATAGCAGATGATCTAGAAGCTAGTGGTCCCCCGCTCACCCTAGTCACAACACAGGCCTCGTTGGCGCAGTTAGGCAGCGCGTCAGTCTCATAATCTGAAGGTCGTGAGTTCGAGCCTCACACGGGGCAGAGTGGTGCTTTTTGGCACACGAGAGCGTTTAGGCGAAAGTGAGGGTTTCTTTATACCCTTTCGTGTGATTGTCCATTTCATCATGAGCAATGCGATTGAAATGCAATGCTTTTGTAGGACTTATGTTGAATAAATGCAGTAATAGCATTCCTCTCATATTCACGTAATATGTGGCAGCGTTGCTGCAATGTTTTGTCAATGTTTAACATCATTCTTTCATTCTCATGACGTTTCTTGTCAACGGCAATGCAATGTTTCGCTTGACATTCCATGAATCTCATCCCATGACACTCCATCCCACACCCCAAAAACCCATGACATGTCATTCCAAGAAATTTCCAGGAATTCCTTGCCATGACATGCTACTGCATCCCCAAAATGTCAGTCCATGACATCACAGTCAAACTCCAAGAATCACATTGCATCCCTCCAAAGAAACCCCAAACAAAACATGAATACCCTTTCACAAACAAGTTCTCATTCCGGTAAACATCGCAATGCGGTATTCCATTGAATCCCCTTCGATAAAACATGTCCAATTTCACAAAGTGTCATGGCATGAAATTCCAAGAAAACTGCATGAAAATTCCATAGAAGTCCATACATGGCACAAAAGTGTTACTTTAAAGTTCATGTGATGACGGCCAGCGTTACAGTAGTGTTTCTCTAGTTGTGACGGAAACCGAAATGCAGTGCTTTGTCAACATTAATATATCACGGGGTCAACTTGCCAGAGGGTTAAAGACTCTAGCTTGAGCCCGCGGCCAAAGGTTTGGTTTGTCAGAAGTGGGATTCGAACCCACGCCTCCAGGGGAGACTGCGACCTGAACGCAGCGCCTTAGACCGCTCGGCCATCCTGACGTTGCAGCTACTGGCGAGCAGCGTTTTTGGAGCTACTCCGAATAGCAGATGATCTAGAAGCTAGTGGTCCCCTCAGGTCCCCTCAGGTCACCCTAGTCACAACACAGGCCTCGTTGGCGCAGTTAGGCAGCGCGTCAGTCTCATAATCTGAAGGTCGTGAGTTCGAGCCTCACACGGGGCAGAGTGGTGCTTTTTGGCACACGAGAGCGTTTAGGCGAAAGTGAGGGTTTCTTTATACCCTTTCGTGTGATTGTCCATTTCTTCATGAGCAATGCGATTGAAATGCAATGCTTTTGTAGGACTTATGTTGAATAAATGCAGTAATAGCATTCCTCTCATATTCACGTAATATGTGGCAGCGTTGCTGCAATGTTTTGTCAATGTTTAACATCATTCTTTCATTCTCATGACGTTTCTTGTCAACGGCAATGCAATGTTTCGCTTGACATTCCATGAATCTCATCCCATGACACTCCATCCCACACCCCAAAAACCCATGACATGTAATTCCAAGAAATATCCAGGAATTCCTTGCCATGACATTCTACTGCATCCCCAAAATGTCAGTCCATGACATCACAGTCAAACTCCAAGAATCACATTGCATCCCTCCAAAGAAACCCCAAACAAAACTTGAATACCCTTTCACAAACAAGTTCTCATTCCGGTAAACATCGCAATGCGGTATTCCATTGAATCCCCTTCGATAAAACATGTCCAATTTCACAAAGTGTCATGGCATGAAATTCCAAGAAAACTGCATGAAAATTCCATAGAAGTCCATACATGGCACAAAAGTGTTACTTTAAAGTTCATGTGATGACGGCCAGCGTTACAGTAGTGTTTCTCTAGTTGTGACGGAAACCGAAATGCAGTGCTTTGTCAACATTAATATATCACGGGGTCAACTTGCCAGAGGGTTAAAGACTCTAGCTTGAGCCCGCGGCCAAAGGTTTGGTTTGTCAGAAGTGGGATTCGAACCCACGTCTCCAGGGGAGACTGCGACCTGAACGCAGCGCCTTAGACCGCTCGGCCATCCTGACATTGCAGCTACTGGCGAGCAGCGTTTTTGGAGCTACTCCAAATGGCAGATGATCTAGAAGCTAGTGGTCCCCCGCTCACCCTAGTCACAACACAGGCCTCGTTGGCGCAGTTAGGCAGCGCGTCAGTCTCATAATCTGAAGGTCGTGAGTTCGAGCCTCACACGGGGCAGAGTGGTGCTTTTTGGCACACGAGAGCGTTTAGGCGAAAGTGAGGGTTTCTTTATACCCTTTCGTGTGATTGTCCATTTCTTCATGAGCAATGCGATTGAAATGCAATGCTTTTGTAGGACTTATGTTGAATAAATGCAGTAATAGCATTCCTCTCATATTCACGTAATATGTGGCAGCGTTGCTGCAATGTTTTGTCAATGTTTAACATCATTCTTTCATTCTCATGACGTTTCTTGTCAACGGCAATGCAATGTTTCGCTTGACATTCCATGAATCTCATCCCATGACACTCCATCCCACACCCCAAAAACCCATGACATGTCATTCCAAGAAATTTCCAGGAATTCCTTGCCATGACATTCTACTGCATCCCCAAAATGTCAGTCCATGACATCACAGTCAAACTCCAAGAATCACATTGCATCCCTCCAAAGAAACCCCAAACAAAACATGAATACCCTTTCACAAACAAGTTCTCATTCCGGTAAACATCGCAATGCGGTATTCCATTGAATCCCCTTCGATAAAACATGTCCAATTTCACAAAGTGTCATGGCATGAAATTCCAAGAAAACTGCATGAAAATTCCATAGAAGTCCATACATGGCACAAAAGTGTTACTTTAAAGTTCATGTGATGACGGCCAGCGTTACAGTAGTGTTTCTCTAGTTGTGACGGAAACCGAAATGCAGTGCTTTGTCAACATTAATATATCACGGGGTCAACTTGCCAGAGGGTTAAAGACTCTAGCTTGAGCCCGCGGCCAAAGGTTTGGTTTGTCAGAAGTGGGATTCGAACCCACGTCTCCAGGGGAGACTGCGACCTGAACGCAGCGCCTTAGACCGCTCGGCCATCCTGACGTTGCAGCTACTGGCGAGCAGCGTTTTTGGAGCTACTCCGAATAGCAGATGATCTAGAAGCTAGTGGTCCCCCGCTCACCCTAGTCACAACACAGGCCTCGTTGGCGCAGTTAGGCAGCGCGTCAGTCTCATAATCTGAAGGTCGTGAGTTCGAGCCTCACACGGGGCAGAGTGGTGCTTTTTGGCACACGAGAGCGTTTAGGCGAAAGTGAGGGTTTCTTTATACCCTTTCGTGTGATTGTCCATTTCTTCATGAGCAATGCGATTGAAATGCAGTGCTTTTGTAGGACTGATGTTGAATAAATGCAGTAATAGCATTCCTCTCATATTCACGTAATATGTGGCAGCGTTGCTGCAATGTTTTGTCAATGTTTAACATAATTCTTTCATTCTCATGACGTTTCTTGTCAACGGCAATGCAATGTTTCGCTTGACATTCCATGAATCTCATCCCATGACACTCCATCCCACACCCCAAAAACCCATGACATGTCATTCCAAGAAATTTCCAGGAATTCCTTGCCATGACATTCTACTGCATCCCCAAAATGTCAGTCCATGACATCACAGTCAAACTCCAAGAATCACATTGCATCCCTCCAAAGAAACCTCAAACAAAACATGAATACCCTTTCACAAACAAGTTCTCATTCCGGTAAACATCGCAATGCGGTATTCCATTGAATCCCCTTCGATAAAACATGTCCAATTTCACAAAGTGTCATGGCATGAAATTCCAAGAAAACTGCATGAAAATTCCATAGAAGTCCATACATGGCACAAAAGTGTTACTTTAAAGTTCATGTGATGACGGCCAGCGTTACAGTAGTGTTTCTCTAGTTGTGACGGAAACCGAAATGCAGTGCTTTGTCAACATTAATATATCAACTTGCCAGAGGGTTAAAGACTCTAGCTTGAGCCCGCGGCCAAAGGTTTGGTTTGTCAGAAGTGGGATTCGAACCCACGCCTACAGGGGAGACTGCGACCTGAACGCAGCGCCTTAGACCGCTCGGCCATCCTGACATTGCAGCTACTGGCGAGCAGCGTTTTTGGAGCTACTCCAAATGGCAGATGATCTAGAAGCTAGTGGTCCCCCACTCACCCTAGTCACAGCACAGGCCTCGTTGTCGCAGTTAGGCAGCGCGTCAGTCTCATAATCTGAAGGTCGTGAGTTCGAGCCTCACACGGGGCAGAGTGGTGCTTTTTGGCACACGAGAGCGTTTAGGCGAAAGTGAGGGTTTCTTTATACCCTTTCGTGTGATTGTCCATTTCTTCATGAGCAATGCGATTGAAATGCAGTGCTTTTGTAGGACTGATGTTGAATAAATGCAGTAATAGCATTCCTCTCATATTCACGTAATATGTGGCAGCGTTGCTGCAATGTTTTGTCAATGTTTAACATCATTCTTTCATTCTCATGACGTTTCTTGTCAACGGCAATGCAATGTTTCGCTTGACATTCCATGAATCTCATCCCATGACACTCCATCCCACACCCCAAAAACCCATGACATGTCATTCCAAGAAATTTCCAGGAATTCCTTGCCATGACATTCTACTGCATCCCCAAAATGTCAGTCCATGACATCACAGTCAAACTCCAAGAATCACATTGCATCCCTCCAAAGAAACCCCAAACAAAACATGAATACCCTTTCACAAACAAGTTCTCATTCCGGTAAACATCGCAATGCGGTATTCCATTGAATCCCCTTCGATAAAACATGTCCAATTTCACAAAGTGTCATGGCATGAAATTCCAAGAAAACTGCATGAAAATTCCATAGAAGTCCATACATGGCACAAAAGTGTTACTTTAAAGTTCATGTGATGACGGCCAGCGTTACAGTAGTGTTTCTCTAGTTGTGACGGAAACCGAAATGCAGTGCTTTGACAACATTAATATATCACGGGGTCAACTTGCCAGAGGGTTAAAGACTCTAGCTTGAGCCCGCGGCCAAAGATTTGGTTTGTCAGAAGTGGGATTCGAACCCACGCCTCCAGGGGAGACTGCGACCTGAACGCAGCGCCTTAGACCGCTCGGCCATCCTGACATTGCAGCTACTGGCGAGCAGCGTTTTTGGAGCTACTCCAAATGGCAGATGATCTAGAAGCTAGTGGTCCCCCACTCACCCTAGTCACAACACAGGCCTCGTTGGCGCAGTTAGGCAGCGCGTCAGTCTCATAATCTGAAGGTCGTGAGTTCGAGCCTCACACTGGGCAGAGTGGTGCTTTTTGGCACACGAGAGCGTTTAGGCGAAAGTGAGGGTTTCTTTATACCCTTTCGTGTGATTGTCCATTTCTTCATGAGCAATGCGATTGAAATGCAGTGCTTTTGTAGGACTGATGTTGAATAAATGCAGTAATAGCATTCCTCTCATATTCACGTAATATGTGGCAGCGTTGCTGCAATGTTTTGTCAATGTTTAACATCATTCTTTCATTCTCATGACGTTTCTTGTCAACGGCAATGCAATGTTTCGCTTGACATTCCATGAATCTCATCCCATGACACTCCATCCCACACCCCAAGAACCCATGACATGTCATTCCAAGAAATTTCCAGGAATTCCTTGTCATGACATTCTACTGCATCCCCAAAATGTCAGTCCATGACATCACAGTCAAACTCCAAGAATCACATTGCATCCCTCCAAAGAAACCCCAAACAAAACATGAATACCCTTTCACAAACAAGTTCTCATTCCGGTAAACATCGCAATGCGGTATTCCATTGAATCCCCTTCGATAAAACATGTCCAATTTCACAAAGTGTCATGGCATGAAATTCCAAGAAAACTGCATGAAAATTCCATAGAAGTCCATACATGGCACAAAAGTGTTACTTTAAAGTTCATGTGATGACGGCCAGCGTTACAGTAGTGTTTCTCTAGTTGTGACGGAAACCGAAATGCAGTGCTTTGTCAACATTAATATATCACGGGGTCAACTTGCCAGAGGGTTAAAGACTCTAGCTTGAGCCCGCGGCCAAAGGTTTGGTTTGTCAGAAGTGGGATTCGAACCCACGCCTCCAGGGGAGACTGCGACCTGAACGCAGCGCCTTAGACCGCTCGGCCATCCTGACGTTGCAGCTACTGGCGAGCAGCGTTTTTGGAGCTACTCCGAATAGCAGATGATCTAGAAGCTAGTGGTCCCCCGCTCACCCTAGTCACAACACAGGCCTCGTTGGCGCAGTTAGGCAGCGCGTCAGTCTCATAATCTGAAGGTCGTGAGTTCGAGCCTCACACGGGGCAGAGTGGTGCTTTTTGGCACACGAGAGCGTTTAGGCGAAAGTGAGGGTTTCTTTATACCCTTTCGTGTGATTGTCCATTTCTTCATGAGCAATGCGATTGAAATGCAATGCTTTTGTAGGACTTATGTTGAATAAATGCAGTAATAGCATTCCTCTCATATTCACGTAATATGTGGCAGCGTTGCTGCAATGTTTTGTCAATGTTTAACATCATTCTTTCATTCTCATGACGTTTCTTGTCAACGGCAATGCAATGTTTCGCTTGACATTCCATGAATCTCATCCCATGACACTCCATCCCACACCCCAAAAACCCATGACATGTCATTCCAAGAAATTTCCAGGAATTCCTTGCCATGACATGCTACTGCATCCCCAAAATGTCAGTCCATGACATCACAGTCAAACTCCAAGAATCACATTGCATCCCTCCAAAGAAACCCCAAACAAAACATGAATACCCTTTCACAAACAAGTTCTCATTCCGGTAAACATCGCAATGCGGTATTCCATTGAATCCCCTTCGATAAAACATGTCCAATTTCACAAAGTGTCATGGCATGAAATTCCAAGAAAACTGCATGAAAATTCCATAGAAGTCCATACATGGCACAAAAGTGTTACTTTAAAGTTCATGTGATGACGGCCAGCGTTACAGTAGTGTTTCTCTAGTTGTGACGGAAACCGAAATGCAGTGCTTTGTCAACATTAATATATCACGGGGTCAACTTGCCAGAGGGTTAAAGACTCTAGCTTGAGCCCGCGGCCAAAGGTTTGGTTTGTCAGAAGTGGGATTCGAACCCACGCCTCCAGGGGAGACTGCGACCTGAACGCAGCGCCTTAGACCGCTCGGCCATCCTGACGTTGCTGCTACTGGCGAGCAGCGTTTTTGGAGCTACTCCGAATAGCAGATGATCTAGAAGCTAGTGGTCCCCTCAGGTCCCCTCAGGTCACCCTAGTCACAACACAGGCCTCGTTGGCGCAGTTAGGCAGCGCGTCAGTCTCATAATCTGAAGGTCGTGAGTTCGAGCCTCACACGGGGCAGAGTGGTGCTTTTTGGCACACGAGAGCGTTTAGGCGAAAGTGAGGGTTTCTTTATACCCTTTCGTGTGATTGTCCATTTCTTCATGAGCAATGCGATTGAAATGCAATGCTTTTGTAGGACTTATGTTGAATAAATGCAGTAATAGCATTCCTCTCATATTCACGTAATATGTGGCAGCGTTGCTGCAATGTTTTGTCAATGTTTAACATCATTCTTTCATTCTCATGACGTTTCTTGTCAACGGCAATGCAATGTTTCGCTTGACATTCCATGAATCTCATCCCATGACACTCCATCCCACACCCCAAAAACCCATGACATGTAATTCCAAGAAATATCCAGGAATTCCTTGCCATGACATTCTACTGCATCCCCAAAATGTCAGTCCATGACATCACAGTCAAACTCCAAGAATCACATTGCATCCCTCCAAAGAAACCCCAAACAAAACTTGAATACCCTTTCACAAACAAGTTCTCATTCCGGTAAACATCGCAATGCGGTATTCCATTGAATCCCCTTCGATAAAACATGTCCAATTTCACAAAGTGTCATGGCATGAAATTCCAAGAAAACTGCATGAAAATTCCATAGAAGTCCATACATGGCACAAAAGTGTTACTTTAAAGTTCATGTGATGACGGCCAGCGTTACAGTAGTGTTTCTCTAGTTGTGACGGAAACCGAAATGCAGTGCTTTGTCAACATTAATATATCACGGGGTCAACTTGCCAGAGGGTTAAAGACTCTAGCTTGAGCCCGCGGCCAAAGGTTTGGTTTGTCAGAAGTGGGATTCGAACCCACGTCTCCAGGGGAGACTGCGACCTGAACGCAGCGCCTTAGACCGCTCGGCCATCCTGACATTGCAGCTACTGGCGAGCAGCGTTTTTGGAGCTACTCCAAATGGCAGATGATCTAGAAGCTAGTGGTCCCCCGCTCACCCTAGTCACAACACAGGCCTCGTTGGCGCAGTTAGGCAGCGCGTCAGTCTCATAATCTGAAGGTCGTGAGTTCGAGCCTCACACGGGGCAGAGTGGTGCTTTTTGGCACACGAGAGCGTTTAGGCGAAAGTGAGGGTTTCTTTATACCCTTTCGTGTGATTGTCCATTTCTTCATGAGCAATGCGATTGAAATGCAATGCTTTTGTAGGACTTATGTTGAATAAATGCAGTAATAGCATTCCTCTCATATTCACGTAATATGTGGCAGCGTTGCTGCAATGTTTTGTCAATGTTTAACATCATTCTTTCATTCTCATGACGTTTCTTGTCAACGGCAATGCAATGTTTCGCTTGACATTCCATGAATCTCATCCCATGACACTCCATCCCACACCCCAAAAACCCATGACATGTCATTCCAAGAAATTTCCAGGAATTCCTTGCCATGACATTCTACTGCATCCCCAAAATGTCAGTCCATGACATCACAGTCAAACTCCAAGAATCACATTGCATCCCTCCAAAGAAACCCCAAACAAAACATGAATACCCTTTCACAAACAAGTTCTCATTCCGGTAAACATCGCAATGCGGTATTCCATTGAATCCCCTTCGATAAAACATGTCCAATTTCACAAAGTGTCATGGCATGAAATTCCAAGAAAACTGCATGAAAATTCCATAGAAGTCCATACATGGCACAAAAGTGTTACTTTAAAGTTCATGTGATGACGGCCAGCGTTACAGTAGTGTTTCTCTAGTTGTGACGGAAACCGAAATGCAGTGCTTTGTCAACATTAATATATCACGGGGTCAACTTGCCAGAGGGTTAAAGACTCTAGCTTGAGCCCGCGGCCAAAGGTTTGGTTTGTCAGAAGTGGGATTCGAACCCACGTCTCCAGGGGAGACTGCGACCTGAACGCAGCGCCTTAGACCGCTCGGCCATCCTGACGTTGCAGCTACTGGCGAGCAGCGTTTTTGGAGCTACTCCGAATAGCAGATGATCTAGAAGCTAGTGGTCCCCCGCTCACCCTAGTCACAACACAGGCCTCGTTGGCGCAGTTAGGCAGCGCGTCAGTCTCATAATCTGAAGGTCGTGAGTTCGAGCCTCACACGGGGCAGAGTGGTGCTTTTTGGCACACGAGAGCGTTTAGGCGAAAGTGAGGGTTTCTTTATACCCTTTCGTGTGATTGTCCATTTCTTCATGAGCAATGCGATTGAAATGCAGTGCTTTTGTAGGACTGATGTTGAATAAATGCAGTAATAGCATTCCTCTCATATTCACGTAATATGTGGCAGCGTTGCTGCAATGTTTTGTCAATGTTTAACATAATTCTTTCATTCTCATGACGTTTCTTGTCAACGGCAATGCAATGTTTCGCTTGACATTCCATGAATCTCATCCCATGACACTCCATCCCACACCCCAAAAACCCATGACATGTCATTCCAAGAAATTTCCAGGAATTCCTTGCCATGACATTCTACTGCATCCCCAAAATGTCAGTCCATGACATCACAGTCAAACTCCAAGAATCACATTGCATCCCTCCAAAGAAACCTCAAACAAAACATGAATACCCTTTCACAAACAAGTTCTCATTCCGGTAAACATCGCAATGCGGTATTCCATTGAATCCCCTTCGATAAAACATGTCCAATTTCACAAAGTGTCATGGCATGAAATTCCAAGAAAACTGCATGAAAATTCCATAGAAGTCCATACATGGCACAAAAGTGTTACTTTAAAGTTCATGTGATGACGGCCAGCGTTACAGTAGTGTTTCTCTAGTTGTGACGGAAACCGAAATGCAGTGCTTTGTCAACATTAATATATCAACTTGCCAGAGGGTTAAAGACTCTAGCTTGAGCCCGCGGCCAAAGGTTTGGTTTGTCAGAAGTGGGATTCGAACCCACGCCTACAGGGGAGACTGCGACCTGAACGCAGCGCCTTAGACCGCTCGGCCATCCTGACATTGCAGCTACTGGCGAGCAGCGTTTTTGGAGCTACTCCAAATGGCAGATGATCTAGAAGCTAGTGGTCCCCCACTCACCCTAGTCACAGCACAGGCCTCGTTGTCGCAGTTAGGCAGCGCGTCAGTCTCATAATCTGAAGGTCGTGAGTTCGAGCCTCACACGGGGCAGAGTGGTGCTTTTTGGCACACGAGAGCGTTTAGGCGAAAGTGAGGGTTTCTTTATACCCTTTCGTGTGATTGTCCATTTCTTCATGAGCAATGCGATTGAAATGCAGTGCTTTTGTAGGACTGATGTTGAATAAATGCAGTAATAGCATTCCTCTCATATTCACGTAATATGTGGCAGCGTTGCTGCAATGTTTTGTCAATGTTTAACATCATTCTTTCATTCTCATGACGTTTCTTGTCAACGGCAATGCAATGTTTCGCTTGACATTCCATGAATCTCATCCCATGACACTCCATCCCACACCCCAAAAACCCATGACATGTCATTCCAAGAAATTTCCAGGAATTCCTTGCCATGACATTCTACTGCATCCCCAAAATGTCAGTCCATGACATCACAGTCAAACTCCAAGAATCACATTGCATCCCTCCAAAGAAACCCCAAACAAAACATGAATACCCTTTCACAAACAAGTTCTCATTCCGGTAAACATCGCAATGCGGTATTCCATTGAATCCCCTTCGATAAAACATGTCCAATTTCACAAAGTGTCATGGCATGAAATTCCAAGAAAACTGCATGAAAATTCCATAGAAGTCCATACATGGCACAAAAGTGTTACTTTAAAGTTCATGTGATGACGGCCAGCGTTACAGTAGTGTTTCTCTAGTTGTGACGGAAACCGAAATGCAGTGCTTTGTCAACATTAATATATCACGGGGTCAACTTGCCAGAGGGTTAAAGACTCTAGCTTGAGCCCGCGGCCAAAGGTTTGGTTTGTCAGAAGTGGGATTCGAACCCACGCCTCCAGGGGAGACTGCGACCTGAACGCAGCGCCTTAGACCGCTCGGCCATCCTGACGTTGCAGCTACTGGCGAGCAGCGTTTTTGGAGCTACTCCGAATAGCAGATGATCTAGAAGCTAGTGGTCCCCCGCTCACCCTAGTCACAACACAGGCCTCGTTGGCGCAGTTAGGCAGCGCGTCAGTCTCATAATCTGAAGGTCGTGAGTTCGAGCCTCACACGGGGCAGAGTGGTGCTTTTTGGCACACGAGAGCGTTTAGGCGAAAGTGAGGGTTTCTTTATACCCTTTCGTGTGATTGTCCATTTCTTCATGAGCAATGCGATTGAAATGCAATGCTTTTGTAGGACTTATGTTGAATAAATGCAGTAATAGCATTCCTCTCATATTCACGTAATATGTGGCAGCGTTGCTGCAATGTTTTGTCAATGTTTAACATCATTCTTTCATTCTCATGACGTTTCTTGTCAACGGCAATGCAATGTTTCGCTTGACATTCCATGAATCTCATCCCATGACACTCCATCCCACACCCCAAAAACCCATGACATGTCATTCCAAGAAATTTCCAGGAATTCCTTGCCATGACATGCTACTGCATCCCCAAAATGTCAGTCCATGACATCACAGTCAAACTCCAAGAATCACATTGCATCCCTCCAAAGAAACCCCAAACAAAACATGAATACCCTTTCACAAACAAGTTCTCATTCCGGTAAACATCGCAATGCGGTATTCCATTGAATCCCCTTCGATAAAACATGTCCAATTTCACAAAGTGTCATGGCATGAAATTCCAAGAAAACTGCATGAAAATTCCATAGAAGTCCATACATGGCACAAAAGTGTTACTTTAAAGTTCATGTGATGACGGCCAGCGTTACAGTAGTGTTTCTCTAGTTGTGACGGAAACCGAAATGCAGTGCTTTGTCAACATTAATATATCACGGGGTCAACTTGCCAGAGGGTTAAAGACTCTAGCTTGAGCCCGCGGCCAAAGGTTTGGTTTGTCAGAAGTGGGATTCGAACCCACGCCTCCAGGGGAGACTGCGACCTGAACGCAGCGCCTTAGACCGCTCGGCCATCCTGACGTTGCAGCTACTGGCGAGCAGCGTTTTTGGAGCTACTCCGAATAGCAGATGATCTAGAAGCTAGTGGTCCCCTCAGGTCCCCTCAGGTCACCCTAGTCACAACACAGGCCTCGTTGGCGCAGTTAGGCAGCGCGTCAGTCTCATAATCTGAAGGTCGTGAGTTCGAGCCTCACACGGGGCAGAGTGGTGCTTTTTGGCACACGAGAGCGTTTAGGCGAAAGTGAGGGTTTCTTTATACCCTTTCGTGTGATTGTCCATTTCTTCATGAGCAATGCGATTGAAATGCAATGCTTTTGTAGGACTTATGTTGAATAAATGCAGTAATAGCATTCCTCTCATATTCACGTAATATGTGGCAGCGTTGCTGCAATGTTTTGTCAATGTTTAACATCATTCTTTCATTCTCATGACGTTTCTTGTCAACGGCAATGCAATGTTTCGCTTGACATTCCATGAATCTCATCCCATGACACTCCATCCCACACCCCAAAAACCCATGACATGTAATTCCAAGAAATATCCAGGAATTCCTTGCCATGACATTCTACTGCATCCCCAAAATGTCAGTCCATGACATCACAGTCAAACTCCAAGAATCACATTGCATCCCTCCAAAGAAACCCCAAACAAAACTTGAATACCCTTTCACAAACAAGTTCTCATTCCGGTAAACATCGCAATGCGGTATTCCATTGAATCCCCTTCGATAAAACATGTCCAATTTCACAAAGTGTCATGGCATGAAATTCCAAGAAAACTGCATGAAAATTCCATAGAAGTCCATACATGGCACAAAAGTGTTACTTTAAAGTTCATGTGATGACGGCCAGCGTTACAGTAGTGTTTCTCTAGTTGTGACGGAAACCGAAATGCAGTGCTTTGTCAACATTAATATATCACGGGGTCAACTTGCCAGAGGGTTAAAGACTCTAGCTTGAGCCCGCGGCCAAAGGTTTGGTTTGTCAGAAGTGGGATTCGAACCCACGTCTCCAGGGGAGACTGCGACCTGAACGCAGCGCCTTAGACCGCTCGGCCATCCTGACATTGCAGCTACTGGCGAGCAGCGTTTTTGGAGCTACTCCAAATGGCAGATGATCTAGAAGCTAGTGGTCCCCCGCTCACCCTAGTCACAACACAGGCCTCGTTGGCGCAGTTAGGCAGCGCGTCAGTCTCATAATCTGAAGGTCGTGAGTTCGAGCCTCACACGGGGCAGAGTGGTGCTTTTTGGCACACGAGAGCGTTTAGGCGAAAGTGAGGGTTTCTTTATACCCTTTCGTGTGATTGTCCATTTCTTCATGAGCAATGCGATTGAAATGCAATGCTTTTGTAGGACTTATGTTGAATAAATGCAGTAATAGCATTCCTCTCATATTCACGTAATATGTGGCAGCGTTGCTGCAATGTTTTGTCAATGTTTAACATCATTCTTTCATTCTCATGACGTTTCTTGTCAACGGCAATGCAATGTTTCGCTTGACATTCCATGAATCTCATCCCATGACACTCCATCCCACACCCCAAAAACCCATGACATGTCATTCCAAGAAATTTCCAGGAATTCCTTGCCATGACATTCTACTGCATCCCCAAAATGTCAGTCCATGACATCACAGTCAAACTCCAAGAATCACATTGCATCCCTCCAAAGAAACCCCAAACAAAACATGAATACCCTTTCACAAACAAGTTCTCATTCCGGTAAACATCGCAATGCGGTATTCCATTGAATCCCCTTCGATAAAACATGTCCAATTTCACAAAGTGTCATGGCATGAAATTCCAAGAAAACTGCATGAAAATTCCATAGAAGTCCATACATGGCACAAAAGTGTTACTTTAAAGTTCATGTGATGACGGCCAGCGTTACAGTAGTGTTTCTCTAGTTGTGACGGAAACCGAAATGCAGTGCTTTGTCAACATTAATATATCACGGGGTCAACTTGCCAGAGGGTTAAAGACTCTAGCTTGAGCCCGCGGCCAAAGGTTTGGTTTGTCAGAAGTGGGATTCGAACCCACGCCTCCAGGGGAGACTGCGACCTGAACGCAGCGCCTTAGACCGCTCGGCCATCCTGACGTTGCAGCTACTGGCGAGCAGCGTTTTTGGAGCTACTCCGAATAGCAGATGATCTAGAAGCTAGTGGTCCCCCGCTCACCCTAGTCACAACACAGGCCTCGTTGGCGCAGTTAGGCAGCGCGTCAGTCTCATAATCTGAAGGTCGTGAGTTCGAGCCTCACACGGGGCAGAGTGGTGCTTTTTGGCACACGAGAGCGTTTAGGCGAAAGTGAGGGTTTCTTTATACCCTTTCGTGTGATTGTCCATTTCTTCATGAGCAATGCGATTGAAATGCAATGCTTTTGTAGGACTTATGTTGAATAAATGCAGTAATAGCATTCCTCTCATATTCACGTAATATGTGGCAGCGTTGCTGCAATGTTTTGTCAATGTTTAACATCATTCTTTCATTCTCATGACGTTTCTTGTCAACGGCAATGCAATGTTTCGCTTGACATTCCATGAATCTCATCCCATGACACTCCATCCCACACCCCAAAAACCCATGACATGTCATTCCAAGAAATTTCCAGGAATTCCTTGCCATGACATGCTACTGCATCCCCAAAATGTCAGTCCATGACATCACAGTCAAACTCCAAGAATCACATTGCATCCCTCCAAAGAAACCCCAAACAAAACATGAATACCCTTTCACAAACAAGTTCTCATTCCGGTAAACATCGCAATGCGGTATTCCATTGAATCCCCTTCGATAAAACATGTCCAATTTCACAAAGTGTCATGGCATGAAATTCCAAGAAAACTGCATGAAAATTCCATAGAAGTCCATACATGGCACAAAAGTGTTACTTTAAAGTTCATGTGATGACGGCCAGCGTTACAGTAGTGTTTCTCTAGTTGTGACGGAAACCGAAATGCAGTGCTTTGTCAACATTAATATATCACGGGGTCAACTTGCCAGAGGGTTAAAGACTCTAGCTTGAGCCCGCGGCCAAAGGTTTGGTTTGTCAGAAGTGGGATTCGAACCCACGCCTCCAGGGGAGACTGCGACCTGAACGCAGCGCCTTAGACCGCTCGGCCATCCTGACGTTGCTGCTACTGGCGAGCAGCGTTTTTGGAGCTACTCCGAATAGCAGATGATCTAGAAGCTAGTGGTCCCCTCAGGTCCCCTCAGGTCACCCTAGTCACAACACAGGCCTCGTTGGCGCAGTTAGGCAGCGCGTCAGTCTCATAATCTGAAGGTCGTGAGTTCGAGCCTCACACGGGGCAGAGTGGTGCTTTTTGGCACACGAGAGCGTTTAGGCGAAAGTGAGGGTTTCTTTATACCCTTTCGTGTGATTGTCCATTTCTTCATGAGCAATGCGATTGAAATGCAATGCTTTTGTAGGACTTATGTTGAATAAATGCAGTAATAGCATTCCTCTCATATTCACGTAATATGTGGCAGCGTTGCTGCAATGTTTTGTCAATGTTTAACATCATTCTTTCATTCTCATGACGTTTCTTGTCAACGGCAATGCAATGTTTCGCTTGACATTCCATGAATCTCATCCCATGACACTCCATCCCACACCCCAAAAACCCATGACATGTAATTCCAAGAAATATCCAGGAATTCCTTGCCATGACATTCTACTGCATCCCCAAAATGTCAGTCCATGACATCACAGTCAAACTCCAAGAATCACATTGCATCCCTCCAAAGAAACCCCAAACAAAACTTGAATACCCTTTCACAAACAAGTTCTCATTCCGGTAAACATCGCAATGCGGTATTCCATTGAATCCCCTTCGATAAAACATGTCCAATTTCACAAAGTGTCATGGCATGAAATTCCAAGAAAACTGCATGAAAATTCCATAGAAGTCCATACATGGCACAAAAGTGTTACTTTAAAGTTCATGTGATGACGGCCAGCGTTACAGTAGTGTTTCTCTAGTTGTGACGGAAACCGAAATGCAGTGCTTTGTCAACATTAATATATCACGGGGTCAACTTGCCAGAGGGTTAAAGACTCTAGCTTGAGCCCGCGGCCAAAGGTTTGGTTTGTCAGAAGTGGGATTCGAACCCACGTCTCCAGGGGAGACTGCGACCTGAACGCAGCGCCTTAGACCGCTCGGCCATCCTGACATTGCAGCTACTGGCGAGCAGCGTTTTTGGAGCTACTCCAAATGGCAGATGATCTAGAAGCTAGTGGTCCCCCGCTCACCCTAGTCACAACACAGGCCTCGTTGGCGCAGTTAGGCAGCGCGTCAGTCTCATAATCTGAAGGTCGTGAGTTCGAGCCTCACACGGGGCAGAGTGGTGCTTTTTGGCACACGAGAGCGTTTAGGCGAAAGTGAGGGTTTCTTTATACCCTTTCGTGTGATTGTCCATTTCTTCATGAGCAATGCGATTGAAATGCAATGCTTTTGTAGGACTTATGTTGAATAAATGCAGTAATAGCATTCCTCTCATATTCACGTAATATGTGGCAGCGTTGCTGCAATGTTTTGTCAATGTTTAACATCATTCTTTCATTCTCATGACGTTTCTTGTCAACGGCAATGCAATGTTTCGCTTGACATTCCATGAATCTCATCCCATGACACTCCATCCCACACCCCAAAAACCCATGACATGTCATTCCAAGAAATTTCCAGGAATTCCTTGCCATGACATTCTACTGCATCCCCAAAATGTCAGTCCATGACATCACAGTCAAACTCCAAGAATCACATTGCATCCCTCCAAAGAAACCCCAAACAAAACATGAATACCCTTTCACAAACAAGTTCTCATTCCGGTAAACATCGCAATGCGGTATTCCATTGAATCCCCTTCGATAAAACATGTCCAATTTCACAAAGTGTCATGGCATGAAATTCCAAGAAAACTGCATGAAAATTCCATAGAAGTCCATACATGGCACAAAAGTGTTACTTTAAAGTTCATGTGATGACGGCCAGCGTTACAGTAGTGTTTCTCTAGTTGTGACGGAAACCGAAATGCAGTGCTTTGTCAACATTAATATATCACGGGGTCAACTTGCCAGAGGGTTAAAGACTCTAGCTTGAGCCCGCGGCCAAAGGTTTGGTTTGTCAGAAGTGGGATTCGAACCCACGTCTCCAGGGGAGACTGCGACCTGAACGCAGCGCCTTAGACCGCTCGGCCATCCTGACGTTGCAGCTACTGGCGAGCAGCGTTTTTGGAGCTACTCCGAATAGCAGATGATCTAGAAGCTAGTGGTCCCCCGCTCACCCTAGTCACAACACAGGCCTCGTTGGCGCAGTTAGGCAGCGCGTCAGTCTCATAATCTGAAGGTCGTGAGTTCGAGCCTCACACGGGGCAGAGTGGTGCTTTTTGGCACACGAGAGCGTTTAGGCGAAAGTGAGGGTTTCTTTATACCCTTTCGTGTGATTGTCCATTTCTTCATGAGCAATGCGATTGAAATGCAGTGCTTTTGTAGGACTGATGTTGAATAAATGCAGTAATAGCATTCCTCTCATATTCACGTAATATGTGGCAGCGTTGCTGCAATGTTTTGTCAATGTTTAACATAATTCTTTCATTCTCATGACGTTTCTTGTCAACGGCAATGCAATGTTTCGCTTGACATTCCATGAATCTCATCCCATGACACTCCATCCCACACCCCAAAAACCCATGACATGTCATTCCAAGAAATTTCCAGGAATTCCTTGCCATGACATTCTACTGCATCCCCAAAATGTCAGTCCATGACATCACAGTCAAACTCCAAGAATCACATTGCATCCCTCCAAAGAAACCTCAAACAAAACATGAATACCCTTTCACAAACAAGTTCTCATTCCGGTAAACATCGCAATGCGGTATTCCATTGAATCCCCTTCGATAAAACATGTCCAATTTCACAAAGTGTCATGGCATGAAATTCCAAGAAAACTGCATGAAAATTCCATAGAAGTCCATACATGGCACAAAAGTGTTACTTTAAAGTTCATGTGATGACGGCCAGCGTTACAGTAGTGTTTCTCTAGTTGTGACGGAAACCGAAATGCAGTGCTTTGTCAACATTAATATATCAACTTGCCAGAGGGTTAAAGACTCTAGCTTGAGCCCGCGGCCAAAGGTTTGGTTTGTCAGAAGTGGGATTCGAACCCACGCCTACAGGGGAGACTGCGACCTGAACGCAGCGCCTTAGACCGCTCGGCCATCCTGACATTGCAGCTACTGGCGAGCAGCGTTTTTGGAGCTACTCCAAATGGCAGATGATCTAGAAGCTAGTGGTCCCCCACTCACCCTAGTCACAGCACAGGCCTCGTTGTCGCAGTTAGGCAGCGCGTCAGTCTCATAATCTGAAGGTCGTGAGTTCGAGCCTCACACGGGGCAGAGTGGTGCTTTTTGGCACACGAGAGCGTTTAGGCGAAAGTGAGGGTTTCTTTATACCCTTTCGTGTGATTGTCCATTTCTTCATGAGCAATGCGATTGAAATGCAGTGCTTTTGTAGGACTGATGTTGAATAAATGCAGTAATAGCATTCCTCTCATATTCACGTAATATGTGGCAGCGTTGCTGCAATGTTTTGTCAATGTTTAACATCATTCTTTCATTCTCATGACGTTTCTTGTCAACGGCAATGCAATGTTTCGCTTGACATTCCATGAATCTCATCCCATGACACTCCATCCCACACCCCAAAAACCCATGACATGTCATTCCAAGAAATTTCCAGGAATTCCTTGCCATGACATTCTACTGCATCCCCAAAATGTCAGTCCATGACATCACAGTCAAACTCCAAGAATCACATTGCATCCCTCCAAAGAAACCCCAAACAAAACATGAATACCCTTTCACAAACAAGTTCTCATTCCGGTAAACATCGCAATGCGGTATTCCATTGAATCCCCTTCGATAAAACATGTCCAATTTCACAAAGTGTCATGGCATGAAATTCCAAGAAAACTGCATGAAAATTCCATAGAAGTCCATACATGGCACAAAAGTGTTACTTTAAAGTTCATGTGATGACGGCCAGCGTTACAGTAGTGTTTCTCTAGTTGTGACGGAAACCGAAATGCAGTGCTTTGTCAACATTAATATATCACGGGGTCAACTTGCCAGAGGGTTAAAGACTCTAGCTTGAGCCCGCGGCCAAAGGTTTGGTTTGTCAGAAGTGGGATTCGAACCCACGCCTCCAGGGGAGACTGCGACCTGAACGCAGCGCCTTAGACCGCTCGGCCATCCTGACGTTGCAGCTACTGGCGAGCAGCGTTTTTGGAGCTACTCCGAATAGCAGATGATCTAGAAGCTAGTGGTCCCCCGCTCACCCTAGTCACAACACAGGCCTCGTTGGCGCAGTTAGGCAGCGCGTCAGTCTCATAATCTGAAGGTCGTGAGTTCGAGCCTCACACGGGGCAGAGTGGTGCTTTTTGGCACACGAGAGCGTTTAGGCGAAAGTGAGGGTTTCTTTATACCCTTTCGTGTGATTGTCCATTTCTTCATGAGCAATGCGATTGAAATGCAATGCTTTTGTAGGACTTATGTTGAATAAATGCAGTAATAGCATTCCTCTCATATTCACGTAATATGTGGCAGCGTTGCTGCAATGTTTTGTCAATGTTTAACATCATTCTTTCATTCTCATGACGTTTCTTGTCAACGGCAATGCAATGTTTCGCTTGACATTCCATGAATCTCATCCCATGACACTCCATCCCACACCCCAAAAACCCATGACATGTCATTCCAAGAAATTTCCAGGAATTCCTTGCCATGACATGCTACTGCATCCCCAAAATGTCAGTCCATGACATCACAGTCAAACTCCAAGAATCACATTGCATCCCTCCAAAGAAACCCCAAACAAAACATGAATACCCTTTCACAAACAAGTTCTCATTCCGGTAAACATCGCAATGCGGTATTCCATTGAATCCCCTTCGATAAAACATGTCCAATTTCACAAAGTGTCATGGCATGAAATTCCAAGAAAACTGCATGAAAATTCCATAGAAGTCCATACATGGCACAAAAGTGTTACTTTAAAGTTCATGTGATGACGGCCAGCGTTACAGTAGTGTTTCTCTAGTTGTGACGGAAACCGAAATGCAGTGCTTTGTCAACATTAATATATCACGGGGTCAACTTGCCAGAGGGTTAAAGACTCTAGCTTGAGCCCGCGGCCAAAGGTTTGGTTTGTCAGAAGTGGGATTCGAACCCACGCCTCCAGGGGAGACTGCGACCTGAACGCAGCGCCTTAGACCGCTCGGCCATCCTGACGTTGCAGCTACTGGCGAGCAGCGTTTTTGGAGCTACTCCGAATAGCAGATGATCTAGAAGCTAGTGGTCCCCTCAGGTCCCCTCAGGTCACCCTAGTCACAACACAGGCCTCGTTGGCGCAGTTAGGCAGCGCGTCAGTCTCATAATCTGAAGGTCGTGAGTTCGAGCCTCACACGGGGCAGAGTGGTGCTTTTTGGCACACGAGAGCGTTTAGGCGAAAGTGAGGGTTTCTTTATACCCTTTCGTGTGATTGTCCATTTCTTCATGAGCAATGCGATTGAAATGCAATGCTTTTGTAGGACTTATGTTGAATAAATGCAGTAATAGCATTCCTCTCATATTCACGTAATATGTGGCAGCGTTGCTGCAATGTTTTGTCAATGTTTAACATCATTCTTTCATTCTCATGACGTTTCTTGTCAACGGCAATGCAATGTTTCGCTTGACATTCCATGAATCTCATCCCATGACACTCCATCCCACACCCCAAAAACCCATGACATGTAATTCCAAGAAATATCCAGGAATTCCTTGCCATGACATTCTACTGCATCCCCAAAATGTCAGTCCATGACATCACAGTCAAACTCCAAGAATCACATTGCATCCCTCCAAAGAAACCCCAAACAAAACTTGAATACCCTTTCACAAACAAGTTCTCATTCCGGTAAACATCGCAATGCGGTATTCCATTGAATCCCCTTCGATAAAACATGTCCAATTTCACAAAGTGTCATGGCATGAAATTCCAAGAAAACTGCATGAAAATTCCATAGAAGTCCATACATGGCACAAAAGTGTTACTTTAAAGTTCATGTGATGACGGCCAGCGTTACAGTAGTGTTTCTCTAGTTGTGACGGAAACCGAAATGCAGTGCTTTGTCAACATTAATATATCACGGGGTCAACTTGCCAGAGGGTTAAAGACTCTAGCTTGAGCCCGCGGCCAAAGGTTTGGTTTGTCAGAAGTGGGATTCGAACCCACGTCTCCAGGGGAGACTGCGACCTGAACGCAGCGCCTTAGACCGCTCGGCCATCCTGACATTGCAGCTACTGGCGAGCAGCGTTTTTGGAGCTACTCCAAATGGCAGATGATCTAGAAGCTAGTGGTCCCCCGCTCACCCTAGTCACAACACAGGCCTCGTTGGCGCAGTTAGGCAGCGCGTCAGTCTCATAATCTGAAGGTCGTGAGTTCGAGCCTCACACGGGGCAGAGTGGTGCTTTTTGGCACACGAGAGCGTTTAGGCGAAAGTGAGGGTTTCTTTATACCCTTTCGTGTGATTGTCCATTTCTTCATGAGCAATGCGATTGAAATGCAATGCTTTTGTAGGACTTATGTTGAATAAATGCAGTAATAGCATTCCTCTCATATTCACGTAATATGTGGCAGCGTTGCTGCAATGTTTTGTCAATGTTTAACATCATTCTTTCATTCTCATGACGTTTCTTGTCAACGGCAATGCAATGTTTCGCTTGACATTCCATGAATCTCATCCCATGACACTCCATCCCACACCCCAAAAACCCATGACATGTCATTCCAAGAAATTTCCAGGAATTCCTTGCCATGACATTCTACTGCATCCCCAAAATGTCAGTCCATGACATCACAGTCAAACTCCAAGAATCACATTGCATCCCTCCAAAGAAACCCCAAACAAAACATGAATACCCTTTCACAAACAAGTTCTCATTCCGGTAAACATCGCAATGCGGTATTCCATTGAATCCCCTTCGATAAAACATGTCCAATTTCACAAAGTGTCATGGCATGAAATTCCAAGAAAACTGCATGAAAATTCCATAGAAGTCCATACATGGCACAAAAGTGTTACTTTAAAGTTCATGTGATGACGGCCAGCGTTACAGTAGTGTTTCTCTAGTTGTGACGGAAACCGAAATGCAGTGCTTTGTCAACATTAATATATCACGGGGTCAACTTGCCAGAGGGTTAAAGACTCTAGCTTGAGCCCGCGGCCAAAGGTTTGGTTTGTCAGAAGTGGGATTCGAACCCACGTCTCCAGGGGAGACTGCGACCTGAACGCAGCGCCTTAGACCGCTCGGCCATCCTGACATTGCAGCTACTGGCGAGCAGCGTTTTTGGAGCTACTCCAAATGGCAGATGATCTAGAAGCTAGTGGTCCCCCGCTCACCCTAGTCACAACACAGGCCTCGTTGGCGCAGTTAGGCAGCGCGTCAGTCTCATAATCTGAAGGTCGTGAGTTCGAGCCTCACACGGGGCAGAGTGGTGCTTTTTGGCACACGAGAGCGTTTAGGCGAAAGTGAGGGTTTCTTTATACCCTTTCGTGTGATTGTCCATTTCTTCATGAGCAATGCGATTGAAATGCAATGCTTTTGTAGGACTTATGTTGAATAAATGCAGTAATAGCATTCCTCTCATATTCACGTAATATGTGGCAGCGTTGCTGCAATGTTTTGTCAATGTTTAACATCATTCTTTCATTCTCATGACGTTTCTTGTCAACGGCAATGCAATGTTTCGCTTGACATTCCATGAATCTCATCCCATGACACTCCATCCCACACCCCAAAAACCCATGACATGTCATTCCAAGAAATTTCCAGGAATTCCTTGCCATGACATTCTACTGCATCCCCAAAATGTCAGTCCATGACATCACAGTCAAACTCCAAGAATCACATTGCATCCCTCCAAAGAAACCCCAAACAAAACATGAATACCCTTTCACAAACAAGTTCTCATTCCGGTAAACATCGCAATGCGGTATTCCATTGAATCCCCTTCGATAAAACATGTCCAATTTCACAAAGTGTCATGGCATGAAATTCCAAGAAAACTGCATGAAAATTCCATAGAAGTCCATACATGGCACAAAAGTGTTACTTTAAAGTTCATGTGATGACGGCCAGCGTTACAGTAGTGTTTCTCTAGTTGTGACGGAAACCGAAATGCAGTGCTTTGTCAACATTAATATATCACGGGGTCAACTTGCCAGAGGGTTAAAGACTCTAGCTTGAGCCCGCGGCCAAAGGTTTGGTTTGTCAGAAGTGGGATTCGAACCCACGCCTCCAGGGGAGACTGCGACCTGAACGCAGCGCCTTAGACCGCTCGGCCATCCTGACGTTGCAGCTACTGGCGAGCAGCGTTTTTGGAGCTACTCCGAATAGCAGATGATCTAGAAGCTAGTGGTCCCCCGCTCACCCTAGTCACAACACAGGCCTCGTTGGCGCAGTTAGGCAGCGCGTCAGTCTCATAATCTGAAGGTCGTGAGTTCGAGCCTCACACGGGGCAGAGTGGTGCTTTTTGGCACACGAGAGCGTTTAGGCGAAAGTGAGGGTTTCTTTATACCCTTTCGTGTGATTGTCCATTTCTTCATGAGCAATGCGATTGAAATGCAGTGCTTTTGTAGGACTGATGTTGAATAAATGCAGTAATAGCATTCCTCTCATATTCACGTAATATGTGGCAGCGTTGCTGCAATGTTTTGTCAATGTTTAACATCATTCTTTCATTCTCATGACGTTTCTTGTCAACGGCAATGCAATGTTTCGCTTGACATTCCATGAATCTCATCCCATGACACTCCATCCCACACCCCAAAAACCCATGACATGTCATTCCAAGAAATTTCCAGGAATTCCTTGCCATGACATTCTACTGCATCCCCAAAATGTCAGTCCATGACATCACAGTCAAACTCCAAGAATCACATTGCATCCCTCCAAAGAAACCTCAAACAAAACATGAATACCCTTTCACAAACAAGTTCTCATTCCGGTAAACATCGCAATGCGGTATTCCATTGAATCCCCTTCGATAAAACATGTCCAATTTCACAAAGTGTCATGGCATGAAATTCCAAGAAAACTGCATGAAAATTCCATAGAAGTCCATACATGGCACAAAAGTGTTACTTTAAAGTTCATGTGATGACGGCCAGCGTTACAGTAGTGTTTCTCTAGTTGTGACGGAAACCGAAATGCAGTGCTTTGTCAACATTAATATATCACGGGGTCAACTTGCCAGAGGGTTAAAGACTCTAGCTTGAGCCCGCGGCCAAAGGTTTGGTTTGTCAGAAGTGGGATTCGAACCCACGCCTCCAGGGGAGACTGCGACCTGAACGCAGCGCCTTAGACCGCTCGGCCATCCTGACATTGCAGCTACTGGCGAGCAGCGTTTTTGGAGCTACTCCAAATAGAAGATGATCTAGAAGCTAGTGGTCCCCCACTCACCCTAGTCACAACACAGGCCTCGTTGGCGCAGTTAGGCAGCGCGTCAGTCTCATAATCTGAAGGTCGTGAGTTCGAGCCTCACACGGGGCAGAGTGGTGCTTTTTGGCACACGAGAGCGTTTAGGCGAAAGTGAGGGTTTCTTTATATACATGACATATATATATACATGACACTTTGTGAAATTGGACATGTTTTATCGAAGGGGATTCAATGGAATACCGCATTTCCATGTTTACCGGAATGAGAACTTGTTTGTGAAAGGGTATTCATGTTTTGTTTGGGGTTTCTTTGGAGGGATGCAATGTGATTCTTGGAGTTTGACTGTGATGTCATGGACTGACATTTTGGGGATGCAGTAGAATGTCATGGCAAGGAATTCCTGGATATTTCTTGGAATTACATGTCATGGGTTTTTGGGGTGTGGGATGGAGTGTCATGGGATGAGATTCATGGAATGTCAAGCGAAACATTGCATTGCCGTTGACAAGAAACGTCATGAGAATGAAAGAATGATGTTAAACATTGACAAAACATTGCAGCAACGCTGCCACATATTACGTGAATATGAGAGGAATGCTATTACTGCATTTATTCAACATAAGTCCTACAAAAGCATTGCATTTCAATCGCATTGCTCATGAAGAAATGGACAATCACACGAAAGGGTATAAAGAAACCCTCACTTTCGCCTAAACGCTCTCGTGTGCCAAAAAGCACCACTCTGCCCCGTGTGAGGCTCGAACTCACGACCTTCAGATTATGAGACTGACGCGCTGCCTAACTGCGCCAACGAGGCCTGTGTTGCGACTAGGGTGAGTGGGGGACCACTAGCTTCTAGATCATCTGCCATTCGGAGTAGCTCCAAAAACGCTGCTCGCCAGTAGCTGGAATGTCAGGATGGCCGAGCGGTCTAAGGCGCTGCGTTCAGGTCGCAGTCTCCCCTGTAGGCGTGGGTTCGAATCCCACTTCTGACAAACCAAACCTTTGGCCGCGGGCTCAAGCTAGAGTCTTTAACCCTCTGGCAAGTTGACCCCGTGATATATTAATGTTGACAAAGCACTGCATTTCGGTTTCCGTCACAACTAGAGAAACACTACTGTAACGCTGGCCGTCATCACATGAACTTTAAAGTAACACTTTTGTGCCATGTATGGACTTCTATGGAATTTTCATGCAGTTTTCTTGGAATTTCATGCCATGACACTTTGTGAAATTGGACATGTTTTATCGAAGGGGATTCAATGGAATACCGCATTGCGATGTTTACCGGAATGAGAACTTGTTTGTGAAAGGGTATTCATGTTTTGTTTGGGGTTTCTTTGGAGGGATGCAATGTGATTCTTGGAGTTTGACTGTGATGTCATGGACTGACATTTTGGGGATGCAGTAGAATGTCATGGCAAGGAATTCCTGGATATTTCTTGGAATTACATGTCATGGGTTTTTGGGGTGTGGGATGGAGTGTCATGGGATGAGATTCATGGAATGTCAAGCGAAACATTGCATTGCCGTTGACAAGAAACGTCATGAGAATGAAAGAATGATGTTAAACATTGACAAAACATTGCAGCAACGCTGCCACATATTACGTGAATATGAGAGGAATGCTATTACTGCATTTATTCAACATAAGTCCTACAAAAGCATTGCATTTCAATCGCATTGCTCATGAAGAAATGGACAATCACACGAAAGGGTATAAAGAAACCCTCACTTTCGCCTAAACGCTCTCGTGTGCCAAAAAGCACCACTCTGCCCCGTGTGAGGCTCGAACTCACGACCTTCAGATTATGAGACTGACGCGCTGCCTAACTGCGCCAACGAGGCCTGTGTTGTGACTAGGGTGAGCGGGGGACCACTAGCTTCTAGATCATCTGCTATTCGGAGTAGCTCCAAAAACGCTGCTCGCCAGTAGCTGCAACGTCAGGATGGCCGAGCGGTCTAAGGCGCTGCGTTCAGGTCGCAGTCTCCCCTGGAGGCGTGGGTTCGAATCCCACTTCTGACAAACCAAACCTTTGGCGCGGGCTCAAGCTAGAGTCTTTAACCCTCTGGCAAGTTGACCCCGTGATATATTAATGTTGACAAAGCACTGCATTTCGGTTTCCGTCACAACTAGAGAAACACTACTGTAACGCTTGCCGTCATCACATGAACTTTAAAGCAACACTTTTGTGCCATGTATGGACTTCTATGGAATTTTCATGCAGTTTTCTTGGAATTTCATGCCATGACACTTTGTGAAATTGGACATGTTTTATCGAAGGGGATTCAATGGAATACCGCATTGCCATGTTTACCGGAATGAGAACTTGTTTGTGAAAGGGTATTCATGTTTTGTTTGGGGTTTCTTTGGAGGGATGCAATGTGATTCTTGGAGTTTGACTGTGATGTCATGGACTGACATTTTGGGGATGCAGTAGAATGTCATGGCAAGGAATTCCTGGAAATTTCTTGGAATGACATGTCATGGGTTTTTGGGGTGTGGGATGGAGTGTCATGGGATGAGATTCATGGAATGTCAAGCGAAACATTGCATTGCCGTTGACAAGAAACGTCATGAGAATGAAAGAATGATGTTAAACATTGACAAAACATTGCAGCAACGCTGCCACATATTACGTGAATATGAGAGGAATGCTATTACTGCATTTATTCAATATCAGTCCTACAAAAGCACTGCATTTCAATCGCATTGCTCATGAAGAAATGGACAATCACACGAAAGGGTATAAAGAAACCATCACTTTCGCCTAAACGCTCTCGTGTGCCAAAAAGCACCACTCTGCCCCGTGTGAGGCTCGAACTCACGACCTTCAGATTATGAGACTGACGCGCTGCCTAACTGCGCCAACGAGGCCTGTGTTGTGACTAGGGTGAGCGGGGGACCACTAGCTTCTAGATCATCTGCCATTCGGAGTAGCTCCAAAAACGCTGCTCGCCAGTAGCTGGAATGTCAGGATGGCCGAGCGGTCTAAGGCGCTGCGTTCAGGTCGCAGTCTCCCCTGGAGGCGTGGGTTCGAATCCCACTTCTGACAAACCAAATCTTTGGCCGCGGGCTCAAGCTAGAGTCTTTAACCCTCTGGCAAGTTGACCCCGTGATATATTAATGTTGTCAAAGCACTGCATTTCGGTTTCCGTCACAACTAGAGAAACACTACTGTAACGCTGGCCGTCATCACATGAACTTTAAAGTAACACTTTTGTGCCATGTATGGACTTCTATGGAATTTTCATGCAGTTTTCTTGGAATTTCATGCCATGACACTTTGTGAAATTGGACATGTTTTATCGAAGGGGATTCAATGGAATACCGCATTGCGATGTTTACCGGAATGAGAACTTGTTTGTGAAAGGGTATTCATGTTTTGTTTGGGGTTTCTTTGGAGGGATGCAATGTGATTCTTGGAGTTTGACTGTGATGTCATGGACTGACATTTTGGGGATGCAGTAGAATGTCATGGCAAGGAATTCCTGGAAATTTCTTGGAATGACATGTCATGGGTTTTTGGGGTGTGGGATGGAGTGTCATGGGATGAGATTCATGGAATGTCAAGCGAAACATTGCATTGCCGTTGACAAGAAACGTCATGAGAATGAAAGAATGATGTTAAACATTGACAAAACATTGCAGCAACGCTGCCACATATTACGTGAATATGAGAGGAATGCTATTACTGCATTTATTCAACATCAGTCCTACAAAAGCACTGCATTTCAATCGCATTGCTCATGAAGAAATGGACAATCACACGAAAGGGTATAAAGAAACCCTCACTTTCGCCTAAACGCTCTCGTGTGCCAAAAAGCACCACTCTGCCCCGTGTGAGGCTCGAACTCACGACCTTCAGATTATGAGACTGACGCGCTGCCTAACTGCGCCAACGAGGCCTGTGTTGTGACTAGGGTGAGCGGGGGACCACTAGCTTCTAGATCATCTGCCATTTGGAGTAGCTCCAAAAACGCTGCTCGCCAGTAGCTGCAATGTCAGGATGGCCGAGCGGTCTAAGGCGCTGCGTTCAGGTCGCAGTCTCCCCTGGAGGCGTGGGTTCGAATCCCACTTCTGACAAACCAAACCTTTGGCCGCGGGCTCAAGCTAGAGTCTTTAACCCTCTGGCAAGTTGACCCCGTGATATATTAATGTTGACAAAGCACTGCATTTCGGTTTCCGTCACAACTAGAGAAACACTACTGTAACGCTGGCCGTCATCACATGAACTTTAAAGTAACACTTTTGTGCCATGTATGGACTTCTATGGAATTTTCATGCAGTTTTCTTGGAATTTCATGCCATGACACTTTGTGAAATTGGACATGTTTTATCGAAGGGGATTCAATGGAATACCGCATTGCCATGTTTACCGGAATGAGAACTTGTTTGTGAAAGGGTATTCATGTTTTGTTTGGGGTTTCTTTGGAGGGATGCAATGTGATTCTTGGAGTTTGACTGTGATGTCATGGACTGACATTTTGGGGATGCAGTAGAATGTCATGGCAAGGAATTCCTGGAAATTTCTTGGAATGACATGTCATGGGTTTTTGGGGTGTGGGATGGAGTGTCATGGGATGAGATTCATGGAATGTCAAGCGAAACATTGCATTGCCGTTGACAAGAAACGTCATGAGAATGAAAGAATGATGTTAAACATTGACAAAACATTGCAGCAACGCTGCCACATATTACGTGAATATGAGAGGAATGCTATTACTGCATTTATTCAACATCAGTCCTACAAAAGCACTGCATTTCAATCGCATTGCTCATGAAGAAATGGACAATCACACGAAAGGGTATAAAGAAACCCTCACTTTCGCCTAAACGCTCTCGTGTGCCAAAAAGCACCACTCTGCCCCGTGTGAGGCTCGAACTCACGACCTTCAGATTATGAGACTGACGCGCTGCCTAACTGCGCCAACGAGGCCTGTGTTGTGACTAGGGTGAGCGGGGGACCACTAGCTTCTAGATCATCTGCCATTCGGAGTAGCTCCAAAAACGCTGCTCGCCAGTAGCTGCAATGTCAGGATGGCCGAGCGGTCTAAGGCGCTGCGTTCAGGTCGCAGTCTCCCCTGGAGGCGTGGGTTCGAATCCCACTTCTGACAAACCAAACCTTTGGCCGCGGGCTCAAGCTAGAGTCTTTAACCCTCTGGCAAGTTGACCCCGTGATATATTAATGTTGACAAAGCATTGCATTTCGGTTTCCGTCACAACTAGAGAAACACTACTGTAACGCTGGCCGTCATCACATGAACTTTAAAGTAACACTTTTGTGCCATGTATGGACTTCTATGGAATTTTCATGCAGTTTTCTTGGAATTTCATGCCATGACACTTTGTGAAATTGGACATGTTTTATCGAAGGGGATTCAATGGAATACCGCATTGCGATGTTTACCGGAATGAGAACTTGTTTGTGAAAGGGTATTCATGTTTTGTTTGGGGTTTCTTTGGAGGGATGCAATGTGATTCTTGGAGTTTGACTGTGATGTCATGGACTGACATTTTGGGGATGCAGTAGAATGTCATGGCAAGGAATTCCTGGAAATTTCTTGGAATGACATGTCATGGGTTTTTGGGGTGTGGGATGGAGTGTCATGGGATGAGATTCATGGAATGTCAAGCGAAACATTGCATTGCCGTTGACAAGAAACGTCATGAGAATGAAAGAATGATGTTAAACATTAACAAAACATTGCAGCAACGCTGCCACATATTACGTGAATATGAGAGGAATGCTATTACTGCATTCATTCAACATAAGTCCTACAAAAGCATTGCATTTCAATCGCATTGCTCATGAAGAAATGGACAATCACACGAAAGGGTATAAAGAAACCCTCACTTTCGCCTAAACGCTCTCGTGTGCCAAAAAGCACCACTCTGCCCCGTGTGAGGCTCGAACTCACGACCTTCAGATTATGAGACTGACGCGCTGCCTAACTGCGCCAACGAGGCCTGTGTTGTGACTAGGGTGAGCGGGGGACCACTAGCTTCTAGATCATCTGCCATTCGGAGTAGCTCCAAAAACGCTGCTCGCCAGTAGCTGCAATGTCAGGATGGCCGAGCGGTCTAAGGCGCTCCGTTCAGGTCGTAGTCTCCTCTGGAGGTGTGGGTTCGAATCCCACTTCTGACAAACCAAACCTTTGGCCGCGGGCTCAAGCTAGAGTCTTTAACCCTCTGGCAAGTTGACCCCGTGATATATTAATGTTGACAAAGCACTGCATTTCGGTTTCCGTCACAACTAGAGAAACACTACTGTAACGCTGGCCGTCATCACATGAACTTTAAAGTAACACTTTTGTGCCATGTATGGACTTCTATGGAATTTTCATGCAGTTTTCTTGGAATTTCATGCCATGACACTTTGTGAAATTGGACATGTTTTATCGAAGGGGATTCAATGGAATACCGCATTGCGATGTTTACCGGAATGAGAACTTGTTTGTGAAAGGGTATTCATGTTTTGTTTGGGGTTTCTTTGGAGGGATGCAATGTGATTCTTGGAGTTTGACTGTGATGTCATGGACTGACATTTTGGGGATGCAGTAGAATGTCATGGCAAGGAATTCCTGGAAATTTCTTGGAATGACATGTCATGGGTTTTTGGGGTGTGGGATGGAGTGTCATGGGATGAGATTCATGGAATGTCAAGCGAAACATTGCATTGCCGTTGACAAGAAACGTCATGAGAATGAAAGAATGATGTTAAACATTGACAAAACATTGCAGCAACGCTGCCACATATTACGTGAATATGAGAGGAATGCTATTACTGCATTTATTCAACATCAGTCCTACAAAAGCACTGCATTTCAATCGCATTGCTCATGAAGAAATGGACAATCACACGAAAGGGTATAAAGAAACCCTCACTTTCGCCTAAACGCTCTCGTGTGCCAAAAAGCACCACTCTGCCCCGTGTGAGGCTCGAACTCACGACCTTCAGATTATGAGACTGACGCGCTGCCTAACTGCGCCAACGAGGCCTGTGTTGTGACTAGGGTGAGCGGGGGACCACTAGCTTCTAGATCATCTGCCATTCGGAGTAGCTCCAAAAACGCTGCTCGCCAGTAGCTGCAACGTCAGGATGGCCGAGCGGTCTAAGCCGCTGCGTTCAGGTCGCAGTCTCCCCTGGAGGCGTGGGTTCAAATCCCACTTCTGACAAACCAAACCTTTGGCCGCGGGCTCAAGCTAGAGTCTTTAACCCTCTGGCAAGTTGACCCCGTGATATATTAATGTTGACAAAGCACTGCATTTCGGTTTCCGTCACAACTGGAAAAACACTACTGTAACGCTGGCCGTCATCACATGAAGTTTAAAGTAACACTTTTGTGCCATGTATGGACTTCTATGGAATTTTCATGCAGTTTTCTTGGAATTTCATGCCATGAGACTTTGTGAAATTGGACATGTTTTATCGAAGGGGATTCAATGGAATACCGCATTGCGATGTTTACCGGAATGAGAACTTGTTTGTGAAAGGGTATTCATGTTTTGTTTGGGGTTTCTTTGGAGGGATGCAATGTGATTCTTGGAGTTTGACTGTGATGTCATGGACTGACATTTTGGGGATGCAGTAGAATGTCATGGCAAGGAATTCCTGGAAATTTCTTGGAATGACATGTCATGGGTTTTTGGGGTGTGGGATGGAGTGTCATGGGATGAGATTCATGGAATGTCAAGCGAAACATTGCATTGCCGTTGACAAGAAACGTCATGAGAATGAAAGAATGATGTTAAACATTGACAAAACATTGCAGCAACGCTGCCACATATTACGTGAATATGAGAGGAATGCTATTACTGCATTTATTCAACATCAGTCCTACAAAAGCACTGCATTTCAATCGCATTGCTCATGAAGAAATGGACAATCACACGAAAGGGTATAAAGAAACCCTCACTTTCGCCTAAACGCTCTCGTGTGCCAAAAAGCACCACTCTGCCCCGTGTGAGGCTCGAACTCACGACCTTCAGATTATGAGACTGACGCGCTGCCTAACTGCGCCAACGAGGCCTGTGTTGTGACTAGGGTGAGCGGGGGACCACTAGCTTCTAGATCATCTGCCATTTGGAGTAGCTCCAAAAACGCTGCTCGCCAGTAGCTGCAATGTCAGGATGGCCGAGCGGTCTAAGGCGCTGCGTTCAGGTCGCAGTCTCCCCTGGAGGCGTGGGTTCGAATCCCACTTCTGACAAACCAAACCTTTGGCCGCGGGCTCAAGCTAGAGTCTTTAACCCTCTGGCAAGTTGACCCCGTGATATATTAATGTTGACAAAGCACTGCATTTCGGTTTCCGTCACAACTAGAGAAACACTACTGTAACGCTGGCCGTCATCACATGAACTTTAAAGTAACACTTTTGTGCCATGTATGGACTTCTATGGAATTTTCATGCAGTTTTCTTGGAATTTCATGCCATGACACTTTGTGAAATTGGACATGTTTTATCGAAGGGGATTCAATGGAATACCGCATTGCGATGTTTACCGGAATGAGAACTTGTTTGTGAAAGGGTATTCAAGATTTGTTTGGGGTTTCTTTGGAGGGATGCAATGTGATTCTTGGAGTTTGACTGTGATGTCATGGACTGACATTTTGGGGATGCAGTAGAATGTCATGGCAAGGAATTCCTGGATATTTCTTGGAATTACATGTCATGGGTTTTTGGGGTGTGGGATGGAGTGTCATGGGATGAGATTCATGGAATGTCAAGCGAAACATTGCATTGCCGTTGACAAGAAACGTCATGAGAATGAAAGAATGATGTTAAACATTGACAAAACATTGCAGCAACGCTGCCACATATTACGTGAATATGAGAGGAATGCTATTACTGCATTTATTCAACATAAGTCCTACAAAAGCATTGCATTTCAATCGCATTGCTCATGAAGAAATGGACAATCACACGAAAGGGTATAAAGAAACCCTCACTTTCGCCTAAACGCTCTCGTGTGCCAAAAAGCACCACTCTGCCCCGTGTGAGGCTCGAACTCACGACCTTCAGATTATGAGACTGACGCGCTGCCTAACTGCGCCAACGAGGCCTGTGTTGCGACTAGGGTGAGTGGGGGACCACTAGCTTCTAGATCATCTGCCATGTGGAGTAGCTCCAAAAACGCTGCTCGCCAGTAGCTGCAACGTCAGGATGGCCGAGCGGTCTAAGGCGCTGCGTTCAGGTCGCAGTCTCCCCTGGAGGCGTGGGTTCGAATCCCACTTCTGACAAACCAAACCTTTGGCCGCGGGCTCAAGCTAGAGTCTTTAACCCTCTGGCAAGTTGACCCCGTGATATATTAATGTTGACAAAGCACTGCATTTCGGTTTCCGTCACAACTAGAGAAACACTACTGTAACGCTGGCCGTCATTACATGAACTTTAAAGTAACACTTTTGTGCCATGTATGGACTTCTATGGAATTTTCATGCAGTTTTCTTGGAATTTCATGCCATGACACTTTGTGAAATTGGACATGTTTTATCGAAGGGGATTCAATGGAATACCGCATTGCGATGTTTACCGGAATGAGAACTTGTTTGTGAAAGGGTATTCATGTTTTGTTTGGGGTTTCTTTGGAGGGATGCAATGTGATTCTTGGAGTTTGACTGTGATGTCATGGACTGACATTTTGGGGATGCAGTAGAATGTCATGGCAAGGAATTCCTGGATATTTCTTGGAATTACATGTCATGGGTTTTTGGGGTGTGGTATGGAGTGTCATGGGATGAGATTCATGGAATGTCAAGCGAAACATTGCATTGCCGTTGACAAGAAACGTCATGAGAATGAAAGAATGATGTTAAACATTGACAAAACATTGCAGCAACGCTGCCACATATTACGTGAATATGAGAGGAATGCTATTACTGCATTTATTCAACATAAGTCCTACAAAAGCATTGCATTTCAATCGCATTGCTCATGAAGAAATGGACAATCACACGAAAGGGTATAAAGAAACCCTCACTTTCGCCTAAACGCTCTCGTGTGCCAAAAAGCACCACTCTGCCCCGTGTGAGGCTCGAACTCACGACCTTCAGATTATGAGACTGACGCGCTGCCTAACTGCGCCAACGAGGCCTGTGTTGTGACTAGGGTGAGCGGGGGACCACTAGCTTCTAGATCATCTGCCATTCGGAGTAGCTCCAAAAACGCTGCTCGCCAGTAGCTGCAATGTCAGGATGGCCGAGCGGTCTAAGGCGCTGCGTTCAGGTCGCAGTCTCCCCTGGAGGCGTGGGTTCGAATCCCACTTCTGACAAACCAAACCTTTGGCCGCGGGCTCAAGCTAGAGTCTTTAACCCTCTGGCAAGTTGACCCCGTGATATATTAATGTTGACAAAGCACTGCATTTCGGTTTCCGTCACAACTAGAAAAACACTACTGTAACGCTGGCCGTCATCACATGAACTTTAAAGTAACACTTTTGTGCCATGTATGGACTTCTATGGAATTTTCATGCAGTTTTCTTGGAATTTCATGCCATGAGACTTTGTGAAATTGGACATGTTTTATCGAAGGGGATTCAATGGAATACCGCATTGCGATGTTTACCGGAATGAGAACTTGTTTGTGAAAGGGTATTCATGTTTTGTTTGGGGTTTCTTTGGAGGGATGCAATGTGATTCTTGGAGTTTGACTGTGATGTCATGGACTGACATTTTGGGGATGCAGTAGAATGTCATGGCAAGGAATTCCTGGAAATTTCTTGGAATTACATGTCATGGGTTTTTGGGGTGTGGGATGGAGTGTCATGGGACGAGATTCATGGAATGTCAAGCGAAACATTGCATTGCCGTTGACAAGAAACGTCATGAGAATGAAAGAATGATGTTAAACATTGACAAAACATTGCAGCAACGCTGCCACATATTACGTGAATATGAGAGGAATGCTATTACTGCATTTATTCAACATCAGTCCTACAAAAGCACTGCATTTCAATCGCATTGCTCATGAAGAAATGGACAATCACACGAAAGGGTATAAAGAAACCCTCACTTTCGCCTAAACGCTCTCGTGTGCCAAAAAGCACCACTCTGCCCCGTGTGAGGCTCGAACTCACGACCTTCAGATTATGAGACTGACGCGCTGCCTAACTGCGCCAACGAGGCCTGTGTTGTGACTAGGGTGAGCGGGGGACCACTAGCTTCTAGATCATCTGCCATTTGGAGTAGCTCCAAAAACGCTGCTCGCCAGTAGCTGCAATGTCAGGATGGCCGAGCGGTCTAAGGCGCTGCGTTCAGGTCGCAGTCTCCCCTGGAGGCGTGGGTTCGAATCCCACTTCTGACAAACCAAACCTTTGGCCGCGGGCTCAAGCTAGAGTCTTTAACCCTCTGGCAAGTTGACCCCGTGATATATTAATGTTGACAAAGCACTGCATTTCGGTTTCCGTCACAACTAGAGAAACACTACTGTAACGCTGGCCGTCATCACATGAACTTTAAAGTAACACTTTTGTGCCATGTATGGACTTCTATGGAATTTTCATGCAGTTTTCTTGGAATTTCATGCCATGACACTTTGTGAAATTGGACATGTTTTATCGAAGGGGATTCAATGGAATACCGCATTGCGATGTTTACCGGAATGAGAACTTGTTTGTGAAAGGGTATTCAAGATTTGTTTGGGGTTTCTTTGGAGGGATGCAATGTGATTCTTGGAGTTTGACTGTGATGTCATGGACTGACATTTTGGGGATGCAGTAGAATGTCATGGCAAGGAATTCCTGGATATTTCTTGGAATTACATGTCATGGGTTTTTGGGGTGTGGGATGGAGTGTCATGGGATGAGATTCATGGAATGTCAAGCGAAACATTGCATTGCCGTTGACAAGAAACGTCATGAGAATGAAAGAATGATGTTAAACATTGACAAAACATTGCAGCAACGCTGCCACATATTACGTGAATATGAGAGGAATGCTATTACTGCATTTATTCAACATAAGTCCTACAAAAGCATTGCATTTCAATCGCATTGCTCATGAAGAAATGGACAATCACACGAAAGGGTATAAAGAAACCCTCACTTTCGCCTAAACGCTCTCGTGTGCCAAAAAGCACCACTCTGCCCCGTGTGAGGCTCGAACTCACGACCTTCAGATTATGAGACTGACGCGCTGCCTAACTGCGCCAACGAGGCCTGTGTTGTGACTAGGGTGACCTGAGGGGACCACTAGCTTCTAGATCATCTGCTATTCGGAGTAGCTCCAAAAACGCTGCTCGCCAGTAGCTGCAACGTCAGGATGGCCGAGCGGTCTAAGGCGCTGCGTTCAGGTCGCAGTCTCCCCTGGAGGCGTGGGTTCGAATCCCACTTCTGACAAACCAAACCTTTGGCCGCGGGCTCAAGCTAGAGTCTTTAACCCTCTGGCAAGTTGACCCCGTGATATATTAATGTTGACAAAGCACTGCATTTCGGTTTCCGTCACAACTAGAGAAACACTACTGTAACGCTGGCCGTCATCACATGAACTTTAAAGTAACACTTTTGTGCCATGTATGGACTTCTATGGAATTTTCATGCAGTTTTCTTGGAATTTCATGCCATGACACTTTGTGAAATTGGACATGTTTTATCGAAGGGGATTCAATGGAATACCGCATTGCGATGTTTACCGGAATGAGAACTTGTTTGTGAAAGGGTATTCATGTTTTGTTTGGGGTTTCTTTGGAGGGATGCAATGTGATTCTTGGAGTTTGACTGTGATGTCATGGACTGACATTTTGGGGATGCAGTAGAATGTCATGGCAAGGAATTCCTGGAAATTTCTTGGAATGACATGTCATGGGTTTTTGGGGTGTGGGATGGAGTGTCATGGGATGAGATTCATGGAATGTCAAGCGAAACATTGCATTGCCGTTGACAAGAAACGTCATGAGAATGAAAGAATGATGTTAAACATTGACAAAACATTGCAGCAACGCTGCCACATATTACGTGAATATGAGAGGAATGCTATTACTGCATTTATTCAACATAAGTCCTACAAAAGCATTGCATTTCAATCGCATTGCTCATGAAGAAATGGACAATCACACGAAAGGGTATAAAGAAACCCTCACTTTCGCCTAAACGCTCTCGTGTGCCAAAAAGCACCACTCTGCCCCGTGTGAGGCTCGAACTCACGACCTTCAGATTATGAGACTGACGCGCTGCCTAACTGCGCCAACGAGGCCTGTGTTGTGACTAGGGTGAGCGGGGGACCACTAGCTTCTAGATCATCTGCCATTCGGAGTAGCTCCAAAAACGCTGCTCGCCAGTAGCGGGAATGTCAGGATGGCCGAGCGGTCTAAGGCGCTGCGTTCAGGTCGCAGTCTCCCCTGGAGGCGTGGGTTCGAACCCCACTTCTGACAAACCAAACCTTTGGCCGCGGGCTCAAGCTAGAGTCTTTAACCCTCTGGCAAGTTGACCCCGTGATATATTAATGTTGACAAAGCACTGCATTTCGGTTTCCGTCACAACTAGAGAAACACTACTGTAACGCTGGCCGTCATCACATGAACTTTAAAGTAACACTTTTGTGTCATGTATGGACTTCTATGGAATTTTCATGCAGTTTTCTTGGAATTTCATGCCATGACACTTTGTGAAATTGGACATGTTTTATCGAAGGGGATTCAATGGAATACCGCATTGCGATGTTTACCGGAATGAGAACTTGTTTGTGAAAGGGTATTCATGTTTTGTTTGGGGTTTCTTTGGAGGGATGCAATGTGATTCTTGGAGTTTGACTGTGATGTCATGGACTGACATTTTGGGGATGCAGTAGAATGTCATGGCAAGGAATTCCTGGAAATTTCTTGGAATGACATGTCATGGGTTTTTGGGGTGTGGGATGGAGTGTCATGGGATGAGATTCATGGAATGTCAAGCGAAACATTGCATTGCCGTTGACAAGAAACGTCATGAGAATGAAAGAATGATGTTAAACATTGACAAAACATTGCAGCAACGCTGCCACATATTACGTGAATATGAGAGGAATGCTATTACTGCATTTATTCAACATCAGTCCTACAAAAGCACTGCATTTCAATCGCATTGCTCATGAAGAAATGGACAATCACACGAAAGGGTATAAAGAAACCCTCACTTTCGCCTAAACGCTCTCGTGTGCCAAAAAGCACCACTCTGCCCCGTGTGAGGCTCGAACTCACGACCTTCAGATTATGAGACTGACGCGCTGCCTAACTGCGCCAACGAGGCCTGTGTTGTGACTAGGGTGAGCGGGGGACCACTAGCTTCTAGATCATCTGCCATTTGGAGTAGCTCCAAAAATGCTGCTCGCCAGTAGCTGCAATGTCAGGATGGCCGAGCGGTCTAAGGCGCTGCGTTCAGGTCGCAGTCTCCCCTGGAGGTGTGGGTTCGAATCCCACTTCTGACAAACCAAACCTTTGGCCGCAGGCTCAAGCTAGAGTCTTTAACCCTCTGGCAAGTTGACCCCGTGATATATTAATGTTGACAAAGCACTGCATTTCGGTTTCCGTCACAACTAGAGAAACACTACTGTAACGCTGGCCGTCATTACATGAACTTTAAAGTAACACTTTTGTGCCATGTATGGACTTCTATGGAATTTTCATGCAGTTTTCTTGGAATTTCATGCCATGACACTTTGTGAAATTGGACATGTTTTATCGAAGGGGATTCAATGGAATACCGCATTGCCATGTTTACCGGAATGAGAACTTGTTTGTGAAAGGGTATTCATGTTTTGTTTGGGGTTTCTTTGGAGGGATGCAATGTGATTCTTGGAGTTTGACTGTGATGTCATGGACTGACATTTTGGGGATGCAGTAGAATGTCATGGCAAGGAATTCCTGGATATTTCTTGGAATTACATGTCATGGGTTTTTGGGGTGTGGGATGGAGTGTCATGGGATGAGATTCATGGAATGTCAAGCGAAACATTGCATTGCCGTTGACAAGAAACGTCATGAGAATGAAAGAATGATGTTAAACATTGACAAAACATTGCAGCAACGCTGCCACATATTACGTGAATATGAGAGGAATGCTATTACTGCATTTATTCAACATAAGTCCTACAAAAGCATTGCATTTCAATCGCATTGCTCATGAAGAAATGGACAATCACACGAAAGGGTATAAAGAAACCCTCACTTTCGCCTAAACGCTCTCGTGTGCCAAAAAGCACCACTCTGCCCCGTGTGAGGCTCGAACTCACGACCTTCAGATTATGAGACTGACTCGCTGCCTAACTGCGCCAACGAGGCCTGTGTTGCGACTAGGGTGAGTGGGGGACCACTAGCTTCTAGATCATCTGCCATTTGGAGTAGCTCCAAAAACGCTGCTCGCCAGTAGCTGCAACGTCAGGATGGCCGAGCGGTCTAAGGCGCTGCGTTCAGGTCGCAGTCTCCCCTGGAGGCGTGGGTTCGAATCCCACTTCTGACAAACCAAACCTTTGGCCGCGGGCTCAAGCTAGAGTCTTTAACCCTCTGGCAAGTTGACCCCGTGATATATTAATGTTGACAAAGCACTGCATTTCGGTTTCCGTCACAACTAGAGAAACACTACTGTAACGCTGGCCGTCATTACATGAACTTTAAAGTAACACTTTTGTGCCATGTATGGACTTCTATGGAATTTTCATGCAGTTTTCTTGGAATTTCATGCCATGACACTTTGTGAAATTGGACATGTTTTATCGAAGGGGATTCAATGGAATACCGCATTGCGATGTTTACCGGAATGAGAACTTGTTTGTGAAAGGGTATTCATGTTTTGTTTGGGGTTTCTTTGGAGGGATGCAATGTGATTCTTGGAGTTTGACTGTGATGTCATGGACTGACATTTTGGGGATGCAGTAGAATGTCATGGCAAGGAATTCCTGGATATTTCTTGGAATTACATGTCATGGGTTTTTGGGGTGTGGGATGGAGTGTCATGGGATGAGATTCATGGAATGTCAAGCGAAACATTGCATTGCCGTTGACAAGAAACGTCATGAGAATGAAAGAATGATGTTAAACATTGACAAAACATTGCAGCAACGCTGCCACATATTACGTGAATATGAGAGGAATGCTATTACTGCATTTATTCAACATAAGTCCTACAAAAGCATTGCATTTCAATCGCATTGCTCATGAAGAAATGGACAATCACACGAAAGGGTATAAAGAAACCCTCACTTTCGCCTAAACGCTCTCGTGTGCCAAAAAGCACCACTCTGCCCCGTGTGAGGCTCGAACTCACGACCTTCAGATTATGAGACTGACGCGCTGCCTAACTGCGCCAACGAGGCCTGTGTTGTGACTAGGGTGAGCGGGGGACCACTAGCTTCTAGATCATCTGCCATTCGGAGTAGCTCCAAAAACGCTGCTCGCCAGTAGCTGCAATGTCAGGATGGCCGAGCGGTCTAAGGCGCTCTGTTCAGGTCGTAGTCTCCTCTGGAGGTGTGGGTTCGAATCCCACTTCTGACAAACCAAACCTTTGGCCGCGGGCTCAAGCTAGAGTCTTTAACCCTCTGGCAAGTTGACCCCGTGATATATTAATGTTGACAAAGCACTGCATTTCGGTTTCCGTCACAACTAGAGAAACACTACTGTAACGCTGGCCGTCATCACATGAACTTTAAAGTAACACTTTTGTGCCATGTATGGACTTCTATGGAATTTTCATGCAGTTTTCTTGGAATTTCATGCCATGACACTTTGTGAAATTGGACATGTTTTATCGAAGGGGATTCAATGGAATACCGCATTGCGATGTTTACCGGAATGAGAACTTGTTTGTGAAAGGGTATTCATGTTTTGTTTGGGGTTTCTTTGGAGGGATGCAATGTGATTCTTGGAGTTTGACTGTGATGTCATGGACTGACATTTTGGGGATGCAGTAGAATGTCATGGCAAGGAATTCCTGGAAATTTCTTGGAATGACATGTCATGGGTTTTTGGGGTGTGGGATGGAGTGTCATGGGATGAGATTCATGGAATGTCAAGCGAAACATTGCATTGCCGTTGACAAGAAACGTCATGAGAATGAAAGAATGATGTTAAACATTGACAAAACATTGCAGCAACGCTGCCACATATTACGTGAATATGAGAGGAATGCTATTACTGCATTTATTCAACATCAGTCCTACAAAAGCACTGCATTTCAATCGCATTGCTCATGAAGAAATGGACAATCACACGAAAGGGTATAAAGAAACCCTCACTTTCGCCTAAACGCTCTCGTGTGCCAAAAAGCACCACTCTGCCCCGTGTGAGGCTCGAACTCACGACCTTCAGATTATGAGACTGACGCGCTGCCTAACTGCGCCAACGAGGCCTGTGTTGTGTCTAGGGTGAGTGGGGGACCACTAGCTTCTAGATCATCTGCCATTTGGAGTAGCTCCAAAAACGCTGCTCGCCAGTAGCTGCAACGTCAGGATGGCCGAGCGGTCTAAGGCGCTGCGTTCAGGTCGCAGTCTCCCCTGGAGGCGTGGGTTCGAATCCCACTTCTGACAAACCAAACCTTTGGCCGCGGGCTCAAGCTAGAGTCTTTAACCCTCTGGCAAGTTGACCCCGTGATATATTAATGTTGACAAAGCACTGCATTTCGGTTTCCGTCACAACTAGAGAAACACTACTGTAACGCTGGCCGTCATCACATGAACTTTAAAGTAACACTTTTGTGCCATGTATGGACTTCTATGGAATTTTCATGCAGTTTTCTTGGAATTTCATGCCATGACACTTTGTGAAATTGGACATGTTTTATCGAAGGGGATTCAATGGAATACCGCATTGCGATGTTTACCGGAATGAGAACTTGTTTGTGAAAGGGTATTCATGTTTTGTTTGGGGTTTCTTTGGAGGGATGTAATGTGATTCTTGGAGTTTGACTGTGATGTCATGGACTGACATTTTGGGGATGCAGTAGAATGTCATGGCAAGGAATTCCTGGATATTTCTTGGAATTACATGTCATGGGTTTTTGGGGTGTGGGATGGAGTGTCATGGGATGAGATTCATGGAATGTCAAGCGAAACATTGCATTGCCGTTGACAAGAAACGTCATGAGAATGAAAGAATGATGTTAAACATTGACAAAACATTGCAGCAACGCTGCCACATATTACGTGAATATGAGAGGAATGCTATTACTGCATTTATTCAACATAAGTCCTACAAAAGCATTGCATTTCAATCGCATTGCTCATGAAGAAATGGACAATCACACGAAAGGGTATAAAGAAACCCTCACTTTCGCCTAAACGCTCTCGTGTGCCAAAAAGCACCACTCTGCCCCGTGTGAGGCTCGAACTCACGACCTTCAGATTATGAGACTGACACGCTGCCTAACTGCGCCAACGAGGCCTGTGTTGCGACTAGGGTGAGTGGGGGACCACTAGCTTCTAGATCATCTGCCATTTGGAGTAGCTCCAAAAACGCTGCTCGCCAGTAGCTGCAACGTCAGGATGGCCGAGCGGTCTAAGGCGCTGCGTTCAGGTCGCAGTCTCCCCTGGAGGCGTGGGTTCGAATCCCACTTCTGACAAACCAAACCTTTGGCCGCGGGCTCAAGCTAGAGTCTTTAACCCTCTGGCAAGTTGACCCCGTGATATATTAATGTTGACAAAGCACTGCATTTCGGTTTCCGTCACAACTAGAGAAACACTACTGTAACGCTGGCCGTCATCACATGAACTTTAAAGTAACACTTTTGTGCCATGTATGGACTTCTATGGAATTTTCATGCAGTTTTCTTGGAATTTCATGCCATGACACTTTGTGAAATTGGACATGTTTTATCGAAGGGGATTCAATGGAATACCGCATTGCGATGTTTACCGGAATGAGAACTTGTTTGTGAAAGGGTATTCATGTTTTGTTTGGGGTTTCTTTGGAGGGATGCAATGTGATTCTTGGAGTTTGACTGTGATGTCATGGACTGACATTTTGGGGATGCAGTAGAATGTCATGGCAAGGAATTCCTGGAAATTTCTTGGAATGACATGTCATGGGTTTTTGGGGTGTGGGATGGAGTGTCATGGGATGAGATTCATGGAATGTCAAGCGAAACATTGCATTGCCGTTGACAAGAAACGTCATGAGAATGAAAGAATGATGTTAAACATTGACAAAACATTGCAGCAACGCTGCCACATATTACGTGAATATGAGAGGAATGCTATTACTGCATTTATTCAACATCAGTCCTACAAAAGCACTGCATTTCAATCGCATTGCTCATGAAGAAATGGACAATCACACGAAAGGGTATAAAGAAACCCTCACTTTCGCCTAAACGCTCTCGTGTGCCAAAAAGCACCACTCTGCCCCGTGTGAGGCTCGAACTCACGACCTTCAGATTATGAGACTGACGCGCTGCCTAACTGCGCCAACGAGGCCTGTGTTGCGACTAGGGTGAGTGGGGGACCACTAGCTTCTAGATCATCTGCCATTTGGAGTAGCTCCAAAAACGCTGCTCGCCAGTAGCTGCAACGTCAGGATGGCCGAGCGGTCTAAGGCGCTGCGTTCAGGTCGCAGTCTCCCCTGGAGGCGTGGGTTCGAATCCCACTTCTGACAAACCAAACCTTTGGCCGCGGGCTCAAGCTAGAGTCTTTAACCCTCTGGCAAGTTGACCCTGTGATATATTAATGTTGACAAAGCACTGCATTTCGGTTTCCGTCACAACTAGAGAAACACTACTGTAACGCTGGCCATCATCACATGAACTTTAAAGTAACACTTTTGTGCCATGTATGGACTTCTATGGAATTTTCATGCAGTTTTCTTGGAATTTCATGCCATGACACTTTGTGAAATTGGACATGTTTTATCGAAGGGGATTCAATGGAATACCGCATTGCGATGTTTACCGGAATGAGAACTTGTTTGTGAAAGGGTATTCATGTTTTGTTTGGGGTTTCTTTGGAGGGATGCAATGTGATTCTTGGAGTTTGACTGTGATGTCATGGACTGACATTTTGGGGATGCAGTAGAATGTCATGGCAAGGAATTCCTGGAAATTTCTTGGAATGACATGTCATGGGTTTTTGGGGTGTGGGATGGAGTGTCATGGGATGAGATTCATGGAATGTCAAGCGAAACATTGCATTGCCGTTGACAAGAAACGTCATGAGAATGAAAGAATGATGTTAAACATTGACAAAACATTGCAGCAACGCTGCCACATATTACGTGAATATGAGAGGAATGCTATTACTGCATTTATTCAACATCAGTCCTACAAAAGCACTGCATTTCAATCGCATTGCTCATGAAGAAATGGACAATCACACGAAAGGGTATAAAGAAACCCTCACTTTCGCCTAAACGCTCTCGTGTGCCAAAAAGCACCACTCTGCCCAGTGTGAGGCTCGAACTCACGACCTTCAGATTATGAGACTGACGCGCTGCCTAACTGCGCCAAAGAGGCCTGTGTTGTGACTAGGGTGAGTGGGGGACCACTAGCTTCTAGATCATCTGCCATTTGGAGTAGCTCCAAAAACGCTGCTCGCCAGTAGCTGCAATGTCAGGATGGCCGAGCGGTCTAAGGCGCTGCGTTCAGGTCGCAGTCTCCCCTGGAGGCGTGGGTTCGAATCCCACTTCTGACAAACCAAACCTTTGGCCGCGGGCTCAAGCTAGAGTCTTTAACCCTCTGGCAAGTTGACCCCGTGATATATTAATGTTGACAAAGCACTGCATTTCGGTTTCCGTCACAACTAGAGAAACACTACTGTAACACTGGCCGTCATCACATGAACTTTAAAGTAACACTTTTGTGCCATGTATGGACTTCTATGGAATTTTCATGCAGTTTTCTTGGAATTTCATGCCATGACACTTTGTGAAATTGGACATGTTTTATCGAAGGGGATTCAATGGAATGCCGCATTGCGATGTTTACCGGAATGAGAACTTGTTTGTGAAAGGGTATTCATGTTTTGTTTGAGGTTTCTTTGGAGGGATGCAATGTGATTCTTGGAGTTTGACTGTGATGTCATGGACTGACATTTTGGGGATGCAGTAGAATGTCATGGCAAGGAATTCCTGGAAATTTCTTGGAATGACATGTCATGGGTTTTTGGGGTGTGGGATGGAGTGTCATGGGATGAGATTCATGGAATGTCAAGCGAAACATTGCATTGCCGTTGACAAGAAACGTCATGAGAATGAAAGAATGATGTTAAACATTGACAAAACATTGCAGCAACGCTGCCACATATTACGTGAATATGAGAGGAATGCTATTACTGCATTTATTCAACATCAGTCCTACAAAAGCACTGCATTTCAATCGCATTGCTCATGAAGAAATGGACAATCACACGAAAGGGTATAAAGAAACCCTCACTTTCGCCTAAACGCTCTCGTGTGCCAAAAAGCACCACTCTGCCCCGTGTGAGGCTCGAACTCACGACCTTCAGATTATGAGACTGACGCGCTGCCTAACTGTGCCAACGAGGCCTGTGTTGTGACTAGGGTGAGCGGGGGACCACTAGCTTCTAGATCATCTGCTATTCGGAGTAGCTCCAAAAACGCTGCTCGCCAGTAGCTGCAACGTCAGGATGGCCGAGCGGTCTAAGGCGCTGCGTTCAGGTCGCAGTATCCCCTGGAGGCGTGGGTTCGAATCCCACTTCTGACAAACCAAACCTTTGGCCGCGGGCTCAAGCTAGAGTCTTTAACCCTCTGGCAAGTTGACCCCGTGATATATTAATGTTGACAAAGCACTGCATTTCGGTTTCCGTCACAACTAGAGAAACACTACTGTAACGCTGGCCGTCATCACATGAACTTTAAAGTAACACTTTTGTGCCATGTATGGACTTCTATGGAATTTTCATGCAGTTTTCTTGGAATTTCATGCCATGACACTTTGTGAAATTGGACATGTTTTATCGAAGGGGATTCAATGGAATACCGCATTGCGATGTTTACCGGAATGAGAACTTGTTTGTGAAAGGGTATTCATGTTTTGTTTGGGGTTTCTTTGGAGGGATGCAATGTGATTCTTGGAGTTTGACTGTGATGTCATGGACTGACATTTTGGGGATGCAGTAGAATGTCATGGCAAGGAATTCCTGGAAATTTCTTGGAATGACATGTCATGGGTTTTTGGGGTGTGGGATGGAGTGTCATGGGATGAGATTCATGGAATGTCAAGCGAAACATTGCATTGCCGTTGACAAGAAACGTCATGAGAATGAAAGAATTATGTTAAACATTGACAAAACATTGCAGCAACGCTGCCACATATTACGTGAATATGAGAGGAATGCTATTACTGCATTTATTCAACATCAGTCCTACAAAAGCACTGCATTTCAATCGCATTGCTCATGAAGAAATGGACAATCACACGAAAGGGTATAAAGAAACCCTCACTTTCGTCTAAACGCTCTCGTGTGCCAAAAAGCACCACTCTGCCCCGTGTGAGGCTCGAACTCACGACCTTCAGATTATGAGACTGACGCGCTGCCTAACTGCGCCAACGAGGCCTGTGTTGTGACTAGGGTGAGCGGGGGACCACTAGCTTCTAGATCATCTGCTATTCGGAGTAGCTCCAAAAACGCTGCTCGCCAGTAGCTGCAACGTCAGGATGGCCGAGCGGTCTAAGGCGCTGCGTTCAGGTCGCAGTCTCCCCTGGAGGCGTGGGTTCGAATCCCACTTCTGACAAACCAAACCTTTGGCCGCGGGCTCAAGCTAGAGTCTTTAACCCTCTGGCAAGTTGACCCCGTGATATATTAATGTTGACAAAGCCCTGCATTTCGGTTTCCGTCACAACTAGAGAAACACTACTGTAACGCTGGCCGTCATCACATGAACTTTAAAGTAACACTTTTGTGCCATGTATGGACTTCTATGGAATTTTCATGCAGTTTTCTTGGAATTTCATGCCATGACACTTTGTGAAATTGGACATGTTTTATCGAAGGGGATTCAATGGAATACCGCATTGCGATGTTTACCGGAATGAGAACTTGTTTGTGAAAGGGTATTCATGTTTTGTTTGGGGTTTCTTTGGAGGGATGCAATGTGATTCTTGGAGTTTGACTGTGATGTCATGGACTGACATTTTGGGGATGCAGTAGAATGTCATGGCAAGGAATTCCTGGAAATTTCTTGGAATGACATGTCATGGGTTTTTGGGGTGTGGGATGGAGTGTCATGGGATGAGATTCATGGAATGTCAAGCGAAACATTGCATTGCCGTTGACAAGAAACGTCATGAGAATGAAAGAATGATGTTAAACATTGACAAAACATTGCAGCAACGCTGCCACATATTACGTGAATATGAGAGGAATGCTATTACTGCATTTATTCAACATAAGTCCTACAAAAGCATTGCATTTCAATCGCATTGCTCATGAAGAAATGGACAATCACACGAAAGGGTATAAAGAAACCCTCACTTTCGCCTAAACGCTCTCATGTGCCAAAAAGCAGCACTCTGCCCCGTGTGAGGCTCGAACTCACGACCTTCAGATTATGAGACTGACGCGCTGCCTAACTGCGCCAACGAGGCCTGTGTTGTGACTAGGGTGAGCGGGGGACCACTAGCTTCTAGATCATCTGCTATTCGGAGTAGCTCCAAAAACGCTGCTCGCCAGTAGCTGCAACGTCAGGATGGCCGAGCGGTCTAAGGCGCTGCGTTCAGGTCTCAGTCTCCCCTGGAGGCGTGGGTTCGAATCCCACTTCTGACAAACCAAACCTTTGGCCGCGGGCTCAAGCTAGAGTCTTTAACCCTCTGGCAAGTTGACCCCGTGATATATTAATGTTGACAAAGCACTGCATTTCGGTTTCCGTCACAACTAGAGAAACACTACTGTAACGCTGGCCGTCATCACATGAACTTTAAAGTAACACTTTTGTGCCATGTATGGACTTCTATGGAATTTTCATGCAGTTTTCTTGGAATTTCATTCCATGACACTTTGTGAAATTGGACATGTTTTATCGAAGGGGATTCAATGGAATACCGCATTGCGATGTTTACCGGAATGAGAACTTGTTTGTGAAAGGGTATTCATGTTTTGTTTGGGGTTTCTTTGGAGGGATGCAATGTGATTCTTGGAGTTTGACTGTGATGTCATGGACTGACATTTTGGGGATGCAGTAGAATGTCATGGCAAGGAATTCCTGGAAATTTCTTGGAATGACATGTCATGGGTTTTTGGGGTGTGGGATGGAGTGTCATGGGATGAGATTCATGGAATGTCAAGCGAAACATTGCATTGCCGTTGACAAGAAACGTCATGAGAATGAAAGAATGATGTTAAACATTGACAAAACATTGCAGCAACGCTGCCACATATTACGTGAATATGAGAGGAATGCTATTACTGCATTTATTCAACATCAGTCCTACAAAAGCACTGCATTTCAATCGCATTGCTCATGAAGAAATGGACAATCACACGAAAGGGTATAAAGAAACCCTCACTTTCGCCTAAACGCTCTCGTGTGCCAAAAAGCACCACTCTGCCCCGTGTGAGGCTCGAACTCACGACCTTCAGATTATGAGAGTGACGCGCTGCCTAACTGCGCCAACGAGGCCTGTGTTGTGACTAGGGTGAGCGGGGGACCACTAGCTTCTAGATCATCTGCTATTCGGAGTAGCTCCAAAAACGCTGCTCGCCAGTAGCTGCAACGTCAGGATGGCCGAGCGGTCTAAGGCGCTGCGTTCAGGTCGCAGTCTCCCCTGGAGGCGTGGGTTCGAATCCCACTTCTGACAAACCAAACATTTGGCCGCGGGCTCAAGCTAGAGTCTTTAACCCTCTGGCAAGTTGACCCCGTGATATATTAATGTTGACAAAGCACTGCATTTCGGTTTCCGTCACAACTAGAGAAACACTACTGTAACGCTGGCCGTCATCACATGAACTTTAAAGTAACACTTTTGTGCCATGTATGGACTTCTATGGAATTTTCATGCAGTTTTCTTGGAATTTCATGCCATGACACTTTGTGAAATTGGACATGTTTTATCGAAGGGGATTCAATGGAATACCGCATTGCGATGTTTACCGGAATGAGAACTTGTTTGTGAAAGGGTATTCATGTTTTGTTTGGGGTTTCTTTGGAGGGATGCAATGTGATTCTTGGAGTTTGACTGTGATGTCATGGACTGACATTTTGGGGATGCAGTAGAATGTCATGGCAAGGAATTCCTGGAAATTTCTTGGAATGACATGTCATGGGTTTTTGGGGTGTGGGATGGAGTGTCATGGGATGAGATTCATGGAATGTCAAGCGAAACATTGCATTGCCGTTGACAAGAAACGTCATGAGAATGAAAGAATGATGTTAAACATTGACAAAACATTGCAGCAACGCTGCCACATATTACGTGAATATGAGAGGAATGCTATTACTGCATTTATTCAACATCAGTCCTACAAAAGCACTGCATTTCAATCGCATTGCTCATGAAGAAATGGACAATCACACGAAAGGGTATAAAGAAACCCTCACTTTCGCCTAAACGCTCTCGTGTGCCAAAAAGCACCACTCTGCCCCGTGTGAGGCTCGAACTCACGACCTTCAGATTATGAGACTGACGCGCTGCCTAACTGCGCCAACGAGGCCTGTGTTGTGACTAGGGTGAGCGGGGGACCACTAGCTTCTAGATCATCTGCTATTCGGAGTAGCTCCAAAAACGCTGCTCGCCAGTAGCTGCAACGTCAGGATGGCCGAGCGGTCTAAGGCGCTGCGTTCAGGTCGCAGTCTCCCCTGGAGGCGTGGGTTCGAATCCCACTTCTGACAAACCAAACCTTTGGCCGCGGGCTCAAGCTAGAGTCTTTAACCCTCTGGCAAGTTGACCCCGTGATATATTAATGTTGACAAAGCACTGCATTTCGGTTTCCGTCACAACTAGAGAAACACTACTATAACGCTGGCCGTCATCACATGAACTTTAAAGTAACACTTTTGTGCCATGTATGGACTTCTATGGAATTTTCATGCAGTTTTCTTGGAATTTCATTCCATGACACTTTGTGAAATTGGACATGTTTTATCGAAGGGGATTCAATGGAATACCGCATTGCGATGTTTACCGGAATGAGAACTTGTTTGTGAAAGGGTATTCATGTTTTGTTTGGGGTTTCTTTGGAGGGATGCAATGTGATTCTTGGAGTTTGACTGTGATGTCATGGACTGACATTTTGGGGATGCAGTAGAATGTCATGGCAAGGAATTCCTGGATATTTCTTGGAATTACATGTCATGGGTTTTTGGGGTGTGGGATGGAGTGTCATGGGATGAGATTCATGGAATGTCAAGCGAAACATTGCATTGCCGTTGACAAGAAACGTCATGAGAATGAAAGAATGATGTTAAACATTGACAAAACATTGCAGCAACGCTGCCACATATTACGTGAATATGAGAGGAATGCTATTACTGCATTTATTCAACATAAGTCCTACAAAAGCATTGCATTTCAATCGCATTGCTCATGAAGAAATGGACAATCACACGAAAGGGTATAAAGAAACCCTCACTTTCGCCTAAACGCTCTCATGTGCCAAAAAGCAGCACTCTGCCCCGTGTGAGGCTCGAACTCACGACCTTCAGATTATGAGACTGACGCGCTGCCTAACTGCGCCAACGAGGCCTGTGTTGTGACTAGGGTGAGCGGGGGACCACTAGCTTCTAGATCATCTGCTATTCGGAGTAGCTCCAAAAACGCTGCTCGCCAGTAGCTGCAACGTCAGGATGGCCGAGCGGTCTAAGGCGCTGCGTTCAGGTCGCAGTCTCCCCTGGAGGCGTGGGTTCGAATCCCACTTCTGACAAACCAAACCTTTGGCCGCGGGCTCAAGCTAGAGTCTTTAACCCTCTGGCAAGTTGACCCCGTGATATATTAATGTTGACAAAGCACTGCATTTCGGTTTCCGTCACAACTAGAGAAACACTACTGTAACGCTGGCCGTCATCACATGAACTTTAAAGTAACACTTTTGTGCCATGTATGGACTTCTATGGAATTTTCATGCAGTTTTCTTGGAATTTCATTCCATGACACTTTGTGAAATTGGACATGTTTTATCGAAGGGGATTCAATGGAATACCGCATTGCGATGTTTACCGGAATGAGAACTTGTTTGTGAAAGGGTATTCATGTTTTGTTTGGGGTTTCTTTGGAGGGATGCAATGTGATTCTTGGAGTTTGACTGTGATGTCATGGACTGACATTTTGGGGATGCAGTAGAATGTCATGGCAAGGAATTCCTGGAAATTTCTTGGAATGACATGTCATGGGTTTTTGGGGTGTGGGATGGAGTGTCATGGGATGAGATTCATGGAATGTCAAGCGAAACATTGCATTGCCGTTGACAAGAAACGTCATGAGAATGAAAGAATGATGTTAAACATTGACAAAACATTGCAGCAACGCTGCCACATATTACGTGAATATGAGAGGAATGCTATTACTGCATTTATTCAACATCAGTCCTACAAAAGCACTGCATTTCAATCGCATTGCTCATGAAGAAATGGACAATCACACGAAAGGGTATAAAGAAACCCTCACTTTCGCCTAAACGCTCTCGTGTGCCAAAAAGCACCACTCTGCCCCGTGTGAGGCTCGAACTCACGACCTTCAGATTATGAGACTGACGCGCTGCCTAACTGCGCCAACGAGGCCTGTGTTGTGACTAGGGTGAGCGGGGGACCACTAGCTTCTAGATCATCTGCTATTCGGAGTAGCTCCAAAAACGCTGCTCGCCAGTAGCTGCAACGTCAGGATGGCCGAGCGGTCTAAGGCGCTGCGTTCAGGTCGCAGTCTCCCCTGGAGGCGTGGGTTCGAATCCCACTTCTGACAAACCAAACCTTTGGCCGCGGGCTCAAGCTAGAGTCTTTAACCCTCTGGCAAGTTGACCCCGTGATATATTAATGCTGACAAAGCACTGCATTTCGGTTTCCGTCACAACTAGAGAAACACTACTGTAACGCTGGCCGTCATCACATGAACTTTAAAGTAACACTTTTGTGCCATGTATGGACTTCTATGGAATTTTCATGCAGTTTTCTTGGAATTTCATGCCATGACACTTTGTGAAATTGGACATGTTTTATCGAAGGGGATTCAATGGAATACCGCATTGCGATGTTTACCGGAATGAGAACTTGTTTGTGAAAGGGTATTCATGTTTTGTTTGGGGTTTCTTTGGAGGGATGCAATGTGATTCTTGGAGTTTGACTGTGATGTCATGGACTGACATTTTGGGGATGCAGTAGAATGTCATGGCAAGGAATTCCTGGAAATTTCTTGGAATGACATGTCATGGGTTTTTGGGGTGTGGGATGGAGTGTCATGGGATGAGATTCATGGAATGTCAAGCGAAACATTGCATTGCCGTTGACAAGAAACGTCATGAGAATGAAAGAATGATGTTAAACATTGACAAAACATTGCAGCAACGCTGCCACATATTACGTGAATATGAGAGGAATGCTATTACTGCATTTATTCAACATCAGTCCTACAAAAGCACTGCATTTCAATCGCATTGCTCATGAAGAAATGGACAATCACACGAAAGGGTATAAAGAAACCCTCACTTTCGCCTAAACGCTCTCGTGTGCCAAAAAGCACCACTCTGCCCCGTGTGAGGCTCGAACTCACGACCTTCAGATTATGAGACTGACGCGCTGCCTAACTGCGCCAACGAGGCCTGTGTTGTGACTAGGGTGAGCGGGGGACCACTAGCTTCTAGATCATCTGCTATTCGGAGTAGCTCCAAAAACGCTGCTCGCCAGTAGCTGCAACGTCAGGATGGCCGAGCGGTCTAAGGCGCTGCGTTCAGGTCGCAGTCTCCCCTGGAGGCGTGGGTTCGAATCCCACTTCTGACAAACCAAACCTTTGGCCGCGGGCTCAAGCTAGAGTCTTTAACCCTCTGGCAAGTTGACCCCGTGATATATTAATGTTGACAAAGCACTGCATTTCGGTTTCCGTCACAACTAGAGAAACACTACTATAACGCTGGCCGTCATCACATGAACTTTAAAGTAACACTTTTGTGCCATGTATGGACTTCTATGGAATTTTCATGCAGTTTTCTTGGAATTTCATTCCATGACACTTTGTGAAATTGGACATGTTTTATCGAAGGGGATTCAATGGAATACCGCATTGCGATGTTTACCGGAATGAGAACTTGTTTGTGAAAGGGTATTCATGTTTTGTTTGGGGTTTCTTTGGAGGGATGCAATGTGATTCTTGGAGTTTGACTGTGATGTCATGGACTGACATTTTGGGGATGCAGTAGAATGTCATGGCAAGGAATTCCTGGAAATTTCTTGGAATGACATGTCATGGGTTTTTGGGGTGTGGGATGGAGTGTCATGGGATGAGATTCATGGAATGTCAAGCGAAACATTGCATTGCCGTTGACAAGAAACGTCATGAGAATGAAAGAATGATGTTAAACATTGACAAAACATTGCAGCAACGCTGCCACATATTACGTGAATATGAGAGGAATGCTATTACTGCATTTATTCAACATCAGTCCTACAAAAGCACTGCATTTCAATCGCATTGCTCATGAAGAAATGGACAATCACACGAAAGGGTATAAAGAAACCCTCACTTTCGCCTAAACGCTCTCGTGTGCCAAAAAGCACCACTCTGCCCCGTGTGAGGCTCGAACTCACGACCTTCAGATTATGAGACTGACGCGCTGCCTAACTGCGCCAACGAGGCCTGTGTTGTGACTAGGGTGAGCGGGGGACCACTAGCTTCTAGATCATCTGCTATTCGGAGTAGCTCCAAAAACGCTGCTCGCCAGTAGCTGCAACGTCAGGATGGCCGAGCGGTCTAAGGCGCTGCGTTCAGGTCGCAGTCTCCCCTGGAGGCGTGGGTTCGAATCCCACTTCTGACAAACCAAACCTTTGGCCGCGGGCTCAAGCTAGAGTCTTTAACCCTCTGGCAAGTTGACCCCGTGATATATTAATGTTGACAAAGCACTGCATTTCGGTTTCCGTCACAACTAGAGAAACACTACTATAACGCTGGCCGTCATCACATGAACTTTAAAGTAACACTTTTGTGCCATGTATGGACTTCTATGGAATTTTCATGCAGTTTTCTTGGAATTTCATTCCATGACACTTTGTGAAATTGGACATGTTTTATCGAAGGGGATTCAATGGAATACCGCATTGCGATGTTTACCGGAATGAGAACTTGTTTGTGAAAGGGTATTCATGTTTTGTTTGGGGTTTCTTTGGAGGGATGCAATGTGATTCTTGGAGTTTGACTGTGATGTCATGGACTGACATTTTGGGGATGCAGTAGAATGTCATGGCAAGGAATTCCTGGATATTTCTTGGAATTACATGTCATGGGTTTTTGGGGTGTGGGATGGAGTGTCATGGGATGAGATTCATGGAATGTCAAGCGAAACATTGCATTGCCGTTGACAAGAAACGTCATGAGAATGAAAGAATGATGTTAAACATTGACAAAACATTGCAGCAACGCTGCCACATATTACGTGAATATGAGAGGAATGCTATTACTGCATTTATTCAACATAAGTCCTACAAAAGCATTGCATTTCAATCGCATTGCTCATGAAGAAATGGACAATCACACGAAAGGGTATAAAGAAACCCTCACTTTCGCCTAAACGCTCTCATGTGCCAAAAAGCAGCACTCTGCCCCGTGTGAGGCTCGAACTCACGACCTTCAGATTATGAGACTGACGCGCTGCCTAACTGCGCCAACGAGGCCTGTGTTGTGACTAGGGTGAGCGGGGGACCACTAGCTTCTAGATCATCTGCTATTCGGAGTAGCTCCAAAAACGCTGCTCGCCAGTAGCTGCAACGTCAGGATGGCCGAGCGGTCTAAGGCGCTGCGTTCAGGTCGCAGTCTCCCCTGGAGGCGTGGGTTCGAATCCCACTTCTGACAAACCAAACCTTTGGCCGCGGGCTCAAGCTAGAGTCTTTAACCCTCTGGCAAGTTGACCCCGTGATATATTAATGTTGACAAAGCACTGCATTTCGGTTTCCGTCACAACTAGAGAAACACTACTGTAACGCTGGCCGTCATCACATGAACTTTAAAGTAACACTTTTGTGCCATGTATGGACTTCTATGGAATTTTCATGCAGTTTTCTTGGAATTTCATGCCATGACACTTTGTGAAATTGGACATGTTTTATTGAAGGGGATTCAATGGAATACCGCATTGCGATGTTTACCGGAATGAGAACTTGTTTGTGAAAGGGTATTCATGTTTTGTTTGGGGTTTCTTTGGAGGGATGCAATGTGATTCTTGGAGTTTGACTGTGATGTCATGGACTGACATTTTGGGGATGCAGTAGAATGTCATGGCAAGGAATTCCTGGAAATTTCTTGGAATGACATGTCATGGGTTTTTGGGGTGTGGGATGGAGTGTCATGGGATGAGATTCATGGAATGTCAAGCGAAACATTGCATTGCCGTTGACAAGAAACATCATGAGAATGAAAGAATGATGTTAAACATTGACAAAACATTGCAGCAACGCTGCCACATATTACGTGAATATGAGAGGAATGCTATTACTGCATTTATTCAACATCAGTCCTACAAAAGCACTGCATTTCAATCGCATTGCTCATGAAGAAATGGACAATCACACGAAAGGGTATAAAGAAACCCTCACTTTCGCCTAAACGCTCTCGTGTGCCAAAAAGCACCACTCTGCCCCGTGTGAGGCTCGAACTCACGACCTTCAGATTATGAGACTGACGCGCTGCCTAACTGCGCCAACGAGGCCTGTGTTGTGACTAGGGTGAGCGGGGGACCACTAGCTTCTAGATCATCTGCCATTCGGAGTAGCTCCAAAAACGCTGCTCGCCAGTAGCTGGAATGTCAGGATGGCCGAGCGGTCTAAGGCGCTGCGTTCAGGTCGCAGTCTCCCCTGGAGGCGTGGGTTCGAATCCCACTTCTGACAAACCAAACCTTTGGCCGCGGGCTCAAGCTAGAGTCTTTAACCCTCTGGCAAGTTGACCCCGTGATATATTAATGTTGACAAAGCACTGCATTTCGGTTTCCGTCACAACTAGAGAAACACTACTGTAACGCTGGCCGTCATCACATGAACTTTAAAGTAACACTTTTGTGCCATGTATGGACTTCTATGGAATTTTCATGCAGTTTTCTTGGAATTTCATGCCATGACACTTTGTGAAATTGGACATGTTTTATCGAAGGGGATTCAATGGAATACCGCATTGCGATGTTTACCGGAATGAGAACTTGTTTGTGAAAGGGTATTCATGTTTTGTTTGGGGTTTCTTTGGAGGGATGCAATGTGATTCTTGGAGTTTGACTGTGATGTCATGGACTGACATTTTGGGGATGCAGTAAAATGTCATGGCAAGGAATTCCTGGAAATTTCTTGGAATGACATGTCATGGGTTTTTGGGGTGTGGGATGGAGTGTCATGGGATGAGATTCATGGAATGTCAAGCGAAACATTGCATTGCCGTTGACAAGAAACGTCATGAGAATGAAAGAATGATGTTAAACATTGACAAAACATTGCAGCAACGCTGCCACATATTACGTGAATATGAGAGGAATGCTATTACTGCATTTATTCAACATCAGTCCTACAAAAGCACTGTATTTCAATCGCATTGCTCATGAAGAAATGGACAATCACACGAAAGGGTATAAAGAAACCCTCACTTTCGCCTAAACGCTCTCGTGTGCCAAAAAGCACCACTCTGCCCCGTGTGAGGCTCGAACTCACGACCTTCAGATTATGAGACTGACGCGCTGCCTAACTGCGCCAACGAGGCCTGTGTTGTGACTAGGGTGAGCGGGGGACCACTAGCTTCTAGATCATCTGCTATTCGGAGTAGCTCCAAAAACGCTGCTCGCCAGTAGCTGCAACGTCAGGATGGCCGAGCGGTCTAAGGCGCTGCGTTCAGGTCGCAGTCTCCCCTGGAGGCGTGGGTTCGAATCCCACTTCTGACAAACCAAACCTTTGGCCGCGGGCTCAAGCTAGAGTCTTTAACCCTCTGGCAAGTTGACCCCGTGATATATTAATGTTGACAAAGCACTGCATTTCGGTTTCCGTCACAACTAGAGAAACACTACTGTAACGCTGGCCGTCATCACATGAACTTTAAAGTAACACTTTTGTGCCATGTATGGACTTCTATGGAATTTTCATGCAGTTTTCTTGGAATTTCATGCCATGACACTTTGTGAAATTGGACATGTTTTATCGAAGGGGATTCAATGGAATACCGCATTGCGATGTTTACCGGAATGAGAACTTGTTTGTGAAAGGGTATTCATGTTTTGTTTGAGGTTTCTTTGGAGGGATGCAATGTGATTCTTGGAGTTTGACTGTGATGTCATGGACTGACATTTTGGGGATGCAGTAGAATGTCATGGCAAGGAATTCCTAGAAATTTCTTGGAATGACATGTCATGGGTTTTTGGGGTGTGGGATGGAGTGTCATGGGATGAGATTCATGGAATGTCAAGCGAAACATTGCATTGCCGTTGACAAGAAACGTCATGAGAATGAAAGAATGATGTTAAACATTGACAAAACATTGCAGCAACGCTGCCACATATTACGTGAATATGAGAGGAATGCTATTACTGCATTTATTCAACATCAGTCCTACAAAAGCACTGCATTTCAATCGCATTGCTCATGAAGAAATGGACAATCACACGAAAGGGTATAAAGAAACCCTCACTTTCGCCTAAACGCTCTCGTGTGCCAAAAAGCACCACTCTGCCCCGTGTGAGGCTCGAACTCACGACCTTCAGATTATGAGACTGACGCGCTGCCTAACTGCGCCAACGAGGCCTGTGTTGTGACTAGGGTGAGCGGGGGACCACTAGCTTCTAGATCATCTGCCATTCGGAGTAGCTCCAAAAACGCTGCTCGCCAGTAGCTGGAATGTCAGGATGGCCGAGCGGTCTAAGGCGCTGCGTTCAGGTCGCAGTCTCCCCTGGAGACGTGGGTTCGAATCCCACTTCTGACAAACCAAACCTTTGGCCGCGGGCTCAAGCTAGAGTCTTTAACCCTCTGGCAAGTTGACCCCGTGATATATTAATGTTGACAAAGCACTGCATTTCGGTTTCCGTCACAACTAGAGAAACACTACTATAACGCTGGCCGTCATCACATGAACTTTAAAGTAACACTTTTGTGCCATGTATGGACTTCTATGGAATTTTCATGCAGTTTTCTTGGAATTTCATTCCATGACACTTTGTGAAATTGGACATGTTTTATCGAAGGGGATTCAATGGAATACCGCATTGCGATGTTTACCGGAATGAGAACTTGTTTGTGAAAGGGTATTCATGTTTTGTTTGGGGTTTCTTTGGAGGGATGCAATGTGATTCTTGGAATTGACTGTGATGTCATGGACTGACATTTTGGGGATGCAGTAGAATGTCATGGCAAGGAATTCCTGGAAATTTCTTGGAATGACATGTCATGGGTTTTTGGGGTGTGGGATGGAGTGTCATGGGATGAGATTCATGGAATGTCAAGCGAAACATTGCATTGCCGTTGACAAGAAACGTCATGAGAATGAAAGAATGATGTTAAACATTGACAAAACATTGCAGCAACGCTGCCACATATTACGTGAATATGAGAGGAATGCTATTACTGCATTTATTCAACATCAGTCCTACAAAAGCACTGCATTTCAATCGCATTGCTCATGAAGAAATGGACAATCACACGAAAGGGTATAAAGAAACCCTCACTTTCGCCTAAACGCTCTCGTGTGCCAAAAAGCACCACTCTGCCCCGTGTGAGGCTCGAACTCACGACCTTCAGATTATGAGACTGACGCGCTGCCTAACTGCGCCAACGAGGCCTGTGTTGTGACTAGGGTGAGCGGGGGACCACTAGCTTCTAGATCATCTGCCATTCGGAGTAGCTCCAAAAACGCTGCTCGCCAGTAGCTGGAATGTCAGGATGGCCGAGCGGTCTAAGGCGCTGCGTTCAGGTCGCAGTCTCCCCTGGAGACGTGGGTTCGAATCCCACTTCTGACAAACCAAACCTTTGGCCGCGGGCTCAAGCTAGAGTCTTTAACCCTCTGGCAAGTTGACCCCGTGATATATTAATGTTGACAAAGCACTGCATTTCGGTTTCCGTCACAACTAGAGAAACACTACTATAACGCTGGCCGTCATCACATGAACTTTAAAGTAACACTTTTGTGCCATGTATGGACTTCTATGGAATTTTCATGCAGTTTTCTTGGAATTTCATTCCATGACACTTTGTGAAATTGGACATGTTTTATCGAAGGGGATTCAATGGAATACCGCATTGCGATGTTTACCGGAATGAGAACTTGTTTGTGAAAGGGTATTCATGTTTTGTTTGGGGTTTCTTTGGAGGGATGCAATGTGATTCTTGGAGTTTGACTGTGATGTCATGGACTGACATTTTGGGGATGCAGTAGAATGTCATGGCAAGGAATTCCTGGATATTTCTTGGAATTACATGTCATGGGTTTTTGGGGTGTGGGATGGAGTGTCATGGGATGAGATTCATGGAATGTCAAGCGAAACATTGCATTGCCGTTGACAAGAAACGTCATGAGAATGAAAGAATGATGTTAAACATTGACAAAACATTGCAGCAACGCTGCCACATATTACGTGAATATGAGAGGAATGCTATTACTGCATTTATTCAACATAAGTCCTACAAAAGCATTGCATTTCAATCGCATTGCTCATGAAGAAATGGACAATCACACGAAAGGGTATAAAGAAACCCTCACTTTCGCCTAAACGCTCTCGTGTGCCAAAAAGCACCACTCTGCCCCGTGTGAGGCTCGAACTCACGACCTTCAGATTATGAGACTGACGCGCTGCCTAACTGCGCCAACGAGGCCTGTGTTGTGACTAGGGTGAGCGGGGGACCACTAGCTTCTAGATCATCTGCTATTCGGAGTAGCTCCAAAAACGCTGCTCGCCAGTAGCTGCAACGTCAGGATGGCCGAGCGGTCTAAGGCGCTGCGTTCAGGTCGCAGTCTCCCCTGGAGGCGTGGGTTCGAATCCCACTTCTGACAAACCAAACCTTTGGCCGCGGGCTCAAGCTAGAGTCTTTAACCCTCTGGCAAGTTGACCCCGTGATATATTAATGTTGACAAAGCACTGCATTTCGGTTTCCGTCACAACTAGAGAAACACTACTGTAACGCTGGCCGTCATCACATGAACTTTAAAGTAACACTTTTGTGCCATGTATGGACTTCTATGGAATTTTCATGCAGTTTTCTTGGAATTTCATTCCATGACACTTTGTGAAATTGGACATGTTTTATCGAAGGGGATTCAATGGAATACCGCATTGCGATGTTTACCGGAATGAGAACTTGTTTGTGAAAGGGTATTCATGTTTTGTTTGGGGTTTCTTTGGAGGGATGCAATGTGATTCTTGGAGTTTGACTGTGATGTCATGGACTGACATTTTGGGGATGCAGTAGAATGTCATGGCAAGGAATTCCTGGAAATTTCTTGGAATGACATGTCATGGGTTTTTGGGGTGTGGGATGGAGTGTCATGGGATGAGATTCATGGAATGTCAAGCGAAACATTGCATTGCCGTTGACAAGAAACGTCATGAGAATGAAAGAATGATGTTAAACATTGACAAAACATTGCAGCAACGCTGCCACATATTACGTGAATATGAGAGGAATGCTATTACTGCATTTATTCAACATCAGTCCTACAAAAGCACTGCATTTCAATCGCATTGCTCATGAAGAAATGGACAATCACACGAAAGGGTATAAAGAAACCCTCACTTTCGCCTAAACGCTCTCGTGTGCCAAAAAGCACCACTCTGCCCCGTGTGAGGCTCGAACTCACGACCTTCAGATTATGAGAGTGACGCGCTGCCTAACTGCGCCAACGAGGCCTGTGTTGTGACTAGGGTGAGCGGGGGACCACTAGCTTCTAGATCATCTGCTATTCGGAGTAGCTCCAAAAACGCTGCTCGCCAGTAGCTGCAACGTCAGGATGGCCGAGCGGTCTAAGGCGCTGCGTTCAGGTCGCAGTCTCCCCTGGAGGCGTGGGTTCGAATCCCACTTCTGACAAACCAAACATTTGGCCGCGGGCTCAAGCTAGAGTCTTTAACCCTCTGGCAAGTTGACCCCGTGATATATTAATGTTGACAAAGCACTGCATTTCGGTTTCCGTCACAACTAGAGAAACACTACTGTAACGCTGGCCGTCATCACATGAACTTTAAAGTAACACTTTTGTGCCATGTATGGACTTCTATGGAATTTTCATGCAGTTTTCTTGGAATTTCATGCCATGACACTTTGTGAAATTGGACATGTTTTATCGAAGGGGATTCAATGGAATACCGCATTGCGATGTTTACCGGAATGAGAACTTGTTTGTGAAAGGGTATTCATGTTTTGTTTGGGGTTTCTTTGGAGGGATGCAATGTGATTCTTGGAGTTTGACTGTGATGTCATGGACTGACATTTTGGGGATGCAGTAGAATGTCATGGCAAGGAATTCCTGGAAATTTCTTGGAATGACATGTCATGGGTTTTTGGGGTGTGGGATGGAGTGTCATGGGATGAGATTCATGGAATGTCAAGCGAAACATTGCATTGCCGTTGACAAGAAACGTCATGAGAATGAAAGAATGATGTTAAACATTGACAAAACATTGCAGCAACGCTGCCACATATTACGTGAATATGAGAGGAATGCTATTACTGCATTTATTCAACATCAGTCCTACAAAAGCACTGCATTTCAATCGCATTGCTCATGAAGAAATGGACAATCACACGAAAGGGTATAAAGAAACCCTCACTTTCGCCTAAACGCTCTCGTGTGCCAAAAAGCACCACTCTGCCCCGTGTGAGGCTCGAACTCACGACCTTCAGATTATGAGACTGACGCGCTGCCTAACTGCGCCAACGAGGCCTGTGTTGTGACTAGGGTGAGCGGGGGACCACTAGCTTCTAGATCATCTGCTATTCGGAGTAGCTCCAAAAACGCTGCTCGCCAGTAGCTGCAACGTCAGGATGGCCGAGCGGTCTAAGGCGCTGCGTTCAGGTCGCAGTCTCCCCTGGAGGCGTGGGTTCGAATCCCACTTCTGACAAACCAAACCTTTGGCCGCGGGCTCAAGCTAGAGTCTTTAACCCTCTGGCAAGTTGACCCCGTGATATATTAATGTTGACAAAGCACTGCATTTCGGTTTCCGTCACAACTAGAGAAACACTACTATAACGCTGGCCGTCATCACATGAACTTTAAAGTAACACTTTTGTGCCATGTATGGACTTCTATGGAATTTTCATGCAGTTTTCTTGGAATTTCATTCCATGACACTTTGTGAAATTGGACATGTTTTATCGAAGGGGATTCAATGGAATACCGCATTGCGATGTTTACCGGAATGAGAACTTGTTTGTGAAAGGGTATTCATGTTTTGTTTGGGGTTTCTTTGGAGGGATGCAATGTGATTCTTGGAGTTTGACTGTGATGTCATGGACTGACATTTTGGGGATGCAGTAGAATGTCATGGCAAGGAATTCCTGGATATTTCTTGGAATTACATGTCATGGGTTTTTGGGGTGTGGGATGGAGTGTCATGGGATGAGATTCATGGAATGTCAAGCGAAACATTGCATTGCCGTTGACAAGAAACGTCATGAGAATGAAAGAATGATGTTAAACATTGACAAAACATTGCAGCAACGCTGCCACATATTACGTGAATATGAGAGGAATGCTATTACTGCATTTATTCAACATAAGTCCTACAAAAGCATTGCATTTCAATCGCATTGCTCATGAAGAAATGGACAATCACACGAAAGGGTATAAAGAAACCCTCACTTTCGCCTAAACGCTCTCATGTGCCAAAAAGCAGCACTCTGCCCCGTGTGAGGCTCGAACTCACGACCTTCAGATTATGAGACTGACGCGCTGCCTAACTGCGCCAACGAGGCCTGTGTTGTGACTAGGGTGAGCGGGGGACCACTAGCTTCTAGATCATCTGCTATTCGGAGTAGCTCCAAAAACGCTGCTCGCCAGTAGCTGCAACGTCAGGATGGCCGAGCGGTCTAAGGCGCTGCGTTCAGGTCGCAGTCTCCCCTGGAGGCGTGGGTTCGAATCCCACTTCTGACAAACCAAACCTTTGGCCGCGGGCTCAAGCTAGAGTCTTTAACCCTCTGGCAAGTTGACCCCGTGATATATTAATGTTGACAAAGCACTGCATTTCGGTTTCCGTCACAACTAGAGAAACACTACTGTAACGCTGGCCGTCATCACATGAACTTTAAAGTAACACTTTTGTGCCATGTATGGACTTCTATGGAATTTTCATGCAGTTTTCTTGGAATTTCATTCCATGACACTTTGTGAAATTGGACATGTTTTATCGAAGGGGATTCAATGGAATACCGCATTGCGATGTTTACCGGAATGAGAACTTGTTTGTGAAAGGGTATTCATGTTTTGTTTGGGGTTTCTTTGGAGGGATGCAATGTGATTCTTGGAGTTTGACTGTGATGTCATGGACTGACATTTTGGGGATGCAGTAGAATGTCATGGCAAGGAATTCCTGGAAATTTCTTGGAATGACATGTCATGGGTTTTTGGGGTGTGGGATGGAGTGTCATGGGATGAGATTCATGGAATGTCAAGCGAAACATTGCATTGCCGTTGACAAGAAACGTCATGAGAATGAAAGAATGATGTTAAACATTGACAAAACATTGCAGCAACGCTGCCACATATTACGTGAATATGAGAGGAATGCTATTACTGCATTTATTCAACATCAGTCCTACAAAAGCACTGCATTTCAATCGCATTGCTCATGAAGAAATGGACAATCACACGAAAGGGTATAAAGAAACCCTCACTTTCGCCTAAACGCTCTCGTGTGCCAAAAAGCACCACTCTGCCCCGTGTGAGGCTCGAACTCACGACCTTCAGATTATGAGACTGACGCGCTGCCTAACTGCGCCAACGAGGCCTGTGTTGTGACTAGGGTGAGCGGGGGACCACTAGCTTCTAGATCATCTGCTATTCGGAGTAGCTCCAAAAACGCTGCTCGCCAGTAGCTGCAACGTCAGGATGGCCGAGCGGTCTAAGGCGCTGCGTTCAGGTCGCAGTCTCCCCTGGAGGCGTGGGTTCGAATCCCACTTCTGACAAACCAAACCTTTGGCCGCGGGCTCAAGCTAGAGTCTTTAACCCTCTGGCAAGTTGACCCCGTGATATATTAATGCTGACAAAGCACTGCATTTCGGTTTCCGTCACAACTAGAGAAACACTACTGTAACGCTGGCCGTCATCACATGAACTTTAAAGTAACACTTTTGTGCCATGTATGGACTTCTATGGAATTTTCATGCAGTTTTCTTGGAATTTCATGCCATGACACTTTGTGAAATTGGACATGTTTTATCGAAGGGGATTCAATGGAATACCGCATTGCGATGTTTACCGGAATGAGAACTTGTTTGTGAAAGGGTATTCATGTTTTGTTTGGGGTTTCTTTGGAGGGATGCAATGTGATTCTTGGAGTTTGACTGTGATGTCATGGACTGACATTTTGGGGATGCAGTAGAATGTCATAGCAAGGAATTCCTGGAAATTTCTTGGAATGACATGTCATGGGTTTTTGGGGTGTGGGATGGAGTGTCATGGGATGAGATTCATGGAATGTCAAGCGAAACATTGCATTGCCGTTGACAAGAAACGTCATGAGAATGAAAGAATGATGTTAAACATTGACAAAACATTGCAGCAACGCTGCCACATATTACGTGAATATGAGAGGAATGCTATTACTGCATTTATTCAACATCAGTCCTACAAAAGCACTGCATTTCAATCGCATTGCTCATGAAGAAATGGACAATCACACGAAAGGGTATAAAGAAACCCTCACTTTCGCCTAAACGCTCTCGTGTGCCAAAAAGCACCACTCTGCCCCGTGTGAGGCTCGAACTCACGACCTTCAGATTATGAGACTGACGCGCTGCCTAACTGCGCCAACGAGGCCTGTGTTGTGACTAGGGTGAGCGGGGGACCACTAGCTTCTAGATCATCTGCTATTCGGAGTAGCTCCAAAAACGCTGCTCGCCAGTAGCTGCAACGTCAGGATGGCCGAGCGGTCTAAGGCGCTGCGTTCAGGTCGCAGTCTCCCCTGGAGGCGTGGGTTCGAATCCCACTTCTGACAAACCAAACCTTTGGCCGCGGGCTCAAGCTAGAGTCTTTAACCCTCTGGCAAGTTGACCCCGTGATATATTAATGTTGACAAAGCACTGCATTTCGGTTTCCGTCACAACTAGAGAAACACTACTATAACGCTGGCCGTCATCACATGAACTTTAAAGTAACACTTTTGTGCCATGTATGGACTTCTATGGAATTTTCATGCAGTTTTCTTGGAATTTCATTCCATGACACTTTGTGAAATTGGACATGTTTTATCGAAGGGGATTCAATGGAATACCGCATTGCGATGTTTACCGGAATGAGAACTTGTTTGTGAAAGGGTATTCATGTTTTGTTTGGGGTTTCTTTGGAGGGATGCAATGTGATTCTTGGAGTTTGACTGTGATGTCATGGACTGACATTTTGGGGATGCAGTAGAATGTCATGGCAAGGAATTCCTGGAAATTTCTTGGAATGACATGTCATGGGTTTTTGGGGTGTGGGATGGAGTGTCATGGGATGAGATTCATGGAATGTCAAGCGAAACATTGCATTGCCGTTGACAAGAAACGTCATGAGAATGAAAGAATGATGTTAAACATTGACAAAACATTGCAGCAACGCTGCCACATATTACGTGAATATGAGAGGAATGCTATTACTGCATTTATTCAACATCAGTCCTACAAAAGCACTGCATTTCAATCGCATTGCTCATGAAGAAATGGACAATCACACGAAAGGGTATAAAGAAACCCTCACTTTCGCCTAAACGCTCTCGTGTGCCAAAAAGCACCACTCTGCCCCGTGTGAGGCTCGAACTCACGACCTTCAGATTATGAGACTGACGCGCTGCCTAACTGCGCCAACGAGGCCTGTGTTGTGACTAGGGTGAGCGGGGGACCACTAGCTTCTAGATCATCTGCTATTCGGAGTAGCTCCAAAAACGCTGCTCGCCAGTAGCTGCAACGTCAGGATGGCCGAGCGGTCTAAGGCGCTGCGTTCAGGTCGCAGTCTCCCCTGGAGGCGTGGGTTCGAATCCCACTTCTGACAAACCAAACCTTTGGCCGCGGGCTCAAGCTAGAGTCTTTAACCCTCTGGCAAGTTGACCCCGTGATATATTAATGTTGACAAAGCACTGCATTTCGGTTTCCGTCACAACTAGAGAAACACTACTATAACGCTGGCCGTCATCACATGAACTTTAAAGTAACACTTTTGTGCCATGTATGGACTTCTATGGAATTTTCATGCAGTTTTCTTGGAATTTCATTCCATGACACTTTGTGAAATTGGACATGTTTTATCGAAGGGGATTCAATGGAATACCGCATTGCGATGTTTACCGGAATGAGAACTTGTTTGTGAAAGGGTATTCATGTTTTGTTTGGGGTTTCTTTGGAGGGATGCAATGTGATTCTTGGAGTTTGACTGTGATGTCATGGACTGACATTTTGGGGATGCAGTAGAATGTCATGGCAAGGAATTCCTGGATATTTCTTGGAATTACATGTCATGGGTTTTTGGGGTGTGGGATGGAGTGTCATGGGATGAGATTCATGGAATGTCAAGCGAAACATTGCATTGCCGTTGACAAGAAACGTCATGAGAATGAAAGAATGATGTTAAACATTGACAAAACATTGCAGCAACGCTGCCACATATTACGTGAATATGAGAGGAATGCTATTACTGCATTTATTCAACATAAGTCCTACAAAAGCATTGCATTTCAATCGCATTGCTCATGAAGAAATGGACAATCACACGAAAGGGTATAAAGAAACCCTCACTTTCGCCTAAACGCTCTCATGTGCCAAAAAGCAGCACTCTGCCCCGTGTGAGGCTCGAACTCACGACCTTCAGATTATGAGACTGACGCGCTGCCTAACTGCGCCAACGAGGCCTGTGTTGTGACTAGGGTGAGCGGGGGACCACTAGCTTCTAGATCATCTGCTATTCGGAGTAGCTCCAAAAACGCTGCTCGCCAGTAGCTGCAACGTCAGGATGGCCGAGCGGTCTAAGGCGCTGCGTTCAGGTCGCAGTCTCCCCTGGAGGCGTGGGTTCGAATCCCACTTCTGACAAACCAAACCTTTGGCCGCGGGCTCAAGCTAGAGTCTTTAACCCTCTGGCAAGTTGACCCCGTGATATATTAATGTTGACAAAGCACTGCATTTCGGTTTCCGTCACAACTAGAGAAACACTACTGTAACGCTGGCCGTCATCACATGAACTTTAAAGTAACACTTTTGTGCCATGTATGGACTTCTATGGAATTTTCATGCAGTTTTCTTGGAATTTCATGCCATGACACTTTGTGAAATTGGACATGTTTTATCGAAGGGGATTCAATGGAATACCGCATTGCGATGTTTACCGGAATGAGAACTTGTTTGTGAAAGGGTATTCATGTTTTGTTTGGGGTTTCTTTGGAGGGATGCAATGTGATTCTTGGAGTTTGACTGTGATGTCATGGACTGACATTTTGGGGATGCAGTAGAATGTCATGGCAAGGAATTCCTGGAAATTTCTTGGAATGACATGTCATGGGTTTTTGGGGTGTGGGATGGAGTGTCATGGGATGAGATTCATGGAATGTCAAGCGAAACATTGCATTGCCGTTGACAAGAAACATCATGAGAATGAAAGAATGATGTTAAACATTGACAAAACATTGCAGCAACGCTGCCACATATTACGTGAATATGAGAGGAATGCTATTACTGCATTTATTCAACATCAGTCCTACAAAAGCACTGCATTTCAATCGCATTGCTCATGAAGAAATGGACAATCACACGAAAGGGTATAAAGAAACCCTCACTTTCGCCTAAACGCTCTCGTGTGCCAAAAAGCACCACTCTGCCCCGTGTGAGGCTCGAACTCACGACCTTCAGATTATGAGACTGACGCGCTGCCTAACTGCGCCAACGAGGCCTGTGTTGTGACTAGGGTGAGCGGGGGACCACTAGCTTCTAGATCATCTGCCATTCGGAGTAGCTCCAAAAACGCTGCTCGCCAGTAGCTGGAATGTCAGGATGGCCGAGCGGTCTAAGGCGCTGCGTTCAGGTCGCAGTCTCCCCTGGAGGCGTGGGTTCGAATCCCACTTCTGACAAACCAAACCTTTGGCCGCGGGCTCAAGCTAGAGTCTTTAACCCTCTGGCAAGTTGACCCCGTGATATATTAATGTTGACAAAGCACTGCATTTCGGTTTCCGTCACAACTAGAGAAACACTACTGTAACGCTGGCCGTCATCACATGAACTTTAAAGTAACACTTTTGTGCCATGTATGGACTTCTATGGAATTTTCATGCAGTTTTCTTGGAATTTCATGCCATGACACTTTGTGAAATTGGACATGTTTTATCGAAGGGGATTCAATGGAATACCGCATTGCGATGTTTACCGGAATGAGAACTTGTTTGTGAAAGGGTATTCATGTTTTGTTTGGGGTTTCTTTGGAGGGATGCAATGTGATTCTTGGAGTTTGACTGTGATGTCATGGACTGACATTTTGGGGATGCAGTAAAATGTCATGGCAAGGAATTCCTGGAAATTTCTTGGAATGACATGTCATGGGTTTTTGGGGTGTGGGATGGAGTGTCATGGGATGAGATTCATGGAATGTCAAGCGAAACATTGCATTGCCGTTGACAAGAAACGTCATGAGAATGAAAGAATGATGTTAAACATTGACAAAACATTGCAGCAACGCTGCCACATATTACGTGAATATGAGAGGAATGCTATTACTGCATTTATTCAACATCAGTCCTACAAAAGCACTGTATTTCAATCGCATTGCTCATGAAGAAATGGACAATCACACGAAAGGGTATAAAGAAACCCTCACTTTCGCCTAAACGCTCTCGTGTGCCAAAAAGCACCACTCTGCCCCGTGTGAGGCTCGAACTCACGACCTTCAGATTATGAGACTGACGCGCTGCCTAACTGCGCCAACGAGGCCTGTGTTGTGACTAGGGTGAGCGGGGGACCACTAGCTTCTAGATCATCTGCTATTCGGAGTAGCTCCAAAAACGCTGCTCGCCAGTAGCTGCAACGTCAGGATGGCCGAGCGGTCTAAGGCGCTGCGTTCAGGTCGCAGTCTCCCCTGGAGGCGTGGGTTCGAATCCCACTTCTGACAAACCAAACCTTTGGCCGCGGGCTCAAGCTAGAGTCTTTAACCCTCTGGCAAGTTGACCCCGTGATATATTAATGTTGACAAAGCACTGCATTTCGGTTTCCGTCACAACTAGAGAAACACTACTGTAACGCTGGCCGTCATCACATGAACTTTAAAGTAACACTTTTGTGCCATGTATGGACTTCTATGGAATTTTCATGCAGTTTTCTTGGAATTTCATGCCATGACACTTTGTGAAATTGGACATGTTTTATCGAAGGGGATTCAATGGAATACCGCATTGCGATGTTTACCGGAATGAGAACTTGTTTGTGAAAGGGTATTCATGTTTTGTTTGAGGTTTCTTTGGAGGGATGCAATGTGATTCTTGGAGTTTGACTGTGATGTCATGGACTGACATTTTGGGGATGCAGTAGAATGTCATGGCAAGGAATTCCTAGAAATTTCTTGGAATGACATGTCATGGGTTTTTGGGGTGTGGGATGGAGTGTCATGGGATGAGATTCATGGAATGTCAAGCGAAACATTGCATTGCCGTTGACAAGAAACGTCATGAGAATGAAAGAATGATGTTAAACATTGACAAAACATTGCAGCAACGCTGCCACATATTACGTGAATATGAGAGGAATGCTATTACTGCATTTATTCAACATCAGTCCTACAAAAGCACTGCATTTCAATCGCATTGCTCATGAAGAAATGGACAATCACACGAAAGGGTATAAAGAAACCCTCACTTTCGCCTAAACGCTCTCGTGTGCCAAAAAGCACCACTCTGCCCCGTGTGAGGCTCGAACTCACGACCTTCAGATTATGAGACTGACGCGCTGCCTAACTGCGCCAACGAGGCCTGTGTTGTGACTAGGGTGAGCGGGGGACCACTAGCTTCTAGATCATCTGCCATTCGGAGTAGCTCCAAAAACGCTGCTCGCCAGTAGCTGGAATGTCAGGATGGCCGAGCGGTCTAAGGCGCTGCGTTCAGGTCGCAGTCTCCCCTGGAGACGTGGGTTCGAATCCCACTTCTGACAAACCAAACCTTTGGCCGCGGGCTCAAGCTAGAGTCTTTAACCCTCTGGCAAGTTGACCCCGTGATATATTAATGTTGACAAAGCACTGCATTTCGGTTTCCGTCACAACTAGAGAAACACTACTATAACGCTGGCCGTCATCACATGAACTTTAAAGTAACACTTTTGTGCCATGTATGGACTTCTATGGAATTTTCATGCAGTTTTCTTGGAATTTCATTCCATGACACTTTGTGAAATTGGACATGTTTTATCGAAGGGGATTCAATGGAATACCGCATTGCGATGTTTACCGGAATGAGAACTTGTTTGTGAAAGGGTATTCATGTTTTGTTTGGGGTTTCTTTGGAGGGATGCAATGTGATTCTTGGAGTTTGACTGTGATGTCATGGACTGACATTTTGGGGATGCAGTAGAATGTCATGGCAAGGAATTCCTGGAAATTTCTTGGAATGACATGTCATGGGTTTTTGGGGTGTGGGATGGAGTGTCATGGGATGAGATTCATGGAATGTCAAGCGAAACATTGCATTGCCGTTGACAAGAAACGTCATGAGAATGAAAGAATGATGTTAAACATTGACAAAACATTGCAGCAACGCTGCCACATATTACGTGAATATGAGAGGAATGCTATTACTGCATTTATTCAACATCAGTCCTACAAAAGCACTGCATTTCAATCGCATTGCTCATGAAGAAATGGACAATCACACGAAAGGGTATAAAGAAACCCTCACTTTCGCCTAAACGCTCTCGTGTGCCAAAAAGCACCACTCTGCCCCGTGTGAGGCTCGAACTCACGACCTTCAGATTATGAGACTGACGCGCTGCCTAACTGCGCCAACGAGGCCTGTGTTGTGACTAGGGTGAGCGGGGGACCACTAGCTTCTAGATCATCTGCTATTCGGAGTAGCTCCAAAAACGCTGCTCGCCAGTAGCTGCAACGTCAGGATGGCCGAGCGGTCTAAGGCGCTGCGTTCAGGTCGCAGTCTCCCCTGGAGGCGTGGGTTCGAATCCCACTTCTGACAAACCAAACCTTTGGCCGCGGGCTCAAGCTAGAGTCTTTAACCCTCTGGCAAGTTGACCCCGTGATATATTAATGCTGACAAAGCACTGCATTTCGGTTTCCGTCACAACTAGAGAAACACTACTGTAACGCTGGCCGTCATCACATGAACTTTAAAGTAACACTTTTGTGCCATGTATGGACTTCTATGGAATTTTCATGCAGTTTTCTTGGAATTTCATGCCATGACACTTTGTGAAATTGGACATGTTTTATCGAAGGGGATTCAATGGAATACCGCATTGCGATGTTTACCGGAATGAGAACTTGTTTGTGAAAGGGTATTCATGTTTTGTTTGGGGTTTCTTTGGAGGGATGCAATGTGATTCTTGGAGTTTGACTGTGATGTCATGGACTGACATTTTGGGGATGCAGTAGAATGTCATGGCAAGGAATTCCTGGAAATTTCTTGGAATGACATGTCATGGGTTTTTGGGGTGTGGGATGGAGTGTCATGGGATGAGATTCATGGAATGTCAAGCGAAACATTGCATTGCCGTTGACAAGAAACGTCATGAGAATGAAAGAATGATGTTAAACATTGACAAAACATTGCAGCAACGCTGCCACATATTACGTGAATATGAGAGGAATGCTATTACTGCATTTATTCAACATCAGTCCTACAAAAGCACTGCATTTCAATCGCATTGCTCATGAAGAAATGGACAATCACACGAAAGGGTATAAAGAAACCCTCACTTTCGCCTAAACGCTCTCGTGTGCCAAAAAGCACCACTCTGCCCCGTGTGAGGCTCGAACTCACGACCTTCAGATTATGAGACTGACGCGCTGCCTAACTGCGCCAACGAGGCCTGTGTTGTGACTAGGGTGAGCGGGGGACCACTAGCTTCTAGATCATCTGCTATTCGGAGTAGCTCCAAAAACGCTGCTCGCCAGTAGCTGCAACGTCAGGATGGCCGAGCGGTCTAAGGCGCTGCGTTCAGGTCGCAGTCTCCCCTGGAGGCGTGGGTTCGAATCCCACTTCTGACAAACCAAACCTTTGGCCGCGGGCTCAAGCTAGAGTCTTTAACCCTCTGGCAAGTTGACCCCGTGATATATTAATGTTGACAAAGCACTGCATTTCGGTTTCCGTCACAACTAGAGAAACACTACTATAACGCTGGCCGTCATCACATGAACTTTAAAGTAACACTTTTGTGCCATGTATGGACTTCTATGGAATTTTCATGCAGTTTTCTTGGAATTTCATTCCATGACACTTTGTGAAATTGGACATGTTTTATCGAAGGGGATTCAATGGAATACCGCATTGCGATGTTTACCGGAATGAGAACTTGTTTGTGAAAGGGTATTCATGTTTTGTTTGGGGTTTCTTTGGAGGGATGCAATGTGATTCTTGGAGTTTGACTGTGATGTCATGGACTGACATTTTGGGGATGCAGTAGAATGTCATGGCAAGGAATTCCTGGAAATTTCTTGGAATGACATGTCATGGGTTTTTGGGGTGTGGGATGGAGTGTCATGGGATGAGATTCATGGAATGTCAAGCGAAACATTGCATTGCCGTTGACAAGAAACGTCATGAGAATGAAAGAATGATGTTAAACATTGACAAAACATTGCAGCAACGCTGCCACATATTACGTGAATATGAGAGGAATGCTATTACTGCATTTATTCAACATCAGTCCTACAAAAGCACTGCATTTCAATCGCATTGCTCATGAAGAAATGGACAATCACACGAAAGGGTATAAAGAAACCCTCACTTTCGCCTAAACGCTCTCGTGTGCCAAAAAGCACCACTCTGCCCCGTGTGAGGCTCGAACTCACGACCTTCAGATTATGAGACTGACGCGCTGCCTAACTGCGCCAACGAGGCCTGTGTTGTGACTAGGGTGAGCGGGGGACCACTAGCTTCTAGATCATCTGCTATTCGGAGTAGCTCCAAAAACGCTGCTCGCCAGTAGCTGCAACGTCAGGATGGCCGAGCGGTCTAAGGCGCTGCGTTCAGGTCGCAGTCTCCCCTGGAGGCGTGGGTTCGAATCCCACTTCTGACAAACCAAACCTTTGGCCGCGGGCTCAAGCTAGAGTCTTTAACCCTCTGGCAAGTTGACCCCGTGATATATTAATGTTGACAAAGCACTGCATTTCGGTTTCCGTCACAACTAGAGAAACACTACTATAACGCTGGCCGTCATCACATGAACTTTAAAGTAACACTTTTGTGCCATGTATGGACTTCTATGGAATTTTCATGCAGTTTTCTTGGAATTTCATTCCATGACACTTTGTGAAATTGGACATGTTTTATCGAAGGGGATTCAATGGAATACCGCATTGCGATGTTTACCGGAATGAGAACTTGTTTGTGAAAGGGTATTCATGTTTTGTTTGGGGTTTCTTTGGAGGGATGCAATGTGATTCTTGGAGTTTGACTGTGATGTCATGGACTGACATTTTGGGGATGCAGTAGAATGTCATGGCAAGGAATTCCTGGATATTTCTTGGAATTACATGTCATGGGTTTTTGGGGTGTGGGATGGAGTGTCATGGGATGAGATTCATGGAATGTCAAGCGAAACATTGCATTGCCGTTGACAAGAAACGTCATGAGAATGAAAGAATGATGTTAAACATTGACAAAACATTGCAGCAACGCTGCCACATATTACGTGAATATGAGAGGAATGCTATTACTGCATTTATTCAACATAAGTCCTACAAAAGCATTGCATTTCAATCGCATTGCTCATGAAGAAATGGACAATCACACGAAAGGGTATAAAGAAACCCTCACTTTCGCCTAAACGCTCTCATGTGCCAAAAAGCAGCACTCTGCCCCGTGTGAGGCTCGAACTCACGACCTTCAGATTATGAGACTGACGCGCTGCCTAACTGCGCCAACGAGGCCTGTGTTGTGACTAGGGTGAGCGGGGGACCACTAGCTTCTAGATCATCTGCTATTCGGAGTAGCTCCAAAAACGCTGCTCGCCAGTAGCTGCAACGTCAGGATGGCCGAGCGGTCTAAGGCGCTGCGTTCAGGTCGCAGTCTCCCCTGGAGGCGTGGGTTCGAATCCCACTTCTGACAAACCAAACCTTTGGCCGCGGGCTCAAGCTAGAGTCTTTAACCCTCTGGCAAGTTGACCCCGTGATATATTAATGTTGACAAAGCACTGCATTTCGGTTTCCGTCACAACTAGAGAAACACTACTGTAACGCTGGCCGTCATCACATGAACTTTAAAGTAACACTTTTGTGCCATGTATGGACTTCTATGGAATTTTCATGCAGTTTTCTTGGAATTTCATGCCATGACACTTTGTGAAATTGGACATGTTTTATCGAAGGGGATTCAATGGAATACCGCATTGCGATGTTTACCGGAATGAGAACTTGTTTGTGAAAGGGTATTCATGTTTTGTTTGGGGTTTCTTTGGAGGGATGCAATGTGATTCTTGGAGTTTGACTGTGATGTCATGGACTGACATTTTGGGGATGCAGTAGAATGTCATGGCAAGGAATTCCTGGAAATTTCTTGGAATGACATGTCATGGGTTTTTGGGGTGTGGGATGGAGTGTCATGGGATGAGATTCATGGAATGTCAAGCGAAACATTGCATTGCCGTTGACAAGAAACATCATGAGAATGAAAGAATGATGTTAAACATTGACAAAACATTGCAGCAACGCTGCCACATATTACGTGAATATGAGAGGAATGCTATTACTGCATTTATTCAACATCAGTCCTACAAAAGCACTGCATTTCAATCGCATTGCTCATGAAGAAATGGACAATCACACGAAAGGGTATAAAGAAACCCTCACTTTCGCCTAAACGCTCTCGTGTGCCAAAAAGCACCACTCTGCCCCGTGTGAGGCTCGAACTCACGACCTTCAGATTATGAGACTGACGCGCTGCCTAACTGCGCCAACGAGGCCTGTGTTGTGACTAGGGTGAGCGGGGGACCACTAGCTTCTAGATCATCTGCCATTCGGAGTAGCTCCAAAAACGCTGCTCGCCAGTAGCTGGAATGTCAGGATGGCCGAGCGGTCTAAGGCGCTGCGTTCAGGTCGCAGTCTCCCCTGGAGGCGTGGGTTCGAATCCCACTTCTGACAAACCAAACCTTTGGCCGCGGGCTCAAGCTAGAGTCTTTAACCCTCTGGCAAGTTGACCCCGTGATATATTAATGTTGACAAAGCACTGCATTTCGGTTTCCGTCACAACTAGAGAAACACTACTGTAACGCTGGCCGTCATCACATGAACTTTAAAGTAACACTTTTGTGCCATGTATGGACTTCTATGGAATTTTCATGCAGTTTTCTTGGAATTTCATGCCATGACACTTTGTGAAATTGGACATGTTTTATCGAAGGGGATTCAATGGAATACCGCATTGCGATGTTTACCGGAATGAGAACTTGTTTGTGAAAGGGTATTCATGTTTTGTTTGGGGTTTCTTTGGAGGGATGCAATGTGATTCTTGGAGTTTGACTGTGATGTCATGGACTGACATTTTGGGGATGCAGTAAAATGTCATGGCAAGGAATTCCTGGAAATTTCTTGGAATGACATGTCATGGGTTTTTGGGGTGTGGGATGGAGTGTCATGGGATGAGATTCATGGAATGTCAAGCGAAACATTGCATTGCCGTTGACAAGAAACGTCATGAGAATGAAAGAATGATGTTAAACATTGACAAAACATTGCAGCAACGCTGCCACATATTACGTGAATATGAGAGGAATGCTATTACTGCATTTATTCAACATCAGTCCTACAAAAGCACTGTATTTCAATCGCATTGCTCATGAAGAAATGGACAATCACACGAAAGGGTATAAAGAAACCCTCACTTTCGCCTAAACGCTCTCGTGTGCCAAAAAGCACCACTCTGCCCCGTGTGAGGCTCGAACTCACGACCTTCAGATTATGAGACTGACGCGCTGCCTAACTGCGCCAACGAGGCCTGTGTTGTGACTAGGGTGAGCGGGGGACCACTAGCTTCTAGATCATCTGCTATTCGGAGTAGCTCCAAAAACGCTGCTCGCCAGTAGCTGCAACGTCAGGATGGCCGAGCGGTCTAAGGCGCTGCGTTCAGGTCGCAGTCTCCCCTGGAGGCGTGGGTTCGAATCCCACTTCTGACAAACCAAACCTTTGGCCGCGGGCTCAAGCTAGAGTCTTTAACCCTCTGGCAAGTTGACCCCGTGATATATTAATGTTGACAAAGCACTGCATTTCGGTTTCCGTCACAACTAGAGAAACACTACTGTAACGCTGGCCGTCATCACATGAACTTTAAAGTAACACTTTTGTGCCATGTATGGACTTCTATGGAATTTTCATGCAGTTTTCTTGGAATTTCATGCCATGACACTTTGTGAAATTGGACATGTTTTATCGAAGGGGATTCAATGGAATACCGCATTGCGATGTTTACCGGAATGAGAACTTGTTTGTGAAAGGGTATTCATGTTTTGTTTGAGGTTTCTTTGGAGGGATGCAATGTGATTCTTGGAGTTTGACTGTGATGTCATGGACTGACATTTTGGGGATGCAGTAGAATGTCATGGCAAGGAATTCCTAGAAATTTCTTGGAATGACATGTCATGGGTTTTTGGGGTGTGGGATGGAGTGTCATGGGATGAGATTCATGGAATGTCAAGCGAAACATTGCATTGCCGTTGACAAGAAACGTCATGAGAATGAAAGAATGATGTTAAACATTGACAAAACATTGCAGCAACGCTGCCACATATTACGTGAATATGAGAGGAATGCTATTACTGCATTTATTCAACATCAGTCCTACAAAAGCACTGCATTTCAATCGCATTGCTCATGAAGAAATGGACAATCACACGAAAGGGTATAAAGAAACCCTCACTTTCGCCTAAACGCTCTCGTGTGCCAAAAAGCACCACTCTGCCCCGTGTGAGGCTCGAACTCACGACCTTCAGATTATGAGACTGACGCGCTGCCTAACTGCGCCAACGAGGCCTGTGTTGTGACTAGGGTGAGCGGGGGACCACTAGCTTCTAGATCATCTGCCATTCGGAGTAGCTCCAAAAACGCTGCTCGCCAGTAGCTGGAATGTCAGGATGGCCGAGCGGTCTAAGGCGCTGCGTTCAGGTCGCAGTCTCCCCTGGAGACGTGGGTTCGAATCCCACTTCTGACAAACCAAACCTTTGGCCGCGGGCTCAAGCTAGAGTCTTTAACCCTCTGGCAAGTTGACCCCGTGATATATTAATGTTGACAAAGCACTGCATTTCGGTTTCCGTCACAACTAGAGAAACACTACTATAACGCTGGCCGTCATCACATGAACTTTAAAGTAACACTTTTGTGCCATGTATGGACTTCTATGGAATTTTCATGCAGTTTTCTTGGAATTTCATTCCATGACACTTTGTGAAATTGGACATGTTTTATCGAAGGGGATTCAATGGAATACCGCATTGCGATGTTTACCGGAATGAGAACTTGTTTGTGAAAGGGTATTCATGTTTTGTTTGGGGTTTCTTTGGAGGGATGCAATGTGATTCTTGGAATTGACTGTGATGTCATGGACTGACATTTTGGGGATGCAGTAGAATGTCATGGCAAGGAATTCCTGGAAATTTCTTGGAATGACATGTCATGGGTTTTTGGGGTGTGGGATGGAGTGTCATGGGATGAGATTCATGGAATGTCAAGCGAAACATTGCATTGCCGTTGACAAGAAACGTCATGAGAATGAAAGAATGATGTTAAACATTGACAAAACATTGCAGCAACGCTGCCACATATTACGTGAATATGAGAGGAATGCTATTACTGCATTTATTCAACATCAGTCCTACAAAAGCACTGCATTTCAATCGCATTGCTCATGAAGAAATGGACAATCACACGAAAGGGTATAAAGAAACCCTCACTTTCGCCTAAACGCTCTCGTGTGCCAAAAAGCACCACTCTGCCCCGTGTGAGGCTCGAACTCACGACCTTCAGATTATGAGACTGACGCGCTGCCTAACTGCGCCAACGAGGCCTGTGTTGTGACTAGGGTGAGCGGGGGACCACTAGCTTCTAGATCATCTGCCATTCGGAGTAGCTCCAAAAACGCTGCTCGCCAGTAGCTGGAATGTCAGGATGGCCGAGCGGTCTAAGGCGCTGCGTTCAGGTCGCAGTCTCCCCTGGAGACGTGGGTTCGAATCCCACTTCTGACAAACCAAACCTTTGGCCGCGGGCTCAAGCTAGAGTCTTTAACCCTCTGGCAAGTTGACCCCGTGATATATTAATGTTGACAAAGCACTGCATTTCGGTTTCCGTCACAACTAGAGAAACACTACTATAACGCTGGCCGTCATCACATGAACTTTAAAGTAACACTTTTGTGCCATGTATGGACTTCTATGGAATTTTCATGCAGTTTTCTTGGAATTTCATTCCATGACACTTTGTGAAATTGGACATGTTTTATCGAAGGGGATTCAATGGAATACCGCATTGCGATGTTTACCGGAATGAGAACTTGTTTGTGAAAGGGTATTCATGTTTTGTTTGGGGTTTCTTTGGAGGGATGCAATGTGATTCTTGGAGTTTGACTGTGATGTCATGGACTGACATTTTGGGGATGCAGTAGAATGTCATGGCAAGGAATTCCTGGATATTTCTTGGAATTACATGTCATGGGTTTTTGGGGTGTGGGATGGAGTGTCATGGGATGAGATTCATGGAATGTCAAGCGAAACATTGCATTGCCGTTGACAAGAAACGTCATGAGAATGAAAGAATGATGTTAAACATTGACAAAACATTGCAGCAACGCTGCCACATATTACGTGAATATGAGAGGAATGCTATTACTGCATTTATTCAACATAAGTCCTACAAAAGCATTGCATTTCAATCGCATTGCTCATGAAGAAATGGACAATCACACGAAAGGGTATAAAGAAACCCTCACTTTCGCCTAAACGCTCTCGTGTGCCAAAAAGCACCACTCTGCCCCGTGTGAGGCTCGAACTCACGACCTTCAGATTATGAGACTGACGCGCTGCCTAACTGCGCCAACGAGGCCTGTGTTGTGACTAGGGTGAGCGGGGGACCACTAGCTTCTAGATCATCTGCTATTCGGAGTAGCTCCAAAAACGCTGCTCGCCAGTAGCTGCAACGTCAGGATGGCCGAGCGGTCTAAGGCGCTGCGTTCAGGTCGCAGTCTCCCCTGGAGGCGTGGGTTCGAATCCCACTTCTGACAAACCAAACCTTTGGCCGCGGGCTCAAGCTAGAGTCTTTAACCCTCTGGCAAGTTGACCCCGTGATATATTAATGTTGACAAAGCACTGCATTTCGGTTTCCGTCACAACTAGAGAAACACTACTGTAACGCTGGCCGTCATCACATGAACTTTAAAGTAACACTTTTGTGCCATGTATGGACTTCTATGGAATTTTCATGCAGTTTTCTTGGAATTTCATTCCATGACACTTTGTGAAATTGGACATGTTTTATCGAAGGGGATTCAATGGAATACCGCATTGCGATGTTTACCGGAATGAGAACTTGTTTGTGAAAGGGTATTCATGTTTTGTTTGGGGTTTCTTTGGAGGGATGCAATGTGATTCTTGGAGTTTGACTGTGATGTCATGGACTGACATTTTGGGGATGCAGTAGAATGTCATGGCAAGGAATTCCTGGAAATTTCTTGGAATGACATGTCATGGGTTTTTGGGGTGTGGGATGGAGTGTCATGGGATGAGATTCATGGAATGTCAAGCGAAACATTGCATTGCCGTTGACAAGAAACGTCATGAGAATGAAAGAATGATGTTAAACATTGACAAAACATTGCAGCAACGCTGCCACATATTACGTGAATATGAGAGGAATGCTATTACTGCATTTATTCAACATCAGTCCTACAAAAGCACTGCATTTCAATCGCATTGCTCATGAAGAAATGGACAATCACACGAAAGGGTATAAAGAAACCCTCACTTTCGCCTAAACGCTCTCGTGTGCCAAAAAGCACCACTCTGCCCCGTGTGAGGCTCGAACTCACGACCTTCAGATTATGAGACTGACGCGCTGCCTAACTGCGCCAACGAGGCCTGTGTTGTGACTAGGGTGAGCGGGGGACCACTAGCTTCTAGATCATCTGCTATTCGGAGTAGCTCCAAAAACGCTGCTCGCCAGTAGCTGCAACGTCAGGATGGCCGAGCGGTCTAAGGCGCTGCGTTCAGGTCGCAGTCTCCCCTGGAGGCGTGGGTTCGAATCCCACTTCTGACAAACCAAACCTTTGGCCGCGGGCTCAAGCTAGAGTCTTTAACCCTCTGGCAAGTTGACCCCGTGATATATTAATGTTGACAAAGCACTGCATTTCGGTTTCCGTCACAACTAGAGAAACACTACTGTAACGCTGGCCGTCATCACATGAACTTTAAAGTAACACTTTTGTGCCATGTATGGACTTCTATGGAATTTTCATGCAGTTTTCTTGGAATTTCATGCCATGACACTTTGTGAAATTGGACATGTTTTATCGAAGGGGATTCAATGGAATACCGCATTGCGATGTTTACCGGAATGAGAACTTGTTTGTGAAAGGGTATTCATGTTTTGTTTGAGGTTTCTTTGGAGGGATGCAATGTGATTCTTGGAGTTTGACTGTGATGTCATGGACTGACATTTTGGGGATGCAGTAGAATGTCATGGCAAGGAATTCCTGGAAATTTCTTGGAATGACATGTCATGGGTTTTTGGGGTGTGGGATGGAGTGTCATGGGATGAGATTCATGGAATGTCAAGCGAAACATTGCATTGCCGTTGACAAGAAACGTCATGAGAATGAAAGAATGATGTTAAACATTGACAAAACATTGCAGCAACGCTGCCACATATTACGTGAATATGAGAGGAATGCTATTACTGCATTTATTCAACATCAGTCCTACAAAAGCACTGCATTTCAATCGCATTGCTCATGAAGAAATGGACAATCACACGAAAGGGTATAAAGAAACCCTCACTTTCGCCTAAACGCTCTCGTGTGCCAAAAAGCACCACTCTGCCCCGTGTGAGGCTCGAACTCACGACCTTCAGATTATGAGACTGACGCGCTGCCTAACTGCGCCAACGAGGCCTGTGTTGTGACTAGGGTGAGCGGGGGACCACTAGCTTCTAGATCATCTGCTATTCGGAGTAGCTCCAAAAACGCTGCTCGCCAGTAGCTGCAACGTCAGGATGGCCGAGCGGTCTAAGGCGCTGCGTTCAGGTCGCAGTCTCCCCTGGAGGCGTGGGTTCGAATCCCACTTCTGACAAACCAAACCTTTGGCCGCGGGCTCAAGCTAGAGTCTTTAACCCTCTGGCAAGTTGACCCCGTGATATATTAATGTTGACAAAGCACTGCATTTCGGTTTCCGTCACAACTAGAGAAACACTACTGTAACGCTGGCCGTCATCACATGAACTTTAAAGTAACACTTTTGTGCCATGTATGGACTTCTATGGAATTTTCATGCAGTTTTCTTGGAATTTCATGCCATGACACTTTGTGAAATTGGACATGTTTTATCGAAGGGGATTCAATGGAATACCGCATTGCGATGTTTACCGGAATGAGAACTTGTTTGTGAAAGGGTATTCATGTTTTGTTTGGGGTTTCTTTGGAGGGATGCAATGTGATTCTTGGAGTTTGACTGTGATGTCATGGACTGACATTTTGGGGATGCAGTAGAATGTCATGGCAAGGAATTCCTGGAAATTTCTTGGAATGACATGTCATGGGTTTTTGGGGTGTGGGATGGAGTGTCATGGGATGAGATTCATGGAATGTCAAGCGAAACATTGCATTGCCGTTGACAAGAAACGTCATGAGAATGAAAGAATGATGTTAAACATTGACAAAACATTGCAGCAACGCTGCCACATATTACGTGAATATGAGAGGAATGCTATTACTGCATTTATTCAACATCAGTCCTACAAAAGCACTGCATTTCAATCGCATTGCTCATGAAGAAATGGACAATCACACGAAAGGGTATAAAGAAACCCTCACTTTCGCCTAAACGCTCTCGTGTGCCAAAAAGCACCACTCTGCCCCGTGTGAGGCTCGAACTCACGACCTTCAGATTATGAGACTGACGCGCTGCCTAACTGCGACAACGAGGCCTGTGCTGTGACTAGGGTGAGTGGGGGACCACTAGCTTCTAGATCATCTGCCATTTGGAGTAGCTCCAAAAACGCTGCTCGCCAGTAGCTGCAATGTCAGGATGGCCGAGCGGTCTAAGGCGCTGCGTTCAGGTCGCAGTCTCCCCTGGAGGCGTGGGTTCGAATCCCACTTCTGACAAACCAAACCTTTGGCCGCGGGCTCAAGCTAGAGTCTTTAACCCTCTGGCAAGTTGATATATTAATGTTGACAAAGCACTGCATTTCGGTTTCCGTCACAACTAGAGAAACACTACTGTAACGCTGGCCGTCATCACATGAACTTTAAAGTAACACTTTTGTGCCATGTATGGACTTCTATGGAATTTTCATGCAGTTTTCTTGGAATTTCATGCCATGACACTTTGTGAAATTGGACATGTTTTATCGAAGGGGATTCAATGGAATACCGCATTGCGATGTTTACCGGAATGAGAACTTGTTTGTGAAAGGGTATTCATGTTTTGTTTGAGGTTTCTTTGGAGGGATGCAATGTGATTCTTGGAGTTTGACTGTGATGTCATGGACTGACATTTTGGGGATGCAGTAGAATGTCATGGCAAGGAATTCCTGGAAATTTCTTGGAATGACATGTCATGGGTTTTTGGGGAGTGGGATGGAGTGTCATGGGATGAGATTCATGGAATGTCAAGCGAAACATTGCATTGCCGTTGACAAGAAACGTCATGAGAATGAAAGAATTATGTTAAACATTGACAAAACATTGCAGCAACGCTGCCACATATTACGTGAATATGAGAGGAATGCTATTACTGCATTTATTCAACATCAGTCCTACAAAAGCACTGCATTTCAATCGCATTGCTCATGAAGAAATGGACAATCACACGAAAGGGTATAAAGAAACCCTCACTTTCGCCTAAACGCTCTCGTGTGCCAAAAAGCACCACTCTGCCCCGTGTGAGGCTCGAACTCACGACCTTCAGATTATGAGACTGACGCGCTGCCTAACTGCGCCAACGAGGCCTGTGTTGTGACTAGGGTGAGCGGGGGACCACTAGCTTCTAGATCATCTGCTATTCGGAGTAGCTCCAAAAACGCTGCTCGCCAGTAGCTGCAACGTCAGGATGGCCGAGCGGTCTAAGGCGCTGCGTTCAGGTCGCAGTCTCCCCTGGAGGCGTGGGTTCGAATCCCACTTCTGACAAACCAAACCTTTGGCCGCGGGCTCAAGCTAGAGTCTTTAACCCTCTGGCAAGTTGACCCCGTGATATATTAATGTTGACAAAGCACTGCATTTCGGTTTCCGTCACAACTAGAGAAACACTACTATAACGCTGGCCGTCATCACATGAACTTTAAAGTAACACTTTTGTGCCATGTATGGACTTCTATGGAATTTTCATGCAGTTTTCTTGGAATTTCATTCCATGACACTTTGTGAAATTGGACATGTTTTATCGAAGGGGATTCAATGGAATACCGCATTGCGATGTTTACCGGAATGAGAACTTGTTTGTGAAAGGGTATTCATGTTTTGTTTGGGGTTTCTTTGGAGGGATGCAATGTGATTCTTGGAGTTTGACTGTGATGTCATGGACTGACATTTTGGGGATGCAGTAGAATGTCATGGCAAGGAATTCCTGGATATTTCTTGGAATTACATGTCATGGGTTTTTGGGGTGTGGGATGGAGTGTCATGGGATGAGATTCATGGAATGTCAAGCGAAACATTGCATTGCCGTTGACAAGAAACGTCATGAGAATGAAAGAATGATGTTAAACATTGACAAAACATTGCAGCAACGCTGCCACATATTACGTGAATATGAGAGGAATGCTATTACTGCATTTATTCAACATAAGTCCTACAAAAGCATTGCATTTCAATCGCATTGCTCATGAAGAAATGGACAATCACACGAAAGGGTATAAAGAAACCCTCACTTTCGCCTAAACGCTCTCATGTGCCAAAAAGCAGCACTCTGCCCCGTGTGAGGCTCGAACTCACGACCTTCAGATTATGAGACTGACGCGCTGCCTAACTGCGCCAACGAGGCCTGTGTTGTGACTAGGGTGAGCGGGGGACCACTAGCTTCTAGATCATCTGCTATTCGGAGTAGCTCCAAAAACGCTGCTCGCCAGTAGCTGCAACGTCAGGATGGCCGAGCGGTCTAAGGCGCTGCGTTCAGGTCGCAGTCTCCCCTGGAGGCGTGGGTTCGAATCCCACTTCTGACAAACCAAACCTTTGGCCGCGGGCTCAAGCTAGAGTCTTTAACCCTCTGGCAAGTTGACCCCGTGATATATTAATGTTGACAAAGCACTGCATTTCGGTTTCCGTCACAACTAGAGAAACACTACTGTAACGCTGGCCGTCATCACATGAACTTTAAAGTAACACTTTTGTGCCATGTATGGACTTCTATGGAATTTTCATGCAGTTTTCTTGGAATTTCATTCCATGACACTTTGTGAAATTGGACATGTTTTATCGAAGGGGATTCAATGGAATACCGCATTGCGATGTTTACCGGAATGAGAACTTGTTTGTGAAAGGGTATTCATGTTTTGTTTGGGGTTTCTTTGGAGGGATGCAATGTGATTCTTGGAGTTTGACTGTGATGTCATGGACTGACATTTTGGGGATGCAGTAGAATGTCATGGCAAGGAATTCCTGGAAATTTCTTGGAATGACATGTCATGGGTTTTTGGGGTGTGGGATGGAGTGTCATGGGATGAGATTCATGGAATGTCAAGCGAAACATTGCATTGCCGTTGACAAGAAACGTCATGAGAATGAAAGAATGATGTTAAACATTGACAAAACATTGCAGCAACGCTGCCACATATTACGTGAATATGAGAGGAATGCTATTACTGCATTTATTCAACATCAGTCCTACAAAAGCACTGCATTTCAATCGCATTGCTCATGAAGAAATGGACAATCACACGAAAGGGTATAAAGAAACCCTCACTTTCGCCTAAACGCTCTCGTGTGCCAAAAAGCACCACTCTGCCCCGTGTGAGGCTCGAACTCACGACCTTCAGATTATGAGACTGACGCGCTGCCTAACTGCGCCAACGAGGCCTGTGTTGTGACTAGGGTGAGCGGGGGACCACTAGCTTCTAGATCATCTGCTATTCGGAGTAGCTCCAAAAACGCTGCTCGCCAGTAGCTGCAACGTCAGGATGGCCGAGCGGTCTAAGGCGCTGCGTTCAGGTCGCAGTCTCCCCTGGAGGCGTGGGTTCGAATCCCACTTCTGACAAACCAAACCTTTGGCCGCGGGCTCAAGCTAGAGTCTTTAACCCTCTGGCAAGTTGACCCCGTGATATATTAATGCTGACAAAGCACTGCATTTCGGTTTCCGTCACAACTAGAGAAACACTACTGTAACGCTGGCCGTCATCACATGAACTTTAAAGTAACACTTTTGTGCCATGTATGGACTTCTATGGAATTTTCATGCAGTTTTCTTGGAATTTCATGCCATGACACTTTGTGAAATTGGACATGTTTTATCGAAGGGGATTCAATGGAATACCGCATTGCGATGTTTACCGGAATGAGAACTTGTTTGTGAAAGGGTATTCATGTTTTGTTTGGGGTTTCTTTGGAGGGATGCAATGTGATTCTTGGAGTTTGACTGTGATGTCATGGACTGACATTTTGGGGATGCAGTAGAATGTCATGGCAAGGAATTCCTGGAAATTTCTTGGAATGACATGTCATGGGTTTTTGGGGTGTGGGATGGAGTGTCATGGGATGAGATTCATGGAATGTCAAGCGAAACATTGCATTGCCGTTGACAAGAAACGTCATGAGAATGAAAGAATGATGTTAAACATTGACAAAACATTGCAGCAACGCTGCCACATATTACGTGAATATGAGAGGAATGCTATTACTGCATTTATTCAACATCAGTCCTACAAAAGCACTGCATTTCAATCGCATTGCTCATGAAGAAATGGACAATCACACGAAAGGGTATAAAGAAACCCTCACTTTCGCCTAAACGCTCTCGTGTGCCAAAAAGCACCACTCTGCCCCGTGTGAGGCTCGAACTCACGACCTTCAGATTATGAGACTGACGCGCTGCCTAACTGCGCCAACGAGGCCTGTGTTGTGACTAGGGTGAGCGGGGGACCACTAGCTTCTAGATCATCTGCTATTCGGAGTAGCTCCAAAAACGCTGCTCGCCAGTAGCTGCAACGTCAGGATGGCCGAGCGGTCTAAGGCGCTGCGTTCAGGTCGCAGTCTCCCCTGGAGGCGTGGGTTCGAATCCCACTTCTGACAAACCAAACCTTTGGCCGCGGGCTCAAGCTAGAGTCTTTAACCCTCTGGCAAGTTGACCCCGTGATATATTAATGTTGACAAAGCACTGCATTTCGGTTTCCGTCACAACTAGAGAAACACTACTATAACGCTGGCCGTCATCACATGAACTTTAAAGTAACACTTTTGTGCCATGTATGGACTTCTATGGAATTTTCATGCAGTTTTCTTGGAATTTCATTCCATGACACTTTGTGAAATTGGACATGTTTTATCGAAGGGGATTCAATGGAATACCGCATTGCGATGTTTACCGGAATGAGAACTTGTTTGTGAAAGGGTATTCATGTTTTGTTTGGGGTTTCTTTGGAGGGATGCAATGTGATTCTTGGAGTTTGACTGTGATGTCATGGACTGACATTTTGGGGATGCAGTAGAATGTCATGGCAAGGAATTCCTGGAAATTTCTTGGAATGACATGTCATGGGTTTTTGGGGTGTGGGATGGAGTGTCATGGGATGAGATTCATGGAATGTCAAGCGAAACATTGCATTGCCGTTGACAAGAAACGTCATGAGAATGAAAGAATGATGTTAAACATTGACAAAACATTGCAGCAACGCTGCCACATATTACGTGAATATGAGAGGAATGCTATTACTGCATTTATTCAACATCAGTCCTACAAAAGCACTGCATTTCAATCGCATTGCTCATGAAGAAATGGACAATCACACGAAAGGGTATAAAGAAACCCTCACTTTCGCCTAAACGCTCTCGTGTGCCAAAAAGCACCACTCTGCCCCGTGTGAGGCTCGAACTCACGACCTTCAGATTATGAGACTGACGCGCTGCCTAACTGCGCCAACGAGGCCTGTGTTGTGACTAGGGTGAGCGGGGGACCACTAGCTTCTAGATCATCTGCTATTCGGAGTAGCTCCAAAAACGCTGCTCGCCAGTAGCTGCAACGTCAGGATGGCCGAGCGGTCTAAGGCGCTGCGTTCAGGTCGCAGTCTCCCCTGGAGGCGTGGGTTCGAATCCCACTTCTGACAAACCAAACCTTTGGCCGCGGGCTCAAGCTAGAGTCTTTAACCCTCTGGCAAGTTGACCCCGTGATATATTAATGTTGACAAAGCACTGCATTTCGGTTTCCGTCACAACTAGAGAAACACTACTATAACGCTGGCCGTCATCACATGAACTTTAAAGTAACACTTTTGTGCCATGTATGGACTTCTATGGAATTTTCATGCAGTTTTCTTGGAATTTCATTCCATGACACTTTGTGAAATTGGACATGTTTTATCGAAGGGGATTCAATGGAATACCGCATTGCGATGTTTACCGGAATGAGAACTTGTTTGTGAAAGGGTATTCATGTTTTGTTTGGGGTTTCTTTGGAGGGATGCAATGTGATTCTTGGAGTTTGACTGTGATGTCATGGACTGACATTTTGGGGATGCAGTAGAATGTCATGGCAAGGAATTCCTGGATATTTCTTGGAATTACATGTCATGGGTTTTTGGGGTGTGGGATGGAGTGTCATGGGATGAGATTCATGGAATGTCAAGCGAAACATTGCATTGCCGTTGACAAGAAACGTCATGAGAATGAAAGAATGATGTTAAACATTGACAAAACATTGCAGCAACGCTGCCACATATTACGTGAATATGAGAGGAATGCTATTACTGCATTTATTCAACATAAGTCCTACAAAAGCATTGCATTTCAATCGCATTGCTCATGAAGAAATGGACAATCACACGAAAGGGTATAAAGAAACCCTCACTTTCGCCTAAACGCTCTCATGTGCCAAAAAGCAGCACTCTGCCCCGTGTGAGGCTCGAACTCACGACCTTCAGATTATGAGACTGACGCGCTGCCTAACTGCGCCAACGAGGCCTGTGTTGTGACTAGGGTGAGCGGGGGACCACTAGCTTCTAGATCATCTGCTATTCGGAGTAGCTCCAAAAACGCTGCTCGCCAGTAGCTGCAACGTCAGGATGGCCGAGCGGTCTAAGGCGCTGCGTTCAGGTCGCAGTCTCCCCTGGAGGCGTGGGTTCGAATCCCACTTCTGACAAACCAAACCTTTGGCCGCGGGCTCAAGCTAGAGTCTTTAACCCTCTGGCAAGTTGACCCCGTGATATATTAATGTTGACAAAGCACTGCATTTCGGTTTCCGTCACAACTAGAGAAACACTACTGTAACGCTGGCCGTCATCACATGAACTTTAAAGTAACACTTTTGTGCCATGTATGGACTTCTATGGAATTTTCATGCAGTTTTCTTGGAATTTCATGCCATGACACTTTGTGAAATTGGACATGTTTTATCGAAGGGGATTCAATGGAATACCGCATTGCGATGTTTACCGGAATGAGAACTTGTTTGTGAAAGGGTATTCATGTTTTGTTTGGGGTTTCTTTGGAGGGATGCAATGTGATTCTTGGAGTTTGACTGTGATGTCATGGACTGACATTTTGGGGATGCAGTAGAATGTCATGGCAAGGAATTCCTGGAAATTTCTTGGAATGACATGTCATGGGTTTTTGGGGTGTGGGATGGAGTGTCATGGGATGAGATTCATGGAATGTCAAGCGAAACATTGCATTGCCGTTGACAAGAAACATCATGAGAATGAAAGAATGATGTTAAACATTGACAAAACATTGCAGCAACGCTGCCACATATTACGTGAATATGAGAGGAATGCTATTACTGCATTTATTCAACATCAGTCCTACAAAAGCACTGCATTTCAATCGCATTGCTCATGAAGAAATGGACAATCACACGAAAGGGTATAAAGAAACCCTCACTTTCGCCTAAACGCTCTCGTGTGCCAAAAAGCACCACTCTGCCCCGTGTGAGGCTCGAACTCACGACCTTCAGATTATGAGACTGACGCGCTGCCTAACTGCGCCAACGAGGCCTGTGTTGTGACTAGGGTGAGCGGGGGACCACTAGCTTCTAGATCATCTGCCATTCGGAGTAGCTCCAAAAACGCTGCTCGCCAGTAGCTGGAATGTCAGGATGGCCGAGCGGTCTAAGGCGCTGCGTTCAGGTCGCAGTCTCCCCTGGAGGCGTGGGTTCGAATCCCACTTCTGACAAACCAAACCTTTGGCCGCGGGCTCAAGCTAGAGTCTTTAACCCTCTGGCAAGTTGACCCCGTGATATATTAATGTTGACAAAGCACTGCATTTCGGTTTCCGTCACAACTAGAGAAACACTACTGTAACGCTGGCCGTCATCACATGAACTTTAAAGTAACACTTTTGTGCCATGTATGGACTTCTATGGAATTTTCATGCAGTTTTCTTGGAATTTCATGCCATGACACTTTGTGAAATTGGACATGTTTTATCGAAGGGGATTCAATGGAATACCGCATTGCGATGTTTACCGGAATGAGAACTTGTTTGTGAAAGGGTATTCATGTTTTGTTTGGGGTTTCTTTGGAGGGATGCAATGTGATTCTTGGAGTTTGACTGTGATGTCATGGACTGACATTTTGGGGATGCAGTAAAATGTCATGGCAAGGAATTCCTGGAAATTTCTTGGAATGACATGTCATGGGTTTTTGGGGTGTGGGATGGAGTGTCATGGGATGAGATTCATGGAATGTCAAGCGAAACATTGCATTGCCGTTGACAAGAAACGTCATGAGAATGAAAGAATGATGTTAAACATTGACAAAACATTGCAGCAACGCTGCCACATATTACGTGAATATGAGAGGAATGCTATTACTGCATTTATTCAACATCAGTCCTACAAAAGCACTGTATTTCAATCGCATTGCTCATGAAGAAATGGACAATCACACGAAAGGGTATAAAGAAACCCTCACTTTCGCCTAAACGCTCTCGTGTGCCAAAAAGCACCACTCTGCCCCGTGTGAGGCTCGAACTCACGACCTTCAGATTATGAGACTGACGCGCTGCCTAACTGCGCCAACGAGGCCTGTGTTGTGACTAGGGTGAGCGGGGGACCACTAGCTTCTAGATCATCTGCTATTCGGAGTAGCTCCAAAAACGCTGCTCGCCAGTAGCTGCAACGTCAGGATGGCCGAGCGGTCTAAGGCGCTGCGTTCAGGTCGCAGTCTCCCCTGGAGGCGTGGGTTCGAATCCCACTTCTGACAAACCAAACCTTTGGCCGCGGGCTCAAGCTAGAGTCTTTAACCCTCTGGCAAGTTGACCCCGTGATATATTAATGTTGACAAAGCACTGCATTTCGGTTTCCGTCACAACTAGAGAAACACTACTGTAACGCTGGCCGTCATCACATGAACTTTAAAGTAACACTTTTGTGCCATGTATGGACTTCTATGGAATTTTCATGCAGTTTTCTTGGAATTTCATGCCATGACACTTTGTGAAATTGGACATGTTTTATCGAAGGGGATTCAATGGAATACCGCATTGCGATGTTTACCGGAATGAGAACTTGTTTGTGAAAGGGTATTCATGTTTTGTTTGAGGTTTCTTTGGAGGGATGCAATGTGATTCTTGGAGTTTGACTGTGATGTCATGGACTGACATTTTGGGGATGCAGTAGAATGTCATGGCAAGGAATTCCTAGAAATTTCTTGGAATGACATGTCATGGGTTTTTGGGGTGTGGGATGGAGTGTCATGGGATGAGATTCATGGAATGTCAAGCGAAACATTGCATTGCCGTTGACAAGAAACGTCATGAGAATGAAAGAATGATGTTAAACATTGACAAAACATTGCAGCAACGCTGCCACATATTACGTGAATATGAGAGGAATGCTATTACTGCATTTATTCAACATCAGTCCTACAAAAGCACTGCATTTCAATCGCATTGCTCATGAAGAAATGGACAATCACACGAAAGGGTATAAAGAAACCCTCACTTTCGCCTAAACGCTCTCGTGTGCCAAAAAGCACCACTCTGCCCCGTGTGAGGCTCGAACTCACGACCTTCAGATTATGAGACTGACGCGCTGCCTAACTGCGCCAACGAGGCCTGTGTTGTGACTAGGGTGAGCGGGGGACCACTAGCTTCTAGATCATCTGCCATTCGGAGTAGCTCCAAAAACGCTGCTCGCCAGTAGCTGGAATGTCAGGATGGCCGAGCGGTCTAAGGCGCTGCGTTCAGGTCGCAGTCTCCCCTGGAGACGTGGGTTCGAATCCCACTTCTGACAAACCAAACCTTTGGCCGCGGGCTCAAGCTAGAGTCTTTAACCCTCTGGCAAGTTGACCCCGTGATATATTAATGTTGACAAAGCACTGCATTTCGGTTTCCGTCACAACTAGAGAAACACTACTATAACGCTGGCCGTCATCACATGAACTTTAAAGTAACACTTTTGTGCCATGTATGGACTTCTATGGAATTTTCATGCAGTTTTCTTGGAATTTCATTCCATGACACTTTGTGAAATTGGACATGTTTTATCGAAGGGGATTCAATGGAATACCGCATTGCGATGTTTACCGGAATGAGAACTTGTTTGTGAAAGGGTATTCATGTTTTGTTTGGGGTTTCTTTGGAGGGATGCAATGTGATTCTTGGAGTTTGACTGTGATGTCATGGACTGACATTTTGGGGATGCAGTAGAATGTCATGGCAAGGAATTCCTGGAAATTTCTTGGAATGACATGTCATGGGTTTTTGGGGTGTGGGATGGAGTGTCATGGGATGAGATTCATGGAATGTCAAGCGAAACATTGCATTGCCGTTGACAAGAAACGTCATGAGAATGAAAGAATGATGTTAAACATTGACAAAACATTGCAGCAACGCTGCCACATATTACGTGAATATGAGAGGAATGCTATTACTGCATTTATTCAACATCAGTCCTACAAAAGCACTGCATTTCAATCGCATTGCTCATGAAGAAATGGACAATCACACGAAAGGGTATAAAGAAACCCTCACTTTCGCCTAAACGCTCTCGTGTGCCAAAAAGCACCACTCTGCCCCGTGTGAGGCTCGAACTCACGACCTTCAGATTATGAGACTGACGCGCTGCCTAACTGCGCCAACGAGGCCTGTGTTGTGACTAGGGTGAGCGGGGGACCACTAGCTTCTAGATCATCTGCTATTCGGAGTAGCTCCAAAAACGCTGCTCGCCAGTAGCTGCAACGTCAGGATGGCCGAGCGGTCTAAGGCGCTGCGTTCAGGTCGCAGTCTCCCCTGGAGGCGTGGGTTCGAATCCCACTTCTGACAAACCAAACCTTTGGCCGCGGGCTCAAGCTAGAGTCTTTAACCCTCTGGCAAGTTGACCCCGTGATATATTAATGCTGACAAAGCACTGCATTTCGGTTTCCGTCACAACTAGAGAAACACTACTGTAACGCTGGCCGTCATCACATGAACTTTAAAGTAACACTTTTGTGCCATGTATGGACTTCTATGGAATTTTCATGCAGTTTTCTTGGAATTTCATGCCATGACACTTTGTGAAATTGGACATGTTTTATCGAAGGGGATTCAATGGAATACCGCATTGCGATGTTTACCGGAATGAGAACTTGTTTGTGAAAGGGTATTCATGTTTTGTTTGGGGTTTCTTTGGAGGGATGCAATGTGATTCTTGGAGTTTGACTGTGATGTCATGGACTGACATTTTGGGGATGCAGTAGAATGTCATGGCAAGGAATTCCTGGAAATTTCTTGGAATGACATGTCATGGGTTTTTGGGGTGTGGGATGGAGTGTCATGGGATGAGATTCATGGAATGTCAAGCGAAACATTGCATTGCCGTTGACAAGAAACGTCATGAGAATGAAAGAATGATGTTAAACATTGACAAAACATTGCAGCAACGCTGCCACATATTACGTGAATATGAGAGGAATGCTATTACTGCATTTATTCAACATCAGTCCTACAAAAGCACTGCATTTCAATCGCATTGCTCATGAAGAAATGGACAATCACACGAAAGGGTATAAAGAAACCCTCACTTTCGCCTAAACGCTCTCGTGTGCCAAAAAGCACCACTCTGCCCCGTGTGAGGCTCGAACTCACGACCTTCAGATTATGAGACTGACGCGCTGCCTAACTGCGCCAACGAGGCCTGTGTTGTGACTAGGGTGAGCGGGGGACCACTAGCTTCTAGATCATCTGCTATTCGGAGTAGCTCCAAAAACGCTGCTCGCCAGTAGCTGCAACGTCAGGATGGCCGAGCGGTCTAAGGCGCTGCGTTCAGGTCGCAGTCTCCCCTGGAGGCGTGGGTTCGAATCCCACTTCTGACAAACCAAACCTTTGGCCGCGGGCTCAAGCTAGAGTCTTTAACCCTCTGGCAAGTTGACCCCGTGATATATTAATGTTGACAAAGCACTGCATTTCGGTTTCCGTCACAACTAGAGAAACACTACTATAACGCTGGCCGTCATCACATGAACTTTAAAGTAACACTTTTGTGCCATGTATGGACTTCTATGGAATTTTCATGCAGTTTTCTTGGAATTTCATTCCATGACACTTTGTGAAATTGGACATGTTTTATCGAAGGGGATTCAATGGAATACCGCATTGCGATGTTTACCGGAATGAGAACTTGTTTGTGAAAGGGTATTCATGTTTTGTTTGGGGTTTCTTTGGAGGGATGCAATGTGATTCTTGGAGTTTGACTGTGATGTCATGGACTGACATTTTGGGGATGCAGTAGAATGTCATGGCAAGGAATTCCTGGAAATTTCTTGGAATGACATGTCATGGGTTTTTGGGGTGTGGGATGGAGTGTCATGGGATGAGATTCATGGAATGTCAAGCGAAACATTGCATTGCCGTTGACAAGAAACGTCATGAGAATGAAAGAATGATGTTAAACATTGACAAAACATTGCAGCAACGCTGCCACATATTACGTGAATATGAGAGGAATGCTATTACTGCATTTATTCAACATCAGTCCTACAAAAGCACTGCATTTCAATCGCATTGCTCATGAAGAAATGGACAATCACACGAAAGGGTATAAAGAAACCCTCACTTTCGCCTAAACGCTCTCGTGTGCCAAAAAGCACCACTCTGCCCCGTGTGAGGCTCGAACTCACGACCTTCAGATTATGAGACTGACGCGCTGCCTAACTGCGCCAACGAGGCCTGTGTTGTGACTAGGGTGAGCGGGGGACCACTAGCTTCTAGATCATCTGCTATTCGGAGTAGCTCCAAAAACGCTGCTCGCCAGTAGCTGCAACGTCAGGATGGCCGAGCGGTCTAAGGCGCTGCGTTCAGGTCGCAGTCTCCCCTGGAGGCGTGGGTTCGAATCCCACTTCTGACAAACCAAACCTTTGGCCGCGGGCTCAAGCTAGAGTCTTTAACCCTCTGGCAAGTTGACCCCGTGATATATTAATGTTGACAAAGCACTGCATTTCGGTTTCCGTCACAACTAGAGAAACACTACTATAACGCTGGCCGTCATCACATGAACTTTAAAGTAACACTTTTGTGCCATGTATGGACTTCTATGGAATTTTCATGCAGTTTTCTTGGAATTTCATTCCATGACACTTTGTGAAATTGGACATGTTTTATCGAAGGGGATTCAATGGAATACCGCATTGCGATGTTTACCGGAATGAGAACTTGTTTGTGAAAGGGTATTCATGTTTTGTTTGGGGTTTCTTTGGAGGGATGCAATGTGATTCTTGGAGTTTGACTGTGATGTCATGGACTGACATTTTGGGGATGCAGTAGAATGTCATGGCAAGGAATTCCTGGATATTTCTTGGAATTACATGTCATGGGTTTTTGGGGTGTGGGATGGAGTGTCATGGGATGAGATTCATGGAATGTCAAGCGAAACATTGCATTGCCGTTGACAAGAAACGTCATGAGAATGAAAGAATGATGTTAAACATTGACAAAACATTGCAGCAACGCTGCCACATATTACGTGAATATGAGAGGAATGCTATTACTGCATTTATTCAACATAAGTCCTACAAAAGCATTGCATTTCAATCGCATTGCTCATGAAGAAATGGACAATCACACGAAAGGGTATAAAGAAACCCTCACTTTCGCCTAAACGCTCTCATGTGCCAAAAAGCAGCACTCTGCCCCGTGTGAGGCTCGAACTCACGACCTTCAGATTATGAGACTGACGCGCTGCCTAACTGCGCCAACGAGGCCTGTGTTGTGACTAGGGTGAGCGGGGGACCACTAGCTTCTAGATCATCTGCTATTCGGAGTAGCTCCAAAAACGCTGCTCGCCAGTAGCTGCAACGTCAGGATGGCCGAGCGGTCTAAGGCGCTGCGTTCAGGTCGCAGTCTCCCCTGGAGGCGTGGGTTCGAATCCCACTTCTGACAAACCAAACCTTTGGCCGCGGGCTCAAGCTAGAGTCTTTAACCCTCTGGCAAGTTGACCCCGTGATATATTAATGTTGACAAAGCACTGCATTTCGGTTTCCGTCACAACTAGAGAAACACTACTGTAACGCTGGCCGTCATCACATGAACTTTAAAGTAACACTTTTGTGCCATGTATGGACTTCTATGGAATTTTCATGCAGTTTTCTTGGAATTTCATGCCATGACACTTTGTGAAATTGGACATGTTTTATCGAAGGGGATTCAATGGAATACCGCATTGCGATGTTTACCGGAATGAGAACTTGTTTGTGAAAGGGTATTCATGTTTTGTTTGGGGTTTCTTTGGAGGGATGCAATGTGATTCTTGGAGTTTGACTGTGATGTCATGGACTGACATTTTGGGGATGCAGTAGAATGTCATGGCAAGGAATTCCTGGAAATTTCTTGGAATGACATGTCATGGGTTTTTGGGGTGTGGGATGGAGTGTCATGGGATGAGATTCATGGAATGTCAAGCGAAACATTGCATTGCCGTTGACAAGAAACATCATGAGAATGAAAGAATGATGTTAAACATTGACAAAACATTGCAGCAACGCTGCCACATATTACGTGAATATGAGAGGAATGCTATTACTGCATTTATTCAACATCAGTCCTACAAAAGCACTGCATTTCAATCGCATTGCTCATGAAGAAATGGACAATCACACGAAAGGGTATAAAGAAACCCTCACTTTCGCCTAAACGCTCTCGTGTGCCAAAAAGCACCACTCTGCCCCGTGTGAGGCTCGAACTCACGACCTTCAGATTATGAGACTGACGCGCTGCCTAACTGCGCCAACGAGGCCTGTGTTGTGACTAGGGTGAGCGGGGGACCACTAGCTTCTAGATCATCTGCCATTCGGAGTAGCTCCAAAAACGCTGCTCGCCAGTAGCTGGAATGTCAGGATGGCCGAGCGGTCTAAGGCGCTGCGTTCAGGTCGCAGTCTCCCCTGGAGGCGTGGGTTCGAATCCCACTTCTGACAAACCAAACCTTTGGCCGCGGGCTCAAGCTAGAGTCTTTAACCCTCTGGCAAGTTGACCCCGTGATATATTAATGTTGACAAAGCACTGCATTTCGGTTTCCGTCACAACTAGAGAAACACTACTGTAACGCTGGCCGTCATCACATGAACTTTAAAGTAACACTTTTGTGCCATGTATGGACTTCTATGGAATTTTCATGCAGTTTTCTTGGAATTTCATGCCATGACACTTTGTGAAATTGGACATGTTTTATCGAAGGGGATTCAATGGAATACCGCATTGCGATGTTTACCGGAATGAGAACTTGTTTGTGAAAGGGTATTCATGTTTTGTTTGGGGTTTCTTTGGAGGGATGCAATGTGATTCTTGGAGTTTGACTGTGATGTCATGGACTGACATTTTGGGGATGCAGTAAAATGTCATGGCAAGGAATTCCTGGAAATTTCTTGGAATGACATGTCATGGGTTTTTGGGGTGTGGGATGGAGTGTCATGGGATGAGATTCATGGAATGTCAAGCGAAACATTGCATTGCCGTTGACAAGAAACGTCATGAGAATGAAAGAATGATGTTAAACATTGACAAAACATTGCAGCAACGCTGCCACATATTACGTGAATATGAGAGGAATGCTATTACTGCATTTATTCAACATCAGTCCTACAAAAGCACTGTATTTCAATCGCATTGCTCATGAAGAAATGGACAATCACACGAAAGGGTATAAAGAAACCCTCACTTTCGCCTAAACGCTCTCGTGTGCCAAAAAGCACCACTCTGCCCCGTGTGAGGCTCGAACTCACGACCTTCAGATTATGAGACTGACGCGCTGCCTAACTGCGCCAACGAGGCCTGTGTTGTGACTAGGGTGAGCGGGGGACCACTAGCTTCTAGATCATCTGCTATTCGGAGTAGCTCCAAAAACGCTGCTCGCCAGTAGCTGCAACGTCAGGATGGCCGAGCGGTCTAAGGCGCTGCGTTCAGGTCGCAGTCTCCCCTGGAGGCGTGGGTTCGAATCCCACTTCTGACAAACCAAACCTTTGGCCGCGGGCTCAAGCTAGAGTCTTTAACCCTCTGGCAAGTTGACCCCGTGATATATTAATGTTGACAAAGCACTGCATTTCGGTTTCCGTCACAACTAGAGAAACACTACTGTAACGCTGGCCGTCATCACATGAACTTTAAAGTAACACTTTTGTGCCATGTATGGACTTCTATGGAATTTTCATGCAGTTTTCTTGGAATTTCATGCCATGACACTTTGTGAAATTGGACATGTTTTATCGAAGGGGATTCAATGGAATACCGCATTGCGATGTTTACCGGAATGAGAACTTGTTTGTGAAAGGGTATTCATGTTTTGTTTGAGGTTTCTTTGGAGGGATGCAATGTGATTCTTGGAGTTTGACTGTGATGTCATGGACTGACATTTTGGGGATGCAGTAGAATGTCATGGCAAGGAATTCCTAGAAATTTCTTGGAATGACATGTCATGGGTTTTTGGGGTGTGGGATGGAGTGTCATGGGATGAGATTCATGGAATGTCAAGCGAAACATTGCATTGCCGTTGACAAGAAACGTCATGAGAATGAAAGAATGATGTTAAACATTGACAAAACATTGCAGCAACGCTGCCACATATTACGTGAATATGAGAGGAATGCTATTACTGCATTTATTCAACATCAGTCCTACAAAAGCACTGCATTTCAATCGCATTGCTCATGAAGAAATGGACAATCACACGAAAGGGTATAAAGAAACCCTCACTTTCGCCTAAACGCTCTCGTGTGCCAAAAAGCACCACTCTGCCCCGTGTGAGGCTCGAACTCACGACCTTCAGATTATGAGACTGACGCGCTGCCTAACTGCGCCAACGAGGCCTGTGTTGTGACTAGGGTGAGCGGGGGACCACTAGCTTCTAGATCATCTGCCATTCGGAGTAGCTCCAAAAACGCTGCTCGCCAGTAGCTGGAATGTCAGGATGGCCGAGCGGTCTAAGGCGCTGCGTTCAGGTCGCAGTCTCCCCTGGAGACGTGGGTTCGAATCCCACTTCTGACAAACCAAACCTTTGGCCGCGGGCTCAAGCTAGAGTCTTTAACCCTCTGGCAAGTTGACCCCGTGATATATTAATGTTGACAAAGCACTGCATTTCGGTTTCCGTCACAACTAGAGAAACACTACTATAACGCTGGCCGTCATCACATGAACTTTAAAGTAACACTTTTGTGCCATGTATGGACTTCTATGGAATTTTCATGCAGTTTTCTTGGAATTTCATTCCATGACACTTTGTGAAATTGGACATGTTTTATCGAAGGGGATTCAATGGAATACCGCATTGCGATGTTTACCGGAATGAGAACTTGTTTGTGAAAGGGTATTCATGTTTTGTTTGGGGTTTCTTTGGAGGGATGCAATGTGATTCTTGGAATTGACTGTGATGTCATGGACTGACATTTTGGGGATGCAGTAGAATGTCATGGCAAGGAATTCCTGGAAATTTCTTGGAATGACATGTCATGGGTTTTTGGGGTGTGGGATGGAGTGTCATGGGATGAGATTCATGGAATGTCAAGCGAAACATTGCATTGCCGTTGACAAGAAACGTCATGAGAATGAAAGAATGATGTTAAACATTGACAAAACATTGCAGCAACGCTGCCACATATTACGTGAATATGAGAGGAATGCTATTACTGCATTTATTCAACATCAGTCCTACAAAAGCACTGCATTTCAATCGCATTGCTCATGAAGAAATGGACAATCACACGAAAGGGTATAAAGAAACCCTCACTTTCGCCTAAACGCTCTCGTGTGCCAAAAAGCACCACTCTGCCCCGTGTGAGGCTCGAACTCACGACCTTCAGATTATGAGACTGACGCGCTGCCTAACTGCGCCAACGAGGCCTGTGTTGTGACTAGGGTGAGCGGGGGACCACTAGCTTCTAGATCATCTGCCATTCGGAGTAGCTCCAAAAACGCTGCTCGCCAGTAGCTGGAATGTCAGGATGGCCGAGCGGTCTAAGGCGCTGCGTTCAGGTCGCAGTCTCCCCTGGAGACGTGGGTTCGAATCCCACTTCTGACAAACCAAACCTTTGGCCGCGGGCTCAAGCTAGAGTCTTTAACCCTCTGGCAAGTTGACCCCGTGATATATTAATGTTGACAAAGCACTGCATTTCGGTTTCCGTCACAACTAGAGAAACACTACTATAACGCTGGCCGTCATCACATGAACTTTAAAGTAACACTTTTGTGCCATGTATGGACTTCTATGGAATTTTCATGCAGTTTTCTTGGAATTTCATTCCATGACACTTTGTGAAATTGGACATGTTTTATCGAAGGGGATTCAATGGAATACCGCATTGCGATGTTTACCGGAATGAGAACTTGTTTGTGAAAGGGTATTCATGTTTTGTTTGGGGTTTCTTTGGAGGGATGCAATGTGATTCTTGGAGTTTGACTGTGATGTCATGGACTGACATTTTGGGGATGCAGTAGAATGTCATGGCAAGGAATTCCTGGATATTTCTTGGAATTACATGTCATGGGTTTTTGGGGTGTGGGATGGAGTGTCATGGGATGAGATTCATGGAATGTCAAGCGAAACATTGCATTGCCGTTGACAAGAAACGTCATGAGAATGAAAGAATGATGTTAAACATTGACAAAACATTGCAGCAACGCTGCCACATATTACGTGAATATGAGAGGAATGCTATTACTGCATTTATTCAACATAAGTCCTACAAAAGCATTGCATTTCAATCGCATTGCTCATGAAGAAATGGACAATCACACGAAAGGGTATAAAGAAACCCTCACTTTCGCCTAAACGCTCTCGTGTGCCAAAAAGCACCACTCTGCCCCGTGTGAGGCTCGAACTCACGACCTTCAGATTATGAGACTGACGCGCTGCCTAACTGCGCCAACGAGGCCTGTGTTGTGACTAGGGTGAGCGGGGGACCACTAGCTTCTAGATCATCTGCTATTCGGAGTAGCTCCAAAAACGCTGCTCGCCAGTAGCTGCAACGTCAGGATGGCCGAGCGGTCTAAGGCGCTGCGTTCAGGTCGCAGTCTCCCCTGGAGGCGTGGGTTCGAATCCCACTTCTGACAAACCAAACCTTTGGCCGCGGGCTCAAGCTAGAGTCTTTAACCCTCTGGCAAGTTGACCCCGTGATATATTAATGTTGACAAAGCACTGCATTTCGGTTTCCGTCACAACTAGAGAAACACTACTGTAACGCTGGCCGTCATCACATGAACTTTAAAGTAACACTTTTGTGCCATGTATGGACTTCTATGGAATTTTCATGCAGTTTTCTTGGAATTTCATTCCATGACACTTTGTGAAATTGGACATGTTTTATCGAAGGGGATTCAATGGAATACCGCATTGCGATGTTTACCGGAATGAGAACTTGTTTGTGAAAGGGTATTCATGTTTTGTTTGGGGTTTCTTTGGAGGGATGCAATGTGATTCTTGGAGTTTGACTGTGATGTCATGGACTGACATTTTGGGGATGCAGTAGAATGTCATGGCAAGGAATTCCTGGAAATTTCTTGGAATGACATGTCATGGGTTTTTGGGGTGTGGGATGGAGTGTCATGGGATGAGATTCATGGAATGTCAAGCGAAACATTGCATTGCCGTTGACAAGAAACGTCATGAGAATGAAAGAATGATGTTAAACATTGACAAAACATTGCAGCAACGCTGCCACATATTACGTGAATATGAGAGGAATGCTATTACTGCATTTATTCAACATCAGTCCTACAAAAGCACTGCATTTCAATCGCATTGCTCATGAAGAAATGGACAATCACACGAAAGGGTATAAAGAAACCCTCACTTTCGCCTAAACGCTCTCGTGTGCCAAAAAGCACCACTCTGCCCCGTGTGAGGCTCGAACTCACGACCTTCAGATTATGAGACTGACGCGCTGCCTAACTGCGCCAACGAGGCCTGTGTTGTGACTAGGGTGAGCGGGGGACCACTAGCTTCTAGATCATCTGCTATTCGGAGTAGCTCCAAAAACGCTGCTCGCCAGTAGCTGCAACGTCAGGATGGCCGAGCGGTCTAAGGCGCTGCGTTCAGGTCGCAGTCTCCCCTGGAGGCGTGGGTTCGAATCCCACTTCTGACAAACCAAACCTTTGGCCGCGGGCTCAAGCTAGAGTCTTTAACCCTCTGGCAAGTTGACCCCGTGATATATTAATGTTGACAAAGCACTGCATTTCGGTTTCCGTCACAACTAGAGAAACACTACTGTAACGCTGGCCGTCATCACATGAACTTTAAAGTAACACTTTTGTGCCATGTATGGACTTCTATGGAATTTTCATGCAGTTTTCTTGGAATTTCATGCCATGACACTTTGTGAAATTGGACATGTTTTATCGAAGGGGATTCAATGGAATACCGCATTGCGATGTTTACCGGAATGAGAACTTGTTTGTGAAAGGGTATTCATGTTTTGTTTGAGGTTTCTTTGGAGGGATGCAATGTGATTCTTGGAGTTTGACTGTGATGTCATGGACTGACATTTTGGGGATGCAGTAGAATGTCATGGCAAGGAATTCCTGGAAATTTCTTGGAATGACATGTCATGGGTTTTTGGGGTGTGGGATGGAGTGTCATGGGATGAGATTCATGGAATGTCAAGCGAAACATTGCATTGCCGTTGACAAGAAACGTCATGAGAATGAAAGAATGATGTTAAACATTGACAAAACATTGCAGCAACGCTGCCACATATTACGTGAATATGAGAGGAATGCTATTACTGCATTTATTCAACATCAGTCCTACAAAAGCACTGCATTTCAATCGCATTGCTCATGAAGAAATGGACAATCACACGAAAGGGTATAAAGAAACCCTCACTTTCGCCTAAACGCTCTCGTGTGCCAAAAAGCACCACTCTGCCCCGTGTGAGGCTCGAACTCACGACCTTCAGATTATGAGACTGACGCGCTGCCTAACTGCGCCAACGAGGCCTGTGTTGTGACTAGGGTGAGCGGGGGACCACTAGCTTCTAGATCATCTGCTATTCGGAGTAGCTCCAAAAACGCTGCTCGCCAGTAGCTGCAACGTCAGGATGGCCGAGCGGTCTAAGGCGCTGCGTTCAGGTCGCAGTCTCCCCTGGAGGCGTGGGTTCGAATCCCACTTCTGACAAACCAAACCTTTGGCCGCGGGCTCAAGCTAGAGTCTTTAACCCTCTGGCAAGTTGACCCCGTGATATATTAATGTTGACAAAGCACTGCATTTCGGTTTCCGTCACAACTAGAGAAACACTACTGTAACGCTGGCCGTCATCACATGAACTTTAAAGTAACACTTTTGTGCCATGTATGGACTTCTATGGAATTTTCATGCAGTTTTCTTGGAATTTCATGCCATGACACTTTGTGAAATTGGACATGTTTTATCGAAGGGGATTCAATGGAATACCGCATTGCGATGTTTACCGGAATGAGAACTTGTTTGTGAAAGGGTATTCATGTTTTGTTTGGGGTTTCTTTGGAGGGATGCAATGTGATTCTTGGAGTTTGACTGTGATGTCATGGACTGACATTTTGGGGATGCAGTAGAATGTCATGGCAAGGAATTCCTGGAAATTTCTTGGAATGACATGTCATGGGTTTTTGGGGTGTGGGATGGAGTGTCATGGGATGAGATTCATGGAATGTCAAGCGAAACATTGCATTGCCGTTGACAAGAAACGTCATGAGAATGAAAGAATGATGTTAAACATTGACAAAACATTGCAGCAACGCTGCCACATATTACGTGAATATGAGAGGAATGCTATTACTGCATTTATTCAACATCAGTCCTACAAAAGCACTGCATTTCAATCGCATTGCTCATGAAGAAATGGACAATCACACGAAAGGGTATAAAGAAACCCTCACTTTCGCCTAAACGCTCTCGTGTGCCAAAAAGCACCACTCTGCCCCGTGTGAGGCTCGAACTCACGACCTTCAGATTATGAGACTGACGCGCTGCCTAACTGCGACAACGAGGCCTGTGCTGTGACTAGGGTGAGTGGGGGACCACTAGCTTCTAGATCATCTGCCATTTGGAGTAGCTCCAAAAACGCTGCTCGCCAGTAGCTGCAATGTCAGGATGGCCGAGCGGTCTAAGGCGCTGCGTTCAGGTCGCAGTCTCCCCTGGAGGCGTGGGTTCGAATCCCACTTCTGACAAACCAAACCTTTGGCCGCGGGCTCAAGCTAGAGTCTTTAACCCTCTGGCAAGTTGATATATTAATGTTGACAAAGCACTGCATTTCGGTTTCCGTCACAACTAGAGAAACACTACTGTAACGCTGGCCGTCATCACATGAACTTTAAAGTAACACTTTTGTGCCATGTATGGACTTCTATGGAATTTTCATGCAGTTTTCTTGGAATTTCATGCCATGACACTTTGTGAAATTGGACATGTTTTATCGAAGGGGATTCAATGGAATACCGCATTGCGATGTTTACCGGAATGAGAACTTGTTTGTGAAAGGGTATTCATGTTTTGTTTGAGGTTTCTTTGGAGGGATGCAATGTGATTCTTGGAGTTTGACTGTGATGTCATGGACTGACATTTTGGGGATGCAGTAGAATGTCATGGCAAGGAATTCCTGGAAATTTCTTGGAATGACATGTCATGGGTTTTTGGGGAGTGGGATGGAGTGTCATGGGATGAGATTCATGGAATGTCAAGCGAAACATTGCATTGCCGTTGACAAGAAACGTCATGAGAATGAAAGAATTATGTTAAACATTGACAAAACATTGCAGCAACGCTGCCACATATTACGTGAATATGAGAGGAATGCTATTACTGCATTTATTCAACATCAGTCCTACAAAAGCACTGCATTTCAATCGCATTGCTCATGAAGAAATGGACAATCACACGAAAGGGTATAAAGAAACCCTCACTTTCGCCTAAACGCTCTCGTGTGCCAAAAAGCACCACTCTGCCCCGTGTGAGGCTCGAACTCACGACCTTCAGATTATGAGACTGACGCGCTGCCTAACTGCGCCAACGAGGCCTGTGTTGTGACTAGGGTGAGCGGGGGACCACTAGCTTCTAGATCATCTGCTATTCGGAGTAGCTCCAAAAACGCTGCTCGCCAGTAGCTGCAACGTCAGGATGGCCGAGCGGTCTAAGGCGCTGCGTTCAGGTCGCAGTCTCCCCTGGAGGCGTGGGTTCGAATCCCACTTCTGACAAACCAAACCTTTGGCCGCGGGCTCAAGCTAGAGTCTTTAACCCTCTGGCAAGTTGACCCCGTGATATATTAATGTTGACAAAGCACTGCATTTCGGTTTCCGTCACAACTAGAGAAACACTACTGTAACGCTGGCCGTCATCACATGAACTTTAAAGTAACACTTTTGTGCCATGTATGGACTTCTATGGAATTTTCATGCAGTTTTCTTGGAATTTCATGCCATGACACTTTGTGAAATTGGACATGTTTTATCGAAGGGGATTCAATGGAATACCGCATTGCGATGTTTACCGGAATGAGAACTTGTTTGTGAAAGGGTATTCATGTTTTGTTTGGGGTTTCTTTGGAGGGATGCAATGTGATTCTTGGAGTTTGACTGTGATGTCATGGACTGACATTTTGGGGATGCAGTAGAATGTCATGGCAAGGAATTCCTGGAAATTTCTTGGAATGACATGTCATGGGTTTTTGGGGTGTGGGATGGAGTGTCATGGGATGAGATTCATGGAATGTCAAGCGAAACATTGCATTGCCGTTGACAAGAAACGTCATGAGAATGAAAGAATGATGTTAAACATTGACAAAACATTGCAGCAACGCTGCCACATATTACGTGAATATGAGAGGAATGCTATTACTGCATTTATTCAACATAAGTCCTACAAAAGCATTGCATTTCAATCGCATTGCTCATGAAGAAATGGACAATCACACGAAAGGGTATAAAGAAACCCTCACTTTCGCCTAAACGCTCTCGTGTGCCAAAAAGCACCACTCTGCCCCGTGTGAGGCTCGAACTCACGACCTTCAGATTATGAGACTGACGCGCTGCCTAACTGCGCCAACGAGGCCTGTGTTGTGACTAGGGTGAGCGGGGGACCACTAGCTTCTAGATCATCTGCTATTCGGAGTAGCTCCAAAAACGCTGCTCGCCAGTAGCTGCAACGTCAGGATGGCCGAGCGGTCTAAGGCGCTGCGTTCAGGTCGCAGTCTCCCCTGGAGGCGTGGGTTCGAATCCCACTTCTGACAAACCAAACCTTTGGCCGCGGGCTCAAGCTAGAGTCTTTAACCCTCTGGCAAGTTGACCCCGTGATATATTAATGTTGACAAAGCACTGCATTTCGGTTTCCGTCACAACTAGAGAAACACTACTGTAACGCTGGCCGTCATCACATGAACTTTAAAGTAACACTTTTGTGCCATGTATGGACTTCTATGGAATTTTCATGCAGTTTTCTTGGAATTTCATGCCATGACACTTTGTGAAATTGGACATGTTTTATCGAAGGGGATTCAATGGAATACCGCATTGCGATGTTTACCGGAATGAGAACTTGTTTGTGAAAGGGTATTCATGTTTTGTTTGGGGTTTCTTTGGAGGGATGCAATGTGATTCTTGGAGTTTGACTGTGATGTCATGGACTGACATTTTGGGGATGCAGTAGAATGTCATGGCAAGGAATTCCTGGAAATTTCTTGGAATGACATGTCATGGGTTTTTGGGGTGTGGGATGGAGTGTCATGGGATGAGATTCATGGAATGTCAAGCGAAACATTGCATTGCCGTTGACAAGAAACGTCATGAGAATGAAAGAATGATGTTAAACATTGACAAAACATTGCAGCAACGCTGCCACATATTACGTGAATATGAGAGGAATGCTATTACTGCATTTATTCAACATCAGTCCTACAAAAGCACTGCATTTCAATCGCATTGCTCATGAAGAAATGGACAATCACACGAAAGGGTATAAAGAAACCCTCACTTTCGCCTAAACGCTCTCGTGTGCCAAAAAGCACCACTCTGCCCCGTGTGAGGCTCGAACTCACGACCTTCAGATTATGAGACTGACGCGCTGCCTAACTGCGCCAACGAGGCCTGTGTTGTGACTAGGGTGAGCGGGGGACCACTAGCTTCTAGATCATCTGATATTCGGAGTAGCTCCAAAAACGCTGCTCGCCAGTAGCTGCAACGTCAGGATGGCCGAGCGGTCTAAGGCGCTGCGTTCAGGTCGCAGTCTCCCCTGGAGGCGTGGGTTCGAATCCCACTTCTGACAAACCAAACCTTTGGCCGCGGGCTCAAGCTAGAGTCTTTAACCCTCTGGCAAGTTGACCCCGTGATATATTAATGTTGACAAAGCACTGCATTTCGGTTTCCGTCACAACTAGAGAAACACTACTGTAACGCTGGCCGTCATCACATGAACTTTAAAGTAACACTTTTGTGCCATGTATGGACTTCTATGGAATTTTCATGCAGTTTTCTTGGAATTTCATGCCATGACACTTTGTGAAATTGGACATGTTTTATCGAAGGGGATTCAATGGAATACCGCATTGCGATGTTTACCGGAATGAGAACTTGTTTGTGAAAGGGTATTCATGTTTTGTTTGGGGTTTCTTTGGAGGGATGCAATGTGATTCTTGGAGTTTGACTGTGATGTCATGGACTGACATTTTGGGGATGCAGTAGAATGTCATGGCAAGGAATTCCTGGAAATTTCTTGGAATGACATGTCATGGGTTTTTGGGGTGTGGGATGGAGTGTCATGGGATGAGATTCATGGAATGTCAAGCGAAACATTGCATTGCCGTTGACAAGAAACGTCATGAGAATGAAAGAATGATGTTAAACATTGACAAAACATTGCAGCAACGCTGCCACATATTACGTGAATATGAGAGGAATGCTATTACTGCATTTATTCAACATCAGTCCTACAAAAGCACTGCATTTCAATCGCATTGCTCATGAAGAAATGGACAATCACACGAAAGGGTATAAAGAAACCCTCACTTTCGCCTAAACGCTCTCGTGTGCCAAAAAGCACCACTCTGCCCCGTGTGAGGCTCGAACTCACGACCTTCAGATTATGAGACTGACGCGCTGCCTAACTGCGCCAACGAGGCCTGTGTTGTGACTAGGGTGAGCGGGGGACCACTAGCTTCTAGATCATCTGCCATTCGGAGTAGCTCCAAAAACGCTGCTCGCCAGTAGCTGGAATGTCAGGATGGCCGAGCGGTCTAAGGCGCTGCGTTCAGGTCGCAGTCTCCCCTGGAGGCGTGGGTTCGAATCCCACTTCTGACAAACCAAACCTTTGGCCGCGGGCTCAAGCTAGAGTCTTTAACCCTCTGGCAAGTTGACCCCGTGATATATTAATGTTGACAAAGCACTGCATTTCGGTTTCCGTCACAACTAGAGAAACACTACTGTAACGCTGGCCGTCATCACATGAACTTTAAAGTAACACTTTTGTGCCATGTATGGACTTCTATGGAATTTTCATGCAGTTTTCTTGGAATTTCATGCCATGACACTTTGTGAAATTGGACATGTTTTATCGAAGGGGATTCAATGGAATACCGCATTGCGATGTTTACCGGAATGAGAACTTGTTTGTGAAAGGGTATTCATGTTTTGTTTGGGGTTTCTTTGGAGGGATGCAATGTGATTCTTGGAGTTTGACTGTGATGTCATGGACTGACATTTTGGGGATGCAGTAGAATGTCATGGCAAGGAATTCCTGGAAATTTCTTGGAATGACATGTCATGGGTTTTTGGGGTGTGGGATGGAGTGTCATGGGATGAGATTCATGGAATGTCAAGCGAAACATTGCATTGCCGTTGACAAGAAACGTCATGAGAATGAAAGAATGATGTTAAACATTGACAAAACATTGCAGCAACGCTGCCACATATTACGTGAATATGAGAGGAATGCTATTACTGCATTTATTCAACATCAGTCCTACAAAAGCACTGCATTTCAATCGCATTGCTCATGAAGAAATGGACAATCACACGAAAGGGTATAAAGAAACCCTCACTTTCGCCTAAACGCTCTCGTGTGCCAAAAAGCACCACTCTGCCCCGTGTGAGGCTCGAACTCACGACCTTCAGATTATGAGACTGACGCGCTGCCTAACTGCGCCAACGAGGCCTGTGTTGTGACTAGGGTGAGCGGGGGACCACTAGCTTCTAGATCATCTGCTATTCGGAGTAGCTCCAAAAACGCTGCTCGCCAGTAGCTGCAACGTCAGGATGGCCGAGCGGTCTAAGGCGCTGCGTTCAGGTCGCAGTCTCCCCTGGAGGCGTGGGTTCGAATCCCACTTCTGACAAACCAAACCTTTGGCCGCGGGCTCAAGCTAGAGTCTTTAACCCTCTGGCAAGTTGACCCCGTGATATATTAATGTTGACAAAGCACTGCATTTCGGTTTCCGTCACAACTAGAGAAACACTACTGTAACGCTGGCCGTCATCACATGAACTTTAAAGTAACACTTTTGTGCCATGTATGGACTTCTATGGAATTTTCATGCAGTTTTCTTGGAATTTCATGCCATGACACTTTGTGAAATTGGACATGTTTTATCGAAGGGGATTCAATGGAATACCGCATTGCCATGTTTACCGGAATGAGAACTTGTTTGTGAAAGGGTATTCATGTTTTGTTTGGGGTTTCTTTGGAGGGATGCAATGTGATTCTTGGAGTTTGACTGTGATGTCATGGACTGACATTTTGGGGATGCAGTAGAATGTCATGGCAAGGAATTCCTGGAAATTTCTTGGAATGACATGTCATGGGTTTTTGGGGTGTGGGATGGAGTGTCATGGGATGAGATTCATGGAATGTCAAGCGAAACATTGCATTGCCGTTGACAAGAAACGTCATGAGAATGAAAGAATGATGTTAAACATTGACAAAACATTGCAGCAACGCTGCCACATATTACGTGAATATGAGAGGAATGCTATTACTGCATTTATTCAACATCAGTCCTACAAAAGCACTGCATTTCAATCGCATTGCTCATGAAGAAATGGACAATCACACGAAAGGGTATAAAGAAACCCTCACTTTCGCCTAAACGCTCTCGTGTGCCAAAAAGCACCACTCTGCCCCGTGTGAGGCTCGAACTCACGACCTTCAGATTATGAGACTGACGCGCTGCCTAACTGCGCCAACGAGGCCTGTGTTGTGACTAGGGTGAGCGGGGGACCACTAGCTTCTAGATCATCTGCTATTCGGAGTAGCTCCAAAAACGCTGCTCGCCAGTAGCTGCAACGTCAGGATGGCCGAGCGGTCTAAGGCGCTGCGTTCAGGTCGCAGTCTCCCCTGGAGGCGTGGGTTCGAATCCCACTTCTGACAAACCAAACCTTTGGCCGCGGGCTCAAGCTAGAGTCTTTAACCCTCTGGCAAGTTGACCCCGTGATATATTAATGTTGACAAAGCACTGCATTTCGGTTTCCGTCACAACTAGAGAAACACTACTGTAACGCTGGCCGTCATCACATGAACTTTAAAGTAACACTTTTGTGCCATGTATGGACTTCTATGGAATTTTCATGCAGTTTTCTTGGAATTTCATGCCATGACACTTTGTGAAATTGGACATGTTTTATCGAAGGGGATTCAATGGAATACCGCATTGCGATGTTTACCGGAATGAGAACTTGTTTGTGAAAGGGTATTCATGTTTTGTTTGGGGTTTCTTTGGAGGGATGCAATGTGATTCTTGGAGTTTGACTGTGATGTCATGGACTGACATTTTGGGGATGCAGTAGAATGTCATGGCAAGGAATTCCTGGAAATTTCTTGGAATGACATGTCATGGGTTTTTGGGGTGTGGGATGGAGTGTCATGGGATGAGATTCATGGAATGTCAAGCGAAACATTGCATTGCCGTTGACAAGAAACGTCATGAGAATGAAAGAATGATGTTAAACATTGACAAAACATTGCAGCAACGCTGCCACATATTACGTGAATATGAGAGGAATGCTATTACTGCATTTATTCAACATCAGTCCTACAAAAGCACTGCATTTCAATCGCATTGCTCATGAAGAAATGGACAATCACACGAAAGGGTATAAAGAAACCCTCACTTTCGCCTAAACGCTCTCGTGTGCCAAAAAGCACCACTCTGCCCCGTGTGAGGCTCGAACTCACGACCTTCAGATTATGAGACTGACGCGCTGCCTAACTGCGCCAACGAGGCCTGTGTTGTGACTAGGGTGAGCGGGGGACCACTAGCTTCTAGATCATCTGCTATTCGGAGTAGCTCCAAAAACGCTGCTCGCCAGTAGCTGCAACGTCAGGATGGCCGAGCGGTCTAAGGCGCTGCTTTCAGGTCGCAGTCTCCCCTGGAGGCGTGGGTTCGAATCCCACTTCTGACAAACCAAACCTTTGGCCGCGGGCTCAAGCTAGAGTCTTTAACCCTCTGGCAAGTTGACCCCGTGATATATTAATGTTGACAAAGCACTGCATTTCGGTTTCCGTCACAACTAGAGAAACACTACTGTAACGCTGGCCGTCATCACATGAACTTTAAAGTAACACTTTTGTGCCATGTATGGACTTCTATGGAATTTTCATGCAGTTTTCTTGGAATTTCATGCCATGACACTTTGTGAAATTGGACATGTTTTATCGAAGGGGATTCAATGGAATACCGCATTGCGATGTTTACCGGAATGAGAACTTGTTTGTGAAAGGGTATTCATGTTTTGTTTGGGGTTTCTTTGGAGGGATGCAATGTGATTCTTGGAGTTTGACTGTGATGTCATGGACTGACATTTTGGGGATGCAGTAGAATGTCATGGCAAGGAATTCCTGGAAATTTCTTGGAATGACATGTCATGGGTTTTTGGGGTGTGGGATGGAGTGTCATGGGATGAGATTCATGGAATGTCAAGCGAAACATTGCATTGCCGTTGACAAGAAACGTCATGAGAATGAAAGAATGATGTTAAACATTGACAAAACATTGCAGCAACGCTGCCACATATTACGTGAATATGAGAGGAATGCTATTACTGCATTTATTCAACATCAGTCCTACAAAAGCACTGCATTTCAATCGCATTGCTCATGAAGAAATGGACAATCACACGAAAGGGTATAAAGAAACCCTCACTTTCGCCTAAACGCTCTCGTGTGCCAAAAAGCACCACTCTGCCCCGTGTGAGGCTCGAACTCACGACCTTCAGATTATGAGACTGACGCGCTGCCTAACTGCGCCAACGAGGCCTGTGTTGTGACTAGGGTGAGCGGGGGACCACTAGCTTCTAGATCATCTGCTATTCGGAGTAGCTCCAAAAACGCTGCTCGCCAGTAGCTGCAACGTCAGGATGGCAGAGCGGTCTAAGGCGCTGCGTTCAGGTCGCAGTCTCCCCTGGAGGCGTGGGTTCGAATCCCACTTCTGACAAACCAAACCTTTGGCCGCGGGCTCAAGCTAGAGTCTTTAACCCTCTGGCAAGTTGACCCCGTGATATATTAATGTTGACAAAGCACTGCATTTCGGTTTCCGTCACAACTAGAGAAACACTACTGTAACGCTGGCCGTCATCACATGAACTTTAAAGTAACACTTTTGTGCCATGTATGGACTTCTATGGAATTTTCATGCAGTTTTCTTGGAATTTCATTCCATGACACTTTGTGAAATTGGACATGTTTTATCGAAGGGGATTCAATGGAATACCGCATTGCGATGTTTACCGGAATGAGAACTTGTTTGTGAAAGGGTATTCATGTTTTGTTTGGGGTTTCTTTGGAGGGATGCAATGTGATTCTTGGAGTTTGACTGTGATGTCATGGACTGACATTTTGGGGATGCAGTAGAATGTCATGGCAAGGAATTCCTGGAAATTTCTTGGAATGACATGTCATGGGTTTTTGGGGTGTGGGATGGAGTGTCATGGGATGAGATTCATGGAATGTCAAGCGAAACATTGCATTGCCGTTGACAAGAAACGTCATGAGAATGAAAGAATGATGTTAAACATTGACAAAACATTGCAGCAACGCTGCCACATATTACGTGAATATGAGAGGAATGCTATTACTGCATTTATTCAACATCAGTCCTACAAAAGCACTGCATTTCAATCGCATTGCTCATGAAGAAATGGACAATCACACGAAAGGGTATAAAGAAACCCTCACTTTCGCCTAAACGCTCTCGTGTGCCAAAAAGCACCACTCTGCCCCGTGTGAGGCTCGAACTCACGACCTTCAGATTATGAGACTGACGCGCTGCCTAACTGCGCCAACGAGGCCTGTGTTGTGACTAGGGTGAGCGGGGGACCACTAGCTTCTAGATCATCTGCTATTCGGAGTAGCTCCAAAAACGCTGCTCGCCAGTAGCTGCAACGTCAGGATGGCCGAGCGGTCTAAGGCGCTGCGTTCAGGTCGCAGTCTCCCCTGGAGGCGTGGGT